>NC_054387.1:126670676-127870676 GCF_017654675.1 Xenopus laevis | reverse complement strand
CTGAGCCCAGAGCTATGAGTGAGCAGGGAGAGACTCAGGCAGGAAGTGATGTCACAACAAGCTAATATGGCAGCTGCTATCCTAAACAAACAGAGAGAGCTTCTAGAGCTGTTTACTCAGATATGGTAAAGCATTCTGCAGAATAAATATAGTGGTCTTGCTTGCACTATTGTGGCTAATCTATTGACAATAAACTGTTTTGGTAGCTTTCCTTCTCATTTAATTTTACAACAATCGGTACAATCTCACCCACAGCCGCAGTATCTCTCCAGCTTTTACTCCATCTTCTTAAGTATCCACAGCCTCCCTCCTGTTGGTAATGTGTTTCGCAGCTCCACACTCACAATCAGGGCCAGATTTTGTGACGTGGCACCCCAAGGCCGCATGGTCCCAGCGACGGTCCCTTGCACGCATGCTCCCCTCCTCCCAAGGACACATGGTCCCAGAGTCGGCTCCGTAGCACACGCACATTCCCTGCGCAAGAGCGCTCTCTCAAGCCCAGCAGCACTGGGGAGCTTTGGGTCCCCAGTGCTCCTTAGGGATGGATGCGGCTGGGTGGCATGCTGCCCCTAAAATGTTGCCGCCCTAGGCCTCGACACAAATCCGGGCCTGTTCACAATTCTGAATCCGAGAACCCTCCTCTCTCAATTGGAATCAGGTTGATTCAGCGTGCGTGCCACCATGAGTCGCTCTACGTTATGAGCTGCAGCCAAAGTTCCGCTAATATTCAGCCTTTGTAAATCAGATTAAAATTAGTTGTGCTACGCAATTTGCTCAATAAGAGCTTTTCTCCAGCAAATAAATTATAAATCTAGACATTGTGCAACTTTTCCAAATCATTTAAAACATATGGCATTCAAGTAATGGTTATACAATTATATAACAACCAACCGGATAGTAGAGAGACGTTTTTCATTTCTCCTTCATTTCTTCATTTAACACCTTCTTTTTAGGAAGGGCACTGACTCCAGGCTATGGATTGATCGAAGGGCTGGAGTTGGCAGCCAGCTGAACAATTGATTTTCTATTTAGAATTTTAAATTAGTGGAGTAAATAAGATCGGACAGCCAAGTGCATAGATTGTTTTATTAGTACCAATAAAATTGATTTAAATTTATTTATACCATTTTATTATTGAGGTGGTGAAGGTGGAAAAGGTTCCCAGAGTTTTGGTATTAAGACTTGGGCCCATAGCGGGATATTCTTTATATTTCACCATCTACAATAGTGGTGCAGTTATTCATAACACAAATAACAGTCTGGAAATTACGGAGGGTCTGAGAAATCCTGCATTTCTTGGGTACTGGGCATTTCATCAAGACGTTTATAGAAGGTGTGTTTTGCTCATAAGAATCTAAACAGAAAGAGAATAACATATTAGCCGTACTGTATATTACTATTCGTATACTGCATGTTCCACAAGTCAATAGTTTGTTTCTCATGCGTTGCCAACCAAATATTTTTCTTCTCTGTAATTGCAACACAGTCCAAAGTAAAATATGATTAAAATGAACAGTTATTGACATTTAGGATCCTCTAACAGGGTATTATTGACTCCTTACTGTAATTGCTTCACTACGTAATTGTTTCCCAAAGAGAAATCATCTATCATAATGTTGTCTTTTCATGAGCTTTTTAATTTTGCCCCCTGTTTTTACATTACCTGCCTGATCCCCCATGTTCCTCTATGAGAGGGCTGACATATTTGTGCAACAGGAATCAGTTAGCATTAGAAGCTCTAACTGACAGGTTCAGAAGAGAGAACATACTGTAGGTTATAGCTACCTCTACTTTGTTGTTTTTTTTTTTGACCAGACCAGTCCTTTACTTTACTACGTGAGTGCTGGGAATCTCATGTTTCTATCTGTATGAATGTTGTGGTCATTGTCTTCCTTGCAATTTAAACACATTTAGTGATGAACACAACTTTGGCTTTTTCTATAGTTTATACAGGAGTTGTGTCCAACACTATGTTGTTGATATTATCATTCTAATTTTTGTTATATGATCACTGTGGTCTGCCAATGGCGTAACTATATGCAGGGTCTCCTTCCTCTAAAGCAGTGATCCCCAACCAGTAGCTTGTGAGAAACATGTTGCTCTTCAACCCCTTGGATGTTGCTCCCAATGGCCTCAAAGCAGATGCTTATTTTTGAATTCCAGGCTTAGAGGCAAGTTTTAGTTGTATTAAAACTAGGTGTACTGCCAAACAGAGCCTCAATGTAGGTAGACAATCCATATAGGGGCTACCAAATGGCCAATCACAACACTTATTTGGCAAAACAAGAACATTTTTCATGCTAGTGTTGCTTCCCAACTCCGTTTACTTCTGAATGTTGCTCATGGGTTCAAAAGGTTGGGGATCCCTGCTCTAAAGTGTAAGAATTCCCCCTCCCTATCCTCTCTCTTACCTACCTTGGCAAAAGCGGGCAGGTGGTGGAGGTAAGGAGGGCCAGAGAACAGGTGCTGTGCATGTTAGGCTCCTCTCCAAATATTTTTTCTGGGGGAGGGTTGCCAGTTCGGCATTGATACACCACAGTGTTGAGCAATTAAAAGGGCAACCATTTCAGAGTTACCCTGGAAAATCAAGTTGCGCGTACAACTTTGGGATTGTTCAAATCTCCTGTGGGAAAACCAGCGAAGATATGGTTCCTATTGGATTCTACAGCATCTTGACAAGTTAAAGCTTTCCAATTTTTTTTCTTAAATTGTGCAAAATAGTATACGCAAAACTTAATATAATGATATGGGTTGGGAGTGCAGAGGCTCTCGTTCTTTTTCTGCACAAATTTTGTAGCCACACCTTCATGGCAATTTAATAATACATTTGAGAATACATCTACATAAATATTTTTAGTATTCGTTCAATTACTTACAGTGCTTGGATACACAGTTTTCACTAAGACAGCAGGAAACAGAATCTCTATATAGTTGTGTACTGGCTCTGTTTAGTATCGACTTCACAAATTGTTGCTACTTTACCAGGATGAAATGATCCTACAGATGAAGCCACTTTGGTTTGTGTGTTTGACACAGATTAACTAAACACAGATATCCCATTTATCTCATTTAACACATAAAACTGCGTCACAACATCCCATCTAATTAAAGCGTTCACCATTGTGAACAATGGTGCTTTGGTATGCTAATGAAAAGGTTAAATGCATTAACTGAGTTAAAATGACTTTAGATAACACAGTTTCTTAAATTAACCCCCGAGTCATGACGCATTTAACACACAAATCCAAGTGGCTTCATCTGTATATAGAAGGGAAAAGACAAGTCACGTTTGAGTAACTGCCCATCAAAGACACACATTGACTTCAGGGCTAAACTTTAGGCTGGCAAACAAAGGGCAACTCTCAATTTATCCAAATAATGTGCTCAGTAAATGTCCATTCAGATTTTGTATGAAATGGTGATGCATTTGGTGGACAAGTAACACTGGATGACCAACGGGACCTCACCATAAAAAAAAGGGAGCAGCGAAACCTGCTATATTTTTCTTTTCTAGTAGAACAGTTACTAAAAAAGTAGGTACCATTCAATAACATACTCCTGTACAGACTGTGAAATGTCTGTATAACTCCACCAGACATCACGAGACACTTTCGCTTCCATAATGCCACACCTCTAAATCCTTTTGAGGGGATTATGTTACTAACCTAGGGTTATTGGTAGTGGTGAGTGAAATTTTTCACCAAGTTTTGCCACTAAAATGAAGCCCATAGACGCCAATGGGAGAAACAATTTGTTGCGCATCAAAAAATATTGTTGCCCATAGACGTCAATGAATTTCAGTGATTTTTTGCAGATTCGCAAATTTCCGGTGACGCAAAATGGGTCAGATTCGTCCATCACTAGTTATTGGGCTTTAAGATGAGATAAGGTAGGTCTATAGCTAGAGAGAGAGAGAAGAGGGTAGAGGTTTAGGCAAGACTGAAACTACGGGGCTTATTTATTTAACCTCAATTTTTTTCTGGTCCAGTTTTTAAAAGGAGAAAACTTGAATTTAAAAATCAAAGTTTTAGAGATTTATTATACCCAAAGCTGCTAAAAATCATCTCGAATCCATCTCAAACCTGCCGAGATCATGTAGAAGTCAATGACAGATGGCCCTAAAGTTGTTTCTTGACATCATGATCTGCGCTGTATAATATGATAAAGTCGGGTTTTTGTCCGATAATTTAAAAAAAAAAATTCACAGCAACAATTTGATGAAATAGAGTTTTTGGAGCTTCAATCATATGATATGAATTGACTCTCAGTTTCGTCTCAGCGTTTTTTCGCTCTGACTTTTCCAACAAAAATGATTAATAAATGAGTTAAATTCATGAGAAGAGAGTTTAGGAGACTTTGTTTTAAGAAAAAATATTTGATAATTTTTTCTAAATAGGCCCCTACAAGTTCAGTTAATAAACATACAGGAGAACTAATTGAACTTGTACTTGATAAAATAGTAGTTGAGCTTAACTAGTTTAAAATAAAAACAAATGGCAAATCATTTTTTATTCTATGCGTAATAATGTACTGAATGTGCGTTAAACAAAATTAAACAAAATTAAGGGGGGGTTGCATAAATATCATAAAACATACTTTGCTTTCAGTTTGCCCCAACACATATCTTAATAACTTAAATAAATGCAGTTTCAATAGATCCTTTAAATGTAAAGCATATCAAATTATCAACAAGCTTACCTGTGTTTCTGGGAAATAGAAGGAGATTGTTGATGTCTCCACATGGAACAATATTCTTCTGAATGATTTTATTAAACGTGCATTCCAGATATTTGTCTGCATGAATTTGAAGAAAGAAAAAAAAAATCTATATATCCATGTACATTTAATTATATAAAAGTGTATAAAATTTAAAAACACATGCAGGTAAAAAACATAATCTGTTCATACTGCAGTAACACACATATGTATAATATATATAATGTCATATGGAAAAGATGAACTGCATGCACTTCAGAAGAAGTAAAAAGGTTTCAGTTAGGACAAAGAGAGGGGAAGATTAGAATAGCAAAGTACTGTAGATTAAGGATTATAGTGGTTTAGCGGGAAGAGGATCTGGGGATCTGAAGCTCAGATGGGTTAGCATTATGTTTGGTTTTAAACAAAAGGGAAATGTTGTGAGAGTAAAACCAAATGGGTCCTTGGCATGGTTGAGGATTTCGAGAGAAACATTGTATTTAGCAAGTACATTTATGTTTTATGTAAACAGGCAGGTTTTAGGATTCTCTGTTGATGTTCTCCTTGTTGGTATCCTTGATATTTTTAAAGGGGTTTTTCACCTCTACGTTAACTTTAACCCGCAACACTAAGGGGCACATTTCAAAATGTAAGATTAGAGCTCCACAAGAAATTTAGCCACTTTCTATTCATTCCTCTGGGATTTTAAGTGTATTGATAAAATGTTGAAGTCTAAGGGGCCGATTTACTTACACCCATATTTCTTTATATTTTTTGCAAATCCTATTTTCTCTCTAAAAATGTGTTGTTTTTAAAAAAAAAATCTCTAAAACTCAAAAAAAAAAGTGTTAAAGCCATGAAAAATTCGAATACAAAACTTCTCCAAGTAAAAGCCATCAATGTCCAATAGAAGTCAATGGGAGCTGCGCTGATCCAATTGTACATTTTATTCTGGCCATTGAGGCTCGTTTTCAACTATTGATTTATTGTAATTGTCTGAAAAATGCACATTTTTTAGAGATATTCAAAATTTGTTTCTTTGAAAGGTTCGGCACTTTATTCTGTCCATATTTTTAAATCAAATCTTTTAATAACTTTCATGGGATTCGGGGTTTTATGGAAATAGAGTTTAATTATGGTCGTGTTTTCAAAAAGCTCTAATACCGTAAAATTCAACCTTTAATAAATGGGCCTCTAATTTACACCCATTGATAAATCCACTTAAAAAATCCCATAGGAATAAACAGAAACTAGGTGAGTTTTTCTGTGGGAACTCTAATCTCACAATTTGCCATTTATTAGGATTAGAATTCATGTGCAATGTAATATTCGCACTGCGAGCAGTGCTAAACATTTGCGAAAAATAATAAATAATAATAAATATGCTTGCTACTTTTAATTACATTACCCCTAATGTATTTTGACCCCCTAAAATAATGAGGGTCTTTGTCAGGGTCACAGAAAAATGCAAGCCTGACAAAGACCCCCAGTATTTTAGGTGTTCAAAAAGTGTTGAGCATTATGTAAACAAATATTTTTTTATTTACCTTATATTTTGAGTGCCCCACTTTTCCTTATTGATTTGATACTTTGGGATCATAAAGGAGACCCCTGCAGAGAGCACCATGACTATTATTGTCTAAATCTATTGAGGTATACACCATCAATTACTATATTATTATATACACTTAAACTAACACAGTTAGGATACAGTTGCAGGTCAAGCTTTGACTTACCTCTCTCTGCCAAAGAATAAGCGACGCTCATCTTGAGTAAAATAATTAAGGGAAGCATGAAGGCCATTTCTTTTAGAATCTAGTTAAAAATAAAATTAATTAATATATTAGGACAGAAACATTCACCTAATAAAACACTTGCTTTTTTTTTAAATAAGCCGCATGAGTGAGTTAGTTTTTGTTAATAAGTAGTGCATCTGTCTGTGAATTCTTAAAAAAAATAAAGTCCAGAGAGGAGCACAGTCTGTTATTCTCCTACTTTGCAACATGGGTGCTGTAAAAAATAAAAGAACATTGTTCCACATTTTAATTGGTCTTCATTTTTTCTTTAGTTTTTGAATTTTTTACCTTCCACTTACACTTTCTTGAAAAATAATTTATGAAAACGAATTGCGAATTGTCTCAGAATATCAACTGCATCCAAAGAAAACGTAATATAAAGTTGAACAATCCCTTTAATTTACACAATTTTTGTGTCCTTTTTAAATAGATTACAAACTCTTTTGAGGGCTTAAAGAGTACATTATTAGCTATATAGTTGATGATGTATCCTCCTGTTGTAATAAAAAAGATATTACACATTATACAGGGAACTCTGAGTATCACTCATGTATTATAAGGGATAATGTACCCCCTACTGTAAATGATAAGGATATTAGAAGTCACTGAGGGGTTGTTCTGTGACCATATAAAGGCACAAGGCTGCAGGCTGAGTTATACAGGGAACTCTGAATATCATTCATGTATTATAAGGGATAATGTACCCCCTACTGTAAATGATAAGGATATTAGAAGTCACTGAGGGGTTGTTCTGTGACCATATAAAGGCACAAGGCTGCAGGCTGAGTTATACAGGGAACTCTGAGTATCACTCATGTATTATAACAGATAATGTACCCCCTACTGTAAATGATAAGGATAGTAGAAGTCAGTAGGGGTTCTGTGACCATATAAAGGCACAAGGCTGCAGGCTGAGTTGTACAGGGAACTCTGAGTATCACTCATGTATTATAAGGGATAATGTACCCCCTACTGTAAATGATAAGGATATTAGAAGTCACTGAGGGGTTGTTCTGTGACCATATAAAGGCACAAGGCTACAGGCTGAGTTATACAGGGAAGTCTGAGTATCACTCATGTATTATAAGGGATAATGTACCCCCTACTGTAAATGATAAGGATAGTAGAAGTCAGTAGGGGTTCTGTGACCATATAAAGGCACAAGGCTGCAGGCTGAGTTATACAGGGAACTCTGAGTATCACTCATGTATTATAAGGAATAATGTACCCCCTACTGTAAATGATAAGGATATTAGAAGTCACTGAGGGGTTGTTCTGTGACCATATAAAGGCACAAGGCTGCAGGCTGAGTTATACAGGGAACTCTGAGTATCACTCATGTATTATAAGGGATAATGTACCCCCTACTGTAAATGATAAGGATATTAGAAGTCACTGAGGGGTTGTTCTGTGACCATATAAAGACACAAGGCTGCAGGTTGAGTTATACAGGGAACTCTGAGTATCACTCATGTATTATAAGGAATAATGTACCCCTACTGTAAATGATAAGGATATTAGAAGTCAGTAGGGGTTCTGTGACCATATAAAGCCTTACCTTCTTCTCTAGTGAATTTTGCTTCTCTTGTAATCTTCAGCTGAATCCTCATTTATTTATATGGTTCATAAACCCTCTCATTATCTAGTGTCATTATGTCATCATTCTTTGGTACATTCCAAACCGGATCCAACCAGAAGAACCAACATCCTGGGGACTTTTGTTTTAATAGATTCTAGTTAATCTCATTGTCATTTTAATGAAACATGGGTTGAAACTTAATGACTGCCAAAATAACTAATAATAATAATGATCACCCTAAAAAATAAATTTTGTCTCTTCATGATTCCCTAATTTAAATTTGTTTAAATACAAATTTAAAACTATAATATTACATGTAGATATAAAGATGTCTCTGTGCTTTGCATTCATATATTGATGGTTCGACAGGTTCCCACATTCAGGACAGCAAAAGTCTCTTAACGAAAAATGGCTTTTATTTCAGCCGGAAGCAACAGGTACAAAATGAAGGCAGTTTTATTTCCAAACAATAAAAAAAATAGCTTTTGGCAGTAGTATTAGTTTAATAACAACAAAAAGCAGTGCAATTTCAAACCTTCCACATAGCGGCTGTGTGAGCACAGGCACATAGGATCCTTTGTGGTAAATTCACTAACCGGCGAAAGTTTGCCAGCGCTGGCTTCGCGCACATCGAAACACTTTGCCAGGCATAAATTCGCCTGGACAACGCTAATTCACGAAGATCCGAAATTGCGCACAGGGTACCGAACGCTGGTGAAATTACGCCAGCGAAATTACGCTCAGCAGTTCGAAGTTACACTAGCGTTGTCTAATTAGCATACGACGTGCAGTTAAAGTACAATGGCCGTATATGCTGCACCAAATACATTACACTACACAAGGCCAAGGAACCTTAATAAAATTATATAAAGTTGTTATATTGCCCTACACATGTGCCCACAGTATAGTTTAGGTGCCATATGTTAGCAAATGTAGGGGGGAAGGAGGGTACCCCAAAACAAATTTACGACCTTTTTCTATCACCCTTTAAATAGGAAAAAACGCCAGCATTTTTTGGGACTTAGAAAAATGTTGAACTTTTTTTTGAGGAACTCCAATCTACTCTATTGCACTTCGCCTGGTCTGTGGTGGCAAAGGCAAGTCTGGCGATAGAGGTAACGGTCAGTAAAATCAAAAACATAGTGAATTTGCATAGAAACGTTCTTTCACCAGACCGAAAATTCATCTGGCGTTAGAGTGCGAAGTTGCGCTAGAGTCTATCTCCTTTGTGTCAAGATCCCAGACACTCTCTCTCCCAGTCCCAGAGATGTTGAGAGACTGACAAGCCTGAGTTTTAAGGAGCACTGATTAACCACCTGAGACTAATCAGACAAAGCTGGTCAGTCAATAGCACATCACTTTGCTACATACTGTACCTCCCCTGTTTGCTGTAGGCCCTGACTTTGGCAGCTGAAGCCCAACTTCCCAACCCTTGTCTGGGAATGAAATTGATGCTAAAAAAAGGGTTGGAGAGCTTATGCATTTCCCCCTAAGTGTGGGCTGCTGACCCCCAGATACCTGGGGACCTTTACTGATGTGAGCACAAACCCTTGTCAGTGAGGACATTTAATAAAGAAGTAGGTTTTGGTTTTCTTTGGCTCTGTGGCTGGAAATCTGGGCATGCAGTACAATTAGCATTTACATTTCTGTAAATCCCTGGCCCAGTGTCGGACTGGGGGTCCTGGGCCCACTGGGACTGTTACCTTGGGGGCCCCAACACAGTGTCGGACTGGGACACCAGGGGCCCACCCAATGACCTTAGACCAGGGGCCCACTCTCAGTACTATTATTATTCTTCTCCTCACTCAACCTCTGTTCTCCTAGTCTCTTTTCTTTACATATTATAATCTATTAATCCGACTATTTATCCTCTTTGTTCTCATAGAAATTGGTAATGACCATGAAATAGGCCAAATGTTTAGAAGCAGGAGGGCCCACTGACACCTTGGCCCACCGGGAGTTTTCCTGGTATCCCGGTGGGCCAGTCCGACACTGCCCTGGTCATAAAAATCTTGCAAGGATGCACTCTAAAGGTGGCCATACATGGAGAGATCCACTCGTTTGGTGATGTCGCCAAACGTGCGGATCTCCCTCTGAAATGCCCACCTTGAGATGGGCAATATTGGGCTGATCCGATCGTGGGCCCTAGGGCCCTACGCGTTTCGCACCCACTTAGGGCACTTAGTCATGGGCTCTGTCTCTCATGGAGAGCCCATGACTAAGTGCCCTAAGTGGGTGTGAAACACGTAGGGCAGATGGAGAGACCTTTCGAGTGCAGGTTGGCTCTGCTTCTAATTATCCTGTGCTGTATCGCTCCCCAAAGCTGGGGGTCTGGGGCTGGAGCATCCAGACCACATTTACTATTTGGTGAGTCATTTATAAATCATTCTGGAGCACCATGTCTCTCATAACTAGTTCAATATTGCACCACTTATCAGATGGTATAATAAACCCTTTTATTGTCATGAGCAGTACTGGCATGTACCGTACATCATGAACAGGACTGAAGAAAAGATTCACTTTAATTAGAATATTTAAATATTTATAAACCTACAACAATCCAGGATCTCTCTTACTGTAAACAAAGCAAATGTTTCCAAACCCTGGGTTGCTTTGTGTGCCACACTGTGTGCTTTTGTTCTTCACTGAGATCATAAATTAAACTTTATATCTTGCAGAACATATTTTATGATTGAACAGATTAAATATAATTGTATTTTACATGTTAGACCTTGTAGCAGGATGTTGTCCCCTCTAATGGAGGTCTTTGTGTGTCCCTGCATTCTATCCAGGGTGATACAACAAAATTGAGTATTTTATCACATTTCTCCAATTTATAAAAAAAAATCATATTCTATGAAAATTAATGTTTCTATACATTTGAAACGTATCATTCCCACCATTACACAAAAAGGTTCAGAAGATGTCTCTCTAAAAGACACCAAAGGGCTCTGAACCTTTGGAGAACATTTGGTACCTTGGAAGGACAGTTACAATGGGCACCTGTTCTAGTGAGAGACACAAATCCTGTGTTAAGTTAGAGCCCAAGGGTAGAGAGGGTTTTGTTTTGTGTATTTAGCAGAAACAAACAAATAATAAATATTTTAGTAAAAAAGTGGACATTTATATATAGAATAAAACCAGTTAGTTCAAATCTCATCAAATGGGTAGAGATGAGAAGTAAAGAATACTTTGCATGTTAAAAACATGTATTTTACTCCAAATGTATTAATGAATGAGGATTAATTTATGTGAGTTCAATAATTGATTATCAATAACATAATTTGATGCGTCCGTCAGTTAGTTCCTTTGAAAAATCTCACACTACTCAGGTATCAAGCATTTCATAATGACATTCATTGGCTGAAGCTCACTGTATGTCCAAAAGCAGCTTAACAAAAAGAAAGAAAGAGTAATTTATCTTAGCAATACTATATGCTGAAATACTTGTATTTTGCATAGATAAACTGTACATAGGATGAAATTGTTTCTTTTTTTTATCTGGGGAACACAGCTGTTTTCTTTTGAGACAAAAAGAGTTTTAAGAATTTATTTACTGTAAAAAATATGTGTCATTTATTTTAAATAGGAGTTTTTCAAATGCACAGGTATTCATTGGCCAATGAGTCATTGCAAAAGCATATTTCATAGTTCGTTATTGACCAAACGGTACTAAAGTATATAAGTGAGAGCAAATGTGCGCTCTGGGTTCTTTCTGAGAGGTTTCCACCTGAACAAACAAGGGTATCTGGGTTAAACATGTTAAGTAGGGTCTAGTAAGTGTCAAGATACTGTATGTTCTTTCATAGGTCACACTAGGGGGGGTTGTTTATTAAAGGTTGAGTTTGTCAGATCGAGTTTTTATTGTCAAAAACTTGAATTTTTAGAGAGGAAAAAAACTGAATCTGAAAATACTTTATCAAAACCTGTCGAATGTATGTAAAAGTCAAAGGTTGATGGTCCCTTAAGCCTTTGGAACATGTTTTATGTCTTCACGGTCTGGGCTGTTTTACAGGCGTCAACTCGATAACTCGAGTTTGTCCAGCAACAGTCTAAAAAAAGTCACACAATTTGAATCGACTGGATTTTTTTCAGTTAATTTATTAATAAATAAAATAAAGGAATAATCATTCGATCGAACGATTAAATCCTTCGAATCGAACGATAGCACAACGAATCGAAGGATTTTAATCCAACGATAGAAGGATTATCCAAGATAGCATTGAGTTCGGTAGCTTTTAGGTGGCGAACTAGGGGGTCGAAGTTTTTTCTTAAAGAGACAGTACTTTGACTATCGAATGGTCGAGTAGTCGAAATATTTTTAGTTCGAATCCTTCGATTTGAAGTCGAGGTTGTAGTCGAAGGTCGAAGTAGCCCATTCGATGGTCGAAGTAGCCCAAAAACACTTCGAAATTCAAAGTTTTTTTACTTCGAATCCTTCACTCGAGCTTGGTGAATTGGCCCCTTAATATGGCTACGAATCAGGGATGCACTAATGACTATTAGGAAACCTCAATTTTCAGGTCATGTAGAAATCAATGGCACATGTCCCGGAAGTTGTTTCTTAACATCACGATTTGTGCTAGATAATCTGAAAATTCATGTTTTTTTGTCCGATAGTCAGAAAAATCGCTTTTCTGGAGCGTCAATCATACAATACAAATTGATGCTCGATTTTGTCTTTCCGTTTTGTTGCTCCATTTTTCTTCTTCTTCTCAAAAATATTAATAAATTAGTTAAAATCATGGAAGGGAGTCGGATTTTTTTTCATAAATCAGACCCTAGCGGGCACATTTACCTAGGGTCGAATATTGAGGGTTAATTAACCCTCGATATTCGACTGCCAAATTAAAATCCTTCAACTTCGAATATCAAAGTCGAAGGATTTTGTGCAATTCATTCGATCAAACGATTAAATCCTTCAAATCGAACGATTCAAAGGATTTTAATCCATCGGTCGAAGGATTGCTAAGTGTTAGCAAGCCTATGGGGACCTTCCCCATTCGAATTTGAAAATCGATTTTTTCCCCCCTCTATTTTCCTCTATTCCTTCACTCGAGCTTAGTGAATGGGCCTCTAGGTGTGATAAATAGGAGTATGTATAGCTAGTTAGGGAGAACATGATAAATGACAAGCATCTGTTGATAACTCTCTGAGCATGGACACATTTCCAGTTGGTTTATATAATATATGGGTTTCATTTTTATTATGGGGCAATGTGTAGAAAATGGGTATGCTTTGATCCTGCATTATGCACCTCATCCACTGGCATTCCCATGCTGTGCCTGAATAAGCAACTCTTTTCAACACCATATTGTGTGCAAAAACCTACATGTATATGGAAGATATTTGTGATGTAAGTGGCCCCTGCTCAACAAGATAGTGCTTACCTGTAACATAATAAAAAAGATCTTTCTAGATGAACTTTGCATCTTACTGTAGATTTTTAATCAGGTCCAAGGTTGAGAGCCCTGTAGGATTGTAGGTTTTAAAAACAAGTCTTCTGAATTTTTGGGCATGTAGTGGGAAATGAGTTTGAAAGTCATAGAAACATTCATTTTCATAGAATATACTTTTTTTTTATATCGGAGAAACCGATAAAAAATTGTTTTTGTAAATTTCAATTTTTAACATACAAACACATTCTACATATAGTCAAAGGCAATATTCCACTGCCCTGACTATTACAATCTGATACTGATTATACATTCCCACTTCTCTGCATCCATTCATTTAATTTCAGAAATATGTGATTTGTTGGGTAGAATGGATAGAATGCAAAGGTAGAGACTTTAGACTCCATTAGAAGGGGCAAAAACCTGCTAGAAGTTCTGACATGTAGAATGTCTTACATGTAATTAGTGTAAAATACATTTATATTTAATCAGTTCAATCATAAAATATGTTCTGCAAGAAATAAAACATAATTTATGATCTCAATGAAGAACATAAGCACTCAGTATGGCACACAAATCAACCTAGGGATTGGAAACATTTGCTTTGTTTACAGAAAGACACAAGATCCTGGATTGTTGTAAGTCTATAAATATTCTAATTAAAGTGAATCTTTTTCTTCTGTTCTGTTCATGATGTAGATGCCAGTACTTCTCATGACAATAAAAAGGTTTATTTACCATCTGTAATATTGAGCTAAGCACAGTTCAAGGTGTTCCATAGTTCCACTAAATAAAGCCCCCCTCTTAATTGTGCTTTAAACCTAAGATTAAATTTGTGCTTGAGTAGGGGGAAATAGACTTTTAGGTGGGGCAAATAAGCATTTGCTTAAGATTTCACTATAATTGGTCTTCAGACTGGGCAACTGCTCATGTCCCCCCTAGGGGTTCCAGCCCCACAGTTGGTGCAAGCCAGCATGTCATTTTAGGTCATACATGAATCGCTGTGCCCCAGACGTGAGGTGCAATAATTTTGGCCTTACAAAGGCAAGTGCAATATAGTGAGGCCATGGAGAATTGTGGTCAAAAACTTTTTGCTTTGTGTCTGCATTTTTTTACACTATGCCCTGCTTATACAAATGGGCCTCATTCACACTCAGCAGGCAGATGAAGAGTAAGTACAAGAATTCAGACTTATAACATGTAACATTTTATTGCAGGATAACTTTAAGGAAAATATAACTGTTGTGAATGTGTGTGAGCAGGACGATTTTGGTGATGCAATATACAAAATTGATTGAACACTTTACAATGAACCCTGTCAGTCAGACATATAAAGACACTTTAGATGTGAAACCCATATTGTCCTTTTTTTTCTTTGGTATGGCAGTCACTTCATATCCTATTTTCTATTCAGATGCCCCCCTGTCAAGGTCTAACAGCTCTTGGAGTTAGGAATTGGAACCAAGGGGGAAGCTAGAGTGCACAGACAGGGTTGAACAGCACCACAGGATTGTTTAAAATCAAAATACCTTTATTGCACGCTCTTGGGGCATAACAGCTGTAATCTTGTGGTGCTGTTCAACCTAGTCTGCATATTGTATACCAGTGGAAAGTGGCCATTAGAGAACAAGCACTAAGAGAAGATAATTGATTGTTGTGCCGACTACTTGCTTCTAAATAGAAGCTAGAGTGCAGACAGAAAGGAAATAGTCCAATACGTGGTACATAAGGATCAAGGTTGGTGTCCAGGCAAAATTCAAGGGCAGGCAGCAATCAGCATAGTCAAAAGTCAAAACAGAGGGGTCAAGAATCAGAAATCAGTCTAATAGCAATTACAACTCACCCAGAAACTCACACGAGATGAACCTATATTTGGGCATTTAACCCGGGTTGCAGGCTTCCTTTTAATGATAAATTATAAACTCACGTCGGCACACGATGCAACAATGTGGCCATATTGCAGCCATGGGCACCATCATCTTTAACGTTGAGCACATCTAACTGGAGCTCTCCTAACACCCCTTCCCCCCCCCCCACCGTCTGTAAGGTTATGTAGTCAGTGCATCAAGTCCTCCTTTCTGACAAATACATGGGTTATAGGGATGACATGCTTTGATGATAAGGTCACAAAATGGTGCCTGCCAAATTGTTGATTCCATAAAGTGAAAATGATTTAGCCACTCAAGCTCACCACTGCAACTTGTTGAAGGAAGGGCCGCATGATCCTGAACCCAAATTTCTACAAAGTAACACATTTGACCAGAATCATAATACTCCAATGAAATATTAAATCCATATTTGTTTGTCTAAAAAAAATTCTAGGACCATAGACCCTTAGTCATAAGCACAATGCAATTCTCATCACTGTCTGTAATGTCATTTAGTCTGTTCTTGGGATGAACATCAGGTCCTCTTTCTGGCACATACATGGGATAAAGGAAGATGATGCAAAACCTTGATGATAAGCCCACAATATGGTGCCTGACAAATGAGAAATGTTTGGTTCAAACCAATGAAGAGGTTTTTTTCAGTACAAGTAAAGTGTACAGTATTTGCCTGATTAACAAGATAGGTGGACAGGGTGACCCAAAGGATTTCTAACTGTTTTGACTCAATTTGGCTCAAACAGTAGAGATAATAAAACAACAGTCATAATACTATAATTTTCCAAGATTATTCATAACATTGAGATTTGATTTATTAAAATGTTATTTTTTTTCACAATTTCAGTTTTTTACACTTAAAAATTGCTTGGTTGTTAGGTTACATTGGACCCCATCAACTACAGGTAGATAATTGCTGAAATTCCAAAATGGAAAGCTGCTAAATAAAAAAAATATTTTTCTAACTAGCAACAGGATTTTTAAGGCCAGGCATAGAATCTTTGTGTAGAAATACACTGGCACTCAAGGCAATTAAAGTGCAGGGTTACCCCTTGCTGTTTATTTTGTGCCGCTTGATAAAGGGGCTCGCCCCGAAACGTTGCACGTTCGCACAAAATAAACAGCAAGGGGTAACCCTGCACTTTAATTGCCTTGAGTGCCAGTGTATTTCTACACAATTTGGGGGTTGCCGTACCCTCTCACATTGTGCACCAGGCTATCTGAGGAATAGAGGGAGTGTGCTCAGCTTTACCTTGTTCCAGTTCAGGCATAGAATCTGACATCCAGGGACCATTCACCCACCATTTAGATTTAGACATATTTGTAAGCATTAGATAGATCTATGATTAAAATAAGAAAGGACTAATGGGAATTGTACTTGACTGAGTACCCAAGGACCTGGACCCATTAAGAGAACATTTTGTACCCTGGAAGGCCAGATAAAAGGGACAATAATAACAGGGAAAGCAATTTTGCTGGGATATTTATATTACCATAGCCTTACAATATGCCAACAGATAAAGGCTGTATGCGTATATAAAATAACTTCCTGTTTAATATGTAAACTGGTAACAGAGAAAGAAGTTGAAGGGAGATATATTTCAAAGTCAGTGAGAAAGAGGGTGAGAGGAGAATGAGTGTAGACAATGACTGAAAATGTGTTTACTTTTGTTTTACAGCCATGAATCCCAGTAAGGGCACGGTTCTAGTGAGAAAACCAAATCCTGTGTTTAGTTAGAGCCTAGGGGGCACAGTTACTTAGCTCGAGTGAAGGAATAGAATAAAAAATACTTCGAATTTCGAAGTATTTTTTTGGCTACTTCGACCATCAAATTGGCTACTTCGACCTTCGACTTCGAATCGAACGATTCAAACTAAAAATCGTTCGACTATTCGACCATTCCATAGTTGAAGTACTGTCTCTTTAAAAAAAACTTCGACCCCCTACTTCGCCACCTAAAACCTACCGAACCTAAATGTTAGCCTATGGGGAAGGTCCCCATAGGCTTTCTAACAAATTTGAGATCGAAGGAAAATCGTTCGATCGATGTATTAAAATCCTTCGAATTGTTAGATTCGAAGGATTTAATCATTTGATCAAACGATTATTCCTTCGATCGTTCGATCGAACGAATAGCGCTAAATCCTTCGACTTCGATATTCGAAGTCGAAGGATTTAACTTCGACAGTTGAATATTGAGGGTTAATTAACCCTCGATATTCGACCCTAAGTAAATGTGCCCCTAAGTGTAGCGAGGGTTTTGTTTTGTTTATTCACCTGTAACATACAGAAATGCTGAGATTTTGGCAAAAAAGTGGACATTTTCCATCTGATGTGTTGCCTGCCCCACTGAGCCTACTTACATAAAGAATAGAACCAGTCAGTAGAAAATAGAAAATGTCAATAGAAAATGTCATCAAATGAGTGGGGAAGAAAAGTAAAGAACACTTTGCCTGTAAAAAGCATGTATTTTTCTTTACTTTTATTTAAAACTGTTGTAATAATCTAGGTTAACGATTCCTTGATTTTTTTGCACTCGAGTGGTGCAGTTATCCATAACATAAATTTCAGTGTTCATCTGTTTGCTGCTTTGAAAGATCTTAGACTGTTTGGGTATGAAACATCTCATAAGGACATTCACTGGTTCCAGCTTTTCTTTCCGGGAACCTAAATATAAAGAAAGAAAAAGTAATATATTATAAGAAAAAATACATGCTGAAATATTTGTATTGTATATATGCATATACTGTATATAAAGCCATTATACTCTGTGTACTCGCAAGCAGGGCTCAGTAAGTGCACTATGCAATATTGCAAGTTGCAATGTAATAACTGTGGAATTAAGAATATATACAAAATGCATATTATTGTTCTTAATAACCTTGCAATGGAATGTATGCAGTATTTTTGCTTGTAATTACTTACTCTTTAGGGATGTACAGTTTGAGAAGAAACAGCACACCATGGTCATTTGGAATATTTCCTTATCGCCTTTATCACACATTGTTATTAAATTAGCAGTAGCAAAAATGCCTGTAAAAGAAGGAAGTAGTGTTTGTTTAACTGCCCCACAGACCAAACAGATATTGGCTGTAGGCTCAAACTTAAAGGAACAGTAAAGTTCAGAAATTAACAATAATAAGATATTTTTTTAATGTAGAAAAATGAGGATCTGTAGTTGATTTTTTTGACAGCCCAAAAATGACTTCTTATACACAGGATTTCATTGCCCCACTGTGTATGTTCTTAGCAGCCAACTTGAAGGACTACTGTATGGGACATAAAATAGTCAGCTCTGATTTGCTTTACATCACAGAAGCATTCTCCCAAATTTAGGGGGTTATTTACTAAACTCCGAATACAAAAATCACCAAAAAAATTCTGATTTTTTTTTAAAATAAAATCATGCTTTTAAAAAATCAAGAATTTTTTGGAATTCATTAAACCCCGAGGTTGGAAAAGTCTGAATCTGAAAATCCGGCATCTCAGACCTGTCAAGGTTGCATATACAGTAAGTCAATCGGAGAAGTCCCAATGATTTTTTTGATGTGCACTGGGTTTTGTGTATTACCCCGAAGTTTTCGGGCAAAAATCTGAGTTTTTAGGTGAAAAGCCCAAATAAATTGTGAAAAGTGGATGAAAAGATCTTGAAAAGCTGATTTTTCCTGCAAAGCTTATTTAATAATAATAATATATTTGATCGGAGTTTGTAGCAGAAAATATTGAGATAAATTTAGACTTTGAGAAAAAAAACTCCCTTAGTGTTCAGTAAATATGTCTCACCAAACTCTGTGCCCCTTTTTCCTTCCCATTATTATTTACATTTCTAGATTCTATTCTAGCTTATTTGACAATTTGCTTTTTGGATATACTCAAATATGAAGCAGTTATTAGATAGCTCTGTCTTTCTTAAGGTAAATTCCAACGTTTATTTTTAAACGTTATTTCATTTATATTAAAAGTGTAAGGGTAGATTACTGGAAGGAAGGATGAGGGATAAGACACAGAAATCTGAGTATATTACCGAGGGCATTGTATAGTAAATAACATTTAGGGGGTTATTTATTAATAATAACCTGGGGGTGCTGTGTTATCCACAAGGGAGGAGGCATGGATTTAAGGGTATGTCTTGATATGACAACTTTTTTTTTTTTTATATCCCTGCAGTGAGCACCAACCATTTGGTTTTTTGGCGTCCTACCACCAGTAATGTGGACATGGTCTTAAATGTTATTGTGGTAATGTGGGTGTGGTTTAAAAACAGGGAGAGGCTAACACTGACTTCCATTATTGGACCTCCACCATGTAGGCCAGAAAAACTCCAGCCCTGTGTACCACAGAAGTTGGACAGCACTGATATAAATAATTGCACTTTCAGATTTCTGATACCCAAATTACTTACATATATTATTACATCAGAGCTATATAAAGAGAAAAGAACATCTGTGGCCACAGAGACAGTGAAAAGTAGACATTTAGGTGACACACAGGAAGGCATATTTATAAAAAGCCGGATTTGTGTAATTTTAGAGGGTTTTTTTATCAGCATTGGCTAAACTCACATTTTAACATAAACGTCTATGTATTTATTAGTGATGGGCGAATTTATTTATTGTGCGATTCGCCGGCAGTGAATAAATTTGCGAAATGCCCGCAAAAATTTGCGGCAAAAATTCGCGGGCGTCAAAAAAAAAATTCTGAAAAAACGGACGGCGGCGTCAAAAAACGGGCGCCGGCGTCAAAAACGGGCGCCAGCGCCGTTTCGCAAATTTTTCGCCGTTTTGCGAATTTTTTGGCGAAGCGAAACAGCGCAAATTCGCCCATCACTAGTATTTATTCAAAGATCAGAATATAATGAATCAAAGCATGTTTCCGAATGAGAAAACCTAAAAATAAGTTATTCACTTCAAAATTTTTGTGAACAAAAAAACAACAGAATAAATCTAAAACCTAGTAGTAACTAATTATTTAATTCTTTGCAAAGGACAGCTCCCATTGACTGCTCCCATTTACTGATACCTGACCTCGACAGCTTTTAGATGGTACAATTATAGCTTTTGTAGTGTTTAGGTTTAATAAATATTGAACGTTTCTTATTTTAAAAACATTGTTCACAGGCAAGTTTGAATTGTGGAAAAAGCTGAAGTTTTTAAATCCTTCCCAAAGTAAACTGCTACTTGAGTTTTATGAAGTGAAATAAAACATCCATCAAAATTAATTCATGCAAAACACTTACTAAGTCTATAAAAAAGATTTGGCAACAACTTGACTATGTTGATCTCCCCACATGGGACAAAATTCTGCGGAACTGGTGCAGCGTACATGCACTCCATCGTCCTATCTACACAGAGGAAAATTAGAAAAACAAATCCTAGTTTAGTTAGCATCTAGTTATTACAGAGAAAAGAGCCAAAAACAAAAAATAAAGTGTTTGAATACAAAAAAGGGGAATGGCTTTTCTGCATTTTTAAGCTTTCTAAATAGTGGGTTTCCAAAAAAAATGTATTCCATAATTGTATTTATATATGCAGATGGAGAACTGGCTATACCAAATCATTTTTCCAGATATCCCATCTTAAATGCTCAGAATAAGGTAAACTCTTTTGAGTTAAGTAGTCCAAAGCAGTTAATAATATCTTCAGCCATTTGAATCAACAAACAACACTTGTGAAAGATACTAATAGGCTGATCGATCGATAGATGACAGATAGCATTTAGATAGAATAATTTGAACTGTAAATCCTACTTTAATGTATTAATTTTAATATACAGAGCAGGCAATAAAATATACCCTCATAATTTCTCATTTCTGTCTATTTAAGTTTAAAGTAGAATGAATGGTTGTAACTTTAAGGGGAATTTATTAGACACATATTAGACAAACACATTTTAAGTTAGCTTAAAAGCTGGTGCACTTAAAAAAAGTGCACAGCCCAGGGTATCTGCCTGACAAGCATTATGCTAACATCTGAGTATCTCCCTAATTGTTCTTGATTCTCATCACTAAACTGAACCTCTATTTTAAAATGTTATCCTCAGAGCTTTTTTGTTCATTTTTTTACATTAAAGAATCTTGAATGTTCTTGAGTTTAATGTACAAAAATGAACAAAAAAGCTCTGAGGATAACATTTTAAAATAGAGGTTCAGTTTAGTGATGAGTGAAATGTTTTGCCGTTTCACCTCAAAAATGACCCATAGACTACAAGGAGGGAATAAAAAAATTGGGAAACCAAAAAAAAATTGACACTCATAAACTTTAATGCAATTTGGCAAATTTTTACTGTTTCGTGAATTTTTGGTGAAGCAAAAAGTCAGATTCATTTGGTGAAGCAAAAGTCAGATTCATCCATCTCTAGTACGAGCTAAATAAGCTAACAAAGGGAGAAAGATACAGATTTTTTCCTAGCCTAGCTTTGACTTACCTTTCTGTGTTGTCACGGAAGTCAGTCCCATCATGAGCAAGATAATTGTGGGAATAGACATATTTTTTTTTGAAGGTGACGGAGGTCTGAAATCTAATGAAAAGTAAATTGCAGTAACTGTAAATGTATATATACTGTATATAGAGAGAGAGAGAGAGTCCTAAAGCACAGGGAACTTCGGTAGAGTTACAAAAAAGGTAGATTTACAAAAAAGGTAGATTTACAAAAAGAAAATGCTAACTGGGGATAGCAGGAGTCTTTTCTGGTGATTTTAGGGGGTTATTTAGTAAAATGTGAATTTGTCTATTTTTTTTTATTAAACAAAGCTGGACTGAACTCCCATCCAAGATTTTACCTTATTTATCATTAACATTATTGGAAAAAATATAATTGAGGAAAGACTAGATAAAAACAAGCAAAAACCCAAATTGCATGAATTTTTTTGATTTTACTCCTAAATCGCTCAATTTTTTCGGGTTATTGCCCAAAACCCCCATATTTTATCAGACAAAACCCAGCACAGACAACAATATCTTCAAATTGGAATGTGGACATCTGCCATTGACTCATACATGACCTCGACAAGTTTGACATGACAGATTTTCGGATTTGGGGCTTTTTGCAGCATCGGGGTATAATAAATCTATAATTTTTAATTTTTTTCATTATAATTCAAGTTTTTGCCCCGACCAGAAAAAAATCTAGGTTAAGTAAATAACCCTCTTAATGTTAAGCAAAGCCTAGGCACAAACCCTAGTTCTGAGGTTATCAATGTATTTTTCCTGTCATGTTTATAGATAAACCTATAATTAATTTGGTAGATGTCAAACTTGAATTCTTTCTTTGTAGATCTTAATGATGAGGCAACAAAAGACCAAAACAAAATCAAAAGATGGTGATCTGCTGTTGACAACATTGAAGGCATAGAATTGAAGGCATTGATCATTATTTTTATTGGACTTCAGTTCTGAACTTATTGGCTGATATAGTTAAGTAGGTATATGTTCACTATATAAAATATACCTTCTAGGCATTTGTTCTCTTTAAGCTGTGCATATTGATTACATACCCGGGACCAATTCTTGGATTGCTTCTTGGCCTGGGTACTGCCTCCCTGACCAATCAGTTAGATATTGATTGACTAAGGCATTCTCTCCTGAGCCCCTATTAAATCAGTCTTGTTTGGCCCTTTACTCCTTAGACAAACTCTTTGGGGGTTGCATAGCTGTTGTACTTCATCTAGAGAATGTCTACTTCTGATTGGTTATTATGATTGCACATGCAACAATAGTTGTCTAAAAATCATAAAATAATATTGACAATAAGAGAAATAATACCTTACCTCCTCTCTTAGTAAAACAGGTGTTCCCTTTTCGAGTAGTTAATACCTTCTGTGGAATCTACATTTATTTATAGAATTAAAAATCCCTCCCAATCTCTACTATTGTTATATCCTCCCTCTTTTGTAATGTTCCAAACAGGATTCAGACTGAAGAATCAACATCCTGGGGACTTGTTTATAGATTCTAGTTAATCTCATTGCCATTTTCATGAAAACTGAGTTGAAACTGGTAAAAGAACTAATAATGACGCCTGCACCAAACACGTTTTGCCTCTTAATTATTACAAGGGGTCATTGTTCTTAATTATATAAAAGACAGCATAGGTGCTCTTGATAGGTTTCCATCTGAGAAAGGGTAAGGTGAATCTGGAGTTCCCTATGGTTTGGTCAGCTAAGTGGTCACTAATCTAAAGTTTAGGAAACTAATGGGGATCATTAGCATAGTTGGGAAATAGTTTATTTTCTCTGGGTTAAAGTATACTCCTAACAGTTGAGTAACTTACCTGACCTGGAATTGTTCTATAGTATATAGGCTACAGCACACATCTGGGTCCTTTCTGGGAGGTTTCCACCTGAGCAAGCACAAGGTGAAACTGGATTGAAACCTAGGTTATGTAGGGCTTAGTAAATGTCTGGATGTTCAGGTGTCATAAGTCACACTAGGGGACACATTTATCAAGGGGCAAATTGAAAAGTTTGAGTTTTTTATGGTCAAAACTGTCAAATTCGAGTAGGGAGTTATTCAAATTTGATTAGAGTTTTCCAAAAAATTTTAATTAAATTTTCTATATATCATACTCTGGCTCTTTAAGAACTCAAATTTAAATATTCAACACTTAAAATCTGACGAATTTTAAGTCAGTGGGAGACGTCCAGGGATCAATTTGGAGTTGGTTGCAGCCTTCCTGACATTCAAATTTTTTTCAGAGAAAAAAACCTGAATTGAGTTTTTAAAATTCCAATCGAATTTGATTCGAGTTTTTGGGTTGATTTAATTCACCTGAGTTTGAAAAAATAGATTTTTTAAATAAATTTTGATTTGTCGAATTTTGAATTTATATCCATAGCAATTGAGTTCTTTGGAGTAGATTAAATTAAGGGCAAAGTGGCTAATGCTAGCGTCAATTCACTAGCATTACCCCCTGCAGGGACATCATCAATTTACTAACAAATGGACGTTATTCTGCAAATTCACTAAAATGCAGATTTTACTGAACATTACCTCTTTCGCCAGACTTGCCTTTCACCAGCTCAAACCAGGTGAAGTGCAATGGAGTACATAGGTCTTCCTCAATCTTCTGTCGCTTACATTATATTCTGAGTGGAAAATGCATCAAAGTTCAAAAAAAGCTGGCGTCTTTTCTTTTTTTTCAGAGTGATAGGCTGCAAAAGTCCTTCATTTTTTATTTATTTTTTTTGTAACTGGTATTTCTCCATACATTTTCTAACATATGGAACATTAACTATACAGTGGGCTCATGTGTAGGACATTATAACAACTCTATTGTCTTTATTAAAGTTCCCTGGACATGTGTAATAAACAGTGTAAATGTAATGTATTTGGTGCAACATATGACATAAAGAAGTCCATACAACTTTAAATTTCCCGTCCATTAACCTGAGCGCAAGATCTCTATCAGATTTTTGCTAGGCAGAAATTAATGCTAGTGTATCTTTGCTTTGAAATGCTCACATTACCAAAATTACGTCCAGTACTAAATTTTCGCATGCCAGTAAATTAGCGTTGTTTTAGTAAATTTTCGCCTGGCGAAGCGTTGCGCTGTATGCAATTGTTTCAATCTCTAAATCATACTAAAATTTAATATAAAGGGGAATGAACCCTTTAACCTCCAAAACCTGCTTCATTTCAGACTGCAACTGAAAGTGCTCTTGCTAACAACCAAAACCTGAAGACTGACTGTAAGAATTATTATCATCTCTTTCTACTTTGGGTATCTCCTTTACATCTATTTTTCTTAAATGTAGGGGGTTATTTACTAAAATCAGATTTTTTACTATTACACTATATATTAACTATCTCAGATTTAATTTAAAAAAAACTGCTTTGTCAAAAAGTGTGGGTGCATGTCAGAATAGTCGCGCATAAAAATTGTGGCGCGTCAAAAAAATTCAGACGCCCATTGACTTTAATGCATTTGGACAAAATAGGCGTATATATAAATATTTAGAGGCATCAACATTTACACGGGCATCAAAATTCATGGTTTGTGAACTTTTCGACATTTTGCGAATATATTGGGAAATCTGCAAATTTTTCTGCGAAATGGGACAAATTCACCCAACACTGCACAACACAGACCATGAAAACCTCAAATTGGGATAGGTGCCTCTCCCATTGACTTATATTGGACCTTGAGAGGTCTGAGATGGTGGATTTTCGGATTCAGGCTTTTTGAAGCATCGTGGTATAATATATTTTGAAAAAATTTCATTTTTTCCTTTAAACAAAACCTAAAATTTTTCAAGATTTTGACGTGGGCAAGGTATGATGTACTTTACTATATAACCATCAACAAAGTCCATCAAGTTCAATCCCTCCAAATGAAAACCCAGCATCCATACACACACCCCTCCCTACTTTTAATTAAATTCTATATACCCATACCAATACCAACTATAGAGTTTAGTATCACAATAGCCTTTGATATTATGTCTGTCCAAAAAATCATCCAAGTCCCTCTTATAGTCATTAACTGAATCAGTGGTAGTGGATTATCATAAACTCTATAGACACTAGGAAACCTCAACTAGTCTACTACTTATAGCGACAGTGTTGGAATGGGTCTTAAGGCCCATCAGAGAACCTGCCATCCAGGGCCTATTCTCTCAACAATTAGATATAGACAAATTTATAGGTATAAATAGATAGATCAAGAATCGAAATAATAAAGGACTGATGTAAATTGTCCTTGAATGGGCCTGTGTCGACCAGGAGAAACTTTGATACCCTGGTAGGCCAGTTACAAGGGACAATTATAGGTCAACAAACAGAGGACATATACTTATACAAAATACCTTCCTTATTAATATGTGAAATGGCAACAGAGGGAGATATATTTCAAGCCCAGGGAGAAAGAGCTGAGGGTGAGAGGAGCATCAGTCTGAAGGGCTGTGGAAAATATCTGAAAAGGTGTTTATTTATGTTTTACAGCCATAAACCCCAGTATGGGCACTGGTTCTAGTGAGAGATGCAAATCCTGTGTATAATGAGAGCCCACGAGCAGAGAGGGTTTTGTTTTGTTTATTCAGTTGAAATGTATACTGTACATATGCTGACATTTTGGTACAAAAGTGGATATTTTCCATCTGATTTGTTGTCTGCCCTGATAACCCTACTTACATATAGAATAAAACCAGTCAGCTGAAATCTCATCAAATTGACTGGGAAGAAAAGTAAAGAACACAGTCACTTTGCATGTTAAAAGCATGTTTCTTACTTCACATCTAATGATTAACAAAGGGTGGATAATATTTTGTTTGAAATGTTTGCACTTCAGTGGTGCAGTTATTCATAACATGTGTTGCAGTGTCCGTCAGTTTCCTGCTTTGGAAGATCTCATACTCCTCGGGTATCAAGCATTTCATAATGACATTCATTGGATCATTGTTTAGTCTGAAAACAGCTAAACAAAAAAAAAGAAAGTATTATAATATCAGCAATACTATACACTAAAATACTTGTATATGGTATAGATATATATAGGATGAGACTGATTCTATTTTTTCACTGATTGGTGAAATGCAGCTGATTTCTTTGGAGGCAACAAGAGTGACAGGAAATAGTTTTGGGGATTGGTAATAAAGATATTTACTGTAAAAACATGTGCAATTTCTTAATATAAGTTTCTCAATGGCACAAACGTATTCATCAGAAATGTAATGACATGTTACAATGTAATAACTGTGTAATGAAGAATTTTGCATCACAAAAGGCTTATTATTGTTCTTATTAACTTTGCTATGAAATGTTTGTAGTGTTATATACTTACACCATATGGATATACAGTCTGGGAAGAAGCAGCACACCATGTTATCTTGGAATATTTGCTTATCACCTTTATCACATATTATCATTAAATTAGCAACAACTGCAAAGCCTGTAAAAGAGGGAAAAGGCAAGTGATATTTGTTTAACTGCCGTACGTACCAAATACATATTGGCTTCAAGCTGAACTTGAAGGCACAGCAAAGCTCAGACATATATTTTTTTTTTTTTTAAAAAATTAATTTGTGGGCAAAAATTATTGTTCCTAATGTAGCAAATCATGCAAGAATGTGATATTAGTTATTTTTTTACCAAGACTATGCTCTGACTTTCTTTGCATCACAGAAACATCATGTTCTGTGTCCAGTGAACCTGTCTCAGCAAACAAAAAAGTACTGTACCCAATTTTTCCTTTGTTTTATTATTTACTTTTCTATATTCTGCTTGTGCTTTTGGATAGAGATAGAGAGAGTATCAGATAGCCCTGTCTTTACTAAGGTACATTCCCTAGGATATTTCTGTATTTTAATGTATATTAACAGGAAGGGGGAGGCTACTGAAAGGAAGAGAGTAAATGGTATATTAGGATATAAAAACACTTGAACGATCCCTTTGCTTAAATCAAATTGTGTTATCCCTCGATTGTAGTAGAGGTCTGACCTAAGTCAGTACTTGATAAGGTAACAAAAACAAAAGGAAAAGTACCCCGCTTACAATCTTACTATAGCTGTTACTTATATAAATTGTTTCAATACCTGTTAGTTAAAAAATTACATATGTTGCCGTGCAAGTCCTGTGATTAGCGTTAGACCAATCGAATGAATTGGTATTGATTAAAGTGCCGTGCTATAAATTCATTGTATAATAAATAGGAATTAAGAATGAAATTAATTATGAATAAAGTGCAGTGCAATGAAATGAATGAATTAAATTACAATTAAAAAACCTTTGAATAAGTCCAGCCACAATAAATCGATTAAAAATTGTGGCAATATTATATGAAGCGTGATTGAGGTAACTGCCTCCAAACTTGGACAACAATTAATTGATAAAGTGCTTGGCAGTGCTAAATCAATAATTCATTATAACTCAGGTAATTGATTATAAATTAATTAGAGTAACCGCATAAATAGGGATAAAATTTAAAAACAATACTCAGGTTCATAAAATGAAATAAGAAAATGGAAAAAGAGAGAGGTGGAGTTGTCCCAAATCTACTACCTAATTTTTTCTAATCCCTGGAACACCACAAAGGCAAAGTAGGCAGAGCAACCGGGACTGTGGTCTCGTTTGTCTAATCTAAAAATGTTAAAAGATTGAATTCAACAAGATTCAAAACGCCGGCATTTTGAATCTTGTTGCATTCAATCTTTTAACATTTTTAAACAATTCGGGTTAAATGGGAATGGAAGGGGTGGTTGATAATTAATTCAGTACTCGGTTAGCTTTCTCTCCTCTCTCGCATTACTGAATTTACAAGAGGCCGTGGATTTGTGTTTTTTTAGGCCAGCATAGCTCTTGACAGTTTAGGGCTTAGATTAACAAACGAGACCACAGTCCCAGTTGCTCTGCCTACTTTGCCTTTGTGGTGTCCCAGGGATTAGAAAAAATTAGGTAGTATATTTGGGACAACTCCACCTCTCTCCTTTTCCATTTTCTTATTATTATTACAGAGAAAAGAAAATCAGCCAAAAACAAAAAATAACGTTTGTTTAAACACCAAACAATGGGAAATGACATTGCTGAATTTCTGCTTGATGTAGAACTGGCTATACCAAATGGGTTCTCTAGATATTTCAGCTTAGAGATTTCCTAAAATAGATTTATATGGGTTTATTTGATAAAAGTACTCAAAATAAGGTGAACTCTTTTGGCTTAAGTAGTCCAAACAGTTCATAATATCTTCACCCATTTGAAACAAAGCCGCACATCAGCACTCTTGATAGAGATAGATAGTTCGATAGATAGATAGATAGATAGATAGATAGATAGATAGATAGATGATAGATAGATAGAGTTTAGATAAACAGAATGTTTTGAACTGCAAATATATTTTTAATGTATACATTTAAATATGCAGAGCAAGCAATAATAATGCCTCTTATTTTTATCACTTTCTATTTGATTTTAAAGTTCATTGAAAGGTTGTCACTTTGAATGGCAAATTGTTAATCAAACATATTTCAAATGATAAATTAGCTTAAAAGCTGGTTGCCTCTAAAAAGTGCATTGACTCAAGATACCTGCCTGGAGAGTGCCATTGCCATCCCCATATCCCATATACAGTTGTTCTTGAATGGACTTAGGCTGGACACATTTGTATACATTTTTTTTTATGGATAAACAATCTGGCCTTTGGAAGAACGTCATCATTTAATGACATTTTACATGGTCACTCATGGAACACTTGATGGAAATGAGCAAAAAATGTAGGTTTTAACTATAATAAAAAAAGTGTTGGAGTAAAAGAAACATATTTGTCCATGCATTGATATATAACAAAACCTCTTCTCTGAGGATAACATTTAGGATAGATGTTTCTGACCCAATTAAGCTCAGAAACCTTATACACTATTTTTGTATAAATATTTTTGTCTTCACTTGTAAAATATAACACTTGATAAAGGGCCTTGAGCCCGAAAGATGTCGTGGCAATAAAGCACAATTAGCAGCAAGCACTGCATTCTTGTCTGTCTCTCTCAGTAACTCCAATTTAAAGATTTACTTTACACCTGAGGTGGGGGTGTACACTGAGATAGAAGAAGCCTATTAAACCTCTCTCTCTCTCTCTCTCTCTCTCTCTCTCTCTCGCTCTCTCTCTCTCTCCCCCCCAGAGCGCAGTCACTTCTATAGTGCCTCAACAGATTCTGTAAAGGACGACCAATCTTTTCTTATAAGCGGGGTCGTAATTTAGCTGATAAATTGGTCAAATCTGATATCACATACACTTCAGATACTACTAGATTTATTGGCCCACCCAAGATGGGAACTTTTCTTTGCCTAAATTGTAGTAATTGCAATTCTATAATTAAGGGAGCCTGTGTAACTCACCCTCCAAAAGGGAATAGGCTACCGCTTAAACATTATTGTACCTGCAATTCTGAACATGTGGTATATGGCTTGAAATGCCCATGTGGTAAAATGTTTGTTGGTCAAACTAAAAGAAAATTACGTATGAGGATAGGTGAACATAAACGATCCATTTCAAACTATGACCCCTTGAATATTAAAACACACGCCCCTGTAGGTAAACACTTTTTTGAACACAAACATAACAGCACAAGCTTGAGATGGTGTTAAAAGAAATAAAATTGCCATTATGGGGAGGTGATAGAAAAAGAATGTTCCTTCAATGTGAAGCTAAATGGATCGATATCCTGAATACATTAGAACCATAGGGAATAAACGATGCAATAGCTTTAAGTGCTTTTTATAACTTTATACATTTCTCTCCATTTTAGATTGAAAACTACTTACATGAAATTGGACTGAATATAACCTAACGGTAGGACTTGGATATTTATTCTGTATACTTTTTACACCATTTATATATCACTTATTATAATTTTACTTTCTGAGAATCTGCTAAACTTATACACTATACATGTGTCAGATTATTGAAACTTTTTAAACAACAATTTTTGTACTATTTATTGTAACTTTTATGTAAACATGGTCCTTGATTGATACATTTTGGGGCAAATTTATCAAGTGTCGAATATTGAGGGTTAATTAACCCTCGATATTCGACTGGGAATGAAAATCCTTCAACTTCGAATATCGAAGTCGAAGGATTTTGCGCAAAAAGTTTGATTGATTGATCGAAGGAATAATCGATTAAATCCTTCAAATCGAACGATTTTAATCCAACGATCGAAGGATTATCCTTTGACCAAAATAACTTAGCCAAGCCTATGGGGACCTTCCCCATAGGCTAACATTGGATTCGGTAGCTTTTAGGTGGCGAACTAGAGGGTCGAAGCTTTTTCTTAAAGAGACAGTACTTAGACTATCGAATGGTCGAATGATTTTTAGTTCGAATCCTTCAATTCGAAGTCAAAGTCGTAGTCGAAGTAGCCCATTCAATGGTCGAAGTAGCCAAAAAAACACTTCGAAATTCGAGTTTTTTTACTTTGAATCCTTCACTCGAGCTTGGTGAATGGGCCCCTTTATATCATTGGTGTTAATTCTGTGCACTTTTGGAGTAGGGCACATGATGGCAGTGCTCTGCTGTTTAATGGTATTATATGTAAATTTTCACGTCTGGCCAATTGGGGGAGCTGACGAACTTGTTGGTGTATAGGGTTAATAAATTGCTTGGGTTAATTCACAATGTAACTAGCACCTGATGAAGGATAGGTTTATCCAAAACATGTTGTGATTGAATAAATACACAGAGTCTGATGTGGTTCTCCAGAGTTCATTTTTATTTTGACCTTGGATATATTGTGGCTTGGACGGTGCTTTTTGCTCTGTTGTGAAGAACCCTGCGATGTTTTGGAGTGAGGGACCACCCAAAAACTTATACAATGACCCAATTAAGCGAATACAGGGAGAAAGATACAGACACGTTCCTAGTGTAGGTTAGACTTACCTATATGTATTGTTCCAGAAGTCAGTCCTGTAACTAACAGGATAATTATGGGAATAAGCATTGTTTCTGAAGGTGACTGAGGTCCAAAATCTAAAAAACAAAATTACGTATAAAATATATATTTGGAATGGAACCTTTATTTTCTTTTATCCCAAAAGTAATTTTTTGGAACATAAAATGAAAGTCTGACTTGGGTTACCCAAAAAAAATTTTCCTAGTGATTTTAGGGGAAGGTTTTTGTCCTGAAGTTATCAGTGTTTTTTTCCTGTTCATGTTTATAAAATAAGCCTCTTATTAATTTTCTAGATGTCGAACTTGAATTCTTTAACTGTTGATCTGGTCGGGAATATTACTTTTAAAGCAATAATAAATATAAGCTTGCCTTTATATTATATAAATGATGAGGCAACAGAAGCCCAACACAAGATCAAAAGATGGTAATCGCCTATTGACAATATTGAAGGCATGGATCATTATTGTTATTGGACTTCTGAACATATGGGCTGATAAAGTAAAGTATATGTATGTTCAATATGTAAAATACACCATAGCAATATTGTTATCTGATTGACAAGAAGGGTGGTCTCTCCTGAGCCCATCAGTTTGTTGGCCCAGTGGTCTATTAAACAAGTCTTATTTGGCCCATCACTTGGTCCATCACTCTTTAGTCACATTCACCAACAAATATTTGTTTCGGTATCTGACCAGTTATAGACACTGATTGGAAAAGAGGGCCATGGGGTTGAGTAGCTTTTGTACTTCATGATTGGTATTTTATGATGTAGCAATATAGCAATAATTCTAAAAGGCTGCACAATAAATGTGACAGTAAGAAAAATAATGCCTTACCTCCTCTAAGGGATACAGGTGCTCCCTTTTCTAGTAGGTAATACCTTCTGTTGAATCCACATTTCTATTTACAGTTGCAAATCCCTCCCAATCTCTAGTATCTTTCTATCCTCCCTCTCTTGTAATGTTCCAAACAGGATCCAGCCAGAAGAATCAACATCCTGGAGATTTTTATTTTTTAGACTTTTTTAGACCTGGAGACTTTTTTTTTTTTTTTAGATTCTAGGTAATGAAAAGTGAGTTGATGACTCAAAAAAATCACTCAAAAAAACTCATTATGCAGAATGTAATTTTTTTAAATACTGAAAGTAAAACTACAGTATTCCATTTAGATATTCAGGTTTATCTATGCCTTGCATTCATACAGTATATTGATGGTTTGCCTGTATAAATGGCAGACATGGCCCCATAACAGGATAAAGCAATAGGAGTGTGATTCCTAGAACCCCACTATAGTGCTCTAGAAATGCAAGTGTAGGGACGGATTAAATGTTTACTATTTTTAGATAATTTACTAAGGTTTGGCCTGCTAAGTGGGCCATAATCTTATTTAGTAATTTAGGTTGAAGGGAGGCACACTTTTGGTTTAAGTGAGACCTACTTAACTTATAGTTGAGAAGTTATAGATGAGAAAGGAGAAAAACTCCATCCAAGTCTCTCCAATTTGCTTCAAGAAAATTCCTAGTTAACAGGGCTAGGGTGTCATGCCCTTCAAACCTCAAATCTTTGATATATGGGATGCTTGCATGGCAATGTCTTTTTAGAAGCACTGTCTCTGCATCCAGGAACATTTGATTTTTTTTACGACTCCTGGGAGCATTGCTGTATGTGACAAGCTTTCGTCAATGAAAGACTTCATCATCACATAAGATCTCATTTCTGCAAAGGTGGTGACAAGCTGAGCGTTGGATATACACGCTTGCCTGGTCAGGCCAATAGTATTGTGCCCTTCAAGCTTAAAAAGCCCCCGACCATCGTCACATCAAACCCCTTGAATGCAAGCCATGACGAGGTCTCACAGAAGTTTAGGCTAGGGTCTGGCTCAGTGATCAGTGGTTGAACTCTAGGCTTGATTGCAGAATTCATGGTGTTAAATCATTGGGTTATCTGCTGGTTGGGGCTTTGCTGTGGTTTCCATATCATGTAGCACTGTATATTACAGATAACGCTGTCTTGATGATTTCATTTTTCCTTTGGGCATTTGCATCGATCAAGGTCATAGCAGAAGGCAAGCTTCAGCGATCCGTTTCTTGGACAGACTTATCAAGCTTAATGTAATCTTTATATGTGTGTGTGTGTGTGTGATGTTTCACAAGCAGTATATCAAAAGGTTTAATCATTGATCCTGTATATTTGTATCAATATTTTTATTAATTTTGATTAATACAATTAATACTATTAACAAAGGTTCACCCCTTTATTACTCTCTTCTTAAAGCTATCTAATGTATCAGCCAGTGTGTAACGATCGCCGCCCGGAGCAGGCCCAGGAGCTCCGGGCGGCGCGTCCATCTTCGCCGGCGTCGCTCCCAAAATGGCGGCGCCCATGGCCGCCACGTGGGTAGCGGCGCCGGGCGATGACGTCAGCGCGCCGACGTCGGCGCAAGAGCGTCAATGACGTCAGAATGGCGCCAAATTTGAAAATAAAAACGCCAACTAGACGCCAGAATGGCGCCCAAGAATAGGATTACTTTCCTGAAGCATATCCTGGGTTTCCTGTGTGCCTTATTGCCTAATCTTGTTCCTGCCTTGTATCCTGACCCTTTGCCTGGACTTTGGACTTTGTTTGTATTCTGCCTGCCTGTGAACTCTTGCCTGATCCTGACTATTCTCCGTTTAACCCTTTGGATACCGCGACCTTGTTCCCTCAAGAGGGCTTCCTCCTTGATCCAGACAACCTCCCTGGAGGGAGCTCCCGGCTCCCTGACATTATTCTTGGGCCATGGATCCTTCTGAGGAAGCCACACCTCATGTCGGACGAGCGCTCCGCGGACTGGCATCCCGCATGGAGGACTACGAAAACCAGCAGGTTCGCATTGGGCAAGCACTCGATGTCCTGCTGGCTCAAGTGCCTTCTGCGTCCTCCACTGCTCCACCTACTGGGGATCCCCCCATGGCGGCAGCCCCCACGAACACAAGCTACCCGACAGGTGAGCCTCGCATTCCACCTCCCCCTCGTTTCAGTGGGGACCCACAAGCCTGCAGGGGATTTGCCACGCAATGCCAAATTCAATTTGAGTTCCAACCCACACAGTTTCCAAGCGAGCGTTCCAAGGTGGGGTATGTGATGTCTCGATTGGAAGGCAAGCCACTGGAGTGGGCAACGTCTCTTTGGGAGAAGAATTCCCCGCTGACTTTTGATGTTAAAGACTTTCTCCAAGCTTTTCGTATAGTCTTTGATGCTCCAGGTCGGGTTACGAACGCCCCTGCCCGTCTCTTGCAGCTCCGGCAAGGAAGCCGCAGTGTCAATGAGTATGCTATAGACTTCCGAACACTGATGGCGGAGACTTCCTGGTGTGATGACGCTTACAAGGCTGTATACTACCAAGGCCTATCCATTCGCATCAAAGATGATCTCGTCTCCAGGGAGACTCCTGACACCCTGGAAGGGTTGATCGCTCTATCCATTAAGGTGGACACTCGTCTCAGAGAGCACCAGGTGGAGAGAGAGCGCAGTAGACGATTTTCTCCCATGTTGGCCCCTCGCTTTCAAAGGCCGATTCTGCAAACACCCGCTGTTCCTGTGACCCATGTGTCGACGTCTCCTTTGGAGGAACCCATGCAAGTAGGAAAGACTCGCCTCTCCGAGCAGGAAAGACTCCGAAGACGTATGGCAGGTCTCTGTTTATACTGTGGTGGGCATTCCCATTTTGCCAACGCCTGTCCTGCCAAAGCCAAGAGTTTTGTACTCCGAGGTATGTCTCAGGTTTCTCATGTAGGGGGCATCACTCGAGGTTCTCTGGAGAAGTATCAAGAAAATTCACGCAGGCTTCTCCTTCCTTTGCAGATTCACCTGGCAAGTAAGTCTATCTTCGAAAGGGCCTTCCTCGACTCCGGAGCGGATGGCAATTTCATGGATGCCTTTTTTGCCGAACGCATGAAGATTCCTCTGCTTCCATTGTCTTCTCCCCTGCGAATTACTGCCATAGATGACAAACCCCTGGAGTTTGAATTCGTCACAAAGTTCACGGCGGAACTATCTGTACAAGTTGGGGCGCTGCATCAAGAAAAACTTTCATTCTTCATCATCCCCTGTCCTTCTACTCCAGTGATATTGGGTCTTCCATGGTTACGTCTGCATAACCCCACCATAGACTGGTCCACTGGGCAGATCTCTCGTTGGAGTTTATTTTGCCTGCAACATTGCCTTCCGCCAAAGCCCCTCGAGAAGGTGAATGTCTCCTCTGCGGAATTAAAGACTTTGCCCTCCACTTACAAGGGATTTTCCGATGTGTTTTGTAAAAAGTCTGCAGAGTTCCTTCCCCCACATCGCTCCTACGACTGTCCGGTTGAACTCCTGCCTGGAGCTATGCCCCCCAGAGGGCGCACCTACCCTCTCTCTCCTGCAGAAACTACCGCTATGAAGGAGTACATCCAAGAAAATCTCCAGCGGGGGTTTATCCGCCCTTCTACCTCTCCTGCAGGGGCTGGGTTCTTCTTCGTGGAGAAGAAGGACGGAGGCCTTCGGCCTTGTATAGACTATCGGGGTCTGAATAAGATCACCGTGAAAAACAGATACCCTCTGCCCCTGATTGCCGAGCTCTTTGACCAGCTGAAAGGGGCAAAGATTTTCTCCAAGTTGGATCTCCGGGGGGCCTACAACCTCATTCGCATCCGGGAGGGTGACGAATGGAAGACGGCATTCAACACTCGGGATGGGCACTATGAATATCTCGTTATGCCCTTCGGCCTATGCAATGCCCCTGCCGTCTTCCAGGAGTTTGTGAATGATGTGTTCCGAGATCTCCTAGGAAGGTTCGTAGTCGTATACTTGGACGACATCCTGATCTTTTCCAAGGACCTTGAAAGTCATCGCTCCCAGGTGAAGGAGGTACTCTCTCGTCTGAGGAAGAACTCTCTCTTCGCCAAGTTGGAGAAGTGTGTTTTCGAGGTATCCAAGATCCCCTTCCTAGGATACATTATCTCTCCAGAGGGATTTGAGATGGACCCCGTGAAAGTGTCGGCCATCCAGGAGTGGCCTCTCCCACTGAGTACCAAAGCAATCCAGAGATTCATCGGATTTGCTAATTATTATCGACAGTTCATCCGGGGGTTCTCTTCCCGCATTGCACCTATCCTGGCCCTCATCCGAAAAGGGGGTAAACCCAGCCTGTGGCCTCCATCTGCTATAGAAGCCTTTCAGTCCTTGAAAGAGGCCTTCACGTCCGCTCCTGTTCTTCGACATCCCAATCCTGCACTACCCTTCTGCATCGAAGTTGATGCTTCTGAAGTCGGAGCCGGAGCTATCCTGTCTCAGAGACATTCCTCTGATGGAAAATTGCACTCCTGTGCGTTTTTCTCCAAGAAGTTCTCATCCGCAGAGCAGAACTATGACGTCGGGAATCGAGAACTCTTGGCAGTCAAGCTTGCCCTTGAAGAATGGCGTCACCTCCTGGAGGGTTCTGAAATTCCTGTCCAGATTTTCACTGATCACAAGAATCTGGAGTTCATACAGTCCCTCAAGAGGCTAAATCCCAGACAAGCCAGGTGGGCCCTTTTCTTTTCCCGATTTAACTTTGTTTTGACTTTTCGCCCAGGTTCCAAAAATCTGAAGGCCGACGCCTTGTCTCGTAGCTTCACTCCGGTGGACCGTGACCCTGAGAGACAGGAACCAATCATTCCACCTGTCAAGATCATTGCCTCTCTGTATCCCCAATTTGCCGACCAGATTCTGGCTGGGCAGTCCTCGGCTCCTCAAGATACTCCGATTGGCATGGCCTTCGTCCCTCCAGAACTTCGCCTGGCCATCCTGCAACAAACCCACTGCTCCAGGCAAGCTGGACATCCTGGTTCGGCTAAGACCCTTGAACTCTTGAGGCGCCTAGTCTGGTGGCCTGATATCCGCAAGGATGTAAAGGACTTTGTGGCTGCTTGTAATGTCTGCGCCACTTCTAAGCCTAGCCATTCCCGCCCCAGTGGGTTGTTACAGCCTTTGCCGGTACCCTCTCGTCCATGGACGCACCTCTCTATGGACTTTATTGTCGAACTTCCTCCCTCCGGTGGGAATACTGTGATCTGGGTTGTTATTGACCGCTTCTCCAAAATGGCCCATTTCATCCCTCTGAAGAAGTTGCCCTCTGCGGTGGAGTTGTCCCAGCTATTTATCCAGTACATCTTCCGCCTGCATGGTTTCCCGGTGGAGATCGTCTCCGATAGAGGCACCCAGTTTACTGCCAAGTTCTGGCGTTCCTTATGCAAAGACCTGGGAATTGTTCTTCAGTTTTCATCTGCATACCACCCGCAAACGAATGGGGCAGCTGAACGTGTCAACCAAGCCCTGGAGCAGTTCCTGAGGAACCACGTATCCCTCTGCCAGGATGACTGGTCTGATCTCCTCCCATGGGCGGAATTCGCTCATAATAATGCTTGTCATTCCTCTACAGGAAGGTCTCCGTTCATGTCGGTGTATGGTCAGCATCCTCAAGCTTTTCCCCAAGACTTTGTGCTATCTGACGTCCCGGCTGCTGACGACTCCGCAGCTCATATGTCTGCTATTTGGGCTGCGACCAAGTTGAACCTAGAGAAGAGTGCTCTTGTTCATAAGACTTTCGCGGATCGTCGTCGAAGATCCTCTCCTCTCTACAAGGTGGGTGATAATGTCTGGCTCTCTTCCAGGAATATCCGGTTGAAGATACCATCTCCCAAGTTGGGTCCAAAATTCGTGGGACCATTTCCCATCTTGGAAATAATCAACCCTGTGGCTGTCAGACTCCAGCTTCCACCAGAGATGAGAATCCCCAACGTGTTCCACGTGTCTCTGGTGAAACCCGCCATCACCAACCGGTTCTCTGGCGGTCAGTCTCCTCCTCCTGCCATCTCAGTGGAGGGTCAACTCGAGTACGAGGTGGAGAAAATCCTAGACTCCAGAATCTCCAGAGGGTCCCTTCAGTACCTCATTCAGTGGAAGGGCTTTGGCCCTGAAGAATGCTCCTGGGAAGGACACCGTGATGTTCACGCTCCTCGTCTGGTGAGGGAGTTCCATTCCAAGTTTCCCCAGAAGCCAAGTCCTGGTGGTCCAGAGGCCCCCCGTGAGGGGGGGGGTACTGTAACGATCGCCGCCCGGAGCAGGCCCAGGAGCTCCGGGCGGCGCGTCCATCTTCGCCGGCGTCGCTCCCAAAATGGCGGCGCCCATGGCCGCCACGTGGGTAGCGGCGCCGGGCGATGACGTCAGCGCGCCGACGTCGGCGCAAGAGCGTCAATGACGTCAGAATGGCGCCAAATTTGAAAATAAAAACGCCAACTAGACGCCAGAATGGCGCCCAAGAATAGGATTACTTTCCTGAAGCATATCCTGGGTTTCCTGTGTGCCTTATTGCCTAATCTTGTTCCTGCCTTGTATCCTGACCCTTTGCCTGGACTTTGGACTTTGTTTGTATTCTGCCTGCCTGTGAACTCTTGCCTGATCCTGACTATTCTCCGTTTAACCCTTTGGATACGGCGACCTTGTTCCCTCAAGAGGGCTTCCTCCTTGATCCAGACAACCTCCCTGGAGGGAGCTCCCGGCTCCCTGACACAGTGCAACTGATTCAGGGAGAAAATACCACATCTTCACAGCTCTCACTGTATAAAAAGCCTTCTGAATATTTCAAAAGAACTTCTTTTCTTCTAATTGGAATGGGTGACCTCAGGTCAGCTGAAGGGGCCAACTGGTAGTGATGGGCGAATAAATTCGCCAGGCATGGATTGGCTGTGAATTTCCGCATTTCATGAAACTGAGTTTAAAATCTGCCGTGACAAATGAAAATTGTCATTGTCAAATTATTCGGAAAGCCAATTCACTTTAATGCATTTGGACAAAATAGTTGCACAAATAAAAATTGTCGCTTGCGTCAAAAATTTTTGCACGTTGAAATTATTTTGATGCCTATTGACTATTGTGTTTAGTGAATTTTCAGCGTCTCAACTAATAGGTGATATATTTTGAATCAATGTATTTTGTACATGAGAACATGTAAGAACATAGGAGTAACTATAAATCCCTTTAAAACACTTGTGCTGTAAGGCGCGTGTGAAGAATAGAAAATGGAAAGAGGGCAAAAAGGCTTTAGCGATAGGAGTAAGAGCATTTCCACAATATCAAAGTGGCGTAATGTAAACCGGAAGATAACGCGATAAGACTTCAGGCGATTATTGTTTTCGGGCTGAATTGAATTGCAAAAAGTAAGCATTGATAGTACTTTCAATGGGCCATTTGGTTGCAAAAACATAGGTCACAAGAACATTTATTGGTTAGTGCGATAAGTATTTAGCGCATGGAATTGAATTGCAAACATGCAAAAAGTAGTAAATTTATATATTGTACAGTATGTATAGCAGTAAATCTTAACCTGTGGGTTAGGACCTGAAAATTAGATACAGAATTAATTTGAAACCAATTTGTTAGTCTCAAAGCTGATTCCAAATATGAATCTAGATGCCATTAAAAACATTTTAAAAACATATACAGTATACAGAATGTGGAATTCCAGGTGAATTTCCACATTTCACCGCAGGCAAATAAATTTGCAAAACTGCGGGGAAAATTCACCAGCGTCAAAAAATTTAAACAAGCGTCAGGATAGTTGCTCGCGTCAAAACTGTTGCACATCAACATTATTCGGCCACCCATTGACTTTAACGCGGGCGTCAAAATTTTGCAGGGGCAGTGCTAGGTTGTGAGGTATGATTACAGGGGTCTAAACTAGGGATCACCAACCTTACCCATGAGCCATATTCAAATGTAAAAAGAGTTATAGAATAAAGCAAGCATGAAAAAAGTGTCTAATGGGGTGCAAAAAAAGTTTTTGATAGCGCTATGTGGACTAACAGCCTACAGGAGACTCTACTTGACAGTTTACCTGTTTTTTATGTAACTACAACTTGCCTCCAAGACAGGAATTGAAACATAAGCACCTGCTTTGAGGCCACTGGGAACAACATCCAAGAGGCTGGTGAGCAACATGCTGCTTGGTCGGGACCAGTGGTCTAGACAAATGTGTAAAGTATGTTCTACTCAACAGAAAATGAAGAGACAGACAAGACAATGCAGACACAACTCTGTGGTATCATTGGTATTTATGTATGAAACCAATGTGCATTCCAACTGTAGAAGGAGCAGTTCAACCTTTCATAAAATTTTTGACAACAGGTTTCTTGTAGATATCATTTGTAAATGTGCACGTGTCCATTGTGCATGAGACATCCTCCTTTGCTCTGAGTTTGCCATGGACATTACATTTCCCAGGTACTGTGCATTCCATGAGGATGACTTTGTATGTAAATGATGCATATTCTTTAACTGAACAAAAGAAAAGAAAAAAAACCCTATATGATTTTGAGACAAAAATAAGTTATAAATGAATAAAAAAATAACAGCAAATTCTATTTACTGGGGTTTTTTTTTATATTCTTTATTTTTATGAAATGTAAAATTTCAGTTATTGTAAGAAGCAACAAATACAATAAGACTCAAATCAGTAATATGCAAACATGGCAGTACGTCTCTGTATAATTTTGCTGTTAATATAATTATGAGAAAATTAACAAAAAAAATAAAAGGAATCACAATTTAGTGTGTCAGGACATCTACAGCTTTAAAGGAACTGTTCAGTGTAAAAGTAAAAACTGGGTAAATAAATAGGCTGTTAAAAATAAAAAAAAAATTTTGAGACAAAAATAAGTTATAAATGAATAAAAAAATAACAGCAAATTCTATTTACTGGGGTTTTTTTTTATATTCTTTATTTTTATGAAATGTAAAATTTCAGTTATTGTAAGAAGCAACAAATACAATAAGACTCAAATCAGTAATATGCAAACATGGCAGTACGTCTCTGTATAATTTTGCTGTTAATATAATTATGAGAAAATTAACAAAAAAAATAAAAGGAATCACAATTTAGTGTGTCAGGACATCTACAGCTTTAAAGGAACTGTTCAGTGTAAAAGTAAAAACTGGGTAAATAAATAGGCTGTTAAAAATAAAAAAAAATGCAAACCCAAATGCAGAATTACAGAAAGGTTATCTCCCATAGACTCCATTCTACCCAAAAAATAATTCCCTTTTTTCTCTATAACAAAAAAAAAAACAGTATCTTGTACTTGGTATAATGAATTCTTATTAGAAGCAAAAGCAGCCTATTGGGTTTATTTCATGTTTACATGATTTTCTAGTAGACTTGTGAATAACAGGTCCATTGGCATAATTACTAGGGATGCACTGAATCCAGGATTCGGTTCGGGATTCTGCCAGGATTCGGCCTTTTTCAGCAGGATTACGATTTGGCCAAATCCTTCTGCCAGGCCGAACCGAATCTGAATCATAATTTTCATATGCAGGGGGGAGGGAAATCGAGTGTTTTTTTGTCATAAAACAAGGAAGTAAAATATATTTTCCACTGCCCACCATATGCAAATTAGGATTCAGATTTGATTCGTTATTCGCCCCAAATCTTTCGTGAAGGATTCGGCGGTTCGGCTGAATCTAAAATAGTAGATTCGGTGCATAATAATTTCTATCATACATTTGAATTTTACTCCTGTCCGTTTAAAGATTTTTATATTGTTCTTGTTTTATTTTCAGAGGGGGTTCTAATATTGTTGCACCACATGTTTCCTGACTTGTGATAAGATTGAGATTTATTCCCATTTTGCTTCACCAAAAAATTTGCAAAATGGCAAAAAATTTGCAAAATGGCAAAAAATTAGCAAATTTTTTGTTGCTGGTCAGTTTTGTAGCAAGCTACATTTGAGTCCATGGGAAATTTTTTCTTGGCACCTTGTTTCTGCTTTGGGGCTACCAATAAAAATTGGGAAGCAAAATCACATAATTTTCCACTCAGTATAATGCTACACACATGCACTTCCTTGTTAGAGAACCTCCTATCCACTAGGCTACAAATGCTTTTTCAATAGAAAAAAAGCTCCCATGTTGCCAGTTTTTTAAAAATGTCTTAAAGATCAAACTGAAAATGTAAAATCTATTGCTCTGGATGTCTGATCCTTGGCAGGTAATTCGTTAATGTACATCCTGGTTTTCAGACTAATTTGATTGCTTTTTATGATGAAGATGCTGTACAGTGGGGGGGGGCAGTAGATGTGATCTATCTGGATTTTGCCAAAGCTTTTGATACTGTGCCCCACAAATGACTGCTTTCTAAACTAAGGTCTGTTGGGCTTAATGAAGTCGTTTGCACGTGGATAGGAAACTGGCTACAGGATCGGGTACAGAGGGTGGTTGTTAATGGTACATTCTCTACTTGGAGTAAGGTTCTTAGTGGGGTCCCCCAGGGCTCAGTATTGGGTCCACTTTTATTTAACTTGTTTATTAATGACTTAGTGGAGGGTATTGTAAGTAATGTATCAGTGTTTGCAGATGACACAAAATTATCCAGCCCAATTAATTCCATCCAGGATGTGGCACTTGCAACATGATCTTGACAAACTGGCAATCTGGGCAGCTAAGTGGCAAATGAGGTTCAATGTTGATAAATGTAAAGTCATGCACCTGGGATGTAAAAATATCCACTTATACCCTTAATGGGACTGCACTAGGCAAATCCATTATGAAAAAGGACCTCGGAGTCCTTGTAGATGATAAACTTGGCTGTAGCAAGCAGAAGATAGCTCATAGTACAAGTTGATACAGGGACTAGTCCTTAAGGCTTCAGATCATATCAAATCATTTTTTTTTCTCGAATTTTCAATTTGAAATTCGACCCTTGATAAATCTGCCCCTGAGGCCAAATTGTTGTTTTAGCCTATGGGGGACCTCCTAGAACCCATTTGGAGTCAATTGGTGGACTTTGAAAAATCTAAGTTTTTTTGGGGGGAAAACTTTGATTAGTATGATTCGAATTTGATAGAATGCGCTATTACTTCAATTCATACGATTCAAATTCGGCTGAATACGGACTTATTCGCCCCAAAAAAATTTGACTTAATTTCGGTTGGTCTTTTTGAATTCGAATTTCTAAGTTTTTCAAATTCAAAATTCGACCCTTGATAAATATGCCCCTAAATGATATAACATTATGGTCACTATTACCGAGGGGATCAATGCCTTGCACATTTGCTATACGTTCTGGGTCTTTTGAGATCACTAGATCCAGAATAGCATTTTTTCTGGTAGTCAAAAATTCACACACAAAAAAATGTTGTCTTCAACATTCCATAAATGTATATATTTATATATGTATATAAAGATATAAAAAAACAAACCAACATTTTTTTTTGTATTTGAATTTGTACACTAATGTTATTTAAGAGGCCCCTTGGTGGTCATGGCTTGAGAGTCCATGTATTAAATATTAAACAACAGAATGGCCTGCAACATACCAATAAGGAGTGTTGTCTTCAAATACTTACCGGTGCTTATTCGGCAGTTTGGTGTAAAACAACATATCGCATATGGCAGTATTTGCTCACGTTTATTGCTGGATTTATCCGTTTGGATGCATCTAATGCTTACTTTTCCAATAACATCGAATGCTAAAGGGGGAAAAAAGAGACAAAAATATTTTAGTTCTTGTAAGTGCAAAGTACAATGGCCAATGAATGCAAGAGGACCTTGAAATAAAAACCAGCCTTTAATAGCAGGTAATTCCCAATGTTCCCTTAATTTCTCCTGCACAAGCAAGTGAATCAGTCGATAATGAATCCCGTTATTGAAGTCACACACCAGTTCATTACAAAGTGTGTTACAAGGAGTGCCAGAGGTTGGTGGGTACAATAGAAGATTGTAGAAGATTTTGGGCAGGGCTGGCGGAAAGGGGGATTTGCCACTGTGCAAACATTGCAAACTCCCTAGCCCACTAAAAAGGGAATGGCCTCCTTGGACATCCCCCGGTTCCCACACACATCTGTGGAGCCAATTCAGACTTGACTGCCACTGTGCATTCTTTGTGTAGATGATCTCAGAAAAGACAACCTTAGGTGTTACAAACAGCACCTTTCAACCCCACTGCGGCATTTTTTTAAAGGGGACCCATCACCCCAAAAAATTATTTAAAATCCTATTTAGTTAGTCAAGCAAAATTAACTTTAATTACACTGTATACATTGTTTGAATTTTGTTTCCATCAGTCTGGGAACTCATAATTATAGCAAGCAGGCAGGTGCCATTTTGTGGACACTGTTATTAAGACAAGCCTTGCATCATCTCAGAATCCCGTTTGTGCACCAGAATGGGGGACCTGATGTCCATCCCCATGCTCTGGCTACACAATGAAATGGTTAAGAGAACTGGGGGAAGGTGGGGAGAGCAGTGACATCTAGGAACTGCTGAATGGAAAGTGAAAGTAATTGCTTGCCCCGCCTCTATGCCATAGAGGAGGGGCAGACAATATTTGATTGACAGCTGAGATTTTTAAATGAGTTTACAACAGCTATGAACACTTTAATAAAAAAAAACGAATTTGGATTTCATGTTTAATTTGAAAAGGACTTTTATTATACAGCTTTTTATGTCTGGGTGACAGGTCAACTTTAACCTGGTATAGGAATCAGTGCAGTTATATAAGTATCCTGTGGTTCAGGTTTGGAGGGGCCTAGGGTTTTAAGCACACTTTTCTTTCCTGTTACCAGAACAGAATTTGATTGATAGGGAGGGATGGTGTCCAACTTTTTACATGTAGTTTATCCTTAAATGCAAATTTTTGGGGACCTTATTATAATAGTAGACTGATGTTGTACAACGAACTCAAAATGTCTCGGAGCTCTGAGTCGGCTTTATACTATCCAATATTATGATATTATAAAAACATCTATTTTTGTTATCTAATAAAGGCTAATGTTACAAGGGGGGATTTAGATCCTCTCTGCTCATTTGGGGAGATGTCATCAGTCTATCTCTGTCAGTAGATACCCTCTGTTCACTTGACTGGAAATTCACTCTCTATAGACAATACTTCTGTCAAGGAGGGTGTCTATTGACAGAGATTTTGGTTTCTGAGTCAATAGGCACGGCCTCCTCCTTGACACTTGTGGCATTCACAATAATCAAAACCTGTTTCTGCAAGGAGAAGAATATGCTTTAGTAAAACGGAATACTTGAATCTACCTGACTATAGCAGCAGAGCATATTCCCCACCCATATGAATGGAAAGTCGGCATGGAGGGGTTTATGGATTACCTCAATTTTCTCTGAGAGGACTGTTGCAATCACAAGCATTAGAGTGTCATAAGCCCTAGCCTGAACTTTAACAAGGCTTAAACATGCTAAAACATTTTTAGATAATATCAACAATTGACTCATTCCTTTAACAGCTACCACTAAATACATAGCTTTATTTGCTGAGATTCTAAATGCTATTTTTATGTGGGACTGAAGAGGACTGATTAAATATTTTTTTTTCTTTTGTATTCCATGGGGTACCTAGAATAAAGCCTAGGATTACTGGAGCAAAGTCAGTACAGCACATCAATTGTGTTTCAGTGCAACAGTTACAGTATCATTACATTGAATACAAACTCAGGCGGAAAACAGTTAAGTCAGGTGAGTACGGAAGGTGCAGATTAGTCTGTCTGTATAGCTAAATATTCTAATTTAGTGTCTGACCTAGTCCATAATCAGCAAGCAGATCAACTGTAACATTACTTCCACACGAAACAAATTTATCTGGTCCTGGTGATCCCATAATGCACTCCATATGTGTATCTATGGAAGATAAACAAGAGAAAACACACATGATTGGTAATTACAATTAATATATAATTAAGCAGGTTGTACTAAAACAGACTCACAAACTATTTTTCAGATTGTTTATCCTGAGAAAAGTCAGAATCACAGAGTTCTATTGGGTGATTTGTAAATTTCCAACTACCTATATGCATTGGGGCATATTTATCAGAGGTCATGATGCAAAATGTAATCTTTCTCGAAAAAAATCACTTGTCTCCCATAGATTTTTTCACTTTTCATCAATTTACTCAAGACTTATTGCTTAAAAATGGCAAGATCATTATTAGTGATGGGCGAATTTGCGGCGTTTCGCTCCGCCGAAAAATTCGCGAAATTCGCGAAACGGCAAAAAATTTGCGAAACTGCGCCGGCGTCTCGTTTTCGATGCCGGCGCCCGTTTTTGACACCGGCATCCGTTACTGACGCCGGCGTCCGTTTTTTCGGAAAATTTATTTTTATTTATTAAATTCGCTGCTTATTCGCGCCTGGCGAATAAATTCGCCCATCACTAATCATTATTCTAAATATCTTTAAAAAAATATACATTTAAAAAAAATAACAGCACCCCTATTACCTGTAAACATGCACTCAGATTTGGTTTATCTGATGCCAAATGCCAAGTCTGGACAGTATTCTTTTTTGATTCCACACAAAGTATTCTTTTTTCAGGGATAGGATGCCTTATAGGTTAAGGACACATGATACTGCTTCAAATCCAAGTCTTACCGACATACTTATATTACTTGTGCAAAGCTTGTTGGAATAAAAGCACTCACCAGGGTGGGGGGCAGTTTGCCATGTAGACTGAAACTATTGTGACTGGGCATGCAAGGCCCCCTGTTGTGGATAGTACAATCCATGCCTCCTTCCCAAAAAGATCAGTCTTTAGCAACCTTATGCATAAGCAAATTCTAGAATAATTGTATGGGATTGTTTTCTATCAAGCCAACCTTCTAAAACTTACTAAGTCAGACTAGTGCGCTGATATGCAAAGCCACAAAAAAAAATAAGTCAAAGGCTGCTCTGAATATAGAAATTTCATAAAGAGATGTACACCCCCCAGCAGTATAAACATGAGCTTCTCAAGAAGTTTGAAGGACAATGAACTCCTAGCTTCTTTTCTAAAATAACATTTCTTCCATTCCTTCATGGACTGCAATATAGCAAACTGTTTGGTAGCATCCTCCCATCCCAGAAGTTCATAAAGAAGGCAAAGACCACCAGGTGCTGCTTTGCCATCATGACTGAGTAGCCCAATTGCTGCAACTGTAACGTAAAAATGTCATGTGAGAAGGTGTTCAGAGGGAAGAAAGTGGACCACTCACCCCATGCCTTGTCTTGCACAGCCAATGTAGGAGGAGTAAATGGGGATTGGACCAGCCTCCAAAGAAGGAATCCACTATCCCCCCCAACTGAGATAGACTTTCCTGTTTGTTCAGTTTGGGTTCTCGGACTAACACCTTGAATCTCAGCCACTGTGAATGAGAAATAGTGTCATATGCTTCATTATACACATTTAGAACATGCTTCACCCAAAAACAAATGTTAAATGTCAGGCACAGGAAAGCAGGAGATGTTACAGAGCCAAAATTGGGAGAGAAGTTGAAGTCAGGCTATTGATAAAAACTATGCTAATGTCTTTCCAGAAACGTACCTTCTTGTTCACCATATCCTCCCCCAATGGCAAAACTATGGGTACTAACTCCAGTAATGTCAAATTTCTACAGAGACCTTACTTCTGCCACCCAATGGGCCACGACCCCTAACACCACGTTTTAACGAAATCCAAATCTAAAAGGTCCTGCTGTATTGGTAAAAATGGATAGCTCTGAATTGGAAAACTGATAACTCATAGGACAACAGGCTTTCCAAATCTCTAAATCCTATTTCAGCTGCTTTGTGATTGTTATGTAATGGTGGGGGGGACTTTACATCTTTCATGTCTAACACCCTTACCATTGGCATGATCTTACATATGAACACCAATAAACATATCATGAACGGAAACTGCTTAAGGGTAACCTTGTTATCACTTTGAACCTGTTTAACAGTAGCCAGAGGCCTGTCATGTTTGTCCAATAAAAGGGACAACACTGAGATGAGACCCTCAGTCTTGTCCTCTGCAAGAATACCCCATTTTTTTCAGTAAAATGCTGAAAGACAGACGGTAATTGGAAACTGAGGGTGTTATGGGGCCAACAAATAAAATACCATTCAGGTGTAGAGTAAAGGAGTGGCACAACCCATTCCACAAAAACACTAAACACCTCAAAATAGAAACAAGATATTGAACAACCCATTGGAAAGCACATATTATAGAAGCTCAAAAGAAATCCACCCATTGTGAGCCTTCTCTTCTAACCCTCTCTCTGAATAATGTTATGGGAGTCAGCATGGCTTAGGGCTGAAAAAGGTGGTCAGGTTAAGTGCACCTAGTTTAAATACTAGCCCCTCAAAACAACAGAAGCCAATCCTATGCCCCATTCAGGCCATTCCCAGGGTACCCTTCACTCCAGCCATCTCCTCAGAGCACCCTTTTTAACTTACTTTATTGCCAGTCAAAATAATTATAAAATGCATAATATAACAATAGAACAGGTCACCTACCTCTGTTGTTTGCTGTAATTACAGGGATCAGGCCCATCATAATAGTCATCATACAGAGAGTTGCCATTATGCTTTGCTTGCTGTGTGTGAACTGGTATTTAAAGTCTAGCAAGAAAGTTGAAGAAAACATATTGTACAACATAACAACTTGGAAATAAGCTTTCAAAATAAATTTAGACAGTACCATTAACAGAAGAAAAACTATACAACACTACCATACATATCCCAATCTTTGCAACAGAGTTTATCCTTTCAGGTATTTTTGAATATTAACAATTATTTTAGTTAGATGTTGGAACATATAAAGCCTTACCACTATCCAGGTTACCCAGGGATCAATTTTCTGTCGCTTAAACCCATTCCAACTATTTATACATAATTGCTGCCCATTCTCATGAATCCCTGCATCCTCCCTCCTTGTTAAATTTCCAAACAGAAAAGAGACAAATAGAAAATCAACAGGGCAGGACTAATATTCTGAGAAATATTCTACTTGTATGTGTTACTTTAAGAATGATTTACTTAAAGGGGACCCGTCACCCAAAAAAAATATTCAAAATCCTGTTTTATCAGATTAGTCAAGCAAAATTAACTTTAATTACACAATATAAATTATTTGAATCTTGTTTCCTTCAGTCTGGGAATTCATAATTACAGCAAGCAGGCAGGAGCCATTTTGTGGACACTGTTATTAAGGCAAGCCTTGTATCATCTCAGAATCTTGTTTGTGCACCAGAATGGGGGACTTGATGTTCATCCCCATGCCCTGGTTACACAATTAAATGGTTACGAGAACTAGAGAATGTGGGGAGAGCAGTGACATCTAGGAAGTGCTGAATGGAAAGTGAAAGTAACTGTCTGCCCAGCCTCTATGCCTAAGGCATAGAGGAGGGGCAGGCAATATTTGATTGACAGCTGAGGTTTTTAAATGAGTTTACAACAGCTATGAATGCTTTCATAAAAATTAGAAATTGGATTTCATGTTTAATTTGAAAAGGACTTTTATTATACAGATTTTTATGTCTGGGTGACAGGTCCACTTTAAGAATTTATTATTCAGCTTTATCAACCATCATTTTAACATTAACCTTTATACAAGGATAAACCCCTTCTTGTTACATAGTAAGTTACATTGAAAAAAAAAGACACGTCCATTAAGTTCAACCATAGATCTGTATACTGTATAACCTGCTTAACTGCAAGTTGATCCAAAAGTAGGCAAAAAACCCCATTGTATATACTGCTGGATGGGTTTATCCACGCTCTGCCAAGACAGATTGCATTTGTGTGTTGCATTTGCATTTGTTCAAAAAAAATTATTTTTCACTAGTATGTATAAAAATAAATATATAATGTCTTTATAATATAATTCCCTGCCACATAGATGTATGTTTTGTAGAGAAACTAACAATATACAGTAGGGCTCATTTATAAACACTGGGCAAATTTGCACTTGGGCAATAACTCATGGCAACCAATCAGATGATTGCTTTCACTGTTCAACCTGCAGTCTGGCTGAAAAATCTAATCACTGATTGGTTGCTATGGGTTACTGCCCAGGTGCAAATTTGCCCAGTGTTTATAAATCAACCCCAGTATGTATCAAAGGAAATCTGATATTAACTACTACTAAGTCATTTCAATCGTTGGATGGTACCCTAACATTTGGCACCCCCTAATGATTGGGCTTTATTATCCCTTGAATATCAAGGGATGCAATGTAAAAAAAATGGAGAAAGTTATTTAATCCACACAAGGAAATAAAAACAATTGATGAAATAAAAGACAAGGTAATTTAAGAACTTGAGATTTATGAAGTGTAAAAACCATGAAAAACTCTAATACAAAACTTCTGCAAGTAAAAGTAAAAAAAAGGTCCTATAGAAGTCAATGGGAGCTGCACTAATCCTATTGGACCTTTTAGCCGTTTGGACTTTTAGAGGTTTTCACTAATTGTCAGAAAAACATGAATTTATAGAGGTATTCATATTTTTTTTGGGTTCTTTTTATAGTTGGATCTTTTAATAAATGACATAGCTTTAGTGATTTTAGAGAATGTAAGTTTATCCGTGGTGTCAAAAACCTCTAAAACCACTAAAATGAGAATGTTGATGAACGGGCCTCTCCCACTCCGTTAGGTCAATAAAGTCCTACTTATTCCTCCCCATCTATGGTTTTGGTCATTATTGAAGGTTTTCAAGGGGCACATGGAATGCAGTAGGATGGGAGTTCTACTACTCTATGTATAGAGACATAACTGTACTTGGAAAACAGTACCTAAACATTAAGTAATGGGCATTATTAAATTTTAAGAACATCTTAGTATTGACAGTAATACAGCAAACAAAGGCATTTCAAGATCTTAAAAGACTTTTATTGATTGTCCTTAAAAATAAGATCTTGAGCTTTTTCCCTAGCAAACACTTATAATGTTCTCATCAAAATGTTCTCTGTACATTCTCAGTTTATTGCACTTCAGAATATAGCAAAAATGCCAATATAATGACACATATAATAAAACATATTATTAGGAAAAGAACAGAGGATACCCTTAATTAACTTTAAATTTTATTATTACATTTACTTTTATTAACTCTTATTAATTTTATCCTCTTGATTCGAGCAGAGGTCTGACAGTTTAATAAGGGTAACAGTTTAAGAAGAAAGAAAAGTACATGAATAAAGTTCATGAATAAATAGTTTGGTAACTCAGATCTTGATGTATCTATAGACAGAATAATAAGGCTATCCTGAAAGGACTGTATAGAATATATAGTAATTTATAGTAAGATGAGAGGCGAAAACATGGGCCCCTGAATGACGTTTCGGAATATAAATGGTCCCACAAGATTAACATATAAAGTTATTATCTCGGTATGTAGTGATGCATTAGGGAGGCTCTAGCGAGAGATGAGTGTAATACTGTTTTGAAGTTCCCACGATAGTCTTCAGATGACGTAATATACAAAGTGCTTTAAAACCGTGCATCCTCATTTGCCTTGATAAAGCCCTACTGTGAAACGCGCGTCAGCGTAACTATGTCTTTTTAGCCTTAATTATTTTTATATTGCTTAAATAACTTGTAGCATTTGATAACAAGTCTGGAAATGGTTGTAGTGGGGTTAGGGTTGCCACCTTTTCTGGAAAAAAATACCGGCCTTCCTATATATTTATCTTTTTTTCCCTATTAATAACATAGGGTTCATACCACTTTCTTTGCTATTACAATTATCTGCTAAACCTCCAAGAGTCTGTGAATTTGAGTTTTTTCAGCCTAGAATAGCTTCTTCTACAGCATAGGGCTGAATTAAAATTTGAGACCACAGTCCCGGTTACTCTGCCTTCCCCATCTTTGTGGTGTCCCAGGGATAGAACTTCCTAGGCAGTAGAATTTGGAACAACTCCAACTCCTCTTACTTCATTTTCGTTCCACTATTTCATGAATCTGAGCAGATTTATTTAACAACGTATCCTTATATTTAATGGTCACTAAATTTTAATTATACTATCGGAATTAATTTTGGATGAGAAATTGATTACTATTTAATAGCACTGCACTTAATTTCAATTGACCTCTATAAATTTATGTACCTACATTTTCCTTATTAATTTTATCACTTTATTAGCACTGCACTTTAGATTAATTGACCTCTATTAATTAAATTTTTTATGAATTATAATTAGAAGGTGTATAGAAACATATCAACCCCCTTTTTAATCACTGGTAGCAGACAGAGTTCTTAATTAGAATTCATTTATTTATATTAATTAATTCTTAAATTATTGCACTGCGCTTTGGAAATATATATATGATTCTAATTAGATTGATAACCACTAACGGTGGGGTCATTTGTGCTGCTATATAGCTATTTACTAATTCTTGTGTATGTGTTGGTAAAGATAGAATAGTAATTTTTAAGTGACCTCTTATAACTTGATTTAAGGGGGGTACTGTTCTTTCTTCTTAAACTGTTACATATGATAACACATCAGTATACGAGTTGCCCTCTACCTGTACCCACCTCTACCATTCTATATAAACACCATATTTTCTATTCCTTAGGAGAAAATGTATTATTATTCATTCCTGAAGTTTGCAACTCCAAACTTTCATTAATGTCTAACACTCCATAATAATATTGCATACACAATAACATATTTGTATTGGATTCTGATGGCTAATGTCTACTGTAGGCACCTTCTGGTGTTAGTTACTTTGACAAAATCAAATTTACAGAGGAAAAAGCTAGAAAGAGACTGGGAAGGATTCTGAATTGTATGAATGGTTGTAATGGCTTGAAAAAAATTGACTAGGAAAGGTTTCACCAAATAACAATAAGGGAAGCAAACCTAAAACTACATCAGGCCTTGGTGGAGTAGAAGGGACCCAGTAAGGGCATTCCGTTCCACCACTCTACCTGGCTCAGATCCATGGGGAAAATTTACTAAAGGGTGAATTTGCTGAGCTTCAAATGGTTAAAATAATTAAAAAAAATATATATATTTAACAGTTACAACTTCAAAACATAATCCCACTTTAAAATATGAAAAAACACCAGCATTTATTTATTTTTTTATGACTTTTTGGCATACAGGATATGATGTCACTCGCATAAGATTATTGAGGATGTAGCTTCATTTTATCAATTCACCAAGTACTGTATAACCTGGCGAAACAGACTCTGGCAAAAAGGGTAACATAGTGTAAAGTTTGCCGAGAGAAAGGGCGCAAAACTTCGCTAGTGCTGAGCCCTTTCACTAGTGAATTCTCCTATAAACCTTTTAGTAAATTGGCGATGACCTTTCACATTGTCTTTTTGGTGAATTTTCTCTAGCGACGGCCACTTCACCCTTTGGTAAATCTGCCCCATGTATCCAGATTTATTCATGAGTGAGAAATGCAGGTCAAACGTGTGATGAAGGGGCATAAAGTTTTTAAAGTTTTTTTTCAGATAAGATTCAATCAATTGTTTTCCAGGAACACAATGTTTTTTCTTGAACGCTATCTTAAAATTGCATTTTTGTATTTACAATTAAATTAGAGTGTTTTAAAGATCTCAAAAAAGAAGATTGCTTGAATGTTGAAAATACTGTTGACCTTTAGGGTCTGGCCACACAAGCAGATTCGAGGAGATTAGTCGCGACTTCAAAAAACGAAGCACCATGTGTGCCTTCCCCCAGGCGATTTTCCTTTTAGGTGAAAGGCAGGGGGAAGGCAGTTCGGGGAGATTGTCACCCCGAAGAAGAGGAGACTAATTTCCCTGAATCTGCTCGTGTGGCCAGAACCTTGTAGAATATCTAAAAAAATTTCCTTAAACACATGATTTCAGGATCAATTTTTTTTTAACCTTGATTTTGTTTTTGTTGATTTTAGTAAAAAAACAACAATCTTAGATTTTACTAAATTTGCATATTATTTTTTGCTGGGGAACATGTGGAGGTCAAGTTACACCTTTTGTCATACCTTTGATTGCTCTTCAAAACAGGGTGAATTATTAGAAGTAAAACATGATAACAACCCAAATCATTTTGCGTGAAATGACATAAAGAAATGTCACATGACATCTTCTGGTTCCTATGGTAGCCAGCTTTCTTTAGACAGAAATAGGATTTGTATGTTAACTATATTAGGGGCTCCTGTTCACTGTACTCAGATGGTTGCTTATTTATTAAAAAATCCATATATAAATAAATAATAAATAGAACATTCTATTAAATAATATCAAATTCTAATCTGAGTGTTGATAAAACATCTGCTTAATGTAAAAATAATATTTTGTGTGTATTAGTTCCATAACATCTGTACCTGCCACCTGTATCACATATTTTATGAATTTCTCTCCCTACTATACCTGCTATCCCACAGTCACACTCCCTTCCCAGAGACTATTATCCACTGTTACTATAGACACCATCTCTCCCTACTATACCTGCTATCCCACAGTCACACTCCCTTCCCAGAGACTATTATCCACTGTTACTATTGACACCATCTCTCCCTACTATACCTGCTATCCCACAGTCACACCCCCTTCCCAGAGACTTTTATCCCACTGTTACTATAGACACAATCTCTCCCTACTATACCTGCTATCCCACACTCACACTCCCTTCCCAGAGACTATTATCCACTGTTACTATAGACACCATCTCTCCCTACTATACCTGCTATCCCACAGTCACACCCCCTTCCCAGAGACTATTATCCCACTGTTACTATAGACACAATCTCTCCCTACTATACCTGCTATCCCACACTCACACTCCCTTCCCAGAGACTATTATCCACTGTTACTATAGGCACCATCTCTCCCTACTATACCTGCTATCCCACAGTCACACTCCCTTCCCAGAGACTATTATCCACTGTTACTATAGACACCATCTCTCCCTACTATACCTGCTATCCCACAGTCACACTCCCTTCCCAGAGACTATTATCCACTGTTACTATAGACACCATCTCTCCCTACTATACCTGCTATCCCACAGTCACACTCCCTTCCCAGAGACTATTATCCACTGTTACTATAGACACCATCTCTCCCTACTATACCTGCTATCCCACAGTCACACCCCCTTCCCAGAGACTATTATCTCACTGTTACTATAGACACAATCTCTCCCTACTATACCTGCTATCCCACACTCACACTCCCTTCCCAGAGACTATTATCCACTGTTACTATAGGCACCATCTCTCCCTACTATACCTGCTATCCCACAGTCACACTCCCTTCCCAGAGACTATTATCCACTGTTACTATAGACACCATCTCTCCCTACTATACCTGCTATCCCAGTCACACTCCCTTCCCAGAGACTATTATCCACTGTTACTATAGACACCATCTCTCCCTACTATACCTGCTATCCCACAGTCACACTCCCTTCCCAGAGACTATTATCCACTGTTACTATAGGCACCATCTCTCCCTACTATACCTTCTATCCCACAGTCACACTCCCTTTGCAGACTATTATCCACTGTTACTATAGGCACCATCTCTCCCTACTATACCTGCTATCCCACAGTCACACTCCCTTCCCAGAGACTATTATCCACTGTTACTATAGACACCATCTCTCCCTACTATACCTGCTATCCCACAGTCACACTCCCTTCCCAGAGACTATTATCCCACTGTTACTATGGGCATCATCTCTCCCTACTATACCTGCTATCCCACAGTCACACTCCCTTCCCAGAGACTATTATCCACTGTTACTATAGGCACCATCTCTCCCTACTTTACCTGCTATCCCACAGTCACACTCCCTTCCCAGAGACTATTATCCACTGTTACTATAGGCACCATCTCTCCCTACTATACCTGCTATCCCACAGTCACACTCCCTTCCCAGAGACTATTATCCACTGTTACTATAGACACCATCTCTCCCTACTATACCTGCTGTCCCACAGTCACACTCCCTTCCCCGAGACTATTATCCACTGTTACTATAGGCACCATCTCTCCCTACTATACCTGCTATCCCACAGTCACACTCCCTTCCCAGAGACTATTATCCGCTGTTACTATAGGCACCATCTCTCCCTACTATACCTGCTATCCCACAGTCACACTCCCTTCCCAGAGACTATTATCCGCTGTTACTATAGGCACCATCTCTCCCTACTATACCTGCTATCCCACAGTCACACTCCCTTCCCAGAGACTATTATCCGCTGTTACTATAGGCACCATCTCTCCCTACTATACCTGCTATCCCACAGTCACACTCCCTTCCCAGAGACTATTATCCACTGTTACTATAGGCACCATCTCTCCCTATTATACCTGCTATCCCACAGTCACACTCCCTTCCCAGAGACTATTATCCCACTGCTTCTATAGACACATGCACACTACTATACCCACTATTGACAAGCTACTGCCTATTCCTGTCATCGGCGAGGGACTCTTTAAATGCTGTTATATCTCCCCATAGATCAATGGATGAATAACCTTAGTGATGGTCAGTTTGAGATACAGTTGGGCAGAATGCATATTTCCTTGTAAGATTCTTCTTTAAATTATATTAAAGTATAGATTGTGAATTCCTGAAAGGAAAATGAAGATAAAGAAATGTCTTGCAGATCATATTTTATTGCATTGAACACTATATATTACATTGTTAGGAAGCCTATGTGTATTTCTGTGGTAGAATTAACAGTTGACACAATGGTAAAATTGCTCTAGATGCCATTTCTAAAGGTGCATGTATCCATGTTGCATGAGGCAACTCTCCTACATCTGAGTTTACTGAGAACATCACATTTTTCAGGTACGTTGCATGCCATCATGACGCTTGATTTTCGATATAATTCTTTATCCGTAGCTGGTACAAAAAAAAGTCAGTTTAAGTTTACATTGCTCAGTAAATTGTATGTCCTTTAATCATTTAACCCCTTCCACACTGAGATTTTCTCACATCCATTTGTCTCCAGCATAGCACACATTAAGGAAGAACCTGGAAATGGGAAAACTAAAAGGTACTACACTGCAGAATTTATTTACAAGCACAAGTAAAGTGTGCAAAGTGTGATTTCAGATGCAAGTCACCCACAATGCAACATTTCTTTTCTGGATGATTGTTTAGGCACAAGTTTACTGTTATTATTGATACAGGTATTATGGGAACCTTGCAGCTACCACCACTTGCACACAATTTACAATAGGAGGTAGAACAGATGCAGAAGTGCTTAAAGAAGTGGTTTTGGACACATGAGGGGTAATTTATATCCACATGGATAGTTGTTGGGCTGCTAACTGTCATTTCTCCACTTGCACGGTGGAGTTGCATAGGAAATACCTAAAATGTGGAAGCCTATTTATCAAAGGTTGGATTTTAGTAGTTTTAGTTGTTTTTGAAACTGCAACTCGCAGGGGGTTATTTATTAAGGTACGATTTGTGTTGTCCATGAAAATTCAAGTTTTCAAGTTGATTTTTTGGTCAAAACTCATATATTCAGGTTAAAAATAAACTAGAATTTTTCGAGATTTATTATACCCTGACCATGGAAATAGTTTGAATCCAAAAATACACCATCTAAACCCTGTCAAGGTCATGTAGGAGTCAATGGCCGAGGTCCTTTGAACCATTTGCCTGTATGAGGTTTGAGGTTTTTTTGGGGGGTTTTGCCAGAAAACTCAAATAATTTGAGCGATTCAAGTTTTTTTCTCGCGGAAAACTCAATTAAACTTTTTGGTTTTCTCAACTCAAACTTGCAGAAAAGTTTTTTCCATTTGAATTTGTTCTTAAATAACATCTTTCCTGCCTCCTGTTTTGAATTTCACACAGTTGCTACTACCGTCTCTGAACCAGGTTGGTGGTACAGGTTTCTCACAGCAGCCTGTGTCAATCACCATAATACAGTTGTGTCTAAGGAATCAGATGCACCTATCATTTGGTGGTCAAATTGACAAATTATGTAAATGACCCCGCATCAATTTTTTTCACAGCCACACCTGCCCTTAAGCGGTTATGTAATATGAAGTGCAAAGCTTGCTGCAGATTTAATCACCTATAGCAACCAATTAGCCGGAGGCTTTTATTGATCACAAATAAAGCATATTATTGGTTACTAATGGGTCCATTTACTAATTTTCAAATGTAGTTTTTTTCCATAAATCTTTAAAAAGTCATGGTTTCCCATTTAAAAAAAAAAAAAAAAAAAACCCTCTAAAAATGTGAGCTTTGTTAAGTGTAAAAACCAGGGCCTGGCCAAGCCGATCGGGCGTCCTAGGCAACCCAGTCGGGCAGCTGCTACCCAAACAAGCGCACACACACTGACGCACGCGAACACAGCTGTGCACATGTACTTGTGCACACCCACACGCACATACACATTTAGAGCACAAAGTGAGAGGCGGCAGATGGGAAGGTAAGGGACGGAGGGGAGAGGGAGACTGAAAGAGAGGAGGGGAGAGCGCCTCAGTGCAGCAAACAGGAACTAGAGGTAGGCAAAAGACTTTTACAGGTACCTGCTAGTGATGGGTGAATAAATGAGCTTGGTAGGAATTTGCGGCGAATTTCCCCATTGGCATCAAAAAATGTATACGCGCGTCTGAAACGTCGATCGCGTCAAAATTGCCGCAACTTTTCGGGCGCGCGTCAAAATTGGACGTGGGCATCAATTTTCAAGTTTCACCATTTTTTCACAAATTTTTCGCCGTTTCGTGAATTTCGCAGGAAATTCGTGCATTTTTCATTGAAATGGGAGAAATTCAGCCATCACTAGTACCTGCCAAGAAGTTATTGGGAGCTGCACTGATCCTATTGGACCTCTAATTCGGGGTTTTAGAGGTTTTCTTATTTTTTTTCATTAGGAATTGTCTGAAGAACTAAATTTTTTAGAGGTTGTTGAGGTATTCACATTATTTTCCGTTCATACTTTTTTTTTATTCGGATCGTTTAATACATTCCATGACATTCGAGTTTAGTCTTGGTTTCAAAAACTTTGATAAACAGACCTGCACGAGTTACTGCCCTTGGGTAAACATTGTGCCTATTATAAAAATATGGAAGTCAGTGTTTACATAGCAAATAGTCTTGGGCCTCGCTGCACTAATATGGATCTTTGGGAACCAACAAAATGCCTGCACCAATGCCTGCACCAGTTTGGAGGCAAACACATTCTAGGGGCAGCAGTAGACATACCTGCCCATTGTGTCCCCAGTCAGTAGTGCCGTCATATTGTTATATTCTTTGCAGGTGCATTTAATATCCGCTATATACCTGCACCACTTTGGATAAGATTCAATGGTTGCTTTATATATATCCTTTATATATCTGCTCGCCCCCCTAACCTGGTCCCCTAAAGTTTCCTGCTCTCCAATTTGCACCTGAATAATGTAAACCCTGAGAACTACAAAGGCATATAAGGCTAATCTGAAATGACCTCATATAAAAGGCAATGGGCAGAACTAGGGGATTGTTTGAGGGTGTGGGTAGGGAATAGCACCCCTGAAAAAGGGACCCTGCAGGTTGGCAGCTCTCCATAAACACAATCAATAATAATAATATAAATGTCATGTAATACACCCCTGGGAGACTTTACAAGAGTTTACAAGATACTTACAGAGAAAATGTACGCATCTTCTGAGATAGCAGCAGGTTATTTGCTCGTTATATTCTTTTTTACATCTACCATTACTTGGATGGCATCTAATTCTTAATTTACCCTGGGATGAGAACGCTAAGGATAAAGAAAGATGTAAAGAGTGTTACTGGATCTGATATGAATACAAAGTCCATAACTGTACATAATGGACATAAAGTATTTAATGGACACAAATATGTGCACACTCCTTCCCAACCACCCCTATTTATGTGACTTACCCAGTTCTAGCACCTATATCCTTGGGCAAACCTGTTCCAGGACAGTATCACAGTATGTTCCTATTATTTTTAAAATGTCCCAAGTAAAACTTATCCAAAATGAATGGCCACAGCGATAGGTAAATTGGTGGGCCTCCGGTATGTAGGAACCAATCAAGCAGGAGGATTGGATAAGTTATATGATGACAAGTTCTTGTTTACAGCTTTACTTACCCAATTGCACAAAGTGAACGATGCAAGAAGGCCACTGATTTGTGTTTTATGATGGGACAGGCCTACCCAAGTCAGACCTTATCAACTGCTCATAGTCAAGCCAACTCCCTCGAGGGTCTGACTGGGGAGCCTGAGGTCCATTGGGGCTACTGCCTCAGGTGCTCCCACTGCCCCCGGGCCCCAGCCTTAAAGCCCCCTCTGGCCCTTCACTCCAGCCTCCACCACCCTCATCATGCCTCCCCCCATAATTTTTTGTCTCATGGCCGCGACTGGCTCAGGGAGGAAGGTCAGGGTAACAAATATTTTCAGGCAGGGAGCGAGTCTTGGCCAGTGGGAACCACAAGAAATGGGACCCACTGGGTTTTTTACCGGTGTCTTGCTGGCCCAGTCCGACCCTGACTCCCTCCACCTCCGTAACCTGCTCAGAGGGCAGTAGGGCTGCTGTGCTCCTGGTCCTCCTGCACCCTGGGAAAAACTGGTTAGTTAATTTATGGGACCACTAGGAAACCTTGGCCAATCAATACCCCAAGGGGGGATGGGGCATGCCCTCCTAGCTTTGTCATGCCCTGCATATCTCTGTTGCTCTCTGACTCATTGGGTACCAAGAATGACATAAATATGTGCAGCAAGATGTACTTGTGGATTGTCAATAAACCCTATAGTGTTGGTGTTTTTAACAGTAGTATTTATAAAGGTTTAAATATAATGCAAAAATCTAGTTCATCATATAACATACTGCCATCTGGAGGCTTATGGTCCAAAGGCAACAGAGATTGCTTTTGCTCATTTGAGGACTTCCCGGGAGAGCAGAGTGTTCATCCCTGTTGACTGTTGCTTGCCATTTACTTGAATGCTAATGCCCACTTTAAGGCCAATGCTAAGAACGCTAATAATCACAGTGATGCAGTTGCGACAGTTACAGCCTTGTTAAACTGAGACTGATAAAATCAGGTAAATATGACAGGTACTTATTAGTGTCCATGTGTCAGAATTTTCTATGAAAATTAGAATCTAACCTGGTATATTTTGGGATACTAAATGAATTGTGATGTTCGTTCCACATGGAAAAAATTTATCAGGGTGACGTGTTCTCAAAAGGCACTCCATATGTAATCCTATAGAAGATAAAAAAAGGAAAAAATGAAGCTCATTACTAAGTTTTTCTAAAAAATTGGTGTGTGGCTGGCTTGGTCGAGAATGTAACGTTAAACAGTAGTCATTTTCAATAGGGATGCACACAATTGAACCCAGCATTTTTGCTGAATTCAGATTTGACTGAATCGGTGGGCAGGGTCAGACTTGGCCAGTGGGACACCAGGAAAAAAAACCCTGTTGGTCCCGGCCTTCATGGGCCCTGTCAACTGAGGTCCACTCTCTGAGGCAAATTTAGGCAGTGTTGCGAAGTCACAAGCCATGGTTCTGATCTCAAGTCCTTGTCCGTGGTGGGCCCCGTACACCCCTGTCCTTGGGTTGTAGATTTGTCTTGGCAGAACACTTTAAAGGGGAACTATTATAAAAAAAATTCTGTAGTAGGGAAAGTATAAAGTCAAGACAAACATGTTGACCAGAGAATAGCAATGAGCAAATGTTTTCACCAGCCATGGATTCCCTGCAAAATTCTGCAATTTCGCCATCTGCTAATTTTTTTTGGCAAAAATTTGGAGCGGAAAAATTGTCAAAAAAATTCGCCAAGACAAAAATGTGGCAGAGACAAAAAAGTCACCATAAGAAAAAACGCCCATTGATTTAAATGCATTTGGACTAAAAAGTCGTCATAAGAAAAATGCCTTTTGACTTTTGTATTTTGAGAAAAAAAATCACAGAAACAAAAAAACTTGCCACAAGAAAAAACTCCCATTGACATTAATGCATTTGGAGAGAGAAAATTTGTTGCATGCATAAAAAAATTGTCCAGCGTAAAAAAAAAAAATTGATGCCCATTGACTTAAATGCTTTTCACAAATTTACCGTTTCACAAATTTTTGGGCGAAGCTAAACAGAACAGAATCGCTCATCACTACCAGAGAAAGCATTTATGACTTTGTGATAAAAATTTGGCAGTTTGTCAACAGCTCCCACCCGTCAAAACCCATGGCTCCCTGATATATGTCATACAACACTATTTTCTATTTGACAGAGCAAAGTGAAAGTTGATTTTCTGTTGTATGACATGAGGCCACACCCCCCAACAGCAAACACTCAGAGGAGAATTACAGCCTGAGCCGCGGCTGATATAGCCTACAATCTGATTGGGAAAAACAATACAATTTTGCTGCTGCTGCTGCTGCTGCTAAAGAGCCTGGTTTTGAAGAGTTCTGGAGAACTGGGGCTCTCACACAGGCATGTGCATTAAAGGGATCCCGTCATCGGAAAACATGTTTTTTTCAAAACGCATCCGTTAATAGTGCTACTCCAGCAGAATTCTGCACTGAAATCCATTTCTCAAAAGAGCAAACAGATTTTTTTATATTCAATTTTGAAATCTGACATGGGGCTAGACATTTTGTCAATTTCCCAGCTGCCCAAGGTCATGTGACTTGTGCCTGCACTTTAGGAGAGAAATGCTTTCTGGCAGGCTGCTGTTTTTCCTTCTCAATGTAACTGAATGTGTCTCAGTGGGACATGGGTTTTTACTATTGAGTGTTGTTCTTAGATCTACCAGGCAGCTGTTATCTTGTGTTAGGGAGCTGCTATCTGGTTACCTTCCCATTGTTCTTTTGTTTGGCTGCTGGGGGGGAAAAGGGGGTGATATCACTCCAACTTGCAGTACAGCAGTAAAGAGTGACTGAAGTTTATCAGAGCACAAGTCACATGACTTGGGGCAGCTGGGAAATTGACAATATGTCTAGCCCCATGTCAGATTTCAAAATTGAATATAAAAAAATCTATTTGCTCTTTTGAGAAATGGATTTCAGTGCAGAATTCTGCTGGAGCAGCACTATTAACTGATGCATTTTGGAAAAAAAAAATTTCCCATGACAGTATACCTTTAAGCAAACTGGGGCACTAGCCGATTTACTAACATTCTAATATCCTTGTTTTTTCAATTCATGAATTGTCATTTTTCTTCAAAGATTCTTTTTTTTTTTATTTCTCAAAAACTCCAAAAATGTAAGATTTAATAAGGGGCAAATTGAAAATTCTAATTTATTTTTTTCTATTGAAATAGATTTTCAAGATTTATCATACTCTGACCCAATAAGAATTCAAATTTGACTATTTGCCATGTAAAAACCTGCACAAATTGCTGTATAAGTCAATGGGAGAGGTCCATGCAGCCTTCCTAACATTCAAGTTTTTTCAGCTCTATTAACCCACACCTACTTTGGAGGAAACAATTTTTTCACCAATCGCTGCCCTTTAAAAGGGTTGCTCACCTTTATATAAACTTTTGTTATGATATTAAAAAAATGAAGGCCTATTGAAAAGTTACTTAGAATTAACCATGCTATAACATACTAAACTGAACTACCCCTTTAATGACATTTCCCTTCAGTGCAGAGTTAGTGATTAAATTTACCAAATGAAAGCTTAAGCATGTTAAAATTGTTTAAAATTAATTATTGAGATTAGTAATAATGTAACTGGTCACCTACCTGTAGCTGGTATTACGAGGATCAGGCCCATCGTGAGTAGGATAGTCATGATACAAACAGGGACCATTATGTTATGAGTGCAAAGCCTGATGAAAACTAGTATTCAAAATAAAATTCAGACTTTTTAACAAAGTAATCACAACAAAAACAGGACATTACTGACTCTGTGCCTCTAAGTTTCTTTGTACCCCTAAGATGCAAAGCAGGTGAGAAGTGGCGCTACAAGTCACAAGGCCGTCAATAGCATCTTTCAAACCAGAAATAATGGAATTCTCATTACTGTTAAATTGTGTGTTCTACTATACTACTATTGAGCTCCACTCCCAATAGTGTGCTCCAGATGAGACCTATAATCTCAGGGAGTAAACCCTCACAACGGTGTGGAGGCAGGGTGTAGTGCAACTGTAACTGGATACAGGGTATATTAATTGGGCACCAGTGGTTCTTATAACTTAACCATTGAACAGATTTATTGACCATAAACGATCATGTGAGTGTACCATAAAGAGAACATGCAGGATCATACAATAACATTTGATAGGCAATACTCACAGCACTTTTGGTTAATACAAGTCCCTACTGAAACTTGAACATTGTATGCAGCTTGGAGGAGGTACACCCTGTTTTCAGCCTTTTCCCTAAGTGGAACCGGAGGGGGAACTCTACCCTAGGTCTATACACTTAGTCCCTACTTCTGGGCAATTAGTACCGGGGATCTTAATCCCACTCACAATCCTCGGAGGAGCCTCAAGATACTCAGCTAAATATCCTGACTGTCACTCCTATAGTGACTTGTGAAGGTGAATATCCTATCCTGGAGGCTTTTATACTTTAGCACAGTGCCATCTACTGGTCACTGTGAGGAACAGCAAGGGGCATAGCTTAAAGCAGGAATAGTTCCCCCTCCTAACTGTATTTTAGGACCCAGTTAGGTGTCTATAACACTAGGGGACTGCCTGCTAAATAATACTGGGGATGGCTATTGTACACATCTATATCTATCTATCTATCTATATATCTATATATATCTATATATATATATATATATATATATATATATATATATATATATATATATATATATATATATACACAAATTACAGACAGATCCATTATCTGGAAAACCCCAGGTCCTGAGCATTCTAACTAACAGGTCCTATACATACACACACATATTATATATTTATTTAGCTTCATGTAAATTTCCTCCTATGACTCCATAGTTTGGAAATTGAAGATGCAATTGTAATTCTGCCCTGTTTATAACATTTGCTTCCCATGATTCCTTATATTACCTAATAATTCTATATCTTACAGCCATTAGCCTAAAATACAATCTTTTGGTGGATATTACAGATTAGACTGTAGACTAAGCTTTTGTTGCAGAATTTATCCTTTGCTTTTTCTTCCATACTTTTTGTGCATATAAACAATTTTGTTAGCCAAGTCTTACCTCTGTCTGAGTGACCGGAGTGTAATTTTTCTTACCTGTATCACCTAAACTCAGTCATTCCCACTATTTATAGAGTTTAAATGCCCTGCCCATTCTCATCAATACCTGTAATCTCCATTATGTTTCACATTCCAAGCAGCAACCTGGATATAACACAGGAATAATTAAATTGCTGACAAATATAATTATTTTTTTCATATTGAATGAAGACAGAACGGACTTCTTTGACCAAACATAATTTGAGAAGTGTTTTGGTTGAGTCAAGCTATGGGATCCTTTAAAATAAATACATTTCTTGTTGTTGATTTCCTAATAATTCCTTGCAACATGGGAGGCGTGTTGAATCAAGAACCATACTATCTTCATAATATGTCATTAAGTTACGCTCATTAATTAATTTTAACTGCATATTTATTGAATGACTCATGGCCGTGAGACACCAATGGATTTTTAACCCAGACAATCTCTTCTGATAAAATGGGGGGCTGCAGATGGTAAGGAAGTGGATTATACCTAATTGTGTGCATGCATCAACTTAACCATGATTCAAACAGTGAGATCTTATTAATAGACTAGATACCTACAAAGAAGTAATGAACTTCAGTGTCTAAAACATTATGAGGTCAAGAAAGTTTTCCTAACTCTGGTCTCTGTCAGGGTTTAAATGATCCCATGGGATGGAAAAGGCTACAGTTTATTCTGATCTGTGTATGAAGACTATAAAACCTAATAAAAATGTACTAAGGTAGACAATAATTACATTTACAGAACATCAAAACCTTGCCAAAAACACAGCAAACAAAAGTCGTTCAAGACCAGGAACCATTTTATTGATTGTTCTTAGAACAGCTCCTGGACTTTTTTATGACTATAAAACATGTTTAATGTTCTCAATAAACTGTTCTCTGTACACTGCCGTTTTTATTGTGCTCTTCAGTAAAGAGTATAGAGGAAGAAATTGATGGCATATTAGGTGCAAGTCACATACTGTAACTCTTCTTCAATTGTCACATGTTATTGGGGGCCAGCTACCACATCCTGGTGTCTCTGCAAACCTCTATATTATATATGGGGGCACTGTGCATTGCTAATTTAGGATCTTGCTAGTTAGAGATACTGTATATTATGTTCTATCCCCTGTGCTGTATTCTTATTGAATGCATAATGTGTGATTAATGTTGACCATGCCATCCCATTCTGCATGACTACAATAATCAATTTTGCCATCTCTTCTGAACTGAGATTTGCTGTTTTTTTTAATTGCAATAGTTTTATTTCATCATGCCCCTAGGAAATAGGAAAAATAAAGCACATTGTTGTCTTTTAGCATCTCACCCTCATCCTCTCACCAGCCCATGTAGACCCGACTTTTGGCATGTTCGTGTTTCATTTTATTTGTTACAATTTTGGAAAGATGTCCTGTCTGTCACATTTACATGGACCCCTTTAAAGCCATAATAATTAATAGGTGTTCAAAACTGTATAACATTAGGTAGGCCACACTTGATTCATTAGAACCTAAAATGCTTCCTAAAACTAGGTCCCATAAATGACAACGGTTCAAAATTGCCATTCATGACCTCAGCAAAATGGCTTGGCAGGCTCATTTTTATTTATATTAAATAGAATAGAGTTACATATAGTTGGTAGGAGCTCAGAACTAATCACTCTTTAGGTAGTAGCAGCAGCAACTCCTTTCACACAGATAGTAGACAGTACACAGGTTTCCAGCTGATCTTTGTATGTGATTTTATTCCACACACCAGTTTACACACAAACATAAAAGTTCATTATCTTTTAGGAGGAAGACAACAAAAAATAGTTCCAGCTGTGCTGGTAAAGAAAAAATGTCCTTTTCCCAAAGGACCCACAGTCTCCCACTTGGGCAATATAAGTCCAGCAAACAAAATAAACTGTTAACTCACAGTCCTTTGGAGATTCCCTGTGCTTTTCTCCTGGAAGCCGCTCACTCCCAAGCACTTTAGGGCAGTAGCTGGTAGCCAGTCTTTGCTACCGGAGAACTTGTCTCCTTGTCAAAACTTGTGTCCAGCAATACAGTCCTTATGCTCCACAACACAGGTCACATACAGTTACACTGAAAACTTGTAACACAGCCTCAGTAGCTCTCGTTTCTCTCTCTCCAGGGCAGAGAGCAGCATTAATTGAGCCTCCACCTTTTAACTCCAGGTGAGGCTAATCACCTCCCTGCTATTCAGAGCCTCATTTTCACATCCCTCTGCACTGCTTCATAGAGGATTCTGGGAGGGATATACTTTCCATCTATGATTTTTCCAACCCTGCTACAATGCATAGAGCAAAAAACACTATTCAGGTAGTCTCATTTGCTGGTTGGCCAAAGAAAAAATAAATATGTCTCCAAAATGAATCATTTTATTGAAGATGGAGTCAGGGGCACTGTGCAAGTTAAGTTACAAAGGGCAGCAAATAAGCCGTTCCTGGTAATTTTAAGAGGCACATTTGCTATTTTTAAACCTGAAATTTGCTCTTCTAGTACAAAAGAGCCCAATTGCAATGCTAGCGATGTGCACCCACCGGACATATAACAACGCAGGAAAGCTTAGCACTGGGGGGTGGGGTAGGGGAGTATGGAATTGCAGGATGACCCCAGAAATAGTCCTAAATTATGTTATGTGTACACAAACATTCAGGTGTACAGACTGAGAGAGCTTCAAAGGGGTTGCCCTTTAATGTGCACTGTGTATGCTGAAAATAATTGGTTTGGATCCTGTGTTAAATGCACACAAGAGATTGGCTCCACCTATATGACAGTTGCTCTGTCTGAGCTCTTGCCTTGACCCCAAATGAAAAAGACTACTTCAGATGGCAACTATGGGCCCAGTGATTTAGAGTTTTTAAATGTTTTGATATCTCTCCATAGACCTCCAGTTCTCAAACTTTTTAGTTGCCCCATAGCGGGACTTAGATCCTTGACCAAACCTGAAGGTTAGAACTACGCTTAGAATCCCTGTTTGCTCTCCTCAATTCTTCTTGAAGTCCACCATGAAGGCTAGGTAGAGAAAGATGGGGTGTGGCAACATCTTTGATGTTCTTAAAAACTGTGCCTGAATGCTGGGAAACTTGCTATAGTGTTGCACTAGTAATAATAGTTTATTCTGGCTTAGAGTCTGAACTGCCATAAAAAAATGTAAACAACTTTTTGTAATGAATTAAACATCAGTAGAATTTAGTGTGTATTCACATTTTCGGCACAATTCACCATGTAATATACTTAGAATGCAACTGTAGCAAAGGGGAGTTGCACTTGGTCTAATTGTGTCCAATGTGTGTTCAAAACAGGTGCAATTGCATGTTATGAAGAATTGGGCACAGCTGATCTGAAAATTAGAATTTTCACAGATTCGAATTTCGAATTGATGTGAATTTTTGTTTACTCTAATAAATCAAATGTTCTCCTATATAACATCTTAAATTAGATCAAATGGGAATGATTCAAAAATTAATTTCATATTCAAATTGAATACAAACAAAACTCAAATCAAATTTTTCCTCAGAAAAAAACTTGAATGACAGGAAGGCTATTAACATATTCAAATGGGTCAATGAACCGCTGCCATTGACTTGTAAAGGAATTTGGCAGGTTTTAGGTGGCGTATATTCAAATTAGAATTGTCTCCATAGCCGAGGTGTGATAAATCTCACATTCAAATTTACATTCGAATTCGAGTTAGAATTGGGGGATTAAAGTTCAAATGTGTGAATTTTGACACAAAAAAATGAGAAAATTCAAATTTGAATTGACTATACAAGGCCTAATAAATCTGCCTCAAAATGTTTCAAATGTGGGCATGTTCTCAAAGAGACTATGGGGGAAATTTACTAAAGGGCGAAGTGGCTAACACTGGTGCAAATTCGCCAGCGTGACGTCATTTCGGCACTTAGCCGATTTACTAATGGTAGCTGGTGTAAATTCGCTGGCGTAATTTTGCCAAGGAGATAGACTCTGGCGCAACTTCGCACTCTAACGCCAGGCGTATTTTGCCAGACTTGCCTTTGCCACCTCAGACCAGGCGAAGTGCAATAGAGTAGATTGGAGTTCCTCAAAAAAAAGTTGAAAATTTTTCTAAGTCCCAAAAAACGCTGGCGTTTTTTCCTATTTAAAGGGTGATAGACTGAAAAAGATCGTAATTTTTTTTTGGGGTACCCTCCTTCCCCCCTACATTTGATAACATATGGCACCTAAACTATACAGTGGGCACATGTGTAGGGCATTATAACAACTTTATTTTATTTTATTAAGGTTCCCTGGCCTTGTGTAGTGTAATGTATTTGCTGCAGCCATTGTACTTTAACTGCACGCTGTATGCTAATTAGCCAACGTAATTTTGAACTGCTGAGCGTAATTTCGCTGGCATAATTTCGCCAGCGTTCGGTACACTGTGCGCAACTTCGGATCTTTGTGAATTAGCGTTGTCCAGGCGAATTTACGCCTGGCAAAGTGTTGCGATGTGCGCAAAGCCATCGCTGGCGAATTTTCGCCGGTTAGTGAATTTGCCCCTGTGTTCTTAAAGAGACAAATCCCTGTTTAAGAGGTACTGTACCTGTTGGAATTAATAAAGCCGATTGTTCAGACTAATGTTATGCAACACAAACGACAATAAGAATAAGAAGAAGCGATTTTTCTAGAATTCTTTTATTATTCTTTAATATCGTTAGTGCACATTTCATATGTAACCCAAATTCTCCTTTTTAAAGTTGCACTTATCCACAAAGCAGGTGGAAGACTTTATAGATGAGATATTGCATTTTTTAGGCACTGTGCATTGCATTATAACATTCTTATCGGTAAATGCATGTTGTCTAAATACTGTGGAAATAAAGCAGAAATGTGATAAGTACAAGGTTCACTATGATAATGGGCTAAGGAATCCAGTAAACACTATCACACAATGATAGCAAATAAATATATTATAGAGCAAATAAATATATGAGATGATAATACAGGTATAGGATCCGTTATCCGAAAACCCGTTATCCAGAAATATGGAAAGGCCATTTTACATAGACTCCATTTTATCTAAATTATCCAAATTTTTAAAAATGATTTATTTTTTCTCTGTAATAGTAAAACAGTACATTGTATTTGATCCCAACTCAGATATATTAATCCTTATTGGAAGTAAAACCAGCCTATTGGGTTTATTTAATGTTTATAGGATTTTCTAGTACACCAAGGGGCTGATTCACTAAGGGTCGAATATCGAGGGTTAATTAACCCTTGATATTCGACTAGAAATTGAAATCCTTCGACTTCGAATATCGAAGTCGAAGGATCTAGCGCAGATAGTTCGATCAAACGATCGAAGGATTATTCCTTCGATCGAACGATTAAATCCTTCGAATTGAACGATTCGAAGGATTTAAATCCAACGATCGAAGGAATATCCTTCGATCAAAAAAAGTTAGCCAAGCCTATAGGGACCTTCCCCATAGGCTAACATTGACTTCGGTAGCTTTTAGATGCCGAACTAGGGTGTCGAAGGTTATTTTAAAGAGACAGTACTTCGACTATCGAATGGTCGAATAGTCGAACGATTTTTAGTTCGAATCCTTCGATTCGAAGTCGTAGTCAAAGGTTGAAGTAGCCCATTCGATGGTCGAAGTAGCCCAAAAAAACCTTCGAAATTCGAAGTTTTTTTACTTCGAATCCTTCACTCGAAGTTAGTGAATCGGCCCCCAAAGGTATGAAGATCCAAATTACATTAATATAAGTTATCCAGAAACTCCCAATCCAGAGCATTCTGGATAATGAGATGATAATACTAATAATAATTGTCCTGCATAGTTACATTTAAGATAATTGGTAAGTCAAAACTATAAGCTCAGTACCAGTTCCACTATGTGGTTCCATTTCATCACATCACACTTGTATTATATTTGTAGCCATAGATTTTATACTGTATGTACTGTCACATTTTTTCACCACAGGGCACCTGCTTGCCTTATGTTTCCTTGTTTTGTTCATCAAGAAATGTGATCTAACTAAAATCAGTTGCATGTGTATAATTGATTGCTTTCCTGGCCCAAATATGAGTTACTTTCTTGACTTTACTACCAGTGGACTCAACTTGTATTGTATTCAGAATTAGGGTCTGATTAACTAAACGGCAACTTTATTGGATCATGATTTTTGACTCAAACAATTGAGTTTCAGAAAAGGGCTTTTGCTTTTTCAGTTCGAATTTTTAATAAACGGCTTACATTTGTGGAAATGAGTTTATTTGTGGTTTCAAAATCTCTAAAACCACAAAAAGTCAACATTCAATAAATAGTCCTCCACCTGTTCTTGTATGGATTGTCTTGGTGTATAGTTGAGGTGTGGCCAGGGTAGATCATGGGAGTGGCAATGCATTTGAGGGGCTTTTTTTCATTGGGGCCCATTGTTATTTGTTGGCATGGCCCATCACCCAGGAGGCTCAGTTTATCAGCAGGATAATAATTGGGGCTCCCTGCCGGGGATTGCACTACTAACTTAGTAGCATGGGCACTATGATTACTGATGATGGCCCTGTACATAAAATTACATTGTAACTATATACTTACAGTAAACGAATATACAATTTTCATAAAAACAGCATGACATAATCTCTTCAACCTCTTTCTTATTGGTATTTCTGGATTTGTCACTTTGATCACATTGCGTTGTTAATATGCTTTTCCAATGAAAGTCTACAAAAGGCTGTCTTGCGACAAATTTCTTCTTGCAGACTTATCACGTGTAGGGATAGAAATAAAACACACACACACTGATCAATATTAGATAAGAATAATATATTGTAAGAAAATTAATACATCACCGACTTTTGAGACTTTTGAGAGGAACATCAGCTGGGGGACCCCGGGCCAAGTACAGCGAACTCCCAAAGCCAAATCAATCGGGCAAAGTTCTACACAACACGTCTGCTTGTAGATGAAGTCCCGAAGCCCCCTCCGCTGAGTTCTCTTTTTATACTAATGTAACAATAAATTAATCAATCATGACAGAATTTAGTCATTATCATAGTTGTGGACATATACCAAAATAATCGCCATATGCCCAGAATGGTGATCGTGAGAATAACCATGAGAATGAAAATAATTGCTGTATAACCTTGTGAATAAGATACAAGCTTGCTTTCTGAGAAGCATATTTATGTTTATGAGTTAGCTATTAGTGATGGGCGAATTTAGTCGCCAGGCGCGAATTCGCGGAGGATTTGCGCTATTCGCTGCTTGCGAATAAATTCGTGGCAAAAAATTGCCGGCGTCAGAAAAAAGGGCGCAGACATCCAAAACCGGGCGTCGGCGTCAAAAACGAGAAAACGTCGAAGTGAAACGGCGCAAATTCGCCCATCACTATTAGCTATCTCAACTCCTACTGTTCCCTGTTTTCCAATTAATGTTAGCACATCCATTTTGTGACTAAGGAGCCATATTGGATACACTTGATCACACTCTCATTCATCCATGGCCTGCCATGTCACATTTGTATAACAAAGACAGCAAAGACAAAAGCAGTTGCTATTTTCATGTACTGTTTTTAAAACCTCTGGGCTAGACAAAGTAATTTTGGTGTATTTAGAAGTAATAAAAAATGAGGAGCAGATTTATTAAATTTAGAATTTTAGTACAAAACACCATAATGCAAAATCCTGAGGCTAGCCCCCTTGTCCTTATCCCTCCCTAGCTTCAGACCTAAACAACTTCCGCCCCAAGCTCCTGACCCTATGCTCCTTGTCCTCTTCATTACCTTCATGTAGTTGAGACTATTAGATTACCCCTTCCCCGCTTCCTTCACCCAACAATGGGATGGGTGGGCGGGGCAGCAATGATAAAATGGCACCTTGCTCCTCTTGCTCTGCCCACTTCACTCCCTATATCCCCTATGCTAAAGAGGTTTTCATATTCTTGTTCAATTTTTTTATTTAAATAAACCACTAAAACTACACAAATACGAATTTTGATACATGGGCCTCTCAGTCATAACTTCACGAATACGAGTTTTCAACTTTTATCATCCATAGGTTCCTAAGAAACTGAAATTGAATTCTATTTCTCCAAACAAATAATATGATTTTGAAATGTCAACTGACAGAGAAAGATATACTATATCTACCTATCTACTGTATGGGGCAGATTTATCAAGGGTTTGAATTTTGAGTGTATGGGAGTTTCTAAAAACTCGAAATTTGAAAAAAGAATTACCAATCTAAATTTATTAAAAAATGCAATTTTTTTTTAAATTCTGGTGAATAGGATTTGACCTGCAAACTTGAATTAAATTTTTCACAAAAAAACAAACATTTTTTTTTCAAAAGTCCACCAAACAACTCCAAATTGATTGTAGGTGGCCCCCCATAGACTAAAACACCAATTCAGCAGGTTTTAGATGGCGAATAATTTAATTCGAAATTTTGATTTATTTTTTTAAACTCAAATCGAATTTGGACTATTCCCTAGTTGAATTACACTAAAATAAACTTAAAATTCAAATATGAAAATTCGAAGTTTCAATTTGATCCTTGATAAATCTGCACAGTATGTAAAAGAAAAACCTATAAAAGTCTATATTTTTAGTAGCAGCTATAAAAACTCTTACCTTGTCCAATTTTGGGATATAGTTTGATCGTGTGATTTACACCACATGGAACAAAAGTACCAGTGACTGGTGTGTCCAAAAGGCATTCCAAATATTCATTTTCAGGTATTCCTGCCAGAAAACATTTAAGTGTAATATTTCTAGAGAATGAATTATGGCAACATAAAAGTTATAATTCAGCAACATCCTACTTTGCTCATAAATATAAGTCTCAAATCGATGTAAGTTAAACAAAAACCTTTGTCCACTAATTTTGTATATAAAATATAATGATTTATTTTCCACAGAATTTTAATGAATTGTAAGTTACCATGCATTCAACTTAATTGTGTATATTTACTGTAAAATATTAACAGTTCAAAAGCAAGCCCTAACCCATATGTAAAAAGAGAGAGACGTTTGCTTGTACAGGTATGGGCTGTGTTATCTGGAAACCCATTTTCCAGAAAGCTCTGAATTATGGGAAGGCCATCTCCCATAGACTCCATTTTATCAAAATAATTTTTTTTTTAAATTTTTCTTTTTCTCTGTAATAATAAAACAGTAGCTTGTACCTCCTACAAATTAGTATATAGTTAATCCTTATTGGATTTTTGTAGATTATGGGGCATATTTATCAAAGGTTGAGTGGTAGAGGTCTAGGGGGGGGCAGGTAACATTCTAAGCTTGTGAAAGAACAGAGAAGTGGAAGGAACAGTATAAATGAGAAGAAGCCACATTAACATCTAATGCACAGAAATCCCCATGCAATTGGCGTCATAAAATTTTGTGAGAAATAGTTGGGTTGTTGTTTTACAACATGTTTGTTCATCAAATAGTAGAATGGTACAATGTGGTATAGATCAGTTACATAAAGAACTTTATCCATGTCTAATGGGCTGTGAAATAACTCTGTTCAGCTTCATCTGCATCATACAAGTTATACACAACCCATAAATGTAATGAGTTGAGGCAATATGGCTATAACTATTTTTGAACAAGCCTTAAACCAACATTACTAGACCTAATATTGACTCATTAGTATTTATCAGATTCTCAATGTCATTTCCATTTAATCAGGGTGTATAGTGTGCTCAGGAAATGTCCATAAGTCCATAAAATGTAAACACAACTTTTAATCCTGATCAACCTGCACTTTACCTGCACCTGATATTACAGGGATGAGGCCCATCATTAATAGGGACATTGTAGCATAGACAGAGGCCATTATGATTCAGTTGATGGTTGTGACTGACAATTGAATCCTAAAATGAAATGAACATTTTAAAAAATTACAAAAAAATAAAGTCCTGGAATGTAAAACATTTAGAGAAATGTAGGAAAGTATGTAGGAAAGTACAATTTGAAATTAATGTACGTGTATGCTATCTCTGTAGAGGCTAGGAATAGTGATGGGCGAATCCCATTAAAGTCAATGGCCGTCAACATTTTTTTTATGAGGGACAATTTTTTATGTGCGTAACAATTTTTCTCACTTCAAATGCATTAAAGTCAATGGGAGTTTTTTTCTTGAAGCACCTTTTTTTGTCTCTGTAAATTTTTTTTGTCCAAATGCATTAAAGTCAATGGACGTTTTTCTTATGGTGACTTTTTTACTTTTTATATCATAGAACCCTGTTATTATCATTTTAAGATAATTGTCTATTTGATTGGTTCTTATTCAAGTTGTCACATTTAATTTGCTTATAATCACATCATCTTATTAGTTAATTAAGCACCCCATATACATTACATCATTTGTCTGGCATCGTCCACCCGTAATGGAATTTCCCGAGCATGCCAGCTTCCTCTTTCTATCTATTAATAATGCTGATTCCTTATACCTATGACCTTATCATAATGATTCCTTTTATAATTTGTGTTTAGTTTGTGATAATCATGAAACCATTGCTACTTACAGTACTTACTGTGATATTTCAGCTTTATAGAAAATAGAGAAATAAAGCCAGTAGCAAAAGGACTTACAAAGGGCATAGTTGACCATTTCTCACATCTCATAACTGTCACACATGTAGAATAGAATAAAATGCACATATGTCCAACTAACAATTTATTCTAATAAAATTATAGATTAGAAATTGACACAATAAAAACTAAATATTTCAACATGATCAACAGATAACTGATGCCATGAATTCTTATCTCTAATACCAGAATTTATCATTTGCCAGTTGTTCTAAAGTTTAATATTGTTATATAATTATAAAGTATAGATAGATAATGTCTTACCACTTCAATCCACTGGTTGACTGATAAGAAGGTATTTCTTTTGGTTTAGTTCGCCTTTCCTATTTATACCTATCTCCTGTATCTTTATATCCTCCTTTTCTGTTCCAAACAGGATAAAGTAATAACATTGGGTTTGTTTGATCAAATATAATAATATCAAGCAGTGCAATCTATAGTCACCGTATAATAGCATGCCAAGCCATAATATAATTTGTTTTGTCATGTGAATTTTTGCCAGAGGCGAATTTTAGTCGAAATGAAATGTGTGAAATTCGCCCATCAATAATTATGGTCTTATTGCTCAATGAAAATTAATAGACACTTGTGATGGGCGAATGTGACCCGTTTCACTGACACATATATTGAGTATATGTTGCTCTCAAAGGAACAAACAATCAATGGTTTTCCAATATGATACAGTATATCACTGAGGGGCAGATTTACTAAACTCGAGTGAGGGTTTGAATTTAAAAAAGTTTGAATTTCAAAGTAAATTTTTGGGTACTTCAACCATCAAATAGGCTATATTCGACCATTCGACTTAGTTTCGAACGATTCGAAGTAAAAATCGTTCGACAATTCGACCATTCCATAATCGAAGTAATGTCTCTTTAAAAAAAACTTCGACTTCATACTTCACCAAATTAAAGCTACCGAAGTACAATGTTAGCCTATGGGGACCTTCCAGAGTACTTTTCTAAATTTTTTTAGGTTGAATAAAAATCCTTCGATCGACATTCGAATTTGAAGTTTTTTAATTCGATGGTCGAATTTCAAAGTTTTTTGTACTTTGAAATTCGACCCTTGATAAATCTGCCCCTGAGTGTCCAAAATAAATTCTATAGGCAAAGTGTCTATCTGTTCATCAGCATAACCTGTCTGGGTAGATCATGAAAAAAGGTTTCAACCAGTACCTGGTAAAAAATCACTACTCAAAGACACCCAGGGGGTTATTTACTATATCTCAATTTTTTCAAGTAGGGGTTTTAAAGGGGATAACTCAATTTTTGTGGAAAAAACTAAACATTTTTGAGATTTACTATACTCCAAAGCTGAAAAGGAGGATATCAAGATACAGGAGATGGTTATCAATAGGAAAGGTGAACTAAGCCAAAAAAATTACCTTCCCATCAGTCAACCAGTGGATTGAAGTGGTAAGACATTATATATCTATACTGTATAATTATATAACAATATTAAACTTTAGAACAACTGGTAAATGATAAATTCTGGTATTAGAGATACGAATTCATGGCATCAGTTATCTGTTGATTATGTTCAAATATTTCGTTTTTATTGTGTCAGTATTTATATCTAATCTATAATTTTATATAAATTGTTAGTTGGACATATGTGCACTTAATTTTGTCCTACATGTGTAACAGTTATGAGATGTGAGGGATGGACAACTGTGCCCTGAGTAAGCCCTTTTGCGACTGGTTTTATTTCTAATAATGATTCTATAAAGCTGAAATATCACAATAAGTAAGTAGCAATTGTTTCATGATTATCACAAACTGGACAAGTTTAAGTCAATGGCAGATGCCCATTTTACATTTTGAAGATACAGGTATAGGATCCCTTTTCCAGAAACCCGATATCCAGAAAGCTCCGAATTACGGAATGGCTGTCTACCATAGACTCCATTTTATCCAAATAATCCAAATTTCTAAAAATAATTACCACCTTCTCTGTAATAATAAAACAGTAGCTTGTACTTGATCCCAACTAAGATATTATTAATCCTTATTGGAAGCAAAACCAGCCTATTGGGTTTATTTAATGTTTAAATGAATTTCTAGTAGACATAAGGCATGAAGACCCAAATTTGAGGTTCAGCAAAAAAAAAAAATGTAGTTCCCATATGCGTTCTTAAACTGTTATACAGAATTCTCTGTACCTGGGGTTTGCCATATAAGAACTCTAACGTTAAATAAACCCAATAGTATTGTTTTGCCTCAAACAAGGGTTAAATATATCTTAGTTATTATTACAAAAAAAATAAATAAAAAGTCAATACAAAAATTTCAATTAAAAAATAAACTTTATAATTAAAATGGAGTCCATAGCATTCCTGTAATTTAGAGTTTTCTTAATAATGCACACCACAGATTTTATGATCTACTATAGACAATAGGTTAAAGACCTAAAAACCTTGGCAATAACACCGAAAACCAAAACGATTCAAGAACAGGATATATTTAGTTTATTGTCCTTAATGCAGATCCAGGACTTTTTAAAAACAAATGTACAGGTATAATGTTCTCAGCAAAGTTCTCTCTGTACAATCCATATTTATGTTTCACAATATTTGGGAAGAGTCCTCATAAATTGATGGCTTACCCATATGCCCTTAATAGCTTTAATGAGCATTTCATTTTTCAGTTAACTTTTTGTAAGTTATAGAAGACTTATTTGCAACTTTTTAACTTTTTTTTTAATTTCTATTTTTCAGATTATTTGCATTCTTCTTCTACCTTTTCACTTGTTTTAAATGAGGTTTACTGACCCCAGCAGTCAAAACCTATTGCTCAATGAGGCTACAATTTTATTGTTATTTTTAATTTTTTTTCAGTTTACTTTCTATTCAGTCACTCTTCTTTTGATCTTTTGAACTGGGTTAATTTATAATATCCTCCTTCCTGTTACTTTTGCAATTAGGAATTTGGGTATCATTTAATTAAATGTAATCATATCAGGCAACTGAATCTATAATCTCCATATTAGGGAGTGCCATAATAAAATGTTTAATTGTCTGTGAATTGAATATATTTTATCTTTAAACATAATTGTTCAGTGTTATTGTATATCAATAGCTGTCATTTAAAATAAAAAAATAAAAATATGTATTATTAATATATTTATTTTAATAACCATTATTGACAATGGTGACTCATCCATCTTTTTATTTTTAACATTACTCTTTGGATTATGAGGATATTGCTCAATGGAGATAAATAAATCTTCAACAGAAGAAATGGACCAATCAGTGGTGGAAGTGTTCCTATAAGATATGAGATGTCTCCTAAGGGTGTTCAGAATATAGTCTTTAGGTGACCTGTCTATCTGATTAGAAAATGTGCTGCACTGATTTAAATTCACAATTTGGGTAGATCATGCAAGAAGGGTTTGTTTCTAGTACCAAAGCAATTGAAAAAAATGCTATTTTTGTGTTTCTGTGAGGTTTCACAGAAGTTTTTTTTTTCACAGAAAAAAACTCAAAGATGTACTATGCCCCAAATCAGCAAAATATCTAAAAAAAAATTGAATCCGAAAATACTCCAACTAATACCTGTCATATTAATGTAACAGTCAATGTCATGGATCCATTTAACCCCTTTTTAAGCCTATAAACATGACAAATCTGAGGTATTTAAGCCTATAAACTCGAAAAATTTTAGATTTTCCTAAAAACGCGAATTATTTGAGGTTTTTTTTCTATTTTTTTGAGTTTAATTATTAGTAAGTTATCCAAAATCATGTTGGGAGTTGGAAGTTGTGTGTTGAAAATTATAGGCTTTAGTAAACTGTACAAATTCTGTTGATGGATAGTGAGGGCCATTATCTGACACAAACTCATCTGGAATTCCATGTCTGGCAAATATTGCTTTTATTTTTCATGACATTGGAGATAGAAGTATTTTTCAAACATTCCAGTTCAAAGAATTGACTATAATCACCAAATGGATATAGTTTATATTGTCTAACACAAAAAGATCTGATGTCGCCTCTTGCCATGGTCTTGATGGTACAGCATGTGGAATCATTGGTTCTTTGCCATATGATGCAGGATGTTGTAAACAAAGTGGACACGTGAGTATGATATTCTCTATATGTGCATTCATAACTGGCCAGTACAATATATGCTCTGTTTTTTATGTTTTTCAATTTTTTTTCCCATATGTCCTTGATGTACTGTATTTGTTTAATCAATTCTGTGCTCATGGATTTTGGTACTACCAGCCTGTCACCTTTGCAATTTAGGAATAAGGACCATTTCATCATGGAAATTCCAAAACTCTGCTACTGCTGTTGAACAATCGTGTTTTGTCTTAGGCCATTCAATAGGATTCTTCTCAGTGCTGCCAGTTGAGGTTTCTCAGCACTTTTGAGCTCTTTCATTTTCTGGTCTTAAATGGGAAGGCTTGACATAACTAAATGTACTTGAGTTTCAAATGCCTCTGCTGCAGTACTTTTTGCATGAAGGGACAATTTATCTACAACAGGAATCATGTTTCCAGTTTCCTGATACATTATCCTTTGTAGTCTGGCTGCGGAATATGCAAGGGTCTTTTCCTTGATTATTTCCAAAGGCTTGTGATCTGATTCCATGGTCACTTTTCAACCATAGATAGACTGATGAAAACATTCACATCCAAATACCATTGCATATATCTCCTTTTCTATTTGGGCATGACTCACCACTATGTCTGTGAGGCATAGATAACTGATTTCCCTTTCTGCAGCAGTACTATTCCAAGCCTATGTTTGGATGCATCCACTTCAATTGCTACCTCCTTTTTGGTGTAATTATATGAGTAATATATGAGTAATAATATGAGTGTCAGTATTGAGTGCCATCATTGGAAATTACCTGTTTCATTTTGTTAAATGGCTCATCCTGCTGAGTAGTGATGGGCGAATTTATTCGCCAGGCGTGAATTTGCGGCGAATTTGCGAGTTTCGCCGCCAGCGAATAAATTCGCGAAACGCCCGCGAAAATTCGCGGCAAAAATTCGCCGGCGTCAAAATTTTTTTTTAGAAAAAACAGACGCCGGCGCCAAAAACGGGCGCCGGCGTCAAAAACGGGCGCTGGCTGGCCGGCACCGTTTCGCGAATTTTTCGCCGTTTCGCGAATTTCGCGCGAAATTCGTGAATTTTTCGGCGAAGCGAAACGGCGCAAATTCGCCCATCACTACTGCTGAGATCAATAACATTTCTCTTAGTGGGTGACAGAATATCAGCAAGATGTGGAATGAATTTTCCCAGGTAATCAGCAAGCTCCAAAACCATTTCTAGCTCTGATGAATTGTCAGGTGGTCTCATATTGGCTATTGCTGTGATTTTGTTCGGATCAGTTTTAAGGCCTTCCTCTGACAGGATATTGCCTTAAGTATTTGACTTCCCCATCTCTCAGCATTGAATTTAACTGTTTTCCCTGGACCTCTGAAGCATGGCTTTTAAAATAAAATCATGTTATTTTAGAGTTTTACCTTTAGCCAGAAGGTCGTCCATATAAGCAGCACCACTCTAAAGACCTGCATACGTTTCATCAACTTTTCTTTGGAATAATTCCTGGGCAGAGTGAATACCAAAAGGCAGATGGGCAAAGTTATACCTTTCTTGTGGTGTGTTAAATGTTAACATAGAACTACAGGATACAGAAATGATTTGCTTCTGCCAGTCTGCTAGTAATGTATTCTAGGGTAGGCATTTGATAGTGCTCCCTTTTCGCTGATTTATTTAGGTATCGGGGGTATAGACAAATCCGTAGTTCTCCTGTGAGGAGTTTTTCTACTATGACCACTGAATTTACCACTCAGTGGGTCTTTCTCTTTGGAAAGTCTTTATTTAAGGGCTACTGGGACTCTGCATTGAGCATTTACAGTTGGACTGATTGTTTATCCACCTGAATGTTGTACTGCCCAGGAGGAATTACATCTTTGCATTCATTAAGAATATCAGAACAGTCCCTCTATTTTGTGAATCTGTCCCAGGTAGTACCAGCTGAATTAGCTTTAAATGTAGATCTTGAGCCACAGAGCAAGGTTAGTCATAATCTTGACAACATAAAATTGCAGCTTCTGTTTATTACATTTATAGTACAGTCCAAAGTGAAAATATCTTTCACGTCCAGTTGTTCCCCACCATATCCATACAGCTTGTGAGCAGTTGCTCTGAGTGGTTCTGAAAACCTTTTCTGTTGAAATATATTTAAAGATTCATGAACTTATTTCCAGATTCTTACAAAATGGGTACAATTTACCTACACTGGTGAGTTTGCACTGCATGATCATTGACCATATTTCTGTAACATATGGTTATGTGGAGGAGAGAAACGCTATCATTTAAGCGCATTTAACAATCTGGAAATCAGATACGTGGAACGAGGAGTGACTGGGACCTTTGGCTCTTCAGATCGGCTCTGGAAGTGCAAGCCAGGATAACTCTGCGAGCAACGTAACCGCCACAGAGACTACACCGATATGGTGGTAATGTATGCTTGGCGTGTAGCCCACTGACAGTCAACCCTATACTTACTACCTGAAATTTATGTGAGCCGGTCATACTACTTATCTGTCTGGATTTTCAGCGCAGTATTTCAAAAGGCACAGCTCTTCGTATCTACGGCTGCAAGTGTTTTGAATACATTCTCACACTCTGCTATATTGTTTCTCATTATCAGCAACGAAGTGAATATGTCCTGCATACAATGTTTAAAACCACAAGCAAGCGCTTCTTTGTGACTTTTACTTAAGCAGGTTAATACCATGGACATAATTCAATTTGACAAACAAGGAATGCTGATCCAGATGATGCGTTTTTAATTGTCTCCTCCAAGCCTCATTATCTGCATAATCAATGATTAGCAGCTAAATTAATTCTTTTTAAAAATATGGTGCAAACAATATATGGTGTTTTATATATACATGAATTGTGGTATAATTAATTGTATTTATTAAATTGATATTTGTATAGCATTTTTCACTGTTTTTATATTTGGAATTAAAAACCTCAAAAAATTAAATCATACATTTTTGGGCTCTCTGAGGATTTATTCATTTTGATTAATATATTACATGAAGTAATCTACAGAGTGCGGAAAATAAGATCTTTAAAAAAAAATTTGTTGTTGTAACATATGGTATCCCTAAACCAGAATTAACTCCAAGATTCTGGTTTAGGCCCGCGCTTCTGCCGATAGCAGCTACCTTTGGCTTTGGGTGGAGCCCTCCGCTACTCAGATGTCACCAGGTCTTATTACGGGAGAACAAAAGAGAGAGTTCTGGGCAAGCACAGGAACCAAACGTGTATGGGTAGGATGGGGGAGCAGAAGCGAAGTAAGGAACAGGTCGAGTCAAACCAGACAGGTAACACAGCACCAAGGCGGATAGCAGTAGCAAGGTTGGGATCACAGATCAGGGTCATACACAGGAAGAATCAAATGCAGTACTTGAATTTTTGAATTTTCGTGCCACTGCTCTGGGTAAAGCCGAAATTAGCCAAAAGCGGCAGAGAACTATGGGAGAGCAAGTGCCAGGCGTCCTGCCATCTGTTAGGTATGTTTGTTACAGTTTCTTCCCACTCCCGTAGTGACATGACAATTTCACGTAATTATTTCCTCTCCTTATTATATAGTAAAAATAGTCTTAAAATCCTAGTTTTCCAATTGTATGAATTACCCCAAACTATAACTTTTAGGGGCCGATTCACAAAGGGTCGAATATCGAGGGTTAATTAACCCTCGATATTCGACTGGGAATTAAAATCCTTTGACTTCGAATATCGAAGTCGAAGGATTTAGCGCAGATAGTACGTTCGAACGATGGAAGGATTATTCCTTCGATCGAACGATTAAATCCTTCGAAACGTTCAATTCGAAGGATTTTAATCCAACGATCGAAGGAATATCCTTCGATCAAAAAAACTTAGGAAAGCCTATGGGGACCTTCCCCATAGGCTAACATTGAGTTCGGTAGGTTTTAGATGGCAAACTAGGGGGTCAAAGTTTTTTTTAAAGAGACAGTACTTCGATTATCGAATGGTCGAATAGTCAAACGATTTTTAGTTCGAATCCTTCGATTCGAAGTCATAGTCGAAGGTCGAAGTAGCCCATTCGATGGTCGAAGTAGCCCAAAAAACACTTTGAAATTCGAAGTTTTTTTACTTCGAATCCTTCACTCGAAGTTAGTGAATCGCCCCTAAGTATGTATATACTGTAAAGTATGTGTTTTGTCCTGGTTGCCATACCTATTTAAGCATTGGTTTATAAGAGCTGTGCAGGGCCTAATTTTTTTCATTGTGTTTTTCTTTTGTGTTTTTCGTTGGAGTCTCTGCGTTTCAGTTCCGCATGCGAAATTCAGTGAAAAGTTCTCACATTCTGATAGAGCTTCGTGCTAGACAAACAAGTGAGGTGAAGTTTACTGGTTGTAATAGAGAAATTAAAATAAATCTCAATGCAGCAAGAAAGGTATGCTATTTTGGGGACTGTTTTGAGTAATTTTAGGGAATTTTAAAATAAAAGGCTTACTTATACTTTAAAAAGATTTTTAAGCTGCTTAAAATCAATGCCCTCTTTTCTAGCCCCCTTTGAGAAACTGTAATTAAATGAGTAGTCTATCTTAATGCATTTTGCATGAGAAGATTATTGTCCATATTGTACAGTAGCTACATATTACATACATTAAGGTATTTTGTCCAAAAAAAAGTGTTTATAAGGCATATTATTAGTCAGCGTTAATACTTTCAGAAAGGCCTGGGACTAGGCCGAAACATTAGCCATAAGCTGTATATATATATATATATATATATATATATATATATATATATATATATATATATATATATATATATATATATATATATATATATATATATATATATATATATATATATATATATATATATATATATATATATATATATATTGTAATATGCAATGAGTAGCTGGGGATCAATGAGGTGTCTAAGTGGTGGCTCAGTAATTACATATAACAAAATTGTTATTTTTGCCTGTAATGCATCATAGTTTTATTTCAACATCATCAACACATACTACAACACCAATATTAAGACATTTTTATTCTTCAAAGATTCTTAAGGTTATTAGTGTACTTGCGAAGCAAAGACAGCTCATACTTCATGACATTCACATTCCGAAAAGTGCACTTATCCATAGCACATGGTTCAGTCTTCATCCATCTCAGTTTTTCTTCAATATTGCATTTTGAGGGTACAGTGCATTCCATGATAACATTATTCTTTGTAAAAATTCTGTACTGAGCAACTGTGGAAAAAAAATCAAATGTGAGAAAGAACAAGCATAATATTCAGTATTTGTAAAAAAAAAAAAAAAAGCATAATTAAAGCAAAAACTAGCAATAAAGCAATGGTGCATTATACTGTATTTATGAAGTCATTGCTGATTTCTGGTTGGGAAGTGATAAAATGAATAGAAGTCATATGGAATAAATAAGGGTTAATAAAGAGATTATATTTTAAATATTTTTAATAAAATATTTAAATGCACTTTAACTTGTACATCCTCATTCTGACATCAAGGGGGTTATTTATAAAAATCTTTTTATGATTTTTTAAATAAAAATAAAGTCAGACCAAACTAGAATCCTCAAATTGACCTTATTATTTAAAAAGCTTGGTTTAATCAGTTCATGTAACAATTCTATAAAATGAAGGAAAAACCTGAGTCGTGCTATTTATTTATTTTTTTCATTTTTTTCGGAATCACTTGATTTTTTAGATTTTTGCCCAGAAAAGCCTGAAAAGGTCAGATTTTTGAGCTAATTCCAGTGAAGAGCAAAGAAACTTCAAAATAGCATAGGGACCGCTGCCATTGACATATACACAACCTCGGCAGGTCTGAGATGGGGGATTTTCAGATTCTGGCTTTTTGCTGCATTGGGCTTTAATAAATTTTGAAAAATTGGAGTAAAAAAAAAAACCCCAAAAAATTTAAGTTTTGGCCTAAAAATTAATCTCGAAAAATGAGTTTTAATAAAAATCCAAAAATTTTTAGTTTTGCCCCAAAGAGCCCAACCAGAGTTTAGTAAATAACCCCCTAAGTACTGAAAATCCAAAGGTTAGCTTTGTACTTTATCAAGGTTGCTGTGCAACTTCAAGTTTGCACAACTTTAAGGTTATCCAAAGTAAGCCCAGTTCAGTGCCTTAAGTATATACCAATGTGCTGTCAACATGATGTCCAGAATGACTAGTGCAACTTGTTGGCAATTTATAACTGCAGACGAGTTATACAATCATGTTAAACAAACAATGGGGCCAACTTACGCAAAAAATAATAATAATGACATAATTCTACAAAAACACCTCCACATTACACATAAATTAGGCCATGAGAATCATTTATCAAAACCCAAATGCCTGTGCAAGAACAGTCTATAGGGCAGATTTATCAAAGTGTGAATTTAATGCTCATGACAGAAAAACTGAATTCCTAGAGGATTTTTAGAAGTGTATTTAACGCTAACTTTAACCTATTGATAAATATGCTTCTAAAATTCCATAGAAGTAAATTGAAGTTGGGTGAATTTTATAAATCTGCCCCTAAGTGATAATTTGCTGAGCACTGACTTCTGGGGCATTTGTTCACTCTGCCAACCATGATATGGTGCAGAGCACAGTGCTGTGTCTCCTAAAATAAAGGGCATCCAAATTGATGTTCATATGTTTCTCTAGCATCCCCCTCATGAATATAATGCTGCTATATTTGCATTCCATGTTTCACTTTGCTATCTGCTCGCTGTTAGTACACGAGGCCTATCATGCATAATACATTTCACTGATTTTACATTTTGCCCAGATTTTACACATATTTTTCCAAGTCCCCAAAAAAACAGCTCAAGTTCAACTGTACTTACAATTAATTAATAAGCAGTTTTCCAGGTGAAGACAACATAACACACCATCTTGAAACTGATTCTTATTCTTATTGCTGGATTTATCACCTTGATCACATTGTGTTGTTAATTCACCATCCTTCAAAAAGTCTATAAAAGACAAGTTACAAAAAAGACTAAAATAAATATTAAAACATTAGGCCCTCTTTATGATAAATGTTATAAAATATGTCCAACTTCACCTTTGCGGGAAATATTTCAACTTTTAAATACTTTGTTCTAATTGTTGGCACATTTTGGCCACAAGCTCATAAAATAAGCGTATTATTATATAAAAAAATAGAAAGAGGAAAATGTTGGTGTTTGCTCCCTTGTTATAATTTTGTTGAAGTTATTGAAATGGGATTGCAATATAGTCTGCCCTATGGAGTTTATCTTTAGTTTTTCACAATTTAATCCTAAATTTATGAATAATAACTAGTTTTTGTAAATCTATTTACTTACAAAGAAAGAATTAGTAGCACAACTGTAACTGCTGAGACAAGATTTATCAATTACCCGTTCTTATCACTAGTATTGCAAGATCTCCAAGCAACTTTCCTTCATCCAGTCCCATCATTCTCTTGGCCTTTGTGACTCTGCCCTGACCTTGTTTTCCTTTTATGTTTTATAATGCCCTTCTGGCACATCATCTTCTCCCTTACATCTCTCTCTACTAGGGTTTCTTATGGCTCTTTTCTAGACCCCTTATTAGTCTCTCTCTATATACTTCCTCCTTTTGGTAAACTAATACATTTATATAGCAACTGTTTGCTCTTTATACTAAATTTTTTTCTCTCCTATCCTTATCTCAAAAAAGAGCTCTTCTTGTTAGGCAATTCTACTTGGATGTTCCAGCACAACCTTTATACCAGTCTAAGACAAAAATGGTAATTTTCTTCCCATCCCTAATATAACATGTATGTTATTGTTAACTACTCTGCTCTAATCAACCTCTGTACCCAGACCCAGTGTCTTCGGGTAGCTAATTTTTGATTCTGCCCTCTCCTATAACCCTTATATCCAATCAATAACCAAATCATGTTGAGAAATTTTCAAAATGGGATAATTTTTCACACTAGATGCCACCAAAATTGACTCCCTTTTATACATCCATCTATTATACACCATGGAAGAATATATTAGTACTTTGTAAACTATTACTATTACTAATACTCTATGACATCATATCAAACTATGATTCTATATGTGTGTATATAAATTGTTCACCTGGATTATAAACTGCATACAGTGTGATAGTGTGGTTTCTCCCACATGGAACAAATGGGTCACGAGCTGGTGTTGACAAAATGCATTGCATATATAAACCTGAGAAAAAAAGGATTGATAATTACAAGCTGCATTTGCATGAATTCAACCTCATGAATACAGTGCTGCTGGCATTTGTCAGTATAGTATTCCTTAAGGGCAGACTGTCCAACATTCCACCCCCTACCTACCCCATAATTTGCTCAAGTTAGTGTCCAACTTTGGACACATGGCAGTAAGGAATCTTTTCTAACTACCTGCCCTATTTACTCTACTTTATACCTTGCATGGATTTTTAATAAGATGTAGAAACGAAAGGTATTTTAAGTCCCAAAACAGTAAATATCTTCTGAATTATTCATGAACTAACATAGAACTGATATAGGTGTTTTTTTACTATCTGTACCTACCTTCTCCCAATACCATTGGTACAAGACCAGTCATGAATAAGAATACTCCGGGATGAACAAAGACCATGATACTTCTTGTATCTCGTGTTGGAAGGATACAAACTATTAAGATACTTGAAAAAATGTGACATTTACAACTTAGTTTGAATTCTAGAAAGTTAAAATAAAGCAATCATGTGAGATGGAAATAATCTAGTAAAATATATGAAAGAAATTGAGAGACAAATATTTTATCCTGTGTGTTACTTCTCCTGTGTTCAAGTTCACTGATTTCTATGAATGTTCTATGTTTTTTATTATTATTATTATGATTTTTAAATATTGCTGTAATGGTTTTACTCTCATGAGACTTCTGCTGTTAGCTAGAATTGAAGTAGTCACTTGCGTAACAGGAAACAGTACACTTGACTATAAGCAGATCCTCTTTTCCATTGTGCAGCATAAATGTATATTTTGTATTACATTTTACATTTACATTTTCTAGTATTAGCAAATCCATTTCACTTTGCTAAAACTGCAAAAAATTAGCAAAATTCCAAATGCAATGGAGTAAATGGAAGTTTTTTTTCTCGCTCCAATGCATTGGAGTCAGTGTACGTTTTTTGTTGTATTTTTTTCTCACCCCAAATGCATTGCCGTTTATATTAGTGGGAATTTTCACTACCCACAAGTGCTTAATCTTATTCTATCGATATAATAATAATAATAATAATAATAAGAAGAAGAAGAATATACTGTATGACAATTATATAGTGATACTAACAATAATAATAATTATAAAAGAAAGACAAAGAGATTATACATTACCACTTTTGCAAATAATAAAGAAATCTGTTGTCTCTTCAGCTCAGCCCTGATCTTTATACTCCAGCCTAAATCCCTTTATGTATCCTGCTTGTAACTATTCCAAACTGGAAGTCACGAGAACTAAAGGACACGTGTAAGTTAAATATACACAATTATATTAGGAGAAGGTATAACATCATTAAATAATATTATGCTATTAGCTAATTAAATTGATTGTGATACGTCCCTTAAGGTGTCTACTCTCTCTTTAAATGAATTCAAATGTTGCTGTGACATCCATAAGCCCATGCTAACTTTTAAAGCTGACTTAGTGATAAGCAAAATTTTTCACCAAAATGAGCCCATAGACTCCAATGGGAGAAAAGAAAATGACACAGGACAAATAAATGTTGACTTGAGTTAAAAAATTTTTGACTCCTCTAGACTTTAATGCCTTTGGGGACTTTTCACCATTTTGCAAATTTTGGGAAAAGCAAAAGGGTCAGATTTGCCCATCACTACTGACATTTTCTTTAATATCCCTCTTATGGTAAAATAAAAACACATTATGGAAATGAAAAAAAAAATCCTTTGCACTATTGTTGGTGGTGTTATTGGTGCATCTAAAGAAACACAGTCTCACTTTGTAAAAGTGCCAAAGTACAAAATATTCTATCACAATATTTGAAGAACTTTACCTTCATGGTAAGATAGAAAACCATTTAATTGATAATAAAATAGATCCTGGCATGTTCCAGATTCATAAATTAGGGAGCTGCTGTACACTTTGCTGTAAAGCTGTAAAGTACACTTTGCTATTTGCTAATTAAATGATTATTGAGCTTTCCGTTGTATTATTGAGCTTTCCGTTGTATTATTGAGCTTTCCGTTGACTGAATAAAAAGGCATATAATAATTTAGTGCAAATGACCCCACCAAAAACATTTTTTCGTCGCAGTAATTATTATACACAAAGGGGCGCATTTACTAATAATTGAATCTTGACTTTTTTCCACAAAAAGAAATGTGGTTTTGCTTTTTTTTTTCAAAAAAAAAAAGCTCTAAAAATTTGAAATAAGTGTAAAAACAATAAAAACTTGTAATACAAACCTTGATCCTATTGGACCGTTTAAATCACTTTTGACTTTGAGCTTTCAGATTTTCTTTCAATTTTAGAGGTATTCATATTTTGAAGCGCATCTTCAATGTCGTTTTCCATTTGTACTTTTCTTATTCAAAACTTTTAATAAATGGCATGACATTTGTGGTTTCAGAGAAAGTGAGTTTAGTCATGGTTTGAAAAACCTCTAAATAAACTAAAATTCCAACCTTTGATAAATAGGCCTCAAAGTGTAATTTAATTAGAAAAGTGCACAGTGGAAATTGCAATTTTCGAGGTGGTGGTAGCTCTGTATCAATAGGGGAACTTGCATGGGATTTGGAACAAGAAGTGGGACAGACACAAGTAACTTTAATAAAAAGACTGCATATATGTTTGTGTTATCACTCATGTTGACATATTGTAGATATGGGATGACTTTGACGTAGTTGGCCAGCTTAAATATATTGCAACATATGGACAAACAATCCCTGTTTTGTTTAAAGGGTAAGGCATTTTTTAGTAGCTGCACGCGCAAAATGTCTCAATATCTTAAATATATTGAAAATGGGTTGAGTGCAGAGGACTCTTGTATTTGTCTATATGTATTTTGTGGTCACAGCCTCATTGCACCCCGGCCTAATGGTTTTAAAAATTAGTGGTGAGCACAACTTTCCCTTGTTTTATATAACAGTGGCAAGTATCTGCACTCAGTCCAATGGATTTGATTCAGGGTGCTCAGTCAATTATGAGTATACAGGGTAAACCAAGTGAAAGTTGTGCTCACCACTAATTTTAAAACCATTAAGTGAGGTTGCAATAAGACCATGCCCACAAGATTCATGCAGACAAATACAAGAAGTCCTCTGCACACAACCCATAATCAATATAATATGGATTTTTTTGTGCATTAAGCTACTAAAAAATAACTTACACTTTTTGGTTTTGTGACTCTAAGTTCAAAAATCATGACGTAAACAGAAGAGCCCTGACCTGGAAGACTCTGCGGTTGAGTCTCACTTCCTCTGATCGATCTGGCACTGTGCTCCTGGGTGGGGAGATCCCTTTGCCTGGCTGACCTCCTGGTGGGGCTGCTGTAAATGGGCATAGTGGCTTCTACTGAATCACCCAGTAGTGCTACTGGCCCCTGCCATGTAATGGAAAGGTCCTGGACTCCCCCTCCTTTGCCATGGGAGGTGGGTTTCTGTCTTCAATGTGTGAGTTTGTCCCATGCTATTGTTTCCCCTGAGCAGGTGTCTGATTTGAGTAAGGCCTTTAGTCATGTATCTTTTTCCTTTGGCCCTACTCAGTACTATCAACAGCCGTTCTGTCCTCTAACCTCCACCTGACAATGGATGTGGGCCCTCTCCTGTACTACTCTCCTAGGGAGCTGGCCCTTTCCTGACAGATTGTGTTCTCCCCATATCCTCCTGAGGAATTTGTGTGCCACCATCAGCTAAAGGCCAAGTGATCAAACTTATCTATCTAAAAGAAAGTAAAAGTCTCAACAAGGTGCGTCTGCCTGAATGACCTGAGTGCAAACCCACAGGTGGTGGTGGGGCTGGCTCGGCTGAGGATGGAAGGGCCCTGGGCCCCCCCGCCTCTGTCCCAGGTCGGGTCCATCCGCTGCTGGATGACCTAGGTACCTAGCCGGGTGGAGGCTTGGGCAAGGGTGGCCAGCTGCCCCAAGCATGCATCCCACCACCTGGGTGGTTTGAAGACTCTGCCTGATGGAGGGAAGCCAGAGAGGGGAGGGAAGGAGGAGGTGAGTCCAACCGGCCTCTGCCTGGCCTAACCAGCCCCCCACCCCGGTCCACCCCTTGGTGGTAAAGAGCACCAGGGCACCAGGGTATGCCTGTCTAAAGCTCACTCTGGCATCCATCACCATCTCCCCCAGAGTGGGTGGCATGGCAGGGGCTGTCACAGGGAATAGCTGCCACACCCCATTTGTCCCACCAAGGCCAGAACCCGGAGGCCTGCGGTTCTGGCATCCATCGCCACACCCTGGGTGTCCCCCAGAGTGGGTGACATTGCTAGGCTGTTGCAGGGAAGGGCTGTGGTCCCCCCTTCCATGCCCCAAGGCCAGACCCCATGCCGCCCTGCTGGTCCAACATCCATTTCCCCTGCTGGGTCTCCAATGGAACGGGTGGCGCAGCTGTGACTGTCGCAGGGAAGGGCTGCGGTACTCCATTCATCCCCAAAGGCCAGACCAAGATCAAGACTTGAGCTGTGAAAGAGACCCTATGCCCTGGTTGCATGCTTCTTCCTTCCTATTCCTTTCTGTGGGGGCATGAGGAGGAAGTTGGGGAGAGGTCCTTGTCAAAGTGTCTCCAGCCACTTGTGTCAGAAATGGAACCCCATGCTAGGAGTGCATACTTTATCCTGTCTCTCTTCCTTTCCGTGGGGGGGGAGGAAGCGGAGAGGTGGGTGCATGGTAGAGGGAATGTTTTTTTTTGTCTACTGCGACCATCGAATGGGCTACTTCGACCTTCGACTACGATTCGAATCGAATCTTTTTTTGGTCGAAGAAAAATCGTTAGATCAATGGATTAAAATCCTTAGAATCGACCGATTCGAAGGATTTAATCGTTATTCGAAGTCGAAGGATTTAACTTCGACAGTCGAATATCGAGGGTTAATTAACCCTCGATATTCGACCCTATGTAAATCTGCCCCTGGATGTTCGCTCCACGGGGCTTAGCGGCCGGGATTAAAGGTCGCTCCCCAGGCCTTATTGGCTGGATTTAATGGTAGCTCCCCGGGGCTTAATGGCCGGACTGAGTGGTTGCACAGGACATAGTTCATCACTATTTCACCAACTGTTATATATATATATATCTATATATATTTATATAGATATATATATATATATATATATAGATATAGATATATATATCTATATCTATATATATATATATATATATATATATATATATATATATATAAAAACATGCCAAAACGGTCTGCACTCTCTGAATCTATCAATCTCTGGGTTCTGCATAAGATCGTTGATAATACAATTGTTCACAAATGATGCGCACTCCAATCCTTCATGTTCTTTTATTCCATAGTATATGTTACATTAACGTTTCGGTTGTGGTCTACAACCTTTGTCAAAATGTTCCCTTTAAAAACATATGTATCAAAAAACTGCATTTAAATAGATTAAACCCATCCCACTTCACATCAAAGACTGATGTCACTTCCCCCCATTACCCAAGCCAGGGACAGCCTACAAAGCTACCCATAAACTCGGGAACATGGGGGGAGTGAAACATCACCATGATACACAGAAAAACACACTTGTGTTCACATCCGTCTTTTTTGTATTATTTTAAATAAACACTTCTATAAACAAACTCCCATTTAATAAATATATATCAAGATTTATCGTAAATCCAGAAAACAATTTAAAGAACAATATTCGTTAAGACCTTTCGGGAATAAAGTGCCTAATTTTTTTATCCAAAAGGATTCTCTTTGTAATAAGATCCTAGATCTATCCCCTCCTCTCCTAGGCATCGGAACATGATCTATAGCAATGTATTTAAATGTAGGTAATCTGTGTCCTAATTCTAAAAAATGGCCACAGGTTTCGTATTTTTTTGATCCCTAAAAGCTGTATTAATGGCAGACCTGTGTCCATCCATCCTCAACCGTAGTGTTGAATCAGTCTTACCTACATAAGAAAGCCCACAAGGGCAAGTAATTAAATATATTACATGCGTTGTAGTGCAAGTTATGTGGTGTCTAATCTGTAAACGTTTGCACAGGGTCACTAATGACCATTAAATCTCTCAAATTTTGTCCCTGACGATAGCCTATTACAGGAGGAGCTGGACAAATTTTACCCAATCTGGCAGCTGCCTGTATAATTTTCCAATTAGCTTTAATAGCATGTACCAATTGAGGAGATACTTTATTGTAACAAGTGGAGAATACAAGATCAGGTTTCTTCCTGACAATGTTAGATTGTATCTTATTTCTTGCTTCTCTCAGAGTCTCATCTAACACCGATTGTTTATAACCACGTAAAAGGAATCTCTCACACACTTCTTTCAATTGCTTCTCACATACATCTGTCTCCGAATTATTTCTTAATGCACGACAAAATTGTGACAGTGGAAGTGATCTCTTTAAAGCAGGATAAAGTCAAATTGTTGGAATAAACAGCTTCAAAGCAGTATTTTCAAACTACATGTGTTTTATTAGCAGTGCAACACACTACATGTAGTGTGTTGCACTGCTAATAAAACACATGCAGTTTGAAAATACTGCTTTGAAGCTGTTTATTCCAACAATTTGACTTTATCCTATACCTTTAGGAGTGTGACACAGGCTCCTAGGAATTCACAGCGATACAACTCTTGAATTTATACGCTGGGACCAGCAATTTGTCTCTTTAAAGCAGGAGCATGACAGCTACTTGCATGTAATAACGTATTACGATCTGTCATTTTACGATATAATGAGTAATGTATTTGGTTACCCTTTAATTGAAATTTTAAATCCAGAAATTCTATTTCACTGTCACATTTTGCCGTGAATTTGATGTGCCTGAAATCTTATTTAATTCATCTATCATGGCCATAAATTCACTACCTTCACCTCTCCATAAAACGAATATGTCGTCAATAAAGCGTTTAAATAGTAATATATGCTGACCATAATGTGGTATGATATGTGTCATCTCATACTGATACATGAAAAGATTTGCGTATGAGGGCGCCATTGGGGCCCCCATCGCCGTCCCTTCTATTTGTTGGTAAAATGTTTATTCAAAACGGATGTAGTTGAATTTAAGGCACATTTCAAGCAGTGTGAGAGTAAATTGAATTGGTGGTCCCGTGTAATGCTGATTGCCTGTAAGTGTTTTTTCAATGGCTGATAAGCCAGTTATACTGGTATACAAACTTACTACATCAATTGATGCTAGCATTAGTTTATCCTCACTCCTCAAGTCCAAGGTTTTAATACATTCCAAAAAATGAGGTGTATCCCTTAAATATGTCTCTGTAGATTGTACTACAGGCTGTAATAATTGGTCAATATATATTCCCAGTGGGTGTAACAGTGGGTGTAACAATCCATCACGTGCTGAAACTATAGGTCTGCCCAGAGGGGCTGACAGACTCTTGTGAACTTTGGGCAATTTATACATTACAGGGCATTTTGGGTGTGTCTGCTGTAAATAATCAAATAATGTTTGTGTGATCCAGTTATTTGTCAAAGCCAGACTGAGTAAATTATCAATTTTAGATTTAAAGGACCAAACAGGATCATTATCTAATGTCTTATAAACATTCATGTCTGATAATTGAGATAACACCTATGCTCTGTAATCACTGTAGTTTAACAAAACTATACCACTCCCCTTATCCGCAGGACGAATGACTAATGATGTATCATTACGTAAGGTATCAATTGCTCGTCTCTCTGCTAATGTTAGATTATTATAAGCCCGTTGTTGTTGGACCTGCAATTTATTAGCCTCATTATCCATAGCATTTTTAAATAGTTTTATTGCTCCATTCTGTGTTGCTGGGCAAAACTGGCTTTTTAATTTCAACCCCTTTTCCACCCCGGTCTCAGAAGGGGGATGTTCACCATACATATCTTTTAAATTCAACAACCGTATGAATTTAAACAAATCAATGTCCCATTTAAATTTATCAAAAGTCACTGATGGTACAAAAGTCAAACCTTTTCGTAGTAACGACTCTTCTGGAACTGTCAATGTATGTGCTGAGAGGTTGAAAATAGGTGCTGTTATCATCTGCGGGGTCTTCCTCTTCGACCCCCTCTTTGAGGGATACCTTTTCCGCGGGTAGGCAAAGGCGGCTTGGTAGGGAGTAGAGTTTATCGTTGGCTTAGCGGTGAACAATCCTACTATCCTCAGCCTTCTACACGCCGTATGAGAGATAGACGCAAGTGGATCAAACCTCTAAATACTGTAGACACCAGTTCAGGAGACTCGGATCCAGATGAGAGAAGTAGCTCAACTATACCTAAACAACAACATGCTGATGCAGTGGAGGATTCCACGGCGGGAACACAGGATTCTTTTTTAGAGAGCGATATCCTCCCTACCAAGCCTCCTTTGCCTACCCGCGGAAAAGGTATCCCTGTTTTGTTTAAAGGGTAAGGCATTTTTCAGTAGCAGTATGCACAAAATGTCGTTGTCTTTAATATATTGATAATGGGTTGAATGCAGAGGACTTTTGTATTTGACTATATGTATTTTGTGGTCACACCCTCATTGCACCCCTGCCTAATGGTTTTAAAAAATAGTGGTGAGCACAACTTTCCCTTGTTTGTTATAGTTTATACAGGAGCAGTGACCAGCTCCATGTTGTAGCTCCCACCCTTCCCAACTATAGTCAGGTGATCCCACTGGTGTCTAATAAAAGGGCAGCCAAGTTTTGGAGTTTTACTTTGAAAGCAGCAAGTAAGTTGCAGGTAAAACTTAGTCCCTTTGTAAAATGTATAATTAAGCAATAGAATTCTTAATGAATCAGATGAAAATTAAGCGTAGGACTGGCCAGATATGGGATGACTTTGACGTAGTTGTTCAGCCTAAATATATTGCAATATATGGACAAACAATCCCTGTTTTGTTTAAAGGGTAAGGCATTTTTCAGTAGCAGTATGCTCAAAATGTCGCTGTCTTAAATATATTGATAATGGGTTGAGTGCAGAGGACTTTTGTATTTGACTATATATATATATATATATATATATATATATATATATATATATATATATATATATATATATATATATATATATATATATATATATATATATACACATATACATACATATCTTTTGTGGCTCAGTAATTACATATTGCTATTTTTGCCTGTAATGTATCATAGTTTTATTTTAACTTTTTCAACAAATACTACAACATCAATTTTAAGACATTTTTACTCTTCAAAGTCTCTTTGATGAATCATTTTAAAGTAATCTGCATCCTTGAGAAGCACAGACAGCTGATATTCTATGATATTCGCTTTCCGAAAAGTGCACTTATCCATAGAACAGGGTTCAGTCTTCATCCATCTCAGTTTTTCTTTAATATTGCATTTTGAGGGTACAGTGCATTCCATGACAACATTTTTCTTTGTAGTAATTATGTATTGAGCAACTGTGGAAAAAAATAAGACGTGAGAAGGAAAAAGCATAATATTCGATATTTGTATAAAGCAGTGTTATACTGTATGTATGAACTCATTGCTGATTTCTGGTTAGGAAGTGCTAATATGAATAGAAGTCACATGGAAGAGAAATTATTAATAAAGAGATTATATTAAAAAAAAAACCTGAATGCTAAATGTACTTTAACTTGATCCTCATTCTGACATCAAGGGGGTTATTTATAAAAATCCAAATTTTTATGATTTTTTTAAATAAAAAAGTCCGACCAAACTAGAATCCACTATTTGACCGTATTTATTATTTAAAAAGCTTGATTTAATCGGTTCATAGAAAAACTTCATAAAATGGAGTGAAAACTTGAATCTTGCTATTGTTTTTTTAATTTTTTTCCCAAATCACTTGACTTTTTCAGGATTTTTCCCAAAGAGCCTGAAATGTTGTGATTTTTGCCCAGAAAAGCCTGAAAATGTTCTGGCTAATTCCAGCACAGAGCACAGAAACTTCAAAATAGGATAGGGACCTCTCCCATTGACTTATACACAACCTCAGCAAGTCTGAGATGGGGGATTTTCAGATTCTTGCTTTTTGTTGCATTGGGCTTTAATAAATCTTGAAAATTAGAGTTTTAAATAAACCCCAACAATTTAAGTTTTGCCCCAAAAAGCCTGAATGGAGTTTAGTAAATAACTCACTAAGTACTGAAAATCCAAATGTTTGTATTGTCTATTGTCAAGGCTGCTGGCAACTTTAAAGTTGTGGCGACAAGAATTCACCGGCACACAGGTAATGCAAGCAGGTTAAACCTTGCTAAATATTTATTGCAGCATGCAACGTTTCGGGGTTACCCCCTTTATCAAGCAACTTTAAGGTTGTGCAACTTTAAGATTATTAAATCTTCTTTAATCAAGATCTTGGATAAAGAAAACCGCTGATTTGAATGAGGCGCGAAAGAGGTGATTCATGTCAAGGTGGAGAAACCATCCCTGAACAGAGGTGGGGGCCTTCGACACCACCTGTCTGCTACATACAATGCTGTTCTAAAATCTGTACCTGAACGGTTTCAGAACACTTCACAAATCCATTCATGCAACTCTCACAAGTTGCATTTTATTTTCGCCAGCAAACGTTCTATACAGTTTCACGTAAACATTGATGGGCAGTGAAATGCGGAGAGTCGCCACGAATCCACGCCTGGCAAATTTATTCGTCCATCACTACCTATCATCTTTCTGTAATATGCATTTTGCTTTACATGCCCTGATTTAAAGTATTCTCACATTTTATACCTTTTTTGTGGTCCCAAAAACATATAATGCATAATACATTTCCCTGATTTTAAGTTTTTTCAGTTTTTCCAAGTCCCCTAAAAAACATAGCTCAAGTTCAACTGTACTTACATTCATGTAATAAGCAGTTTTTCAGTTTAAGACAACATAACACCCCATCTTTAAAATGATTCTTGTTTTTATTGCTGAATTTATCACCTTGATCACATTGTGTTGTTAATTCACCATCCAACATGCCTATAAAACATAATTTACAAAAAAGACTGAAACATAAGTTAAAGCACAGCACATATTTTAGGGTCTCTTTATGAAGGATAAATGCAGTAAAATATGTCCAACTTTAGTAATTTCAGACAAAGGTGACACCAAGCTTACATATACCCTTTAAATTTGGGACTCTTTAAGCAAAACTTTTTTAAAAAAGCCTTTCACCCCAGGCTTAGATCTCAGCAATTACAAAGGCTGGGCACTTGACCTCCACCAAGGAGCCTCCTCTTCTTATGGAGGACATACCCTTAAAACCTAAAAGATTTGATACCAAACCACCCGATTACAGATCTAGACCAATTCAAATACAGGCAAATTACACACTTTATTTATTCTTACTTCCCTCATAAAAGTGTAAGACCAGAACCAACACCTGTCGAAAGTATTTGGCTATCAAAAAAAGCTCCCCCAAGAGGCTTATCCACCTTCTACAAATTTATTCAACAAATTCGGCCCGACCCACTACCAAAACTGAAAGAAAAATGGGAGTTAGAGTTAGGCACACCCATTCCATCCGAGAACTGGAACAAAATAATCCTCCAGATGCACAAAAAACCTCCAGATGCACAAAATTACAAGAACTTAACAACTGCCGACACAATGGTACCATAACCCAACCAAACTAGCCAAAATCTATACCTCCGCTTCCCCTCTATGTTGGAGATGCAAAAAACACCCAGGGACACTCAACCATATCTGAAAAGCAGGAAGTAGTGTTCTGGCTATTATGTTACACATCCAGTCACTCCATCCTTTATACATTACATTTTTGCCTATCTAACTATATTAGAAATATGTTTTATTTTGCACAGCCTATTTACCCAGTTTTTATTTTTACACTGAACAATTCCTATAATTTATACATCCATCTATTATACACCATTGCAGAATATATTAGTGCTTTGTAAATATTTGTTTCTTCTACTATTACTAATACGAATATTAATAATCTATGACATCATATCAAATTGTAATGCTATATGTGTGTATATAAATTGTTCACCTAGATGATAACCTGCATGCGTTGTGATAGTGTGGTTTCTTCCACATGGAACAAATGGGTCACGAGCTCGTGTTGACAAAATGCATTGCATATATAAACCTGAGGGGGGGGGGGGAAAGTGATAATTACAAGCTGCATTTTATTTATTGTTTTACTTATTATGGCCAGATTTTAGTGTAACCTCATGAATACAGTGCTGCTGGCATTTGTCAGTATAGTATTCCTTAAGGGCAGACTGTCCAACATTCCACCCCCTACCTAACCCATAATTTGCTCAAGTTAGTGTCCAACATTGGACACATGGCAGTAAGTAACCTTGTCTAACTACCTGCCCTATGTACTCTACTTTATACTTTGCATGGATTTTTAATAAGATGTAGAAACGAAAGGTATTTTAAGTTCCAAAACAGTAAATATCTGCTGAACTATTCATGAAGAAGGAACTAACATAGAACTGATATAGATGTTTTTTTACTATCTGTACCTACCTTCTACCAATACCATTGGTACAAGACCAGTCATGAATAGGAATACTCCAGGATGAACAAAGACCATGATACTTCTTGTATCCCTTGTGTTGAAAGGATGCAAACTATTAAGATAATTTAAAAAAATGTGACATTTACAACTAAGTTTGAATTCTAGAAAGTTACAATAAAGCAATCATGTGAGATGGAAATAATCTAGTAAAATATATGAAAGAAATTGATGGACAAATATTTTATCCTGTGTGTTACTTCTCCTGAGTTCAAGTTCACTGATTTCTATGAATGTTCTCTGTGTTTTATTATTATTATTATTATTATTTTTAAATATTGCTGTAATGGTTTTACTCTCATGAGACTTTTGCTGTTAGCTAGAATTGAAGTAGAAATAGTCACTTGCGTAACAGGAAATACAAGACACTTGACTATAAGCAGATCATCTTTTCCATTGTGCAGCATAAATGTATATTTTGTATTACGTTTTACATTTACATTTTCTAGTATTAGCAAACGAATTTCACTTTGCTAAAATGGCAAACAATTAGCAAAATTCCAAATGCAATGGAACCAATGGCAATTTTTTTCTCGCTCCAATGCATTGGAGTCAGTGTATGTTTTTTATTGCATTTTTTTCTCACTCCAAATGCATTGCCGTCAATCAGTGTTTTTTTTTCCCATGTGAAAAAAATGGTAAAATTCTATCTCATATTAGTGGGAATTTTCACTATCCACAAAAATGTTTAATCTTATTCTATCGATATAATAATAAGAAGTAGAACAAGAGGAAGAAGAAGATATGACAAGTATATAGTGATATTAACAATAACAATAATTATTAAAAAAAAAGACAAAGAGATTATACATTACCACTTTTGCAAATAATGAAGAAGACTCTTCAGCTCAGCCCTGCTCCTTATAGTCCAGCCTAAATCCCTTTATGTATCCTGCTTGTAACTATTCCAAACTGGAAAGTCACAAGAACTGGCTAAAGGACAATAAGTTAAATATACACAATTATATTAGGAGAAGGCATAACATCATTAAATAATAATATGCTATTAGCTAATTAAATTGATTGTGATAAGTCCCTTAAGGTGTCTACTCTCTCTTTAAATGAATTCAAATGTTGCTGTGACATCCATAAGCACATGCTAACTTTTAAAGCTGACCCTTAGGGGCACATTTACTAATGGTCGAAGTGAATTCAAAGTGAATATTCGAATTCAAAAACTTTGAGTTTCAAAGTAATTTTTGGGTACTTCGACCATCGAATAGGCCAAATTCGACTTTGACTTTGATTCAAAGTTAAAATGCTTCGACTATTCGACCATTGGATAATCAAAGTACTGTCTCTTTGAAAAACTTCGTCTTCAACACTTTGCCACCTTAAACCTGCCGAATTGCTATGTTTGCCTATGGGACCTCCTAGATCCTATAGCAAGTATTTTGCAAAGTTTTGAGAAGTTGAAGGATTTTTTTGTAAAATCGCACGATCGTGCAATTAAATTGTTTGAATTGTTCTATACGAAGTATGATCGTAGTACAATCGTACGATCTTAAAAATCCTTTGACTTCAAATGTGGGACTATCCTATTCGATGGTCGAATTTCGAAGTGTTTTTCACTTTGAAAGTCGACCCTTTATGTAAACTCTATTAACATATATGTGAGGGGGAAGCTATCCCGGCAGAAATGAAAGAAGCCAGAATATCGGTCATACCGAAACCTAATAAAGATCTACTTTCTGTAAAGAATTTCCGACCGATATCACTACTTAATGTAGATATTAAAATCCTGGCAACAATACTGGCAGCGCGTTTAAATAGAATTCTAACCTCAATAATTCATAAAGACCAGATAGGGTCTATGCCTAAATGGCAGGCACCTGACAACATCCGAAAAGTATTGAACCTGATAGCGAGGGCAGACAAGCTGAAAAAATCGATATGCCTATTAACATTAGACATTGAGAAGGCATTTGATACGCTGGACTGGCAATACCTATTTGGGATCTTGGAAAGGTTGGACTGTGGCCCTAAAGTTATAAATACATTAAAAGCATACTATAATACACCGACAGCTAGGTTGAATTTACCTTCTATGACCAGTTTAAATCCTATTGTTATCCAACGAGGGACTAGACAGGGTTGTCCACTTTCACCAGCCTTGTTTGCCCTTGCTATGGAACCTTTGGCGAGAGCCATTAGAAGCAATGTAGATATTAAAGGCATCACGATAAAGGGGAATGATTATAAACTTTCCTTATTTGCTAACGACCTGTTAGTTAATTTAACTAACCCCCTAACATCACTGCCTAACTTATTAAACATGACTACAAGATTTAAAAAGATATCAGGGTTAAAGATCAATCAGGATAAATCCGAAATGCTTCCATGCAATATTTCTAGGCATGTAATAAAACTAATAGAACTAAATTTTGGATTTAAAACACAAACTACGTATTTACGATATTTGGGAGTGAATCTTACAACTAAGCTTTCCCTATTATATAAAGCCAACTTCCCTAAGATGTTTAAATCATTAATACAAAACAATGGGGTAAACATCATATATCCTGGATATGGAGGATACATTGTGTAAAAATGGTGATAATACCAAAAATTTTGTATCTATTCCACACTCTGCCGATTAAGATTTTGCTAGCATATTTGAAAAAATTTCAATCTGACCTTTCCTTTTATGGTAAAAAAAAAACCACATTATTTTCTTTGCACTATTCTTGGACTTTCATGATGCATCTAAAGAAACACAGTCTCACTTTGTAAAAGTGCCAAAGTACAAAATATTCTATCACAATATTTGAAGAACTTCGCCATCATGTACAGAACAAACATACAGAGGGTAAAAAAGAGAAAACCATTAGTGATGGGCGAATTTATTCGCCAGGCACGAATTTGCGGCGAATTTGCGCGATTCGCCGCCAGCGAATAAATTTGCGAAACAGCCGTGAAAATTCGCGTCAAAAATTCGCCGGCGTCAAAAAAATATTTCGCCGGCCCAAATTTTTTTTCCGCCATTTCGCGAAATTCGCAAATTTTTCGGCGAAGCGAAACGGCGCAAATTCGCCCATCACTAAAAACCATTTCATTGATAATAAAATAGATCCTGCCATGTTCCAGATTCATAAATTAGGGACCTGCTGTACTTTCCTAAAGTACACTTTGCTATTTGCTAATTAAATGATTGTATTATTGAGCTTTCTGTTGACTGAATAAAAAGACACATAATAGTTCAGTGCAAGTATTTATTGTTCAATAAAAATGCCTTTATGTGGAACACTTGGCAGGACCTTGATAGGTGACATTTCAGGCTACACACAGCCTTTTATCAAGCTTACCAAACACTAGACCAGTGATCGCCAACCAGTAGCTTGTGAGCAATATGTTGCTCACCAACCCATTAGATGTTGCTCTCAGTGGCTTCAAAGCAGGTGCTAATTTTTTAATTCCTGGTTGAAGACAAGATTTGGTTGCATAAAAGCCATGTGGACTGCCAAACACAGTCTTTTGTAGGCTGCCAGTTCACATAGGGGCTACCAAATATTCAATAGCAACCCATATTTGGTACCCCCAAGAAAACTTTGAATACTTATGTTGCTCTCTTACTTTTTTTTTTTACATTTGAATGTGGCTCATGGGTAAAAAAGGTTGGGAACCTCTACTCTACTTGTGCCATCTACTGGCATAATTGCTACAAATGTGTTACAATTTTCAACAGGTTTTTTACAATGTCACAAGATGATATCCTATGTATCCTATAAATAACTCCTAAGTGGTTGAACAATCAAATGTTAGCCAAAGTGCTAAGATATCTGTAAGACACATAAATGTATTCCCTGGGGGAGTGTGGGATTCTAGTCTCCTGATCCACATGGCTTCCTTTTTTAAAAGTTATCTGTTCCAGTCAAACCCACGTTACTTTCTTGGTACACAACCTGATATGCTAACATTTGATTGTGGTGCTGTTCTTCAAGAGTTTCATGTAAAAGGATTGGACAGTGGCCATTCAGGGTAAGTGCACCAGGACTCTCAGGTGTAAAGAATTAGGAGCTGATTCCTCTAACAAAGCAAATGTTGTGCTCTGCTCTCCAGTCCTCCTGCTCCAGTCCTGTCTGCTCTGCTCTCTAGTTCTCCTGCTCCAGTCCTGTCTGCTCTGCTCTCTAGTTCTCCTGCTCCAGTCCTGTTTGCTCTGTGCTCCAGTCCTGTTTGCTCTGTGCTCCAGTCCTCCTGCTTGTCACCCCCCCATCCTGACCTGATTCTACATTTGCACTGTCCTGTCTTGTCCGAGAGGTTTTGTCTGCTCTGTCACTTGCTGTCCTGCCACTGTTCTTAGTCCACACCTGTCCTTTTCCTGATTCTGCTGCTTTGCCCACACTGCCCCACTCCAATTCTACACCTGCTTCATTCCATCTAGTTTTCTGCTGCAACTCTGTCTTGTTCATCGTCCACTACATCCTTACTCAGCCTACCCCCGAAAACCCTTGTTACCCTGTTCCTGCCAGCACAGTATTTGCTCCTGCCTGAAGGACTCACCTTACCCACCTTTGGAGTCCCTATCCTTCACAGGACTTTTGTAACAAAAAAAAACAGAGGGGCCCATATATGATCGTCTGAGCTTTCCTGCTTAGGCAATCATAAAGGAAACCTTGTGTGCAAAAATAAGCTTGACACTCATGGTTGTGCCAAAAAACCTCAGGGATCATTGTAAGTTTGCCCAAATGGGCTTTTGCTACCAAAACTTTGGCACCAATAAAAAAGCCCATTCTGGGAAACTTAAAATGATACCTGAGGTTTTTTTGTCCACCCCCTTCCCATTGAAACCCCATGAGTATTTTCTTTTAAGACTGAACATGATAACAGATTCATACAAATGGGTACAATCTCTTCGTTATTAGACTTAAGAAGGCAGATATTGCTCTCTATTCCCATAGCAGCATTTCAGGACCCACATTTAGGCATGCCCAGCCTGGACATGCCCAAAGCATGCTTATAAGTAAAAATTGTACAAGGTTATTACATGTTATAAAAAAATCAAACAATCCCTTTAGGCGCCATAAGGGGATTGTTTGATTTTTTATAACATGCAATAACCTTGTACTTTTTTACTTATGAGCATGCTGTGGGAGTATTTTGTTCAATTGTTATAGTTTGACCTCTGTTTGGCCACTAGAGGATCTCAGCGTGCTGATATGGTCTTTACTATGCCCCTGTTCCAAATAACTAAATGCATTGACCTAAAGCTCTGAGTAGTGATGGGCGAATTTGCGGGATTCGCCACCAGCGAATAAATTCACGAAACGCCCGCGAAAAATCGCAGCAAAAATTCGCCGGCGGCGCCGTTTCGCGAATTTTTCGCCGCTTCGCAAATTTCCCGGCGCAAAATTGCCCATCACTAGCTCTGAGGGATGCAAAGTTGTACCACTTAATGCTAGTAAGCACTTGAGTCCTCGCACCAGATTCAAAATCTATAAATGGAGCCCTGTTTATTTCCACTGTAATTCAATAATTTAACTGGATCCTTGGAAAAAGTAAAGAAACACAACAGTGTGCATGAAAGATGTTCATTATTATTCATCTATATACAGGGACACTCAAAAAAATGTATCTATGCAAGGTAAGTGGGGTTAGGTTGTAATGTAAAGGTTGCAAAGCATTATACGGTTTTTAGGTTAGGGGGATTGGTGACACTTGTTTAGTAGATTAGTGCCCTGTCCAAAAGTTTAACTAGTATAATTAAAAAGGAAATAAGGTTCAGTTATTCAAAGTACAAGATACAGATTTCATCATGATGACTTTTTCTACAATGTCACATTTCTTAGTGTACATTCCATAACCAGGCGAGACTTTAAAGATGTGTAATAAGCATGAGCTGTGTGGGAGAAAAAAGACAAATGGTTAAATAAAATGCATTGATTAAAGCAAAATAACAGGAACGGTTCACCTATTAAATGATTAATAATTTACAGTAGGGGGTTTATTATCCCTTATAATACAAGAGTTATAACCTGCAGACTTGTGCCTTTATATGGTCACATAACCCCTCAGTGACTTCTAATATCCTTATCATTTACAGTAGGGGGTACATTATCCCTTATAATACATGAGTGATACTCAGAGTTCCCTGTATAACTCAGCCTGCAGCCTTGTGCCTTTATATGGTCACAGAACCCCTCAGTGACTTCTAATATCCTTATCATTTACAGTAGGGGTACATTATCCCTTATAATACATGAGTGATACTCAGAGTTCTCTGTATAACTCAGCCTGCAGCCTTGTGCCTTTATATGGTCACAGAACAACCCCTCAGTGACTTCTAATATCCTTATCATTTACAGTAGGGGGTACATTATCCCTTATAATACATGAGTGATACTCAGAGTTCCCTGTATAACTCAGCCTGCAGCCTTGTGCCTTTATATGGTCACAGAACAACCCCTCAGTGACTTCTAATATCCTTATCATTTACAGTAGGGGGGTACATTATCCCTTATAATACATGAGTGATACTCAGAGTTCCCTGTATATCTCAGCCTGCAGCCTTGTGCCTTTATATGGTCACAGGATCCCTCAGTGACTTCTAATATCCTTATCATTTACAGTAGGTGGTACATTATGCCTTATAATACATGAGTGATACTCAGAGTTCCCTGTATAACTCAGCCTGCAGCCTTGTGCCTTTATATGGTCACAGAACAACCCCTCAGTGACTTCTAATATCCTTATCATTTACAGCAGGGGGTACATTATCCTTATAATACATGAGTGATACTCAGAGTTCCCTGTATAACTCAGCCTGCAGCCTTGTGCCTTTATATGGTCACAGAACAACCCCTCAGTGGTTTCTAATATCCTTATCATTTACAGTAGGGGGTACATTATCTCTTATAATACATGAGTGATACTCAGAGTTCCCTGTATAACTCAGCCTGCAGTCTTGTGCCTTTATATGGTCAGAGAACCCCTTAGTGACTTCTAATATCCTTATCATTTACAGTAGGGGGTACATTATCCCTTATAATACATGAGTGGTACTCAGAGTTCCCTGTATAACTCATCCTGCATAGCAACCAATCAGTGATTAGCTTTTTTCAGCCAGCTGCAACTTAGACACTGAAAGCATTCATCTGATTGGATGTCATTGGTTACTGCCCAGGTGTGAATTTGCCCACTGTTTATAAATAAACCCCAATGAGAGCTGCACTAATCCTACTGGACCTTTTTTTAGCCATTAGGACTTCACAAGTAATTGTCAAAAAAATTAAAATTTTTAGAGGTTTTTCAGGTTTTTATATTTTTAAGCACATCGTTCATCTTTTTTCTTAATCCTGTTTTTAGCGATGGGCGAATTTGGGGCGTTTCACTGAAAAATTTGCGAATTTCCGGCGAAATTTGCAAAACGGCAAAAAAGTCATGAAACATCTCAAATTTTTGCGGCGGTTTTGCAAATTTATTCACCAGTAGCGAATCACGAGAATTTGCCGCAAATTCGCGCCTGGCGAATAAATTCGCCTATCATGACCTGTTTTATATTTATCTATATATATATATATTGATAAATGGCCCACTAAACTTCTACTTTTGATTAATCAGCCCCCTAGAGTTCCCTGTATAACGCCTTGTATAACTGAGACTGCAGCCATGTCATTTATGAGATACTCAAGTACTCAAGTGCTCAAATACAAGTGCAGTTGTGGTCCCTGCAATTACCCCACAGTCAGTTGCACATAACACCACTTTTATTTAAAGTATTTGTGCCAAAATGCATTTACTTTCATTTCTGTTTCATTCTGCTCAGGTCTGCTCCGTCCTTCCTGCCTTTCCTACCAAATCAAGTACATTGCGCCGATTGAATCAGGGGAACCCTGAAATGACACCACCATCAGTCCAGGTGGTAGCTCCAGGGTTTCACCCAGTATCCTGCACTTCCTCAGACTGTTCAGTTGTATCCACACACATCACTTGTATGGCAAACACCAGATATGATGCCAGGCAGACTTAAAAAATATTTGGCACAAAATTGCACACAATTTGGATGAATGCACAGTTGTGTGATTTTTGGTGAATCTGATGCACTTACACCAAATGCAGCACAATTGTCTCAAGTGTATCTCCCTCATGCAACTGCATGTGGAAAAAAAACATGCCAATTGCGCCCAAAATGACACTTTGATCACTGCACTTGCAGATGTAAATGTTCCCTTGTGTTTTAACTGTAACTTTAAGTTCACATCCTACTTTAACATCACTTTGGTGTAGCTAATTGCAGGCATTATTTAAAATGGGCCCTTGTAATTGTTTAGCACTGCCCCATATGTAAAATCTGTCGCTGTCAATTATTACATTGCGCATTTTTGCTATGCAAAGGTTTAGCGTTTCATTAAATATTTTATCCCAAAAGGTTTTGTGATTGTGAAATTTTATTACATCCACTGCGAACGTTCGAAAAATTTGGTTTCAAACTTTGCAATGAAGTCATTGTGGTCTTTAATCTGTCAAAAAGGAAGCAAACATAGTTGCTAATGTTCACATATTACACCCCCCCCCCACACAAGTGTCTCAATGTAATGGAATGCAATTTCATATTTTTTAAATAATAGAACAAAAGGAATTATGGTAAACTGGAATCAGCCAATAGTAAGCGCCCATCTTAGGCACGAAATGCGCCAGGCTACAGTATGTCCTAATAAAGTTTTTTCACTTTTATAATATTTGGGCTCTGTCTTCACTAAACAGTAAGTCTTTCGCCTTTTTTGCCTTTTTTAAATTGGAATCAACTCAACTTCATGAAAGGGCCAGACCTAGTGAACAAAGGTGGCCATCTCCTCTGGTAGCCTCTGTGCTCTAGAAAGTTAGACAAATATCTGATTTTCCTTAGCACAAAAGCATAAGACTTGGCCACAGTGTTCAAAATGGCCTGACTGGAGTTTCTATGTAAATGTAAGTTGATGCGCTCCAGTCCTTTAGAAGGATATAAATGAATGCAGGGATGTGCAGCTAAACTAGTTCGAAGGATGGAAGATATAATTATGAGGACAGATTGTCAAGAATGGGGTTGTTTTCTATGGAGAAAAGAGGGGACATGATTGCTCTTTACTAGGACATTAGAGGACATTATAGACAAATAGCAGGGGACCTTTTTACCCATAAAGTGGATCACCGCACCAGAGGCCTCCCCTTTAGACTACAAGAAAAGAACTTTCATTTGAAGCAACGTAGGTGGTTCTTCACAGTCAGGACAGTGAGGTTGTGGAATGCACTGCCGGGTGATGTTGTGATGGATGATTTTGTTAATGCTTTTAAGAGGGACTTGGATGGTTTCTTGGACAAGGCTTTTGTGATAATCTACAAATAATATCGATATTGGTGTATATAATTTATGTGAGTGTATGGAGGGGTACCTGTGAGTGCGTGTATGTATGTGCACTGGGTTTCAATTGGAGGGGTTGAACTTGACTTCTTTTTCCAACACAACGTAAGTACAGCATCTACAATATGCAAATGTAGATTCAGTTTCCCTCTGGCCCAGCATTTTCTCATTGAGTAGTCGGTACATTGTAGTATCATTATTATTATTATTATTAGGATAACCCCAAGGCACCGGGCCTGGGGAGAGGGGGTGATAGTGGAATTGTTAACAATGATAAATATTTCTGGGATGTAACTGGTGTTAGTTGGAGGCAAAAGAACCAGTTCCATTTTAGAAAGGTTTAATTTAAGGTATTATTATTATTATTATTATTAACATGTATTTATAAACCGCCAACATATTTCACTTCACTGTAAAGTAAATGTGTTTACAACTACAACTAATTCACATGAATTACATACATAGAATGTATGGAGTTACATACATCACAACCAATACCGGTACAAAAGTTAAGGAAGGCCCTGTGCAAAAAGAGCTTAAAATCTAAAGGGAAGTGAATAATACACAAGGTGTGGGAGTGGGCAAGATCAGAATTAAGTGGGTAAAAGATGTGGTACGGTATGTGGTATTGCATTTGGTAGTTAAGCAGAGTGAGGGTAGACTTCTCTAAATAAGTGCGTTTTAAGAGATTTCTTGAAAGTAGAAAGGTTGGGAGAAAGTCAGACAGGCCGTGGGAGAGAATTCCAGATGAGAGGTGCAGCCCTTGCAAAGTCTTGAATGCGAGCATGGGAGGAGGTAATGAGAGTAGTAGGTCAGAAGAGGAGCGTTGTAAGAGGTTGGGTGAGTATATAGAGATGGGTTTAGAGATGTAGGGTGGGGCAGAGTTATAAAGTGTTTTGAATGTCAGGATCATTAATTTGAATTTAATTCTTCAAGGTAGTAGAAGCCAGTGCAGGGATTGGCAGGGTGGGAAGGCAGAGGAGGAGCGGTTGCTGAGGTGTATGAGCCTTGTGGCAGTGTTCATTATGAACTGGAGAGGTGACAGTTTCTAGTGGGGAAGGCCAATTAAAAGAGAGTTACAGTAGTCTAGACGTGATATGACGAGAGAGTGAAGGTAGCATTGCTACATCCAAGTAGAGATAGCAGACAGGCAGGAGGAGACCTGAGTTAGGAGAGGAGAGATAGATCTGAGTATCGTCAGCATAGATGTGGTATTGGAAGCCATACGTGTTGATTAGTTTGCTGAGGGAGGAAGAATAGAGGGAGAATAATGAGGGACCCAAGACAGAGCCTTGAGAAACCCCAACAGAAAAAGGTAGGGGAGAAGATGCTACTCCATTGTAGGAGACACTAAAAGAATGATTAGTGAGGTAAGAAGAGAACCAAGACAGGACTGTGTCACGAAGGCCAAGTGAATGAAGGAACTGGAGGAGGAGAGGGTGATCTACAGTGTCAAATGCAGCAGAGAGATCAAGCAGTATTAGTAGTGAGAAATTGTTGTTAGCTTTAGCGGTTAAAAGGTCATTAGTTAGTCAGGTTGGGGCAGTTTCAGTGCAGTGTTGTTGCTTAAAACCAGATTGCAGGGGTCCATCAGGTTCTTGTCAGAGAGGAATGACGTTAGGCAATTGTAGACTAGGCACTCTGCTACACACAAGGTAGCAGAGAGATAGGTCTCTCCAGCTATACCAGCATTTTAGGAACCTCATTTAGGTATGCCCTGCACAAAAGTGCTAGAGCACTAATTGGTGCATAATTGTGCTACTTAGGAGCAGATTTATCAAGGGTCGAAGTGAATTTTAGGGAATTTTCAAAGTAAAAAAATTCTAAATTCAAAGTAATTTTTTGGATACTTCGACCATGGAATAGGATACTACGACTTTGACTTTGACTTTAAATTCGATTTGAAGTAAAATCATTTGAATAGTCGACCATAATCGAAGTACTGTCTCTTTAAAAAAAACTTCAACTTCGCCAAATTAAACCTGCCGAAGTGCTATGTTAGCCTATGGGGACCTTCTAGAGCATTTTTTGTAGTTGAAGTAAAATAGTTCGATCGATCGCTGAAATACTTTGAATCCTTCCATTCGAAGGATTTAATCATTTTACTTCGATCGAAGGATACCCAAATTCGATGAAAAAAAACTTTGACTTCGATATTCGCAGCCGAAGTATTTCAATTCAATGGTCGAATTTCAAAGTATTTTTAACTTCGAAATTTGACCATTGATAAATCTGCCCCCTCAGTGTTCATTCAATACACACTCACATCCATGGCACATCTGCACTCTGCACCTCGCACCAGATTAATCTTTCTAAATTGGAATTGCATCACTAAGTAGCTAATTGGACATCCACAGAAAAGAGTGTCTGTGTAACTAATAACATAGAAGTAACAGTGTAAAAGAACATGTGTAAATTAGCTTTTTGGTGTAATGTTATTTTAAAAATCCAATAAAATATGGGATACTCTGAATAAGTAGATGCTAATGTTGTGCATGAAAGACATTTAATAAAATTAGCCCTGTAATGTACAGTCATTCTGTTATAATCCAATAAAATGCTGGATACTTTAAAAAGAAAATACTGTAAATATTGTGCATGAAAGTCATTTATTAAAATTGCCATTCATTATGTACTGTATGTAGACAGGCTATCAAACTGATTTGAAGATTAGGGTCTAATGTAAAAAGTTGCAAAGTATTCTCAGATTTTTTTCATTAGACTATTAGACCTGTCCTGTCGAAAAGTGTTACTAGTGCAATAGTTCAGGAGACGTGTCTTCCTTTCGAAAAGTACAGTTATTCAAAGTGCAAGAGCCGGATATCATGCTTTTGGATGTTTCTTTGAAATGACATTCCTTGGGTATTGTAGATTCCATAAGAAGTTTAGGCGTTAAAGTTATTCTGTCTGCATAAAAATCTGCAGGGAGAAAAAAGCCAAATACTTAAATTAATGCATTTTACTGCCTAAGGAAACATTGAAGGTTCACTTTCAAATAACAATACATTTTATGGTAAGGGTATATTATAAAGCGATACCTTAACTGTATTACTATAATCTAGTGCCCATGTATGGTAGAGCTCCTATTGCATATGATCATATATATTATTATATATAACTCCTTATGGGCAGATTTATTAAGGTTCAAATTGTAAATCTGAATTTAAATGATTTGGCCAAAACTCACAAATTTGAGCTGGAAATAATCCAAACTCGAATTAAAATTTGAGATTTATCATACCTGGACCCTGGAACCAACTCAAATTTGATTATTCGCCACCTAAAACCTGACGAGTTCATGTAGAAGTCAATGGCAGAGGTCCAGTGCCCCATTTGAATATGTTAATAGCCTTCCTGACATTTGAGTTTTTTCCAAAGAAAAAAAGTTCTTTTCGAGTTCATTCAAATTTGTTTTGAATTTGATTTGAGTTTTTGGGTCGGTAATATTTGTTCAAGTTTTTTCTTAAATAAGATACTATTCTAATTTTGATTTCATCCAAGGTCATTTAAGTTCATCCGAAGTAAAAAAAAAAAAACTCTAACATTCAACTTTTTTAAGAAGTCATTAAGACATTTTAAGAAGTTCAATAAATGTTACATTTAAGAATATTACAAAATACTTACAATTAAGGAATATGCAATGTTTATAGAAACAGCACTTCATATATGCCGATAATATATTCTTCTTTTCATTTTTGGGTTTAGCGCCTTGATAACATTCTGCAGTTACTTCACCATTTATAAGGTGATCTAAAAATAAAGAAAATCTGAATTTTACTTAAGCAGTCAGCATAAATTGCAATATTAAGTTCACTTTCTACTGTAACACATGTGGTGTATTTCAAAGAACATTTAGATACAATTCACTGGAAAAGTTTTTTAATTCCGAAAAAAAATGTAATTTCATTTTTTTTCAGTAGAAGTAGAAAATAGAGCAGAATTAATTTCTATAGAGTAAATTCAACACAACGTCCAAATTTAGAGAACGGATGTGTCCCTGTCCTTGGGTGGCCTCTAAGATCTAAGAAGTTAAACAGAAATATGCTTTTCTCCACACAAAACCATGAGAGATGGCCACAGTGTTCAAAATGGCCTGACTAGAGTTATTGTTATGCAAATGAATTAACTTTCCATCTAGTCTAGCATTTTCTCTTAGCGTAGCCAGTCCCTTGTAGTACCCTCCTAACACAGTTTATTGATGACGATTAGATAATCAGACACAATAGGGATGATTTACTAAAATTTTGATTTCCTTTTAATTCAAGAATCATGTTTTTCTCATTTTTTTAAAAAAAAATCTCTAAAATGAATTTTTTTTAGCATTATTAAGTGTGAAAACACAAAAAACTCTAATACGCCAAGCAAAAGTAGTCGAGTTCCAATAAAGTCAGTGGGAGCTGAGCTGATCCTAGTGAACCTTATTTTTAACTATTCAGACTTTTAGAGGTTTTCTGATATTTTTTTCACTAGTAATTGTCCAAAAAACTCCAAAGAGTTTCAGAGATATTCATATTTTTTGTATATTGTTCAGAGTTTATTTAATTCATACTTATTTAATTTGGATCTTTTAATAGCTGTCATGGCGTTGGTGATTTTAGAGAAATAGAGTTTAATAATGCTTTCAAAAAGCTCTAATGCCACCAAAGAAAAGCCTAGTATAGGTAGAACACTCACTCGCTATACGTGGGACATATGTGGTAAATAGTTGGACAGTAGTGTTCTTTCCACATGTAGCAAATTCAGGAATAAATTGCTTGTCCAATCGACACTCCATATAGTCTTCTAGAGGGATGTCAGAGAGAGAATAGTTTAGATTACAGAGCACAAAACCAAAAACATTTAGAGGCAGATTTATTAAAGGTCGAGGTGAATGTTCGAATAAAAAAATTGGAATTTCAAGATATTTTTTGTGTACTTCGACTAGGGAATAGTCCAAATTCGATTCAAATTTGAAAAAAAAATTAAAAAATTTGAATATCAAAATTCATCATGTACTGTCTCTTTAAAATTTTAACTTTGACCACACGCCATCTAAAACCTGGCCATTGCTGTTTTAGCCTATGGGGGACCTGCTAGAATCTATTTGGAGTCAATTGGTGGACTTTGAAAAATCAAAGTTTTTTTGGGTAAAAACTTTGATTCGTATTCGATCGAATGCACTATTACTTCGATTCGTACATACTATTCGATCGAAAACTGACCTATTCGGCCAAAAAAAACTTTGACTTAATTTCGGTTGGTCTTTTTGAATTTGAATTTCAAAGTTTTTCAAATTCGAAATTCAACCCTTGATAGGGTCTGTATCTTGGTCCTTTAATATTTTGTTGAGATAATTTGCTGCATTGCCCAGTTATGTTTTACATATACAGTACTTGTAGTAATATATATAGAAAAAGGTTTCAATCTATTCCTCTTCAAAAACAAACTTTATTGCAGAAGTCAATTTGTTACAGAGGGATCTTTATTTATTTCAAACTTTTGTCCCTGGATCATTTTTTTATATTTTTAATCAGAACATCTTGACCTTCTTGGACTTTCAAAAACTAAAATAAATAGGAGTATTTCTTCCTACCTACCTGATATTATAGGAATGAAACCCATAATGAGTAGGAAAGTCACTGGATAAAGAGAGACCATTGTGTTGCAATAACTCACAGTCACTAAAGGTTACAATCTAATAAAAAAGAAGAGAAAATATAATTTAATTAAATAAAATTTACTACATTTAAGGGCTGAGACTCTCTCATTAAAACCATGCTTTTGCAGAAATATGGTACCTGCAGTGGGAGCTCCCTACAGGTGCAGGTGGCATAAGCACTGGTGGGTGGGCAGGGCTTTTTCCTAATAGTATTGTTTCCCCCAACCAGAGTACAGGCTCAATTAGCTTGCACTTCCATTGGAAGAAACAATTTACCATTCATAGGTACCCTGCTGATTGTCCCAGAAGTGCATTTTTGGCCAAAGGGCAAGTACTAGTATTGTTAGCTATTTCCCATTCCAATGGTTTTCACATATTTTTATTTCACTCAGATGAGAAAATGAGTGCCATCAGCCTTATTACTTAAAAATAAAATATTACATATATATTGGATCTTGAACAACATTAAATCCAAGATTAACAAAACAAATAAGATGACTGAAGCTCTTAAAAAAGGCATACAGAACAACCTGTAGGAGCTTGAAAAACCAAAAAACTCCAAAAAGGATTATGAATCAATTGATTCCAGTCAAATTTCAAATATTTTTGTTCATTTTAAAAAGTTTATGAAGGTAAATTATATCAGAAAAGATTAAGGGGATTATTTACTAAAACTCAAATTTATCTAGTCTGGCTTGTTGGAGCAATACTGAAATTGTATGTTGAAAAAAAACCTCACATGTTTTTTTTAATGATAAATAATGATAAATAAGGTCAAATATTGTCTAGGAGTTTTTTATAAAAAAAAAATAGGATCAAACGGTTTTAGTAAATAACCCCCTAAATGCTACTGTATGCAGGGAATTTGTTAATTATTTAAATCTTGATTTGTGACAATATTTCTTGTATTACCTGCAAAACAAAAGTAATATGATCACATCACATTGTCGCAATACTAAAATTTCAGAAAATGTCATATATTCGGGCTTCGCAGATGGTATTTTTATAGAGTATCCATTTCATTTCAGTTTAGCAGATTTGCATTAATGAGGATTATCTTCATAAATAAATGAGTTGTTTCCAAGGATACATGATTGGCAATGGGGAGTTTTACTAGATAGTCTACAACTCTACATCATTCCCCATTAGAACAATTTGTTCCGTTTTTAAATCAGTAACAGTAATTTCTAGAGTATAGTTTATATCTGTTATTTCCTTCACATCTGGTTTGTGTTACAGATTATGATAAATTCACTCATCTTATCCAGAAATATTTACAATTCAATATATATATATATTACCTTATGTTCTGATTTTAAGCAATGATTGTGCCTAATGATAAATCTCTGCCTTACCTCTTTAAGTGAGCAAGTTTTTCTTGTTGCTCACATATTTAGTTAATTGCCACTATATATACCATTCATAAAGCAGCCCAATGTCCATACTCCTTCCATCCTCCTTTTTGTTACTATTCCAAACAGGATCCAGCAATTTGAATCAATAAAAAAGGGACTTGGTCAAATCTTTTATGATTATATGATGTACTGGTAATGTTCCATTACAAAATGTACAATATAATTTGTAATATAATATCATAAATTTGTACAATATAAAACTATGGCACTGCTATATCATTGTATGCAGTACTTAAAATAAACTGAACTAGAACTAGAATGTTTAAAACAGATGGTGTACAAAATAAATGTGTCATTTGGTTAGATCATTTGGTTATAATTTGTCCATCAATTTTGATCATTTAAGGGCAAGTTTATCAAGAATCGAATTTTAGAGGTATGTGAGGTTTTTTTTTTACTCGAATGTTTGCTTATTTATGAAAAAACCTGAATGTAAAAAACATGAATGAATGCACTTGACAGGAATAACCCAAAAACTTGAATTTATCAAGTTTTCTGTGGGAAACAGCCAGAATCACTTTTTTTTAAAAGCCCAGAAAATGTAAGGTTTTTTTTTAATTGAAATGTGAATTTTGACTGAAAAATGCCCTTGGTAACTCAAATGTATTGGATTAAAAACAATTCAACCCTTAATAAATCAACTATTTGTTGAGAAAGTTTTAAAAAACTTTCAGATAAATGTTAATTAATTCTTGTTTGCCTAGGTAAATAAAAAAAAAAAGTTATGTTAAATATTTATGTATTTATCATCTTGGCAATATTTGAAGAACATCAACTTCTAGATGCTAGAGCACTAGCAAGGAAAAGAGAAAAAAAATATTTTGAGCTGTTTTTTGTGTACTTCGACTAGGGAATTGTCCAAATTCGATTTGAATTTAAAAAAATTTGAAAATTAGAATATCGAAATTTTATCATGTACTGTCTCTTTAAAAATTCTACTTCGACCATTCACCATCTAAAACCTGTTGAATTGCAGTTTTATCCTATAGGGGACTGCCTAGAACAGGGATCCCCAACCTTTTGAACCGTTGAGCAACATTCAGAAGTATAAGGAGTTGGGGAGCAACACTAGCATGAAAAATGTTATTGGGGTACCAAATAAGGGCTGTGATTGGCGATTTTGCAGCCCCTATGTGGTTTGTCAACCTACATTGAGGCTCTGTTTGGCAGTACACCTGTTTTTTATACAACCAAAACTTGCCTCCAAGCCTGGAATTCAAAAATAAGCACCTGCTTTGAGGCCCCTGGGAGCAACATCCAAGGGTCCAATTGGTGGACTTTGAAAAATCAAAGTTCTTTTGGGGAAAAACTTCGATCAAATGTGCTATTCCTTCGATTCATACAATTCAAATATGGCCGAAAACGGACCTATTCGATCGAAAACAGACCTATTCAACCAAAAAAATTTGACTTAATTTCAGTTGGTCTTTTTGAATTCAAATTTCGAAGTTTTTTCAATTCAAAATTCGATCCTTGATAAATATGCAATTCATCAACTGTGGCTTTAAATACTGATTTCATTGATTTTAATGAAACTTGGGAAAAAAACGGGAAAAATAAAAAATAAATACTTTAGAGACTATTGCCAATGGCATCTATTGAATCTCGCCAGCTTTTACTTGCTGAGTTTTCTTTTTATTTTGCCACTTTTCTCGCTCTTTTTCAATAATAAATCCTGATGATTTGTGGTTTCAGTAAATACTTGTGGGGTTTTTTTTCTGCAATTTCTCTTCCCATTTTGAATCATGGGGAAAAATTCTACCTTATTTTTTGATAAATCAGTCCCATTGCTTTTATTTATCAGTTAAGGGCCTTTATAAGCCTACTTCATGTAACTCTGAGGGGCAAATTCATCAAGGGTCGAATATCAAGGGTTAATTAACCCTCGATATTCGACTGGGAATGAAAATCCTTTGACTTTGAATATCGAAGTCGAAGGATTTTGCGTAATGATTAAATCTTTCGAATAGAACGATTCGAGGGATTTTAATCCAACGATCGAAGGATTATCCTTCGACCAAAAAAATTTAGCCAAGCCTATGGGGACCTTCCCCCATATGGAATTCGATCTAATGCGTTATTAATTTGATTCAAACGATTCAAATTCGGCTGAATACGGACCTATTCGATTGAAAACGGACCTATTTGACCCAAAAAAACTTTGACTTAATTTCGGTTGGTCTTTTTGAATTCAAATTCGTCCCTTGATAAATATGCCCTTAAGACTCTGATGTAATATGATTCGCTAGTGCCAAAAACCTGCGCAAAGATGCTTGTGAATGTTATTGATCATGTTTGCATTCACTTTTGACTGACCTCAACGACTTCATTGCAAAGTTTCAATTCTCTAAGTGGATGTGACAACATTTCACAGTCCAGAGCAGGTGTTAATGCTAACACTTTGCTTAGCAAAAAATACACAATGTAATCACCAGCAACTAATTTTACATTGTGAGCAGTATGGGATATCATCATTCCAAGGTAGAAAACAGAGATGTAGTATGAGTAGTAGTAGTAGTAGTAGTAGTAGTAGGAAATTCAGCCAGAAGAAGTTTAGCCATAATTAAAATCATTTTTAAAAATTTGGATTATTTCAATAAAATGAAGTCTATGGGAGATGACATTTCTGTAGTTCTAAGCTATCTGGAAAATGGGTTTCCAGAAAACAGATTCCATACCTGTACTTGCATCCAGTGGATCTGTAAATGTCCTCTATTGCAGTATGTCCCAGGATTTGTTATAGACAAGAGTTTAGTGGACATTTTTGTATGGTTAATTATTTTTTGCGTCTCCTAAAGGAAGTCAGTAGAGAACATTGCAGGTGATGTACCCATTAGTGCTGAAGTATCCTTGTATATGCCTTGCTTATGATGATTGATTCCAGTTAATCAGTACAATATCTCAGCTAACAACGTCTTGTAAAGAACCTTAAGATGTAATAGATGTAGATATTCTTCTCTCGATTAGAGTTTGAGAATCTGAAAATTTAAAGGACCAAACGATTTCTATACCAGCATTTTAGGAACCTCATTTAGGTATGCCTAAAAGTGATAGAGCACTAATTTGTGCATAATTGTGCTACTTAGGGGCCGATTCACCAAGGGTCGAATATCGAGGGTTAATTAACCCTCGATATTCGACTGGGAATTAAAATCCTTCGACTTCGAATATCGAAGTCGAAGGATTTTAGCGCAAATAGTTTGATCGAACGATTAAATCCTTTGATTCGAACGATTTGAAGGATTTTAATCCAACGATCGGAGATTTATCCTTCGACTAAAAAAATTTAGGAAAGCCTATGGGGACCTTCCCCATAGGCTAAAATTAAGTTTGGTAGGTTTTAGATGGCGAACTAGGGGGTCGAAGTTTTTTCTTAAAGAGACAGTACTTCGACTATCGCATGGTCGAATAGTCGAACGATTTTAAGTTGGAATCCTTCGATTCGAAGTCAAAGTCAAGTCGAAGTAGCCCAAAAAACACTTCGAAATTCAAAGTTTTTTTACTTCGAATCCTTCACTCGAGCTTGGTGAATTGGCCCCCTAAGTGTTCATTCAATACAGAATCACATCCATGGCACATCTGCACTCTGCACCTCGCACCAGATTAATCTTCCTAAAGTGGAACTGCATCACTGAGTAACTAATTGGACATCCACAGAAAAGAGATAACATAGAAGTTACAGTGTAAAAGAACATGTGTAAATTAGCTTTTTGGTGTAACTTTATTAAAAGCCAATAAAATATGGGATACTCTGAAAAAGTAGATACTAATGTTGTGCATGAAAGACATTTAATAAAATTAGCTTGTAATGTAATTCTGTTATAATCTAATAAAATGCTGAAAATAGTAATATTGTGCATGAAAAACATTTATTAAAATTGCCATTAATTATGTATGTAGACAGGCTATCAAACTGATTTAAAGATTAGGGTCTAAAAAGTTGCAAAGCATTATCAGATTTTTTCCATTAGACTATTAGACCTGTCCTGGCAAAAAGTGTTACAAGTGCAATAGTTCTTTTCGAAAAGTACAGTTATTCAAAGTGCAAGAGCCAGATATCATGCTTTTATCCTTGGGCAATGTACATTCCATAAGAAGTTTAGGCGTGCAGGGAGAAAAAATCCAATTACTTAAATGAATGCACTTTACTGGCTAAGGAAACATTGAATGTTGACTTATCCAATACAATTTATGGTTAGGTTATATCATAAAGAGATACCTTAACTGTATTACTATATTCTTGTTCCCTTGTATGGTTGCAAAACTCCTCAGTGAATTTTAAAATCTTTATAATTTATTTTAGGTACACAGAGCACCTATTGCCTATGATCATATATCGTATTATATATAACTCCTTATGGGCAGATTTATTAAGGTTCAAATTAACCCTCAATATTCGACCGTCGAAGTTAAATCCTTCGACTTTGAATATCAAAGTCGAAGGATTTAGCGCTATTCATTTGATCGAAGGAACAATTAAATCCTTAGAATTGAATGATTTTAAGGATTTTAATCCATTGATCGAACGATTTTCCTTCGATCAGAAATTGGCTTGAAAGCCTATGGGGACCTTCCCCATACTAACATTGATGCTCGGTAGGTTTTAGGTGGCGAAGAAGGTGGTCAAAGTTTTTTTTAAAGAGACAGTACTTCGACTATTGAACGGTCGAATAGTTGAACGATTTTCAGTTCAAAAAGTTCGATTCGAAGTCGAAGTCGTAGTCAAAGGTTGAAGTAGCCAAAAAAATACTTCGAAAAGTATTCGAAATTTGAAGTATTTTTTATTCTATTCCGTCACTCAAGGTAAGTAAATGTGCCCCCAAATGAATAGGCCAAAACTCACAAATTCGAGTTGGGAATAACCCAAACTCAAATTCGAATTTGAGATCATATCTGGACCCTGGGAACAACTCAAATTTGATTATTCGCCACCTAAAACCTGCCTAGTTCATGTAGAGGTCCAGTGCCCCATTAGAATATGTTAAAAGCCTTCCTGACATTTGAGTTTTTTTCAAAGAAAAAAGTTGTTTTCAAGTTTTGTCAAATGTATTTTGAATTTGATTAGAGTTTTTGGGTCGGTAATGTTTGTTCAAGTTTTTCATTTGAGGTCATTTAAGTTCATTCGAGGTAAAAAAAATAATATTCGATTTTTGATAAACCAGCCCCTTAGGGGGTTATTTATCAAAGTCCGAATTTATCTCAATATTTTCTGAAAAAAAACTCCGACCAAATCCGGATGTTTTTTTTGGGCTTATTTATTAATACAATTTCCCGAAAATGTTGCTTGCGGGAAAATATCTGAAAAAAAACCCATGAAAAATCCAATTTTCAAAGGTATTTTTCGGATTTTTCATCTGATTTTCACGATTTTTTGAGGATTTTTCACCCGAAAACTCCGAATTTTGCCCAAAACCTCCAAAAACTTTGGGGTATTGCCAAAAACCCAGGGCACATCAAAAAATCATTAGGACTTCTCCCATTGACTTATATGCAACCTTGACAGGTCTGAGATGCTGGATTTTCAGATTCTGACTTTTCCCATCCTCAGGGTTTAGTAAATTCTGAAAAATTTGTGATTTTTTTATAAGTCCAATTTTATAAAAAAAATCACACATTTTTTCGTGATTTTTGCATTTGGAGTTTAGTAAATAACCCCCATAGCGTGCAATGATTTATTGAACATTTTAAGAAGTTCAATAAATGTTACATTTATGAATATTACAAAACACTTACATTTAAGGAATATGCAATGTTTATAGAAACAGCACTTCATATATGCCGATAATATATTCTTCTTTTCATTTTTGGGTTTAGCTCCTTGATAACATTAAGCTGTTATTTCACCATTTATAAGGTGATCTAAAAAGAATGAAAATCTGAATTTTACTTAAGCAGTCAGAATAAATTGCAATATTAAGCTCACTTTCTACTGTAACACATGTGGGGGCACATTTACTTAGCTCGAGTGAAGGTCCAATTTTATTAAAAAAATCACAAATTTTTCATGATTTTTGCATTCGGAGTTTAGTAAATAACCCCCATAGCGTGCAATGATTTATTGAACATTTTAAGAAGTTCAACAAATGTTACATTTATGAATATTACAAAACACTTACAATTAAGGAATATGCAATGTTTATAGAAACAGCACTTCATATATGCCGATAATATATTCTTCTTTTCATTTTTGGGTTTAGCTCCTTGATAACATTAAGCTGTTATTTCACCATTTATAAGGTGATCTAAAAATAAAGAAAATCTGAATTTTACTTAAGCAGTCAGAATAAATTGCAATATTAAGTTCACTTTCTACTGTAACACATGTGGGGCACATTTACTTAGCTCGAGTGAAGGAATAGAAGAAAAAATACTTTGAATTTCGAATGTTTTTGAATATCAAAGTCGAAGGATTTATTGCTATTCGTTCGATCGAATGATCGAAGGGATAAGCGTTGAGCAACCCTCAATATGCGACCCTAAGTAAATGTGCCCCGTGGTGTATTTCAAAGGACATTTAGATACAACTCACTGGAAAAGTCATGGCTAGTATTTTAATTCAGAAAAAAAATGTAACTTCATTTTTTTTCAGTAGAAGTAGAAAATAGAGCAGAATTAATTTCTATAGAGTAAATTCAACACAACGTCCAACTTTAGAGAACGGATGTGTCCCTGTCCTTGGGTGGCCTCTAAGATCTAAGAAGTTAAACAGAAATCTGCTTTTCTCAGCACAAAACCATGAGACATGGCCACAGTGTTCAAAATAGCCTGACAAGAGTTATTGTTATGCAAATGAATTCACTTTCCCTCTAGTCTAGCATTTTCTCTTATCATAGCCAGTCCATTGTAATACCCTCCTAACACAGTATATTGATGAAGATTAGATAATCAGACACAATAGGGCTGATTTACTAAAATTCTGATTTCCTTTTAATTCAAGAATAAGGTTTTTTAAAAAAAATCTCTACAAATAATTTTTTTTAGCATTATTAAGGGGCAAATTCATCAAGGGTCGAATTTCGAGGGGTTAAATCGCTCAAAATTCGACTGGGGAATAGAATTGAATAGAATCGAATAGGCAATTCGGGCGAATTTACGCGCTGGCAAATAGTCGAATTGGCGAATATTCGCCAGGCGAATAGGCGCTCGATCGAATATTCGCTCGAAGGATTTTCATTTGATCGAATGCCTTTTTATTCGATCAAAAACTTGGAAAACAAGCCTATGGGACTTTCCCATAGGCTTTTAAAGCAATTCGGTAGGTTTTAGGTGGCGAAGTAGGCATTCGAAGTATTTTTAAAAGAGACAGTACTTCGACTATCGAATGGGCGAATAGTCGCAGCGTTTTTTCGCTCGATCCAGTACTTCGACTATCGAATGGCGAATAGTCGCAGCGTTTTTGCGCTCGATCTATTTGAATCATTCTACTCAGGCGAATTTACGCCAATTCGATAGTCGAGGAGCACAAAAAACACTCGAAATTCGAAGTTTTTTTACTTCGAATCCTACACTTGAGCTTGGTGAATTGGCCCCTAAGTGTGAAAACTACAAAAAACTCTAATACACTACGCCAAGCAAAAGTAGTCGAGGTCCAATAAAAGTCAGTGGGAGCTGAGCTGATCCTAGTGAACCTTATTTTTAACTATTCAGACTTTTAGAGGTTTTTTAATATTTTTTTCACTAGTAATTGTCCAAAAAACTCAAATTTGAAAAGATTTCAGAGATATTCATATTATTTGTATATTGTTCAGAGTTTATTCAATTCATACTTATTTAATTTGGATCGTTTAATAGCTTTTATGGCGTTTGTAATTTTAGAGAAATATAGGGGAATGTAATTAAAAAATTTGCGCAGATAAGACTAAAAATCCACATCTTGCAATGTAATATTGTTCCTTAAACTGTTATTGCATTGCGAATTGTAATTGCGCATTGCGAATTGTAATTGCACACTCTTAAGAAGTGCTTGAAGGTGTCGTAATCTTTCGGAGCAAACATATCGACTTTTTCCAGTAATGTTTTATTACATTGACTGTGCATTGTCACAAACTATAACATTCGCAAATGGCCTTCCACTGTCGGAAATGGTCGCTAAACAGTTTCCGTCCTCGCAAAAGCTACAGTATATTACATTTGTGCAAAGCAAAATTTGTTCACGCAAAGGCATAACTTTTCGCATTCTCCCCATAGAGTTTAATAATGCTTTCAAAAAGCTCTAATACCACCAAAGAAAGGCCTAGTATAGGTAGAAGACTCATTCGCTGTACGTGGGACATATGTGGTAAATAGTTGGACAGTAGTGTTCTTTCCACATGTAGCAAATTGAGGAGAAAATTGCTTGTCCAATTGACACTCCATATAGTCTTCTAGAGGGATGTCAAAGAGAGAATAGTTTAGATTACAGAGCACAAAACCAAAAACATTTAGGGGCAGATTTATCAAAGGTTGAGGTGAATTTTCAAATTAAAAAAATTGTAATTTCAAGTTATTTTTTGTGTACTTCGACTAGGGAATAGTCCAAATTCGATTCAAATCAAAATTTATCATGTACTGTCTCCTTAAAAACCTGACCATTCGCCCATCTAAAAACTGCTGAATTGCTGTTTTAGTCAATGGGGGACTGCCTAGAACCTACTTGGAGTCAATTGATGGACTTTGAAAAATTTTGTAGCATTTCTGCGCTATTCCTTCGATTTGTATGATTCAAAATCGGCTGAATTCGGACCCATTCGATCGAAAACAGACCTATTCGACCAAAAAAAATCTTTGACTTAATTTGAGTTGGTCTTTTTGAATTCAAATTTCAAAGTTTTTTCAATTCGAAATGCAACCCTTGATAAATATGCATCTTTGCTGCAAAAGCAAATTTAAGAAACTGCAACTGTGGCTTCAAATACTAATTTCATTGATTTTAATGAAGGTAAAAAAACTTGGGAAAAAAATGGAAAAAATAAATATTTTAGAGTCTATTCCTAATGGCATCTATTGAATCTTGCCAGCTTTTAATTTCAGTTTTTTCTTTTTTTTTTGGCCACTTTTCTCACTCTTTTTCAATAATAAATCCTGATGATTTGTGGTTTCAGTAAATACTTGTGTGTATTTTTCTGCAATTGCTCTGCATATTTCTTGAATCATGGGGAAAAAATCCATTTTAATTTTTGATAAATCAGTCCCATAGCTTTTATTTATCAGTAAGGGCCTTTATAAGCCTACTTCATGTAACTCCCAAGTGCTTGACCATTAAAATTCCTGAGCCTATTCTGCCTGTTATTCCCTTGAACTCCTTGAATTTGCTGCCTTATTCCTGATTTCATTCCTAGTTTCCTGTTTCTGTTCTCCAGTTCCCTCACACTGTCTGATAGTGAACCCAATAGTTTTGACCTCTGGACTGCTGCCTGCCCAAACCTCAGCCTGTTACTGGACTCTGCTACAGACATGTATTTGAAGCTTTATCTTCACCATACCATGGCTTCTGGTTGCTATCTAGCCATTAATGGGTGTACCCTATGTTACCTACCTCCCAGTCACTCACCAGTGGCCAGACAGGTGTACTGGTTGTCCATTCTAATGAAAACTGACAGTATTTAAAAATCTTACCAATGTCCAAGGGCTCCGATATGCTGATATGTTTTATAAAAATTTGCAAATTTTCAATTCACTAATGGATATGACAAAATTTGACAGCCCAGAGCAGGTGTTAATGCTAAAGCTTTGCTTGGCAAAAATGCACAATGTAATGCGACTAATTTTACATTGTGAGCAGTGCTAAACATTAACAAAGACCCCATTTTAAAGAGATTTCAGCGAGAAGTCAGATTTGCCCATCACTATATCTAATGCCAGTATGACTGATTCAGGAAGATACTTCAACATCTTTACAGCTCTCACTGTAAAAATTCCTTCCAAATATTAAGACAGAACTTCCTTTCTTCTAATCAGAATGGGTGACCTTGTGTCAGCTGGAAGGGCTTACTTGTAAAGTAGTAGGGACCCGTAGGGTTAATTCCCCTATGGTCTAAAACCACATGGTGGAAATCCCCTGCTTCTCCAGCTACAGGGTCTACCTAGAGTCTTGGGAGGGGCAGGAGCCTTTGTTCCTGTGCAGCATGTCTGGCAGATACCGTAGGGTGCCAGAAGGTGTTGCTGCTGCATAACTGTTTTGATATAGGCAGACATAGCTGCTTTCACTGTGAGAGGGTGGACAGAAACTGTTGCAAACATGTAGGGGCTAAAAGGAGTTTGATAGCCCTGCAGGGCTGATGCAGGGTACTCCAGAGTCTGGTAAGCTCAACCATGCAGGTTTAGAGCTTGGATGCCTTTTTGTGTGCTTGCACTATGGAGAGTGCTAGGAGCTGTAGTTCAGCAGAGGGGGACTTTGTGGGCTCACATTATGGAGAATGCTGTGAGCTGTGCTGTAATGAATAAAGGGGGTTTGTCATGCTCACACTGTTAATAGTGTTGAAGGCAATACCCTTTAAACTGATTGAATATTTAAAGAAAGCTGCTTGTGCTTTACTGAATGGAATTCATCACTGTGGATGCCTGTTCCAGCTCTGGATGAGCCTACCCATCTGAGTGAATTTCCAGGGTGAGTTGTGCCCAAGGGAGGGTAGAGAAAGAAAGGATTCAGCATGTCTCCTGTTTGTGAAACAGGCTTTGCTTGTGTGCCTGCCACATGGGAGAAAATACCTTTGTCCAGCGGGAAAGGTATTTGGGCAGGTAGCGCTACCTAGGAGATTAAAGAGCTCTTTGGGGGAAAAGGGACTAAGACTCTTTGTGCACCAGGAGTAGAATGGGACTTGCATGGCAAGGAGGTGCCAGGATTGGACTGCAGATATCCCAGGGTAGTGGTCATTGATATGATACGAATGCTAACAGTATTTTACTTTGCCTTTGATATTACATAAAGTTATATTTGTTACACAGAAATTTGTGTGTTTGAATGTTTTCCTAATGGGGCCACCCGCAGATGTATTCCCGGATCCCATTAGATGGAGGCACTGCCATGAAACGTAATTCCCAGCACCCTTTTACTTAGCAAAGGGGACTCAGGACCTGCATTGGTTAGAAATGTGTGATGTTTAACCTTTGGCACAGGGGGTGGCAAAAAAGGGGTTACAAAAACATTCAATTACTTGCACATTTGCTATACTTTTCTGGGTCATTAGAGATCACTAGAACCAGAATAGCATTTCAATAGCTTGTGCCATGAAATTGTCATGCAACAAGTTTATAAACAAGTTCCCATTAACTGTCCTGGCAGTACTGTTGCTCCAGTCAATATGTGGGTTATTAAAATACCCCATTACCATAAATTTCCCCAAATTAGCAGCCTTTCTTTTTCTTTAGGAGTTTATCCTCTTCACTTACATTAGAGGTCTAATGCATACACCTACAATTTATTTGCTGGACTCTTTACCCTCCTCCCATTCCTAGTTTAAAATCTCATAAAACCATCTAGCCAACTTTTCCCCCAAAGCATCTGCACCATTATCATTGAGGTACAGCCCATTGATGGCAAAGAGCCTTTAGCAGCCTGAGAAATCAGCTAGTTCTCCAAAAACTCCAAACCCTACTCCCTACACCAATCTTAACCAAAATTAACCTCCCTAAGCTCCCGCTGTCTTCTTAATGTTGCTCGAGGCACAGGTAATATCTTGACTTTAATCCTAGTTTTTTTAAAATCATTCTTGAGGACTTCACCACCTCCTCTAACTTTGTCATTGGTACATATGTGACAGATCTTCCCCAGCCCCTCCCAATAACCTGTCCACTCATTAACATTTGTGACAGATCATTCTCAGCCCCTCCCAATACCCTGTTCACTCATTCCACCACATGCTGAACCCTAGCAACAGGCAAGCAGGGTCCTGTCATTCACTCCTGACAAGGGTCTTGTTTGGCAAGAAGGGTCCTTACAACAGATTACTCGATCACCTTTCTAATAATCGAATCCCCTATAATTAGTGATGGGCAAACATATTCATGAAGCATGGTTATGTGGCAAATTTCAACATTTCGCCACCGGCAAATTGTTTCACAAAACTCCTGCAAAAATTTGCTGGCGAAAAAAATTGCTGAGACAAAAAAATTGTACATGTAAAAATTGTCGATCTTCGAAATAATTTTGATGCCCATTGACTTTAATGCATTTGGATAAAAAAGTTGTGCATGTAAAAATTGTCACGCATCAAAATATTTTTTATGTCCATTGATCTCAATGCGTTTCGCAAATTTGTTAGTTTTTGGTGAAGCGAAATGGGACAGATTCGCCCCTCACTATCTATAACTAAAGCCTGCATTTCCTTCCTTGCATTCTCTACACTGCCTCCCAGGGTGCTCTGAGAGTCAATTTGCTCCATACAAGCCACTTTGGAGCTGTCCTCTCCAGCTTCCTCAGACTAAATCAATGCATTCATTATTATATGATATTATGATGTATTGGGTATTGGAATGGCTCCAGCATATGTCCCCTGTGTGAGGACAGGTTTTTCTCAATAGCCGGCAACTTAGGATAACTGCGCCTATCCTTTATACTCTATCCTCTACACTAGGAGCAGGTAGTGCTACCTGGGGTAAAGAGCTCTTGGGACTGTGATTGTGTGGGACTGTGTCCTGGGTAAAGACTGCGCCAGGAGTTGGAAGACCACACAGGTACCCCAGGGCAGAATTTATATTGCCTTTTCTTCCAGTTATATAAAGTTTTATATTTGTTGTTTTGCTTTTATGTTCTAATTTTCTTAGTGTGGCCAGCTGTAGATGCAATCCCACTTGGATTATTTTTATTAAGAGTGTACATCCTATAATACATAACGTGTCACAGTAGGGTTCTAATACCCTATATAAAATAACCAAGAAATCTCTACAACTTTTCAATATGTAGTTCACCAGGTAACTAGTTCAGGTGCTGAAATAAATTTAGTCCTTAAAACTTAACATTTAATTGTTATCATTAAAAACCGCACTCGCCGAATACGAACAAACACACACAAAAATGAATCTCTGAGGCCGAAGTCTGAATGCCGCAGAGATACAGGGCTGTGCCCTTAAAAAACATGTAAACTCATTAAAACCACATAGGTGGATTGGTGATAAGTAAGGGTAGGCACTTTCGTTTAACTTCGCTCCCACTGGAGCGTGCATACAAAGTGAAAAAGTATCCAAAAAACCGCTCATTAGTAGTGCTTAAGTCAACTGTTAACTTTTCTCAGTTGCTCCCTTAATGACAAATTTGGTTGAAAGTGCAACCACAAATAGTGCCCACTCCAGACCGCTGCCTCCCGCACCTCCCTTCCGTTTTGTTTAGGTGATACCCAGAATTTCTACCTGGCTACGTAGGGAGCGGAAGGGAGCTGGTCTCCCACCGTCCACCTATGCACACCCGACGCGTTTCACCGGTAACGCCGGCTTCTTCAGGGGCATAGGCACCTGTATGCACGCTCCAGTGGGAGCGAAGTTAAACGAAAGTGCCTACCCTTACTTATCACCAATCCACCTATGTGGTTTTAATGAGTTTACATGTTTTTTAAGGGCACAGCCCTGTATCTCTGCGGCATTCAGACTTCGGCCTCAGAGATTCATTTTTGTGTGTGTTTGTTCGTATTCGGCGAGTGCGGTTTTTAATGATAACAATTAAATGTTAAGTTTTAAGGACTAAATTTATTTCAGCACCTGAACTAGTTACCTGGTGAACTATTGAGTGAATCTGGGAGTCACCCAGTATTCAATCTCATGAATTCGCAATTGTTTATTTGTATTTGTTACAAGGTTTTGTAACTTGCGGGTGCACTAACAAACTTTTTCTTCTTTTCACTACTACCCTATACATTACCTAACTTTTCAATATGTGCAGCAATAACAAGATTTATATTCATGCAAAAGCTGATGTGTCCATTGGTTTAAATGTATCTCAAAGCGTATGTGCTACTGTTTGCTTTGTGGGGAAAATCTGCAGGAGAAAATTGTTGTTTTCACTGAGAATAATATTTATTTTAACCTGCTCCTTCTATAAATTATCCCTAAATCAATAAAATGCTTAGCCACAGAGACAATATTCTTCTCTCTCTTTGAAGCCCTTTATAGTATTCCAATGAACCTGGAAAGGGCATATTTACTAAAGGTTGACATTCACCACATTTCTAAACTGTATATGTATGATTTTTAGCAAATATGATATGTGTTGTGAAAAATGCCTAAAGTGAATATAACAGTTAGACACAGAGAAAATTCCCAATTTAGCATGTATGCCGAATAATTTTCCAAGAGTACACCTTTTTACATGGCCATGTAGACACAAAACATTTATTACATATATAATCTCTCAGTATAACATATTTTCATGCCTCTAGGGATGCAAAACATGTAGTTATGATACAACTGTAATACCTATAGTAACGACCCATTGCAAATACTGTGCAAGAAGATGTTTTCATATTCTTCAGCAGACAGCCTTCCAGTCTCAACTGTGTTGCTTCTAAAGAATACACTAACTGGCTTTACATCTATCTGTGGTGAGGCATCGTTCTCTCTGTTGCTTTTCAATTTTGTTTAGTTTCTTATTTGGTTGTAGCTCTCCTGTTAATTAATTAAACACAGAATGGGATATTATCATTCCATGATAGAAAAGGAAGTATTAGTATTAGTAGGAAATTCAGCAAGAAATGATTAAAATCATGAAAGGTATAGTGAGTGACTGACTGACTAATGTCTGACAAAGGGGCATGCCCCCAAAACCTTACATCATGTGACTTTGATAAAATTGCAGGGGATCTCCCCGCTACACCCACCTGAAGTATTTGGTTATTCCATTTTGCAGCATTTTGGGTGAGGTGCCGACCCCTCCAACTAACACTGGATGCTACACGTTTGGAGAGGGAATAGGAAGATTGTTAGTTAGTTACAGTGAGAATCCAGTAAATATAGTGTACACCCCATGCAATATTAAAAAAAGTTTAACCATAATTAAAAAGGTGTTCTTGATAAAATACATTTCACCTCTTATTATTATTATAGTTATTATTAACATGTTTTTATATAGCGCCAAGAAATTGCGTAACACTGTAAAGTAAATGTGATTATACAACTAAATCATATGAATTATATACATAGAACATATGGAGTTACATACATCACAATCAATACCGGTACAAAAAGGTGAGGAAGGCCCTATGCATAGGCATACAGTCTAAAGGAAAGGGAGTAATACACAAGGTGTGGAAGTGGGCAAGATCGAATTAAGTGGGTGAGAAATGTGGTACTGTATGTGGTGTTGCGTTTGGTAGTTAAGCAGAGTGAGGGTAGGCTTCTCAAAAGAAGTGAGTTTTAAGAGATTTCTTGAAAGCAGAAAGGTTGGGAGAAAGTCCGACAGACCGTGGGAGAGAGTTCCAGAGGAGGGGTGCAGCCCTTGCAAAGTCTTAAATGCGAGCTTGTGAGGAGGTAATGAGAGAAGAGTTGAGTAGCAGGTCAGTAGAGGAGCGTAGTAAGCGGTTGGTTGAGTATATAGAGACGAGTTCAGAGATGTAGGGTGGGGCAGAGTTATGAAGTACTTTGAAAGTTAGTGTTATTAATTTGAATTTGATTCTGAAAGGTAACCAAAGCCAGTGCAGGGATTGACAGAATGGCGAGGCAGAGGAGGAGCGGTTGTTGAGGTGTATGAGCCTAGCAGCAGTGTTCATTATGGACTGGAGAGGTGACAGTCTCTGGAGGGGAAGGCCAATTAAAAGAGAGTTAAAGTAGTCTAGACATGATATGATGAGAGAGTGAATAAGAATTTTGGCAGCATCTTGGGTGATAAATGATTGTATTTTGGATATGTTCCTTAGGTGGAATTGACATGATTTAATAAGTGACTGGATATGAGGAGTGAAGGACAGGGCAGAATCTAGGATAACCCCAAGGCACCGGGCCTGGGGAGAGGGGGTGATAGTGGAATTGTTAACTATGATGGATACTTCCAGGATGTTACTGGTGTTAGTTGGAGGAAAGAGAACCATTTCTGTTTTAGAGAGGTTTAATTTAAGGTAGTGTTGCGACATCCAGGTAGAGATAGCGGACAGGCAGGAGGAGACGCGAGTTAGGAGTTCTGGGTTGACATCAGGAGATGAAAGTACACCTTTTCACATGGCCATGTAGACACAAAGTGCCAAAGTGCAATAGCCAGACATGACCCACTTGGCTGTTTCTTTAATATGATGACATTCCTTGGGTAATGTACATTCCATAAGAATTTTAGTATTTGCAAAGTTTGGAGTGCTCGACCCTTCAAGAAAACCCTATGCAGGGTATCAGGTGCTTAGTCTGGTTGACCCTTTCCTGCCCCAAAAGAAGGGTTTCCAACGATTCTTGCAGCACCCAAAATTTGGCACTTTTCCCTGCCTGCATTGCACCCAGTGCAACTCAGTAACAAAGGGCAATCACTTTTACCATCCACATACTGGCAAACAATATACCATTGACCATTACTTCACTTGTGAATCATCTTTCGTTATTTATTTACTGAAATGCCCATGTGGGTTAATTTATATAGGCGAGACCACTCAAAAAATCCGGAATCGGATTTCAAAGCATAAATCCACAATTCGCAAAGAAGTTACCACTTTACCAGTGCCTTACCATTTCCACTAGGCCAAACACTCTATAAGTCAACTCAAATTTCAAGTTATAGAGACCGTTGACATACCAAGAAGAGGTGGAAACAGGTTACTTCAATTAAAATATAGAGAAATGTACTGGATACATAAATTAGATACATTATGGCCATGAGGTTTGAATAAAGATTATACCCCTGGAATGTTTATGTTTAAGTAAGTTGTAGGATGCATACAATGTTGTAACTATTGTGTTCCATTTTCTAATAGCTTTGTTTTTAACAATTTGTTCTTTTTTTCTTCTATTCACAAGGTTACTAGATGGTCTGGAAATTTTACTGAGTGCAGACTACTAGATCTGCATATGAATCTCAGGGAGAGCTGAGTACCATGTGCAACAGCAGTCTTTAAGCGTCTCAGGTAATACTAGACCATTCTATTGTACTGTTATATTATTGAGTGCACAGATGTATGGACTTATACAAAAGGACTATTTTTCTAAATGGACACTTACAAGTATTCTTGTTTCACCTGATTCACTATGATGTCAATTGATGGGGAGGAGTCACAGGCCACTCCCAAGGTACACTCTATAAAATACTGTGTTTGTAGTTGACCACCAGGCTTAACAAAGGGCCCAGTGGGGTCCAAAACGTTGCCCTTACCTTGTATGTATGTGGGCTAAATAAACAAATTACCACTTATCAAACCAAAATCAGTGTGCTGCTGGATTACATTCTCCATAAGAATTTTAGGCGTTAAATTGATTTGTCCTGTAGCAAAATCTGCAGGGAGAAAAAAGCCAAATACTTAAATTAATGCATTTTACTGGCTAAGGAAAGATTGAAGGTTCACTTTCAAATATCAATTCAATTTATGGTAAGGGTATATTATAAAGAGATACCTGAACTGTATTACTATAGTCATGTACCTTTGTATGGATGCAAAACTCCCCAGTGACTTCTAAAATCCTTATAATTTATTTTAGATACACAGAGCTTCTATTGCCTATGATCACATAATATTATTTATAACTTCTTAGTGTGCAATAATTTATTGAACATTTTACAAAGTTCAATAAATGTTACATTTATGAATATTATAAAATTCTTACAATAAATGAATATGCAATGTTTATGGAAACAGCACTTCATATATTCCGATAATATATTTTTGGCTTCAACTCCTTGATCACATTCTGCAGTTACTTCACCATTTACAAGGAGATCTAAAAATAAAAAATAAAATTTACTTTCTACAGTAACACATTTGATGTATTTCAAAGGACATTTAGATACAACTCACTGGAAAAGACATGGCTAGTATTTTAATTCAGAAAAAAAGTAATTTTATTTTTTTCCAGTAGAAGCAGAAAAAACAACAGAATTCATTCATAGAGTGAATTCAACTCAAAATCCAATTTTAGAGAACGTATGTGTCCCTGTCCTTAGGTGGCCTCTAAAAACTAAGAAGTTAACATAAGTCATGGCCACAGTGTTCAAAATGGCCTGACAAGAGTTGTTGTTATGCAAATGAATTCACTTTCCCTCAAGCCTAGCATTTTCTCTTATACCTGTAGTAGCCATTCCATTGTAGTACCCTCCTTAGACAGTATATTGATGAAGATTAGATAACCAGACACTCATTTCTATTTATGAGTTGTGTGGGAAATAGTTTGACAGTGGTGTTTTTTCCACATGTAGCAAATTCAGGACAAAATTGGTTGTTCAATCGACACTCCATATAGTCTCCTATAGGGATGTGAGAGAGAAAATAGTTTAGATTAAGGAGCACAAAACCAAAAACATTTACACATACACCCCCGGGTTCCAAGAAAGCTTAGTTAAGTTTTAGACAAGCCCCTATTTCTGATTTTCTCAGATTCACTTTCATCTGGCATTGGTGCCTATGGATTGGAGAAAAGCTGATGTTATTCCAATATTTAAAAAGGGATAACGATCTCAGCCTGGCAATTATAGGCCAATAAGTTTGAATATGTGGTGGGCAAATTATTTGAAGGCTTGTTAAGAGATCCCATTCAAAATTTTGTCCTAGTGAATGACATTATGAGCAGCAATCAGCATGGCTTTATAAAGGATAGGTCATGTCAGACAAATTTGATTGCTTTTTATGATGAGGTAAGTAAGATTCTGGACAGTGGGGGGCAGTAGATGTGATCTATTTGGATTTTGCCAAATTGTTTGATGCTGTTCCCCACAAACGACTGCTTTCTAAACTAAGGTCTGTTGGGCTTAATGAAGTCATTTGCACATGGTTAGGAAACTGGCTACAGGATCGGGTACAGAGGGTGGTTGTTAATGGTACATTCTCTACTTGGAGTAAGGTTCTTAGTGGGGTCCCCCAGGGCTCGGTATTGGGCCCACTTTTATTTAGCTTGTTCATTAATGACTTAGGGGAGGGTATTGTATCAGTGTTTGCAGATGACACAAAACTATCCAGCCCAATAAATTCCATCCAGGATGTGGCATCCTTGCAACACGATCTAGACAAACTGGTAATCTGGGCAGCTAAGTGGCAAATGAGATTCAATGTTGATAAATGTAAAGTCATGCACCTGGGATGTAAAAATATCCAAGCCACTTATACCCTTAATGGGACTGCACTAGGCAAATCCATTATGGAAAAGGACCTTGGAGTATTTGTAGATGATAAACTTGTCTGTAGCAAGCAATGCCAGTCAGCAGCATCAAGGGAAAATAAGGTCTTGAGATGTATTAAAAGGGGCATAGAGTCACGGGAGGAGGGGGTCATTCTTCCACTGTATAGAGCACTTGTAAGGCCCCATCTAGAATATGCCGTACAGTTTTGGTCTCAATCACTCAAACATGACATTATTGTATTAGAGAGGGTACAGAGAAGGGCAACTAAGCTGGTAAAGGGAAAATCTTAGCTATGAGGAAAGACTGGCCAAATTGGGGATGTTTACGCTGGAGAAGAGGCGCTTAAGGGGTGATATGATAACTATGTATAAATATATAAGGGGATCATATAATAATCTCTCTAATACTTTATTTACCAGTAGGTCTTTCCAGCTGATACAAGGTCACCCATTCTGATTTGAAGAAAAGAGGTTCTGCTTAAATATTCGGAAGGGGTTTTTTACAGTGAGAGCTGTGAAGATGTGGAATTGTCTCGCTGAATCAGTGGTACAGGCTGATACATTAGATAGGTATAAGAAGGGGTTGGATAGCTTTTTAGCAAGTGAGGGAATACAGGGTTATGGGAGATAGCTCATAGTACAAGTTGATCCAGAGACTAGTCTGATTGCCATTTTGGAGTCAGGAAGGAATTTTTTCCCCCTCTGAGGCAAATTGGAGAGGCTTCAGATGGGTTTTATGCCTTCCTCTGGATCAACTAGAAATTGGGCAGATTTAAAAAAAAAAAAAATTTACAGGTTGAACTTGATAGAAGTGTGTCTTTTTTTCAACTTCCTTACTATATTACTATGTTCCTTAATATGTATCTTTGTCCTTTATTATTTTGCTGAGGTGATTTGCTGCATTGCCCAATTATGTTTTACATATACTTGTAGTAATACACAGAGGTAAATGGTTTCAATCCATTCCTCTTTAAAAACAAACTTTATTCCAGAAGTCAATTTTTTACAGAGGATCTTTATTTAGTTTAGACTTTTCAAAAACATTTTCCTGGATAATTTTTTGATATTTTTAATCAGAACGTCTTCACCTTCTTGAACTTGCACAAACTAAAAGAAATGGGACATTCCTTCCTACCTACCTGATATTATAGGAATGAAACCCATTATGAGTAGGAAAGTCATAGGATAAAGAGAGACCATTGTGTTGCAATAACTCACAGTCACTGAAGGATACAATCTAATAAAAAAGAAGAGAAAATATAATTTAATAAAATAAAAATGTACTACATATTAGGACTGAGACTCTCTCATTAAAACCATGCATTTGCAGAAATATGGTACCTGCAGTGGAAGCTCCCTATAGGTGCAGGTGGCATAAGCACTGGTGGGTGTGGGGGTGGGGTTTATATAGTATTGTTTTCCCCAACCAGAGTACATTAGCTTACACCTCCATTGGAAGAAACAATTTATCATTGATAGATACCCTCCTGAAATGCATTTTTTGGCCAAATTGTAGTACTGGTATTGTTAGGTATTTCCCATTCCAATGGTTTTCACATATTTTTATTTCAGACAGAGGAGAAAATGAGTGTCGTCAGTCTTATTACTTAAAAATAAAACATTACATATAAAGGATCTTGTAAGACATCGAATCCAAGATTAAAAAGAAATAAATAATTATAAGATGGCTGAAGCTCTTAAAAAAGGCATATAGATAAACATGTAGGAGCTTTAAAAACCAAAAAAAAAAACCAAAAAAGATTAAGAATCAATTGAATCCAGTCAAATTTCAACAATTTTTTTTTTCATTTTAAAAAGTTTATACAGATAAATCATATCAAAAAAGATTAAGGAGATTATTTACTAAAACTCCAATTTATCTAGTCTGGCTTTTTGGGGCAAAACTGGAATTTTATGTGGGAAAAAACTAATTTTTTTTTAGATTTATCATACCACGAAGCTGCTAATAGTAAGATTCTGAAAATGTTCCATCTCAAACCTGTATGAGTACTGTATGAGTCCCTATCCCAATTTGAAGATATCATCACCGTCTGTCCTGGGTTTTGTTTTAAGGTTTCAGGCATCAAACTTTATAAATTTGGGGTTGTCAAGCGACAATCTGAAAAAGTTGTACAATTCTAGAATTTTTTTTAGACTTTTTTCATGATAAATGATGATAAATAAGGTCAAATTGTGTATGGGAGTTTTTTTTTATAAAACAAAATGAGATAAATCAGATTTTAGTAAATAACCCCCTAAATGTTGGCTGATACTGTATACAGGGAATTTGTTAATTATGTAAATCTTAATTAGTGACAATATTTCTTGTATTACCTGCAAAACAAAAGAAATATGATCACATTGTCTCAATCCTAAAATGTAATCAAAATTCTATATTTGGGGTTCACAGATGGAGTTTTGATAAATTATCCCCTTCATTTCAATTTAACAGATTTGCATTAATGATGATTATCTCCATGAATAAATGAGTTGACTCCAAGAATACATGATTGGCAATGTGGAGTTTTACTAGATAGTCTGCAACTCTACATCATTCCCCATCAGAATATTTTGTTCAGTTTTTAGTTTAGTAGCAGTAATGTTTAGAGTAAAGTTTCTATCTGTTATTTCCCTCACTTTCATCATCTGGTTTGTGTTACAGATTATAATACATTCTCTCATTTTATCCAGAAATATTTACAATTTAATATATTTATTACTTTATGTTCTGCTTTTAAGCAATGATTGTGGTTACTGGTAAATGTCTGCCTTACCTCTTTAAGTGAACAAGTTTTTCTTGTTGCTCACATATTCAGTTAATTGTCCTATATATCATTCATAAAGCAGCCCAATGTCCATACTCCTTCCAGTCTCCGTTTTGTTACTAATCCAAACAGGATCCAGCAATCTAAAGCAGTAAAAAAGAGACTTGTTTAAATCTTTTATGATTATATGATGTACTGGTAATGTTCCATTACAAAATGTACAATATAATTTGTAATATAATATCAGAAATTTGTACAATATAAAACTATGATGCTGCTATATTATTGTATACAGTAGTTAAAATAAACTGAACTAGAACTAGAATGTTTAAAACAGAAGGGGTACAAAATAAATGTGTCATTTGGTTAGATAATTTGGTTACAATAATTTGTCCATCAATTTTGATCATTTAATGTACATGAAAAAGTTATAGCCTATTATTAGGGGGCCAATTCACCAAGCTCGAGTGAAGGATTCGAAGTAAAAAAACTTCGAATTTCGAAGTGTTTTTTGGGCTACTTCGACCATCGGATGGGCTACTTCGACCTTCGACTACGACTTTGAATCAAAGGATTCGAACTAAAAATCGTTCGACTATTCGACCATTCGATAGTCGAAGTACTGTCTCTTTAAGAAAAAAATTAGACCCCCTAGTTCGCCATCTAAAACCTACCGAACCCAATATTAGCCTATGGGGAAGGTCCCCATAGGCTTGCCTAAGTTTTTTTGGTCGAAGGATAATCCTTCGATCGTTGGATTAAAATCCTTCGAATCGTTCGATTCGTAGGATTTAATCGTTCGATCGAAGGATTATTCGTTCAATCTAACTATTTGCGCTAAAATCCTTTGACTTCGATATTCAGAGTCAAAGGATTTTAATTCGTTCGATTCGAAGGATTTAATCGTTCGATCGAAGGATTATTCCTTCGATCGTTCGATCGAACTATTTGCGCTAAAATCCTTCGACTTCGAATATCGAAGTCGAAGGATTTTAATTCCCAGTCCAATATCGAGGGTTAATTAACCCTCGATATTCGACCCTTGGTGAATTTGCCCCTAAGTGTCCCTTAGGTACAAAACACATAGGGGCCCATTCACTAAGTTCGAGTGAAGGAATAGAAGAAAAAATACTTTGAATTTCGAAGTGTTTTTTTGGCTACTTCGACCATCGAATGGGCTACTTCGACCTTCGACTACGACTTCAACTTCGAATCGAACTAAAACTAAAATCGTTCGACTATTCGAGCATTCGATGGTCGAAGTACTGTCTCTTTAAGAAAAAACTTCGACCCCCTAGTTCGCCACCTAAAAGCTACCGAAGTCAATGTTAGCCAATGGGGAAGGTCCCCATAGGTTTGGCTATCTTTTTTTGGTCAAAGGATAATCCTTTGATCGATGGAATAAAATCCTTCGAACCGTTCAATTCGAACGATTATTCCTTCGATCATTCGATCGTAGGAATAGCGCAAAATCCTTCGACTTCGATATTCGAAGTCAAAGGATTTTAATTCGCCAGTCGAATATCGAGGGTTAATCAACCCTCGATATTCGACCCTTAATACATCTGCCCCATAAGGTCATATTTTGTCTAATGCTTTTTCTTTAAACAAATACATTTTTTAATGCCCACCTCGTATAACTTTTTCATAGATATTCTCCTAAACCCTTTTTTCAGGTTGAAAGTCTTAAAGGAACAGTTCAGTGTGGAAATAAAAACTGGATTAATAGATAGCCTGTCCAAAATAAAAAATGTTTCTAATATACAGTAGTTAGTCAACCAAAAATGTAATCTATAAAGGCTGGAGTGACTGGATGTGTAACACAACAGAACACAACTTCCTGCTTTTCAGCTCTCTAACTCTGAGTTAATCAGCGACTTGAAGGGGGGCCACATGGGACATAACTGTTCAGTGAGTTTGCAACTGATCCTTAGCATGCAGCTCAGATTCAAAAGCAACAGGTATGACCCGTATGGCCCTCCACAAGTCACCAAATTGGTTACTGCCTGGTAACCAGTCAGTGGAAACCAAGAGAGCTGAAAAGCTACACATCCAGTCACTCCAGCCTTTATAGATTATGTTTTTTGCCAAATTAACTATATTAGAAACATTTTTTATTTTGGACAGGCTATCTATTTATCCTTTTTTTATTTTTATACTGAACAATTCCTTTAAGGTATGTGTACCTGGAAATCACACTGATCCTTTGTAAAGTTTTACTTTACTTTTTGGAAATGTTTTCTTTCATATTACCACTTGTATTGAAGTGAAAATTTGAATTTTCGTATTTGAATTTCAAATTAAAATTTTCAAGTTTTTTTATGGCCAAAACTCTGAAATTCAACTAGAGAATTGTTAAAATTTGATTTGAGTTTCTTTAAAAAAATCTAATTAGATTTTTGATATTTCACATACTGTGCCTTTATAAACGCAAACTTGACTATTCACCACCTTAAACTTGCCGAATTGCTGTATTTGGTGTTGTTTGCAGCTTTCCTGATATTCAAGGGTTTTTTTGGGAGAAAAAAATTGAATCGTATTTAAATCGAATTGGATTCTGATTCGATTTGGATTTACGTGTCGATCCTATTCACCCAAGTTTGCCAAATTCAATTTTTTTTAATCAATTCAGTTGGTCGAAATTCAAGTTCATGGGAGTTTATGGGAGTTTCAAATAACTCCTATGAACTCGAAATTTAGACCCTTGATAAATCTTCCCCTAAATATACAACCTGGGGGGGGCGTGGTCTGCATGCTGAACGGGTAGGACGCATGCTGTGTGAGCTCTGCCTGAGGGCCTTACAAAATCCTGTTACCGATCCGGTTTTACCGATTATATCTTATCTTTTTGGGGTGCGTAGTTACTGCACGTACTTTCCTGACTCCTCATGCGAAGAAACCGGCAGACGCTCAAGTCTAACACCGCTGCAACGACGGAGGGGAAGCACATCCAAGATGGCGCCGCGGCTGTAACACAGCGGGCCGCACCCTCCCCTGGCTCGCAGCCTAAGCTGAAAGACGCTGCGGCCAAGAAGTTGCTCGCCAGTCGCCACCTCTGGGGAAAAAACAAGGTATGTCCTCTCCCGCAGACGTTACCCCTGAGGCTAGGGAGGGCCCTTCCACGCCTGGCACCCTAACTCGGCCTGCCTCTCCTACAGACCCCATCCTAGCAGAGGTGCTTATAACCAGTAATCATTCCACGTTGATAACAAAAGTGGATGAAATTCACACTGACTTTGCCATTTTAAAGCATGACCTGCAAAAAGTGAGAGAAAGAACCAGTGAAGCGGAAAGGAGAATAGGCGATCTGGAGGATTTAACCTCTCTCATACCAAACCGCATGGATTCTCTCTCCAAACAATTAAATTTTCTTGAGACTAAAGCAGACGATTTGGAGAACCGTCTCAGGAGAAATAACATACGCATTTTGGGCATACCCGAGCGGGCAGAAGGAAACGCCACGGAGGCATTCGTGGAAAATTGGCTGCGGTCAAAGTTTGGCGAGCACATTTTCTCCCCAGCCTTTGCAGTGGAAAGGGCCCACAGGATACCAGGTCGCCCTCCTCTACCGGGCACACCACCCAGACCACTCATAGCACGATTGCTTAATTATAAAGACCGAGATGCAGCCTTAAATGCAGCACGTCTGGCAGGTGAAATACTACATGATAACAATAGGATTTCTCTGTATCCTGACTACTCTACAACTGTCAGGAAGCAACGATCCCAATTTGCTGAAGCAAAACGACTGTTGCGTCAGAGACAGATTCCGTATGCCATGCATTTCCCATCGAGACTTAGGGTGTCAGACAGAGGGAAAACTCATTTCTTCAACACTCCAGAGGATACGATCGCATGGATGGAAGGAAGACCGAGATCGCCTCCGCCTCAACATCAGCATCAACCAGAAGCATGAGTATTTGCTGAGCAGCTAACTCAAGATTCGGGACGGTACCGGTAACTCTTATCCTGTCAATATCGGTGAAACTACTTTTCCTTTTTTTTTTTTGGGCCTCTCATGGACATTGAGCCTACACCACGTAACAAGACTTTGAGCACAAGCGCCGTCCAATCTCGGACAGGCTGAGTAGATACTAACCTCCTTTTCTTCCTTACAGGTTGTAGTTATGGGCGTAAACTCACACAAAATTGCAGTTATATTGGGGATTGTGTGGGTAGGGTGGGTGTGTGAAGGGTTGTTGGGGAACCATTTTGTTCTTAGTTTGGAATTTTTCTTGACATGGCAGCGATATGTGTATGTAATGTGTGGGGAGGTTATACGGAACTATATTACTATGCTTCAAACATGTCTAGGGTTAAGGTAATGTCGTGGAATGTCCGGGGGTTGGGAACTGTTATCAAGCGTAAGCTGGTTTTTGATTTCGTTAGGAAAGAAAAACCCCAAATTATAATACTTTTAGAAACGCACCTTGTTGGAACCAAGACCTTAAGTCTTAAAAAACCGTGGTTAAGTCACTCATATCATTCCACATACTCCACATATTTGAGAGGAGTATCCATCCTTATTTCCAGATCCTGCCCTTTTACTGCTAATTCAGTACTGACTGATCACTTTGGTAGGTTTGTGATTCTGCACGGGCTGTTATACGGTCGCCTATATACTATAGCGGGGGTCTATGTCCCTCCTCCCTTTGACATCGCTCTCCTGCAGGAGATCATGCGTAAGATTCTTACACTGCCTCTGGCACCTGTACTTATAATGGGTGATTTCAATCTGGTGCCAAACCCGGAGATTGACAGATTGACGACCTCGAAGGCCTGTAATCCCAATTTTGCTAAATGGGTCTCTACCTATGGCCTCAGTGACATTTGGCGTGCCAGACACCCAGTAGCCAAACAATTCACCTGTTATTCCCCCGGGTATCAATGTTTATCCAGAATTGACCTTGCAATGGGAACATCAGATATGACCAAATTAGTCACTTCTGCTGAGATTCTTACAAGAGGCATATCTGATCATTCCCCCTCTCGTTGTCAATATTATGGGGTCCTTTGACCCAAGCGATAGAGTATGGCGCTTAAGCCCCTTCTGGGTGAATCACACAGCTTTGAAAGAACCCATCCGAGACAGTATTGCCTCCTATCTTTCGGTCAATCAAGATTCTGCGTCCACGGATGTAGATTGGGATGCCCTGAAGGCTTATATTAGGGGAGAATATATTAGAAACATTAAAGCAGTCAATGCAACTGTAGGTGCTGAGATAAATGCACTCACACAAGAAGTACAGGCGTTAGAGTCTGCATATGTAGCGAACCCCACGGACCAGGCTAGGCAGTCATGGTTAAATGCACAGTTAGCTCTGAATCTTGCCCAGGCTGAGTTGACAAAAAAGCACATCCTTTATCAACAAGCCAATATATTCGAGCATGGGGATAAGAATGGCAAACTATTATCTTACCTGTCTAGGAATGAGCAAGTTTCATCTACCATACCAGCTGTGAAAGTATCTCCAACAGAATACACCTCAGACCCAAACAAGATTAATGATGCTTTCTGTGTTTTTTATAGGGACTTATATTGAAATAGTAACACAGAGCTCCCGGTATTGGAGAACCAATACTCCCAGTCCCTAGCTGAAGGTATAACGATAGATGAGGTGAAAGAGGCTATTACATCTTTCCCTGCGAGTAAAACCCCAGGGCTGGATGGGATACCCATGGATTGGTATAAACTATATAAAGATCAAGTGGCCCCCCTCCTTACTAAATTATATAATGCTTTTCTTTTGGGTTCTCCCCTCCCACGATCCATGCAAACAACTCTAATAGTTTTGATTTTGAAGCCAGGCAAGGCTGCGCATGACTGTGCGGCGTATAGACCCATATCTCTGATAAATTCAGATGCGAAAATTTTGGCCAAGGTATTAGCTTCCCGTCTAGCACCGTTGCTGGGTTTGATAATTTCACCTGATCAGACCGGTTTTATGCAGGGGAGGTCAACGGATGCTAATATTCGACGCCTATACACCAATCTGGCTATTACTCATGATAATTCGGGGGAAAGGGTGATTGCTTCACTTGATAACGAGAAGGCCTTCGATTCAGTGGAGTGGCCTTATCTATGGTCTACGATGAGAAGAGTGGGCATCCCAGCGGCTTACATTCGATGGGTTCAAGCTCTATATGATAACCCCGTAGCTAGAGTCAGAACGAATTTTACTATTTCACAACCTTTTTCCATTCTGAGAGGTACCCGTCAGGGTTGTCCTCTCTCCCCTTTGCTTTTCTCCCTAGCCATGGAACCTATGGCCTGTCGAATTAGGAATAATCCAAGGGTGGTTGGCCTTCAACTGGGCCGAGTCACGGAAACAGTGTCCATGTATGCGGACGTCACGTTGCTATATTTGGCTAACCCCGGTAGGGCACTTGGCGCTGCACTAGACATTATCAATGAACACACGGCTTACTCTGGCCTGAGAATAAATTGGGCGAAATCCCTTTTTTTTGCCATTGACCCACAATACCAAGATGTACCTGCTTTCCCTCATGGTCTGTCTTGGGCAGACTCTTTTAAATATCTAGGGATCTGGATCCACAGGGATTTAACAAAATTTGTAGACCTTAATCTGTCCCCGATTATAAACTACATAGAGTCCAAAGTTGAAACATGGTCATCATGGCTCCTATATCCCCACACCCCCCCCCCCGTACGCAAGTATATTACACATGTATATCCCTTATATGTCTGCTCTTTTTGTATAACCTTCTGAAATAGGTCACGGTCTAGTGTTCTGATCATAGGTTGGACCTCACGGCCACACTAGCAGTTATATGGTCATAGGTTCGCTGCTTGCAATAACAGAGATACAATTGTAGCAACAATTTTCAACATGTCAATTTTTTATTGTTCTTTTTGTTAACTGCAGTTGATCCTGCTTATTGATTGTACACTCTGAAATTTATTTTACTTACCACTGTACGTTCATGCCTCTGTTATACTTTCAATAAAGCAGTAATTGTTAAAAAAAAAAAATATATACAACCTGGTGTTGATTGTAGCTCCACAATAATTGATCTCAGTATTACCAAGTCATATAAACTGAACTAGAGCTACAATATTTAAAACAGAAGGGGTACAAAATAAATGTGTCATTTGGTTAGAGAATTTGGCTCCATTAACTTGTGCAGCTTATTATCTCACAAGCAAATTTATGGGCAGATGTAATGTGAAATAAAAACTGGAATGGCAGGTTATTTATGAAATCAAATAGTCCAGACCTGAAAATTCTAATTGAATTTGAATAGAGTTTTCCTCAAAAAAAAACTTGAATGTCAGGAAGGCAATTAACATATTCAAATGGATCAACGCATCAACGCATCTGGCATTGACTTGTCAATTTATTTGGCAGGTTTTAGGTGGCGAATAGTCAAATTAGAACTGTTTACATGGTTGAGTTGTGATAAGTATCACATTGAAATTTACATTCTAGTTACTGCTTTTAAATTAGAATTTGTGGTTTTGGACACTAAAATAATTAAAAATTTAAATTCGAATTAACCATTTCAACAGATATTGGCTGAAACAGCCTACTGAATTCTCTATAACCTACCTACCTGCCAGGTGTACCCGTATCTGATTATTTCAAATGGATGCCAAAATTATTTATAAATTCTTACCTATATGTTCAATGACTCTAATATGCTGAATATGACACTGATGGGGTAATGCAATAAACATAAATGTAAACAAAATTTGCAGAAATGAGAATTAAAATTAGCATTTTTTAATATTCTTCAATAGACTAGTAATAGTACATAATAGCGTACTTTTAAGGTATGCTTAGAGCAAAAATACATTTTTCAGTAAGAATTTATATTACATACACTGTGCAGACTGAAAAAAAATTCAGTCTTTCTTCCTCTCTCAGAAGTGGTCGCTAAGATTTCTGGAAAATGTGTTCATGTGAACACATACATTTTCGCATTGCAAATATTTTTTCTGTTTTTTCACATTCACCTGCTAGTTTTACCCAAAAAAAGTTTGTTTTCAGCTGTTGAGAAAAAAAAGGCAACAAAACTCGTATGACTTATTTTTATTATTTCTAGCTTCCTCTACTTTAAACCCCATAATTTTGACAATACTTGGCTGAACATTCACTTTTTTCCAGTATACATTTATATTAAAAATGCATTTTTTTTTTTATTTATTTTAATAATCATTGAAGTAGGCTATAAAGTTTTTGTGTTAAAATGCAGTATTCTGTTTGTTTACAAGCAGTATCATCTTTACACTATTTGAATAGCAACTTCTTAATAAGAAAATGAGCAAGGTTTTGAAAAATTTTTTTAATCCCCATAATACTGTATAGTATGTTTGTCAAAACCCAACGCAGACAATATATTCAAATTGCAAATAGGACCTCTGTCATTGATTTCTACACAACCTCGACAGGTTGAAGATGGAGTGTTTTTGGATTTTTGCAGCCTCAGGGTATACTAAATCTAGAAAAATTCGAGGTTTATTTCCAATAAAATTTTTAATTTTATAGTAAAAAAAACATCAACTTTTTCAAGATTTTAGCATTCTGACTTAACCATTCTCTCGGGGGGTGTTTATATGATTGGAAAATTCTTATCAGTTTTTGTCACAGAATTTCACATTGAAATTGACTTTTTTCTGTGCTATTTAATATTTGTTAATTGAGGCCAGGAATTTTTCAAGAATTGCATAATGTTTTAATATACCCTAGAATGTTAAAACAACCAATAATTCTCTACAGCTTTTCAATATGTAGAGTGATAAGGTTTCTATTCATGCAAAGGCTGATGGGCCTTTTAATGTATCTCAGAGTTTATGAGTAAGGAAGGGAGAATTTGACCAAAAAAATTTTTTTGATGCGTGTCTTTTTTTTTGACGCACACTGCCATACAAGTCTAGGGGAGTCATTTCCGCAGCGAAAAAAGGCAAAAAAATTCGCCCATCCCTATATATGAGCTACTGATTGTTTTGTGGGGATGGGAAAAAAAACAGACAAATGGAGAAAAATAAGGTGAATTTAAAGAAAATGTCTGAGAAAATTGTTGTTTTCACTGAGAATGGAATGCTCCTTCTATAAATTGTCCCTAACTGAATACAATTTCTGCTCTCTCTCATTGAAGTGCGTTTTAGTATTCTTATGGATCTGGAAGGACTTCTTAAAGGGACATAAAGGACATACATGTATTTACTAAAGGTTGAAAGTTAAAATTCTCCACAATTCTCGCAACAGCATACTTGACATTTTTAACACATTTGAGATGTGTTGTAAAAAATTTAAAATTGAAGGGAACAGAGTTAAACGAGAAAATTCCCAATTTAACATCCCTCATAGTTTTACAAAAGTACATCTTGAACATAGCCATTTAGACAGGTGCAGATTTACTATGGTTCAAATGGTAAATTCGAATTGTAATTTTAGAATTTTGTTTTGGTCAAAACCAACAAATTCAATTTAAAACCACCAACTAGAATTTGAATGTGAGTTTTAACAGTTCTAATTGGACTATTCATCGCCTAATACCTACTGAGTTCATATAGAAGTCAATGGCAAAGGTCCATTGAACTATTTGAAGATGTTAATAGTAGTAATGAGAACCATTTTTGCTATGGGGCAAAAATGACACCCCATAGACTCCAATAAGAAAATAAAATATGCGCAAAAAAAAAACTGACGCATAAAAGTCGAGTTTTTCGCAGAGGAAAACTTCATTCAAATTTAATTAGAATTTTGGGTCTGGACTACTCAATCATATTTTAGACTTTTATATTTTTTCATTAATAATGTACCATTCAAATTGTGAGTAAAATCAAATTTATTAGAGATTACTGTTCACATTATTATTTATGATAAATAGCCTCGAAAACATTTGTTACATATATATTTTCTCAATAAAACATATTTTTATGACTTTAGGGATGCAAAACATGTATTTATGTTACAACTGTAACACAAATAATAACCACCCATTGCAGATACAGGACAGTCTTCTAAGCTCAATGCATTGCTTCTAAAGAATATACTAACTGGCTTTATGGGGCTGATTTATCAAGATGTGCTCACTACAGAAATAATTGTATTAATCAATAGGTGGAATTTAGGGTTCACATATAATAAAAATAGAATTCTAAAAATCTTATAGGGCTGAATAGAAAATGGATGATTTTTTTCTGTGGTGAGCTCTAATCTTACATATTGATACATCTACCCCCAAAGTCTGTCTGTGGTGAGGCATCATTACCAATTTTTATACTCCAATTCTGACTGAGGTATTTACATATGGCACCACTCTTTCCCCTGCCAATCTTTGCTATATTTATGGGCTCAATATTCTTAGAAATTGCAATTGCAGTGAAGTGGATGTGGCAGCCATATTTAACCACTGATACACAAATGTTTATGGTTGCCAACATTTCTGCATTTTTATTTTCTTATCATTCTTTGTTACTTTTCAATTTTGTTTATTATTTTACTTTAGCTCTCCTGCTAATTAATTGATAACAATATGGGATATCACTATTCCATAAGTTGCATCATGACAGAACAGGAAGTTGAGGGTTCAACCAAAAATTATTGTTTATTTTTGATATGCAGGAACTTACCATATTTTGAAATTATTGTCTATGAATCTCTTTTAATGGTGGTCTCTGTATTTCATTTTGGACCACAGGAACCTTCAGATTATCCCATAAATATAAGCTCTGACTGTGCTAGTCATTGATGTATCGGTGACAACATTCCCAGGTGTTCGAGTGAGCACGTACTGTATGAGTACTCTCTCTACTACTTCTTAGTGCTCTAACACTTTGGGCCTTGCTTATCAAAATCCAAATTTGTGTGAATATTTAATTTAAAAAAGTCTGACCAAACTAAAATCCACGATTTGACTGTATTTATTATTAAAAAAGCACCGTTCAATCGGATCAGAGAAAAACTAAATTTTCTGGCTTTTTCCTGAAAAGCCCACATTTTTCTGATTTTTCAGATAATTCCACACACACAGAACTTTCCACACCACAGAAACTTCCAAATACGATAGGGACCTCTCCCATTGACTTATATACAACCTCGGCAGGTCTGAGATGGTGGATTTTTTGGATTCAGACTATTTGCAGCCTCGGGGTATAATAAATCTTGAAAAAAATTAAGGTTTTTTTTCCACGTAAAACTTGGACTTTATAGCAGAAAACTTTAATTTTTCAAAATTTTACCATTCGGACATTAATAAATAACTCTCCTTGGTCTTGCCAAGCTTATCAAGTGCAGGATAGAAAAAAAAATCACACACTGATCCATATTAAATGAGAATAATATATTGAAAATAATAAATCACCGATTGATTATACATCATTTGAGAGGGACATCAGCTGGGGAACAGTGAACTCTCAAAGCCAGACCAATCTGGAAAAGGTTCTACACAAAATATCTGCTTGTAGACAAAGTCCTAAAGCCCCCTTAACTGAGTTCTCTTTTTATACTAGTGTAGGGATGTGAAAATCTTACACCCTTACACTTTATAGACAGGCACATCCCTAGTAATATGGACACTTCAGTGGGTCCTTATGGAGACCTTGTGCTTATGTAACCCCTGCAGTTCACACAGTGTACACCAGATGGCACTGTGCCAGAGTATAAAAGGTTTAGGAACCATGTGCTCTGGGTCCATTGCTTTAGCCCAACCAAGCAGGCTGGAAGGGAATGGGTAGTGCTGACCCTAGGCGCCTTGGCCCTAGTAATTAGACAGCTATACTCGTTTTATAGATCACTCTAGGAGTGATAGAGAGGTTATTTAGTTGAGCAGCTCAAGGCTCCGCTGAGGAGATTAGAGGGATTAAGATCCCAGGGTATTACTGACCCAGAGTAAGGATCCAAGTGTTGAGATATTGATGTCAGGAGTTCCCCTAGTCTGCCACTGGAAGATATCCTGAAAACTGGGCAATACCCATCACATGCTGTCAACTTACTCTCTGCTGTACATTCCCTAGCCTGTGGGGATTCAGCCTATACGTGCTGTGAGTATATGTTTCCTTTATGCTGCTGTGTATGTTCTATGCATTGTGGATCAATGTGCTAAATGATCTATGTGCTATTGTTCAATAAATACTGTTCTTTGTTCAACTGTTAAAGAACTACTGGCGCCCATCATTGTGCTATCGCACCAGGTTACAGTTACACTACACCCTTGCCTCCACACCCTTGCCTCCACACCGTTGCGAGGGCTTACCCCTGAGAAAGAGAGCTCATCTGTGGTATCAGCCCACAAAGGAAAGTAGCTAAAACTGCCCTAGCACAAGTCAGTTTACTATAGCGCTACACTAGTACAACAATAACATGATCAATAATAGAAAAATTTTGCCTTAATAACTATTGTGAACATATAACAAAATAGTGACCATACTCCCGGAAATTTGACCATGAAGTTTCTTCTTCAGAACAAACATGTTTGTACTGTCTCTGATTTCCCTTTCCTTCTCCCTCGACTTAACATTTTCCAAATAATATTTATAAAGTTCTAAATGAAAAACAAGTTTATCCTTTAATAACCTCAGCTCCAGCTAATGTCAGTACATAAATTTATTCCCTTAGCTCCAGCTAATGTCAATACATACATTTTGTAACTAAGGAGCCATATTGGATACATTTGATCCCATTCACATTCGTACATGGCCTGCACACACTTACATCCAGTGTCGGACTTGCCCACCTGGAACCAGGAGAACTCCTGGTGGGCCCAGGTGTCAGTGGACCCTCATGCTGCTAAACATTTGGCCTATTTCAAGGCCATTTCCTATTTCTATGAGAAAAAAGAGGTTAAATAGATGGAATAATAGATCATAGTATTGTAGTATGTAAAGAAAAGAGACTAGGAGAATAGAGGTTGAGTGAGGAGAGGAATAATAATAGTACTGAGAGTGGGCCCCTGGTTTAAGGCTTTTGGGTGGGCCCCTGGTGGTACAATCCGACACTGCTTACATCTAGTGGATTCTTAAATGACCCCTATTGTGTTTCAAAATTTGTAATAGACAAGAGCTCAATGGACCTTTTTCTATGGTTAATTATTATGATGGAGTACCTCTTAAAGGACGTCAGTAAGAACATTGCAGGTGACCTACCCTTTACTTCTGAAGCACCCATGTATATGCCTTGATTATGATGAATGATTCCAGTTATAGAACCTGAAGATGTAATAGTGCAGATGCTCTTCTCATGATTAGCGTTTGAGAATCTGAAAATGAAAAGGACCAGGCAATTTCTATAGCAGCTTCTTAGGAACCTCATTTAGCTATGCCCTGGACAAAAGTGCATAATTGTGCCACACAGTGCTCATTAAATATACAAATCTAAGGCACAACTGCACTCTGCACCTCACACCAAATGAATCACCCTTAAAAGCAACAGCAGGGCTGAGTCGCAAAATGGGTATCCACAGAAAATAGAGTCTGTGTAACTAATAACATAACAGTAACAGTGTGAAAGAAAATGTGTAAATGTGCCCAGTAATGTAACTCCAATCCAATAAAATTCTGGATACTCCAGTAAGTAAGTAAGTAAGTAAAGAAACATAATATTGTGCATGAAGGACATTTATTAAAATAATCATTTGTTAATGAATTCTTTATGTAGACATGCTATCATAACTGATTTATGCAAGGAAAAAAGGATTAGAGTTTATCAGACTTTTTTTGTGACTGGGAAGATTAGGCCTGTCCTGTCCAATATTGTTACAGGCACAATTGCTCAGGAGTCTTCCTTTCGAAAAGTGCAGTTAGTCGAAGTGCAAGAGACAAGCATCAGCATTCTGACCTTTTCTAAAATTTTACATTCCTTGGGTAGTGTACATTGCATAAGAATATTAGGCTTTGGATTTATGTAGTTTTTAATATAATCTGTGGGGAGAAAAAAGGCAAATACTTTTTAACAATTTAAGGTGAGGGTATTTAATCATTTACAGTATAATTCGTATGACATGACCTATATTGCTATATGCTTTATCATTTACAGTAGGGGGTACATTATACCTTATAATATGTGAGTGATACTCAGAGCTCCCTGTATAACTCAGCCTGCAGCCTTGTGCCTTTATATGGTCACAGAACCCCTCAGTGACTTCTAATATCCTTATCATTTACAGTAGGGGGTACATTATCCCTTATAATACATGAGTGATACTCAGAGTTCCCTGTATAACTCATCCTGCAGCCTTGTGCCTTTATATGGTCACAGAACAACCCCTCAATGACTTCTAATATCCTTATCATTTACAGTAGGGGTACATTATCCCTTATAATACATGAGTGATACTCAGAGTTCCCTGTATAACTCAGCCTGCAGCCTTGTGCCTTTATATGGTCACAGAACAACCCCTCAGTGACTTCTAATATCCTTATCATTTACAGTAGGGGGTACATTATCCCTTATAATACATGAGTGATACTCAGAGTTCCCTGTATAACTCAGCCTGCAGCCTTGTGCCTTTATATGGTCACAGAACAACCCCTCAGTGACTTCTAATATCCTTATCATTTACAGTAGGGGGTACATTATCCCTTATAATACATGAGTAATACTCAGAGTTCCCTGTATAACTCAGCCTGCAGCCTTGTGTCTTTATATGGTCACAGAACCCCTCAGTGACTTCTAATTATTTTTATCATTTACAGTAGGGGGAACATTATCCCTTATAATACATGAGTGATAGTTATGATTTATGGCAGCCAACAGCCTTGTGCCTTTATATGGTCATTTATTTTAGGTACAAAGAGCTCCTATGGTCTATGATCATATAGATTTTTTTTATATATAATCATTTATTTAACAGTGGGTACATTGTATTTATACATATTACAAAATACTTACAACGTGTACGTATGCAATTTGGCAAGAAACAGCACCTAATAGCTGCCGATAATGGATTCATCTTTTGAGTGTTGGTTTTAGCTCCTTGACCACATTCTGCAGTGACTTCGCCATTTACAAGGGGTTCACGTAAACCTAAAGAAAATATAATTTTTACTCAAGCACTCAGCATAAATTGTAATATTAAGTTCACTCTCTGTCACCACTTGGTGTATTTTAAAGGAGAACGAGATACAACGCACTGGAAAAGACATTGCTAGTATTTTAATTCAGAAAAAAAAAATTAATTTCATATTTTTCAATAGTAGTAGGAAATAGAACACAATGAATGACTATAGACTCATTCAATTCCAAGTCCAACTAATGTGGCCCTGTCATTGAGTGGCCTCTGAAGGAATTGTCAGAAAAACTTACATTTTTCGAGGTATTTGTATTTTTAAGTGCAGAGTTCAATGTAATTTTTCGTTCCTACTTTTTTCATTTTGATTTTATAATAAATTTCACGGCATATGTAGTTTTAGTTTATGAATTTGGTCATGGTTTCAAAAACTAGTAAAACCACGAAAATGGGACTGTTGATAAATAGGCCCCAAAATATTGATGACGATTAGATAATCACAGCCTTTGGGGGGGAATTTAATGAAGCTCAAGTTTTCCTCATTTTTAAGAAATCACAAATTAACTTATTTCCACAAATGCCAGTCATTTATAAAAGGATCCAAACTGAAAAAGCAAAAAAAATTCATAGAAAATGTTTTTGACTTGCCGCATAATAAGGGCAACTTAAAAGCCAGCATCAAAAACACCCAAAATCCTTAAAAACCATGAAGCAAAGAAATTTGGCAGTTGTCAAAGGGGCATCTGCCATTAATTAAACAAGATTAAGACAGGTTTTATCAGTGGTATTTTTGGATTCAGAATTGTTGCAGTTTTGTTGCTTAATAAAACCCAAGAAAGTTTTTGCCGTCAAAACCCGAAAAAAGTTGCGGTTTAGTAAATGCCCCCTTATTTGTCCTAATGTATGATGCAAGAATGGGAATGTTGTACTCAGCACTAAACAATATTAGGGGTTAGAATTGTATAATGCCTATTCATTCTTAGGAGCTATTACATCTGTAATCTGATTTTTGGACTTTTAGCAATTGCAGGATTAAGGCAGTTTCTAAAGGGTTTTTTGACCCAACCTGGATAGTAAACCAGTAAAAATACAATTATTATTTCTATCATGTTTTATCAAATTAATTAACAATGACTATGTACTTTAAAGGAATTCTGTCACACTCACTTTCTGAATATTCATATAAGTCGCCTGCAGTAAATAGTTTGACAGATGTGTTCTTTCCACATGTAGTAAATTCAGGAGAAAATAGCTTGGTCAATAGACACTCTAGATAGTCTCCTACAGGGAAAGAAAAAAGCTTAGCCCAAGGAGCACAAAACCAAAAACATGTAGTAAGGTCTGTGTCTTGATCCTTTAATATTTTGTTGATAAGATTTGCTTCATTGCCCAGTCAACCAATATTTTACATATACCTACCTACCTGATGTGATTAAACCCATTATGATAGGGATGAAACCCATTATGAGTAGAAAAGTCACAGGATGAAGAGCGACCATTGTTATTAGGCTACAATCTAATAAAAAAGAAAAAAAATAATTTACTATATTTTAGGACCGAGTCTCATAAAAGCCATGCATTTAAGGAAATATGCTTAGGGAGCTGCCTCCAGGTGCAGGTGGCATAAGCACTGATTGGGGTTTCTTTTGAAAAATAGTATTGTTTCCCCCAAATAGAGTATGGGCTCAGTTAGCCTGCACCTACAGTGAAGGAAACAATTTCCATTAAAAGTTACCCTTTGAATTCAAATATTTTTGTTATTATTTTATATCATTTAAGTCATATCAGAAATAATTAATAAAAGAATGAGGGGGTTATTTATCAAAATCTGAAAAAGTCAGACTGGACTAGAATCCATGATTTGACCTTATTTATTATTAAAAAAGCCCGATTTAATTGGATCAGGGAAAAACTTGATAAAATCGAGAGAAAATCTAAAATCTTACGATTTTTACAGATTTTTTCCCGGAATCACTCTTTTTTTTTTACATTAAAGTCAACATTTTTCAGATTTTTGCCCGAAAAGCCAGGAAAGCTGATTTTCAGGCGAATTCCAGTGCAGACTACAGAAACAATTCAAAACACTAAAAAATCTGAATTAATAGTAAGAACGATTTAAATTTTCGATTTTTTTGCATTCAGAGTTTAATAAATAAGCCCCTGAATGTTGGTCGATCTGCAGGGAATGTGCTAATTCGATACATCTTGATTAGTGTCAATATTATTCTTATTAAAAGCAAAAGTAAAATGATCAAATCTCAATCCTACAATCCTACAGCAAAGTTCATATATCTGGGGTTCACAGATGGAGTTTTGATACATTATCCACTTAATTTCTGTTGAATGTGCCCTTGGAATTGCTATTTCTGAAAAAGACAGTTTAAATTTGAATTTTAAAAACACATTTGGAAGGAGTCTCTGTCTGTAGTGATGGGCAAATAAATTTGCCTGTCACGAATTTTAGGCAATTTTTCGATTACTGGCTAATTTCTGCCTTACCTCTTTAGGTGATCAAGTTTTTCTTGTAGCTCACATATTTAGTTCATTGTCCTACTTATACCATTCATAAAGCAGCCCATAATCCTTCAATCCTCCTTTTTTGTTACTATTCCAAGCAGGATCCAGCAATATGAATCAATAAAAAAGGGACTTGGCAAAATCTTTTATGATTATGTGATGTACTGGTACGGGACTATTGTTTATTGTTCCATTACAAAAGTGATTTGAAAAAGATAAAACTATGGTATTGATATATCGTTGTATTCAGTAGGTAAAATAAACTGAACTAGCACTACAATGTTTAAAACAGAAGGGTACACAATAAATACATTGGGGCATATTTGTCAAAGGTTGAAGGGCGAAGTTAACAAAACGTCGAATTCAAAAAGACCAATCGACCAAAGGTGGATGTTTTTTTTGGGGTCGAAGGGGGCCGATTTCAGCCTACTTCGAATCGTACGATCGTACTTCGAATCGTACTTCGAATCCTACGATCGTACTTGGATCATACTTCAATTCAAAGTTTATTTAACTTGGACATTCAATCTCCCAAACTCCCCCAATTCCCTCCATACAGGTTGTAGGAGGCCCCCATAGGCTAAAACAGCACTTTGGCAGTTTTTAGGTGACAAATGGTCGAAGTGGAAGTTTTAAAGTGACAGTACTTCAAAAAATTTCCAAGTTTTTTCAAATTCAAATCGAAGTATGACTATTCCCTAGTCGAAGTACACAAAAATAGCTCGAAATTTGAAGTTTTCATTTCGAAACTTCACCTCGACCTTTAATAGTCAATTTGATGGTAGACCACCCAATAATAACCATCAATTTTAAAGTCTTCACTGTTATTTGATTTATTTTATTGATTTATTTACATTCCATATCATACTGATTTCCTTTCTATATACCTGACCCAAGAATTTACTTTATATTCAAGGATACGTCTTATTATGGATTTTTAAATAGACAAAAGTATATGTCTGTGACAATTGTCATTCTCCCAGGTTATGATATACAGTATCTAGTAGAATAAATTCTGGAAAATTGGAAACCATACTCATCCAAATAGCTTCTGTGGTTCAACTGAGTGGTCATTATTTCCTGGCATTTAAAAGGGTAATACAGTCACAGACATCAAATAACAATGGTTCCATTAAACTTATTCAGCTGGTGTAACTCCAAGCCAGCAGGGACAGCTGCCACCTTACCTGTGTCCCACAACCATCTACCCTTTAGTTCTTTCTGCCAGATACGAGTTTGGTCTGATGTGCATGTCCATTTGTGTTCATCTTTTCTACAGTATATGTGGGCCATCATCGCACTTGGCGTGAAAATTCACAGCCAGTTGTCCATTGCCCAACATAGGTTCAGTTTTCCTGGGTGCAAATTTCTGTGTTGATTCCTGTGTCTGATCCTGACTTTAATGTTTGCTGCCAAAATTTTGGCATGTAAAAGCTGTCATGGTCCTATAGAAGTCAATGGGAGCTTGGCTGATCCTATTGGACCATTCTAGATAAATTTGTATTTTTAGGGGCAAATTTATCAAAGGTCAAGGTGAATTCAAATTCCAAGCTATTTTTTGTGTATGACGACTAGGGAATAGTCCAAATTTGATTTGATTTTGAAAAAAATTTGAAAATTCGAATATCGAAATTTATCATGTACTGTCTCTTTAAAAATTCCACTTCGACCATTCGCCATCGAAAACCTGCTGAATTGCTGTTTTAGCCTATGAGGGACCTCCTAGAACCTACTTGGAGTCAATTGGTGTACTTTGACATTTCAATGTTTTTTTTGGGAAAAACTTTGAATCAAATTTGATCAAATGTGCTATTCCTTCGATTCGTATGACCTATTCGACCTAAAAAAACAGCAACTTAATTTCAGTTCGTCTTTTTGAATTTGAATTTTATAGTTTTTTCAATTTGAAATTCAACCCTTGATAAATATGTTAGAGGTTTTGTTTTTTTTTCTATAGGAATATATATTTTAGTGCATCATTCAGCTTTATTTTCCTTTCAGATTTTTATATACAGATTTTTTTAAATAAATCCCATGACATTTGTAGTTTTAGAGTTTGTGCATTTAGTTGCAGTTTCAAAAACCACTAAAACCATGAAAATGAGACTGTTGATAAATAATCCCCATAGAGACCTATTTATCAACAGGCTCTTTTTTGTAATTTTAGTGGTTTTTGCAACTATGCTTGGATTGAAAAATATCCCTTGCTGTGTAGCTTGTCCATCCATTGTGTAAGACTACTTACTGGTCTACCCTGCAGTCCTATTCCAGGCATGCATGTGCAAGGTGTGTGGCAACGATGTGTTGAATGCTAGCACCATTTGCATTCCAGTGTGCGTTAATTATGACACTTTGCATCACCGCAACTGCGTCACCAAGTTTACCTTTCTGTCAGGGTAAATGCTTAGTTATCAAGCTAATTACTTGTTCCTGGTGTTCTCCTTGTCTATACCTTCTGTTGTGACCAGTGCCTGATTTTCCCCTGTAAACCTTCTGCCTGCAATAGACCCAGACCTGCTTGATAATTATTTTACCTACTCCCTGATATCTCAGTAATTCAGCCCCAAGCCTCTCTCGACTGCTGAGCTTTCTGTTCAAAACCTTGATTAAGCCTCCAGCTACTGTGAGCTGATTGTGAGTATCAAAGTATTCTCTCCAGCTCAGCCATGACACTTTGGCCAAATCTGTAAGGAACAGTATAATTTATAATATTTATTTTTTAATTATGTTCCTTTTTCTCCTAGTAAAATGGTAAAATAAATATATAAAGTTGTTATAGAATATTCCCACTGATTTCTATACATCCTGGCTAGCTTTTATTGCCAAGTTTTCTCTGTTGAATCTCAACCAAAGTTTTAGAAAATACTTGTTTTTTTATGTCCACTTTTTTTTAACCACATTATTCTTAAATCACTGCATCTTAGTTTTTTTTTTAGAACAATGGATTTGATTTAGAACAATGGACACTCTTTGGTTGTTAAGGAAATTATGGTATTATCTAAATTCACCTTAAATGCTCCAAAAACTTAAAGGGGAAGTAAAGTCTAAAATAGAGTAAGGCTAAAAATGCTGTATTTTGTATATTAAGCATAAACATTAACTTACTACACCATAAACCTAATAAACAAATGATTTATGCTTTCAAAGTTGGCCACAGGGGGTCACCATCTTGTAACTTTGTTAAACATCTTTAAAAGACCAAGACTGATAGGCAGACTGGCTGCTGCAGCTAGGAAAACAATCTTACAACAGTGGTTGACTACGGATTCCCCATCTATACTGATAGTCAAACAAAAATTACACCACCTATTCCATATGGATTGGTTGGAAGCAATGACCAGAAAAGAACACAACACAACAAAATTTTTTCACACCTGGATATCATACATAACAACACTCCCACACCACACTAGGTATCTTACGGTTTATACATTTAGACAAACAACCTGGTACGATGAGGAGTTACTCAGAGAACACCAACGTGTGATGGAGGCATCCCAATACCTCGATAACTGATACCGTGAACAAGAAGAATTGGTTTTTGCACCCCCCAGGAGTCATCAGATAAACAGACTACTGGCATTATGCCCATCGAGACCCTTATAAGACCTTGTACTACATTTAGAATCCCAGTTTATCTGTTTAAATCTGGCTCCATGATCTTTGTCCCTGCAGCTGGAGTTGGAAACAGTAAAAGGGATGTAAAAGCAAAAATAAAATTCAATACAAATCTTTACACAGCTGCTGACTGCTTTACAGGGAAACAAACAAAGCTGCTTTAGAAAGTAAGGCAGGGGCTCCCCCTGCTGTTCATAAGTATGATTGTTTCCCTGCAGAGCAGTTAGGGATCATCTAACTATTCCTATCCCTAGAAGTAAATGAAGGGGGAATTTCACTGCATACAGTCAGGTTTCTTATAAAAACAGTACACACTTTTTAATTAAAATATATTGGAGATAAGTTTCTTTTTCATTAAGGAAAGTAAAAATAGGATTTTATTTTTTTGCCTTTAGGTGTCCTTTAAAGCCCATATTTAGCTTTAAAAAAAAGTGTTTTTTCATTTTGTTTTAATGTCATCTCCATTTCTCCAGAAACATATTTAATGAATATTTTTTTATTTTGTCGTATATAACTTTTTTTTGCTTTCTTGAAGCTCCTCATTTGTGCATTTTGAGGATGACCAGAGCCTTTTTTAGGATAGTGATGCAAATATTCAGTTGTATTAAAGAATACATTTTAATGTTTTAATACATGTTTCCTTGATCAGTCTCTAAAGCTTTGAGTTCAAAATGATATTCTGTCTAGGACATTCATGATTTAAGTTTGTTTAAAATAAAACTTTAACAGTATTTACATACAGTATTACCTTGACAATATTTAAAGAACAGCAGATTCTGGACTTATTAAGAACATGAGCAATGAAAGGTTTTAAAACATTTTATTTATTCACTGTCAGGCCAGTTTCACTAGGAAATTGGAACACTAATCATTTTTTCTTTCAGAATTTCACATTGTTCTCAACCTTTTTTCAATCTTGGCAATTTATCATTTACTAAATGAAATATCTCAAGTAGGAAAATAGTCCTAAGATTTTTTTTAAAGAAATGTACAAGGTTTCCCTAGACTCTGATGTTAAACTAACCAAGAATTGTCTTCAACTCTTCAAATATGTGGAGTGATAAAACAATGTCTTCATCCAAAAACTGATGTGCCCATTGGTTTAAAGGTATCTTACTGTCTTATAGCTATAAAAACCTAGCCAAGAAAAATAGGAATTAGTAAGAGAAAAATGTTCTTTTCACTGAGAGCACATTCACCTGCTCCTGAAAATCATGAAAATGCATAGCCCTCGGTTGGCTCTACCATTTTCTGCTCATTTATAGAAGCCCTTTATAGAGTTCTTTTGAATCTAGAAAGGTCTTAGTAAAAGTACTTAAAAAGAAGACTAACTATAGACTAACAGGAGAAGGTGCAATATCAGAATGGTTTCTGGAAGAAAATGGACAAAGGAGACGTACATAAAGGATTATGTAAGGAGAGTACAATGCCACTCCTCACCTCCTCGGCGTTGCTTTCAAGATGGTGTCACCCATGGCTCAACCATGAAAACCACTATTACAAAACTTAAATTAAAAGTTGTTGAGGTCTTATAGAAATTAATGGAAGCTGTGATGATTCTATTGGAACATTTTAAATTAGACTTTAAGAGGGTTTTCTTTAGGAATTGGCTGAATTTTTTTTGAGGTATTCATATTTTTTAGCGCATCATTCATGGTAATTCTCTGTTCGCACTTTTTTTAATCAGAACTTATGATAAATGTCATGACACTTGTAGTTTTAGAGTTTGTGAGTTTAGTTCATACAAAACCTGGATTTAAAAAAAGATAATACAAAAAAAATTTAATACATTTTTTTAATTGATTGTAGGAGGTCCCCCATCAGCTAAAACACCACTTTGGCTGGTTTTAGATGGCAAATAGTAAAATTCAAAGACAGTACTTGATAAATTTTGAAATTTCCAATTTAAGCCATGATAAATCTGTCCCCTAGTAAATCTAGGGTCTAGTTTTTTTTTATTTAAGCAGTTTCTGGTCAAATATTGATATAAACATTCCATTTTGATTCAGGTCTCAAAGTCCCTCCTACTGACATTTACGGATCTATTTAGTAAAAGTCTAACTTTGTTTTCTCTAATTTTTCAAAAAACTTAAAAAACTCATTTTTAGAGAGAATTTTTTTTTTTTTTTAGATTTATATTTAAAAATACTCCAGCTAAAACCTGTCGAATTTATGTAAAAGTCAGTGGCAGAAGTCGATTTAACTATTTGAAGATTTTTTTTTGCCTTCACGATTTTTGGGGTGTTTTACAATGGTTTTGTTTCTGGTAAAATATGAGAAGAAAATCGAGTTGTTTTATTTTTTGGACCTAAAATGAATAGGAAATGGAGACCAGGGTAGAATTGAATCAGAAATTTGTTGTAAGCCAACATCAGCAAACACCATACTGAAAGCAAACAGTTGTCACCCTCAACATACTTTGAAAAGAATTCCGTACAGCCAGTTCATATGTTACCATAGGAATTGCAGCTTTGCATCCAATGTTACAGGCTTGACTTATCAGAGTAATGGTTTCTATAACTGTAATTTCAAATGGATAATGTACCTATTGGAGTGGAAATGTTGCAAGAAACAATATGTGGGTCACTCAATCCGGTGCCTAGAAGACAGAATAAGGAAGCACATTAGAGCCATTGAAAAGAAAGATGAAAAATCTCCCAAAGAAAACACTTTTCATTATGTTCCTCTAGGGGCACTCAAGACATTGTGAAAGGTCAATGAGCAGGTAAAAATTACCCTGAGAGGAGGTGACATTCTGCACCCCCTGAATTTAAGAGAGGCATTCTGTATCTTAGAACTCGACACCAGAATACCGAAAGGTCTAAATACAATATATGACCTTGTACTTATACTGACATAGATAATTAGGTATTGTTTAGGACAACTAAAGCATTAGATATTTCAAAATCAAGACAACTTACATGAGCTCCCCCTGTATTTTTACCCACATTTTCACTTATATATGTAAATATATCTACACAAATGATGTCCCCATGGCTACACAGCAGCTTGTTTATATAAACTATAGTAGTACTTATCTGTTATCTACTGTGTATCCTGTGCTTGAATGGCTGCCCCCATGGCTACACAGCAGCTTGTATATATAAACTATAGTAGTACTTATCTGTTATCTACTGTGTATCCTGTGCTTGAATGGCTGCCCCCATGGCTACACAGCAGCTTGTATATATAAACTATAGTAGTACTTATCTATTATCTACTGTGTATCCTTTGCCTGGATTGCTGCCCCCATGGCTACACAGCAGCTTGTTTATATAAACTATAGTAGTACTTATCTGTTATCTACTGTGTATCCTGTGCTTGAATGGCTGCCCCCATGGCTACACATCAGCTTGTTTATATAAACTATAGTAGTACTTATCTGTTATCTACTGTGTATCCTGTGTTTGAATGGCTGCCCCCATGGCTACACAGCAGCTTGTTTATATAAACTATAGTAGTACTTATCTGTTATCTACTGTGTATCCTGTGTTTGAATGGCTGCCCCCATGGCTACACAGCAGCTTGTTTATATAAACTATAGTAGTACTTATCTGTTATCTACTGTGTATCCTGTGCTTGAATGGCTGCCCCCATGACTACACAGCAGCTTGTTTATATAAACTATAGTAGTACTTATCTATTATCTACTGTGTATCCTTTGCCTGGATTGCTGCCCCCATGGCTACACAGCAGCTTGTTTATATAAACTATAGCTGCAAAACTAAAGCAAACAAATCAGATTTGCCAGTGTAGGGCAATAAAACATTATATTGTCATTCCTATGAAACACTTTCATTTTTTGGTGTTACTGTTCCTTTAAAAATGAATGGAACAGTGATTCTCTCTAGTGTCTGACTTTTTTTCAGACAAAAAATGCACGTGGGGATATTCTGCAGATCTAAAAGGGCAGATTTTCCTCTCAGATCAGAGTTTGAGATTCTGAAAATTTATAGCACCAGACAATTTCTTTACAGTACCAGGCTTTAGTCATGCCTGCACCTCGCAGCAGATTAATAATCTTAAAAAGGAACAGCAGGATTGAGTAGCAAAATGGACATAAACAGAAAAGAGAGTCTGTGTAACTAATAATTTAGCAGTAACAGTGTGAAAATGTGTAAATGTGCTCAGTAATGTAACTGTGTTATAATCAAATAAAATAGTGGATACTCAGAAAAAAAATAAAGAAACATAATATTGTGCATGAACGATGTTTATTAAAAGAATCATTTGTTAATTATTTCTCTATGTAAACATGCTATCAAACTGATTTATGCAAGGAAGAAATGATTAGGGTCTAATGGAAAAATTTGCAAAGCATTGTCAGATTTTTTTTGGTGACAGGGAAGGTAAGCCGCGGTGTGTCCAATATTCTTCCCAGTCCAGTTGCTCAAGAGACGTGTATTCCTTTAGAAAAGTACAGTTATTCAAAGTACAGGAGTCAGACATCATCATTCTGGCTTTTTCTACAATGTGACACTCCTTGGGTATTGTACATTCCATAAGAAGGTGAGGCATTCTAACATTTAGTGCATCTTCATCTGTGGGGATAAAAAAGCTAAATAATTATCATATCATATCATATGATTGGCTAACGAAACAGAACACAGAAAGTTCTAATATCTAGAAACTTGATGAAAAATGTTGCTCATCACAATTTATGTGGACACAGAACCCCTCAGTGCAGTGACTTCTAATATCCATATTAGTGATGGGCAAATTTATTCGCCAGGCACGAATCACCAGGGAATATTTGCCGGCGTTGAAAAAAAAAATCGGGCGCCTTCGTTCAAAAGCAGACGCCTACGTCGGCTCCGTTTTGTGAATTTTTCGCTGTTTCGTGAATTTTCGCCAATCACTAATCCTTATCATTTACAGTAGGGGGTACATTATCCCTTATAATACATGAGTTCCCTGTATAACTCAGCCTACAGCCTTGTACCTTTATATGGTCACAGAACAACCCCTCAGTGACTTCTAATATCCTTATCATTTACAGTAGGGGGTACATTATCCCTTATAATACATGAGTGATACTCAGAGTTCCCTGTATAACTCAGCCTGCAGCCTTGTGCCTTTATATGGTCACAGAACAACCCCTCAGTGACTTCTAATATCCTTATTATTTACAGTAGGGGGTACATTATCCCTTATAATACATGAGTGATACTCAGAGTTCCCTGTATAACTCAGCCTGCAGCCTTGTGTCTTTATATGGTCACAGAACAACCCCTCAGTGACTTCTAATATCCTTATTTACAGTAGGGTGTACATTATCCCTTATAATACATGAGTGATACTCAGAGTTCCCTGTATAACTCAGCCTGCAGCCTTGTGCCTTTATATGGTCACAGAACAACCCCTCAGTGACTTCTAATATCCTTATCATTTACAGTAGGGGGTACATTATCCCTTATAATACACGAGTGATACTCAGAGTTCCCTGTATAACTCAGCCTGCAGCCTTGTGTCTTTATATGGTCACAGAACAACCCCTCAGTGACTTCTAATATCCTTATCATTTACAGTAGGGGGTACATTATCCCTTATAATACATGAGTGATACTCAGAGTTCCCTGTATAACTCAGCCTGCAGCCTTGTGCCTTTATATGGTCACAGAACAACCCCTCAGTGACTTCTAATATCCTTATCATTTACAGTAGGGGGTACATTATCCCTTATAATACACGAGTGATACTCAGAGTTCCCTGTATAACTCAGCCTGCAGCCTTGTGCCTTTATATGCTCACAGAACAACCCCTCAGTGACTTCTAATATCCTTATCATTTACAGTAGGGGGTACATTATCCCTTATAATACATGAGTGATACTCAGAGTTCCCTGTATAACTCAGCCTGCAGCCTTGTGCCTTTATATGCTCACAGAACAACCCCTCAGTGACTTCTAATATCCTTATCATTTACAGTAGGGGGTACATTATGCCTTACAATACACAAGTACTACTCAGAGTTCCCTGTATAACTCCTTAGTATGCAAAAATGTATTGACCATTGGGTACATTATCATGTATACAGTTTACAAAATACTTAAAATAAAAGAATATGCAATCTTACCACTCATCTGAACAGCTTCTTCAATTCAACTGAGTGCCATTTAAACCTTTAAGGGTAGTACAGTCACAGATAGTGATGAGCGAACCTGTCCCATTTAGCTTTGCTGAAAAATGAGCAAAACTGCAAAAAAAACTGTGAATCTGCGAAAAAAATTATGGAAAACTATGGAAAAATTTGGCAAACGTCGAAAGATTAGTTAAACAAATTGGGCTTTAAAAATGTTTTCACACGTGACAATTTTTCTGGCTCCAAATGCGAGTCGATGAGAGATTTTTCTTGTGGCAACTTTTTTTAAATATATGACTTTTTTGTCCAAATGTATTAAAGTTAATGGGAGTTTTTACTTATTCTCAGACAAGCTTATAATCCTCAACTCACTGGACAGGTGTAACCTTACCTGATCATTTTAAATGGATGCTGATAGAATTTATAAAATGTTACCTACAGTATGTTTCAATATGACACTTATGGGCAGATTTATTAAAGGTCGAGTTGTGTTTTCTCAAAAAATTTGAGTTTTTCAAGGATAGTTTCATTTAAAAGCTTGAATTTTTTTGGGAAAAAAACCCATATTTTTTGAGATATATTATGCCGCTAAGATGCTAAAAGCCTTAATCTAAAAATACTCTAGCTAAAACCTGTCGAGGTAATGTAGAAGTCAATTGAAAAGGTCCCTTTAACCGTTTGAAGATGTATTTTGCCTTCATGATTTTTTTTATTTTTACAGTGGTTTGCCCTAGAAAAATTTATAAATTTGAGGTAGTCTGGGGTTTTTAGCCTCAATACATTTGAGTATTCAATTTTTTTCCGAATTGTATTCATTTGAGTTTTTTGCATTTGGGTTTTTATAAAAGCAAGCATTCTAGTTGTAAGTTTATTCATGGTAGAAAAAAACTTCACAAATATCACACTCCACCTTTGATTATAACTCTCTTAGGGGCATATTCATCAAGGGTCGAATTTGAAAAACTTCGAAATTTGAATTCAAAAAGACCAACCGAAAATAAGTCCAATTTTTTTTGGCCGAATAGGTAAATCTTCGAATAGTATGAAACAAATTAATAGCTCATTCGATCAAATTTGAATCAAATTTTTCCCAAAAAAAACTTTAATTTTTTAAAGTTCACCAATTCACTCCAAATAGGAGGTCCCACATAGGCTAACACAGTAATCCAGCAGGTTTTAGATGGCAAATCGTTGAAGTCGAATTTTTAAAGAGACAGTACATGATCAATTTCGATTTCAAATTTTTAAAAAATTTTTCAAAATTCGAATCGAATTTGGACTATTCCCAAGTCAAGGTACACAAAAATAGCTTGAAATTCAAATTTGTTTAATTTGAAAATTCACCTCGACTTTTGACCCTTTGGGGCAGATTTATTAAGGGTCAAAGTGAATTTGTGAAGAAAAAAACTTCGAGTTTCGAAGTCATTTTTTGGATACTTCGACCATCGAATAGTATACTACGACTTCGACTTCGATTCGAAGTAAAATCCTACTACTTCGAAAATCAAAGTACTGTCTCTTTAAAAAACTTTGACTTCAATACTTCGCCATCTTAAACCTGCCGAATTCCTATGTTAGCCTATGGGGAGCTTCTACAACATTTTTCTAAGTCTATAGAGGTTGAAGGAAAAACCTTCGATCGATCAATGAAATCCTTCGAATCTTCGGATGGCCAATTTTGCTGAAAAATACTTTGACTTCAAAGTCGAAGTATTTCAATTCGAAGGTTGAATTTCGAAGTATTTTCTACTTCGAAATTCGACCCTTGATAAATCTGCCCCTTAATGTATAAGCCCGATTTTGTCAGCTATACTTCAGCCTCACTGGAGAACTATTTGTGTTGCTGAAGACATTTTCATTCTATGGAAAAAAACACACCCAATTGAATCTAGACTTAATTCTATCAAATACATAAGGGGTTCCCATTTTATCTCACAAGCAATTCTACACCAGAAGAGTAGAATACTTTCCCCAAAAGTTTACTGCATATTCAAGGAGGGGTTCTATTATTGTTTTATACATTTATACTTTAATACATTTATCCTTACATAAATGCCTCTTTGTGTACATTAAATTGCTGTGTTGCTTGCCAGACATTGACTAGAACGGCTTACTGTTTAGAAGTCTATTCTCCACAACTTACCTGATCATTTTAAATGAATTCCGAAAGTATCTAGTATGCATTCCTACCTTTGTCTAGTGATGAGAGATTTTTTTCGCCAGCCCTGGATTTGCGGCGAAATTAAATTACACATTTTGCTTTTTGAGAATTTTTTCATGAAACTGCAGCAAAAAATTGCCACAGAAAAATTCACCACAACAAAAAAGTTGTCAAGATAAAATGCTGCAGTGACAAAAAAAGTTACCATAACAAAAAATGCCCATTGACTTCATTGCATTTGGACAAAAAAAGTCGCCATAACAAAAAATGCCCATTGACTTTATTGCGTTTGGACAAAAAAAGTCGCCATAAGAAAAAATGGCCATTAACTTTAATGCATTTTGAGCAAGAAGAATTGTCACAAGCATAAAAATTTGATAAGGGTAAAAAAAATGTTGTCACCTATTGACTTCAATGCATTTCAAAAAACGGGACAAATTCACTCATCACTAACTGTGTCCAATGACCCTGATATGCTGAATATTAAACTTATGGGGTAAAGCAATAAAAGTCATAGAATTAAAAAAAAATGCATACATTAATGGCCAAACATTTGGGTTTTTGAGGGTAGTTTCAGTAAAAAAAACTAGAATCTTTCAAGATTTATTATGCCCCAAAGCTGCAAAAACCTTGAATCTGAAAATACTCCAGTTAAAACCTGTCAAAGTCATGTAGAAGTCAATGGCAGAGGTCCCTTGAACTATCTGAAAACTCAGTTAGAGGAAGTTTTTTTTTAGCAGATAACATGATCAATTTGAGTATTCACGTTTTCCTCCCCAATTGCATTCATTTGAGTTTTTACATTTGGGTTTTTTCATAAATAACAAGCCTTAGAGTTATGATTTTATTCTAATAAGACTTTGACCTTTGATAAATCAGTCTTTTTATATGTGCATTTGGTCAAAGGGTGAGGGTTGTGAGCTTTTTTTCTACAGTACATCGAATAAACTTAGAACTCAAATTTTTGCTTATTTATGAAAAAACTTGAATGTAAAAAACTTGAATGGATGCAATCAGGGGAAAAAGACTTATAGTAAATTGATCGGGTTTTCGACAGCAAACATTCTCCCACTATTTTTTTTAAAAAGGTTTGTCTATAATCATTATTATATAATTATTACACTTTGACTGTATAGGACGTTATCTTGCTTCTCCATTAACTTATGCAAGTGATCAGTGCCCTGATCTCATAAGCACATTTTTACTTTTTTAAATAATTGTGTAAGGGGGAAGCCTATTTACAAATTTTCGCAGTCGAGAAAAAAAAAACATGAGCTCAAAACAAAAACTGCAACAAACTTGTGCGACTTTTTTCCAAACACTATCTTATTTAAGAAAAAATGTAGACAAGATATTCACAAGCACGTTTTTCTCAGGAAAAAAAAGCACACCAGCAAGAACCAAATTGTTCCATAAAAAACGAGAATGTTATAATGAACCTGGAAAATAAATATGTAATAAAATATGTTGTAATTTCTAACTGACTCCAATTAAACCTCGACAGAGTTTTTGTGGTTTTATTCTTTAATAAATCTTGACTACTCAAGGTTCCAAAGAATATTCTCAAGTATATTTGCATTTACATTTTTTTTCTGCATTTTTTTTGTATTGTGAAAAAAAAACCTCCTTTAGTTAAATCAGCCCCATAGTCTAATCTCCATTTTCCTGGGGCATTTTTGGTGAGCAATTTCATATGAATGATATTATTTGTAGTTTTCTCTGTTTTAAACACCGTAATGTTTGCAGTCAATTTTTTTTCAGTAGTGATAATAAAAAAATAAATAAATGTTAATGTTTTATTTTATTAATCATTGAGACATTCTCTAAAGCTTTCAAATTAAAATGATATTCTGTTCTAGGAAATTCCTTAATTCAGGTTTGTTTCAATAAATAAAAAAAAAGTTTAAATACAATATTTAGTTTAAATACAAAGTTTAAATACATCTTGACAATATTTGAAGAACAGCAGCTTCTTGGCTTGTTAAGAACATGAACAATGTTTTGAAACATTTTATTTAATCACCATAAAATAGGTTCAGCACAGGTTTGAGTATTTAGAAAAGGAAACTGCTCTTATCAATATTTTATTTGCACATTTAACCGTTCTCTGGGGGGTGGGATGTACTGTATTTATAAGATTGGAAAATTATTTTCAGTTTTCCTCAAAGAATTTCACATTGTTCTTGACTTTTATTTTTCCAGGCTATTTAACTGTTGTTATTTGAGGCAGGGGATTTTTCAATGTGTTGCACAGTGTTTCAATATACCGTGTAAGACGCGCAGGGATAGTTCAGCGCTCTCTTACCTCCTGGCGCGTCTCGTCCTGGGCTCCTGTGTGCAGACGCGCACTTCTGCATGGTTTGCCTCCGAGCGTCATGACGCGTGCGTCACAGCGGCGTTTGTCGTGACATCATGGATTCAGCGCCAAATTTGAATTTGGCACCAAAATGCCTTTAAAGCTCCAGTCCTCCAGTGCCCAAGCTAGGCTTCAGTTTACTGTTCCTGCTCAAGAGTATTCTTCTGATTATCCCTTTTTTTGACTTCTGCTTGACTCTCGTTTACAATTCCTGCTGCCTGTCTCTGACTCTTCACCTGTTTGAATACCTTTATTCTAAATCCTTGCAAGTACCTCGTTTTCTGACTATTTGCTATAGATTTGCACTTTGTTGGTTTTCTGCAGCAGAAAGCTGGGGCCCCAAAAGGGCACCGGTGAACACCAGAGAGCGCAGGGTTTTCCTATGCAACCGAGTGTACTTATCATCACGCAAGGTTCTGATAACGAGATTGTTTCATACAGTAACTGTTGCTTTCGAATTTGACCTGCATACTAAGAATCAATTGCAAACTAACTGAACAGTTATGCCCCATGTGGCCCCCCTTATAATCGCTAACTAACTCATAGTTAGAGAGCCGGGGTGTCGGAAAAATGTAGAAGGATCTTTAAGAAACACTGCATCTCTGTCTGCTTGTAACAGGGGCAAATATCTCCTGTGTCATAGCCATCATTAACCCTTGATGTACCACCGACCTTGTGTGGGGGAACCCTTGAGTGAAGCAGGCAGAGAGTTGTAGTTCAATCACATTCTCTTTATTTGTCAGGGCCTTCAGCAGCGTGAATGTTGATAAAAGGATCCGCACACACTTCTTTCTTTTGCAGTGGGGGGTCACCCCTTCACTTTATTTGTTTAATCACCACACCATCATGATGGTGTGGTGATTAAACAAATAAAGTGAAGGGGTGACCCCCCACTGCAAAAGAAAGAAGTGTGTGCGGATCCTTTTATCAACATTCACGTTGCTAGGGGACCTTGCCGGGTCGACGGAAGAACGCACCACCTCTGCAGGATCAGTGAGATTGGGTGTGCGGTAAGAAAATCACAGGGCCTTCAGCAGCACATTCATAGGGCTCAATCTCCCAATCTTTTGCAGAACATTGACTGTAACAGCACACTGCCGGGGGGGGCATATGCTCACAGGTACCCCTCTTGGGCCCTGGCTGGCTCAATCTGGATATAGCCTTTCCTCTAAACCCTGGCTGTCGGGATTCCTGCTGCGAACACTATGCCCACTCACTCCTAGTTGGGGTCACAGCTGCCCATGCTAGTTACCTCTCTAACTTACACTTTCTAGAGCTTACTGTTACACCACTAGGCCTCACACTATCTTGGCTCAGTACCTCTTACAGGAGATGACTCTACTGCCGCAGTGCCATTTGCTCATCTTGCTTCCCATGACGCATCTCTGTCTCACTTCTTGAAACCTTCTCTTTTATAACTTCCTATTCTCCACCCACTGGGGACTTTCCCTCAAAACTGTTATCGCTCCCCCTAGTGGCCAACCTGAAAATATGTATTAATCATTACTTAAACATTTATATTAAACCATCAACATTTTACCCTACCCTTACATCTCACCCTCCTCAAAACCATACACATCCTTGTGTCTGCGAATTAAACTATTACTCTACATCTTCACATGCTTTAAACCCAGTAAAGTTGAATTTTTAAAGAGACAGTACAGAATAAATTAGAATTTTCGAATTTTTTTCAAATTCAAATCGAATTTGGACGATTCCCTAGTCGAAGTACACAAAAATAGCTCGAAATTCAAAATTCGTTTGGCACCTCTACCTGGAAGGTCTAATGACACCTCAGTCATGCTGATACAATCAACACCTTTCCTTGCTGATTATGATAAATAGATTATGCTGATTGGAGCAACATTCAAGGGTATTTATTCCAGAAAGATCTTATTTACAAGTCATTCTGAATGGAGAAAGCCAGTCGGATGATTTGACTTATTACTACAGATGTGCCACCTAGTGCTCATTCAATTCACACTCACAACCATGGCACATCTGCACCTCAGATCAGTGTTGGACTGGCCCACCGGGATACCAGGAAAACTCCCGGTGGGCCCAGGTGTCAAAAGAGGGACTGTACCTCTGAAAACGGGACAGTTGGGAGGTATGCATTATCTAGAAAGTTCTGAGTTATGGGAAGGCTGTCTCCATTAAACTCCATTCTATCCAAATAACTCAAATTTTTAAAAATGATTTTCTTTTCCTTTTTGTTGTTGTTATAGAACAGTACCTTGTACTTGATATAAATAATTTGGGGTAAAAAAATCATAAATGGGCATTTCATGCCCATTTCCAATTTCTTTGAGAACAAAGAGGCTAAATAGATGGAATAATAGATTATAGTATATCAAGAATAGAGACAAGGAGAATAGAGGTTGAGTGAGGAGAAGAAGAATAATAGTACTGAGAGTGGGCCCCTGGTCTATGGTTCTTTGTTGGGCCCCTGGTCCAAGGTTTTGAGGTGGGCCCCTGGTGTCCCAGTCTGACACTGCCTTAGATCAATCATCTTAGAATGGAACAGCAGGACTGAGTAGCAAAATGGGCATCCAGAGAAAAGAGAGTCTGTGTAACTAATATCGTAGCAGTAACAGTGTGAAAGAAAACGCATATATGAGCCCAGTAATGTAACTCCGTTATAATGAAATAAGATAATGGATACTCTGAGAAATATTAATTTGTGCAAGACGTTTATTAAAATGATGATTTGTTAATTAATTCTCTATGTAGACATGCTACCAAGTTGATTTGTGCAAGGACAATAGGATAAGGGTCTAATGTCAAAAGCTGCAAAGCATTATAAGGTTTGTCCTGTCCAATAGCGTTAAACGCACAGTTGCTAGGCAAGCATGTCTAGCTTTCGAAAAGTACAGTTATTCAAAGTGCAAGAGCTAGACGTCATCATTTTCACTTTTTCCTTAATTTGACATTCCTTGGGAAGGGTACATTCCATAAGAAGGTTAACCGTTGAAGTGCGTTTAAGAAGATCTGTGGTGATAAAAAAGTCAAATACTTAAATAAATGCATTTCATTAGTTAAGGAAAGAGAACATAGAAGGTTCACTTTCTACTATAAATACATTTTACGGTAAGTACTGTATATAATAAGTTAAAGTTCACCATAAAAAACACACCCATAGACTCTCATGTATCGATTAAACAATGTTGCGTGGTTTGAATGATTAATCGACCCGTTGACTTCAAAGCATTTAGTGAATTTTTGCTATTTCTCTAATTTTTGGTTAAACTAAATGGGTCAGATTCTTCCATCCAAACTTACAGTATAATGCATAAGAAATACCTGACCTGTATTACTATAACCTTGTGACTTTATATGGGCACAGAACCCCTCAGTGACTTCTAATATCCTTATCATTTACAGTAGGGGGTACATTATCCCTTATAATACATGAGTGATACTCAGAGTTCCCTGTATAACTCAGCCTGCAGCCTTGTGCCTTTATATGGGCACAGAACCCCTCAGTGACTTCTAATATCCTTATAATTTACAGTAGGGGGTACATTATCCCTTATAATACATGAGTGATACTCAGAGTTCCCTGTATAACTCAGCCTGCAGCCTTGTGCCTTTATATGGGCACAGAACCCCTCAGTGACTTCTAATATCCTTATAATTTACAGTAGGGGGTACATTATCCCTTATAATACATGAGTGATACTCAGAGTTCCCTGTATAACTCAGCCTGCAGCCTTGTGCCTTTATATGGACACAGAACCACTCAGTTACTTATTTTAGATATACAGATACCTATGACCTATGATCATATATATTATATGCTTTATATAACTCCTTATTGTGCAATAATTTATAAACCAGTGGGAACGTGATCATTTATACAAAAAATACTTACAAATATGCGATATGCATTTTTTAAAGAAACAGCACTTCATATTTGCTGATAATATTTTCTTCTTTTGATTGTTAGACTTAGCTCCTTGATCACATTCTGTAGTTACTTCACCATTTCTTAAGAAGTCTAAAAATAAAGAAAATATGACTAATACTTAAACATTCAGCATAAATTGCATTAATAAGTTCATTTCCTACTGTAACATCACTTGGGGGCTGATTCACTAAGGGTCGAATAGTAATTGAAATCCTTCGACTTCGAATATCGAAGTCGAAGGATTTAGCGCAAATACTGCGATCGTACGATCGAAGGATTATTCCTTCGATCGAATGATTAAATCCTTCGAATCGAACGATTCAAAGGATTTTAATCCAACGATTGAAGGAATATCCTTCGATCAAAAAAAACTTAGGAAAGCCTATGGGGACCTTCCCTATAGGCTAACATTGACTTCGGTAGCTTTTAGATGGCGAACTAGGGGGTCGAAGTTTTTTTTAAAGAGACAGTACTTCGACTATCGAATGGTCGAATAGTCGAATGATTTTTACTTCGAATCCTTCGATTCGAAGTCGCAGTCGTAGTCGAAGGTCGAAGTAACCCATTCGATGGTCGAAGTAGCCCAAAAAATACTTCAAAATTCGAATTTTTTTTCTTCGAATCCTTCACTCGAATTTAGTGAATCGGCCCCTAGGTGTAGTTCAAAGGACAGCTAAGTACAATGCACTTGGAAAGTCGTGGCTAGTATTTTAATTTAGAAAAAAAGTATGTATATTTTTCAGTATAAGTAGAAAATAAAACAGAATTAATTAATAATGAATGAATTCAACTCAAAGTCCATCTTTTGTGAAATTATGGAGCAGATTTATCAAAGGTCGAGGTGAATTTTTGAATGAAAAAAATTCGAATTTCAAGGTATTTTTTGTGTACTTCGACTAGGGAATAGTCCAAATTCGATTTGAATATGAAAAAAATTAGAACATTTGAATATCGAAATTTATCAAGTTTTTGAATTGCTGTTTTAGCCTATGGGGGACCTCCTAGAATGTATTTGGGGGCATATTTATCAAGGGTGGAATTTTCGAATTGAAAAAACTTCGAAATTCAAATCCAAAAAGACCAACTGAAATTAAGTTGAAGGTTTTTTTTGGTCGAATAGGTTCGTTTTCGATCAAATGGGTTCTTATTCTGCCAAATTCAATCAAATCGAAGGAATAGCGTATTCGATAGAATTCCCCAAAAAACCTTCATTTTTCAAAGTCCACCAATTGACTCCAAATAGGTTCTAAGAGGTCCCCCATAGGCTAAAACAGCAATTCAGCAGGTTTTAGATGGTGAATGGTCAAAGTCAAATTTTTAAATAGACAGTACATGATAAATTTCGATATTCGAATTTTCAAATTTTTTTTCAAATTCTAATAAAATTTGGACTATTCCCTAGTCGAAGTACACAAAAAGTAGCTCAAAATTTGAATTTTTTTCATTTCAAAAATTCACCTCGACCTTTGATAAATCTGCCCCATGGACTCAATTGGTGGACTTTGAATAATCAAAGTTTTTATTGTAAAAACTTCTAATGGAATTCGATCAATTGCGTTATTCCTTCGATTTGTATGATTAGAATTCGGGCCGAATACGGACCTATTCAATAGAAAACTGACCTATTCGACCAAAACAAAACTTCAACTTAATGTCAGTAGGTCTTTTTGAATTAGAATTTCAAACTTTTTTCAATTCGAAATTCGACCCTTGATAAATATGGCCCTTAGTGTAGTCTGTCCGTTGTAGTACCCTTTATACAATATATTGATTAGATATTATAAAAATTAGATAATCAGCCAGCACAATATGTCCTACTGTATGCTGCTAAAAATGAAATGTGCGCTGCATGAAACAATATTCAGGGGCAATTAAATCTGTAATCTGATTTCTGAACATTTATTAATTGCAGAGTTGTGGGGGTTCCTTAGTGTAAAGGGTTGTTTAATTGAACCTGGATAGTTCAACAGTAAAAATACTGTTATTATTTTTTTCAGATTAATATATTGATAATAAGTATACAGTAAACTTGAACTTTAAGGTCCAAAGTTGGATCAACTGGTCAATTAATGCTGATAAATAAATATCTCTACCCTAATGTAGGTAAAACACTCACCTTCATATGTGAGTTGTGTGGGAGATAGTTTGGCAGTTGTGTTCTTCCCACATGTAGTAAATTCAGGAGAAAATAGCTTGTCCAATTCACACTCCATATAGTCTTCTACAGGGATGTCAGTGAAAAAAGTTTAGAATAAAAGCACAAAACGCTGTAATATTTTCTGACTTGCCCACTTATGTGTTACAAATACTTGTAGAAAAAAAACCACAGGGAAAAGGTTTCAATCTTTTCCTCTTCAAAAACAAAAAATTATAATCCAGAAGTCAATTTGCTACAGAGGATATATTATTTCTTTCACACCTTTCCAAGGAGAGTGTTTATTAAAATACATGTGTCACGATCTGCACCCTAAATCCAGAACCAATGCTAAGCACCCTGGTCTCGGCTCTTGCTTCTGCCGCCTTTCGCCTCGGGAGAAGCCCTCGGCTAATTGGATGCCGCCAGGTCTTATAAAGAGAGGATCCAAGCTAAGGTTTCTGGATGAGCAGAGGGGCACAATTGTAAAGCAAAAGTCTTTGGGCAGAAGGTCTCAGTACAAGGAGTAGACAGAAGACGTAGTCAAATCAGGCTGGGTCGATGCAGGCAGAATACAAACGGAGTCAGACAGGCAAGGGTCAAAATCAGGATATCAATCAAGACAAGTCAAGGCAGGCACAAGTCGGATTACAGAGAGTAGAATAGTCGGTTACCAGGCAGAAGTCAGCGAAGTCAAAGACAGGCAGGGGTCACAACAGGAATCAGATATCAGACAGGAATTCAAATACAGTAGCACCAGGAACTCATTAGGAAAGACCCTATAACGGGCAATGAACTGCAGACTGAAATTCCCTTAAAGGAGAAGGAAAGGTTAAAACTAAGTAAGCCTTATCAGAAAGGTCCATCTAAATATACCAGTAAACCCCCAAAGTAATGCTGCTCTGAGTCCCCTGTCAAAAGAAACACCACATTTCTTTCCTTCTATTGTGTACTCATGGGCTTCTGTATCAGACTTCCTGCCTTCAGCTTAAACCTCATTGCCCTGGGCAAAAGCATGCTCAGTTTGCTCCTCTTCCCCCGCCCCCCTCCCTTCTCTACTGTAATCTGAGCCCAGAGCAGGGAGAGACTCAGGCAGGAAGTGATGTCACACCATGCTAATACTGCAGCTCCTATCCTAAACAAACAGAGAGTTTCTAGAGCTTTTTACACAGGTATAGTAAAACATTCTACAGAATAAATATAGTATTCTAGCTTGCACTATTGCAGCTAATCTATTGGCAATACAATGCCTCCGTAGCTTTCCTTCTACTTTAAATAGCGTTTGAATTTTGCGCATTGTGTGCTGACGTCATTACGTCAGCGCCAATGCGCCTATAAGAAGAGGAGATGCATGCCGCGCGCGCCCTAAGAAGCAGGCATTTTGGAGGAGGATGGACAACGTGGCGGGCGTCCCCGCTGAGGGGGCGGCAGGTGTCCCGGCCGACCCCCTCGAACCACTAGACCACCAGGGAGGTGACCAATCAGCAATTAGATTTAAACAGTCACCTTACAAGTTAGAAAACAAAAGTAAAGATCTGATTGGCTGCTTGCACAAACTAAAACAAAAAGGGGCATTCCTTTCTACCTACCTGATGAGGTTAAGCCCATTATGATAGGGATGAAACCCATGATAAGTAGGACAGTCACAGGAGAGACCATTGTGTTGCAATTACTCACTGTCACTGAAGAATACAATCTAATAAAAAAGCAGAGAAAAAGGGTTTACTACATTTTAGTGCTGAGATTATCCCATTAAACCCATGCATTTAAACAAATATGGTGCCTATATCAGGAGATCCCTCCAGGTACAGATGACATAGAGCTGGTTGGCAAAGAGGTTTTTCTGAAAAAAAAAATATTGTTGCCCCAATCAGGGTATGAACTCGTACCTCCAGTGGGGGAAAATGTTTCCTTTATTAGGTGCCCATTAAATGGGAAATGCTGATGGTCCCAGAAGTGCATTTTTTTGGCTAAAAGGCAACTACTGGTGATGTTAGGAATTCCATATTTCAATAGGTTTCACATATTTGTATTTCAATCAGAGGAAAAAAATAATCAGCCGTATCATTAAAAAATTAAACATTCTTATATTCTTATATAGAGTCTTGTATAACATGAATCATCAATTCAAGATAAACAAAGAAAAAAATAATTGCTATTTCTTTGAAAAAGACATTTTAAAAACACATTTGTGAGGAGTTTCTATTTGTCACTATCCCCACATTCGTTATCTAGTTTGTGTTACAGATAGGGATGGGCAAATTTAGTTTCGCCAAAAATATGTCACCAACGACCATTAAAGTCTATGGGTGCCAAATTTTTTTTTGACGTGCGTCTATTTTTTTTTGACGCACAATGCCATACAAGTCTATGGGCGTCAGTTCCCCAGCAAAACAAGGCGAAAAAATTCTCCTCGAATTGAATCCCGTCCATTTTTTTTTTTTTTTTGTAAATTTCGATTGGTTGTTTTCTTTTTTGAATTTCGAGTTTATGGGAGTTGCTGGGAGTTTTTAGTAGGGATGCACCGAATCCACTATTTTGGATTTGGCCGAATCCTTCGCTAAATTTTCGGCCGAATACCGAACCGAATCTGAATCCTAATTTGCATATGCATATGCAAATTAGGGATGGGAAGGGGAAAACATTTTTTACTTCCTTGTTTTGTGACAAAAAGTCATGTGATTTCCCTCCCTGCCCCTAATTTACATATGCAAATTAGGATTCAGTTCAGCCAGGCAGAAGGATTCGGCTGAATCTGAATCCTGCTGAAAAAGGCAGAATCCTGGCCGAATCCCGAACCGAATCCTGGATTCGGTGCATCCCTAGTTTTTAGAAACTCAAAATTTAACCCATGATAAATCTGTCGCTTGTCTCGATGTTTATTACGTGAAAACTCTATTGAAGTCTATGGGGAAAAAACTGAAACTGAATTTGGAGAAAAGTTTTTCTCCTCGAATTGAATCCTGTCCATGAGTTGTCACGTGATAAACCAGGTGATAACTTTTTCTCACTGAAGTGAATCTGGCCCAGTGTATCAAATATTACCTTATATTCTGCATGCAGACAATTATTTCGGTTAATGGTCACCTACTGCCTTACCTCTGTAAGTGAGTGAGTTTTTCTTGTTGCTCAGATTTTCAATTCATTGCCGCTATTTATACCATTCATAAAGCAGCACAGTGTCTATAATCCTTTGGTGGCTTATCAATCTTATGATCATAATTTTGTAACTAAAAAACCCCCTGTCTTTGTAAATACATGCATCTGCATAGATTACTGATATGACAGGGGACCAGGGAATGTGCATTGATCAATTTTTCTTCTTTTTTTCTATGTCTGTAGTTAATTTGGATCAGTAGCACTTCCAATGTATTTTAGTACATTTTTATTTAGCCATGGAGTGCTCTCACAATTTTTCCTTTTTGTATTTTGTATTGTAGCAGATTTATTCTGTTTGGAAGTTCAGCAGCTATGCTGCAGGCCAGGCTTCCATGTGGTTGTAGCACCCCCATACCTGTCTCTTTAAATGGTGGAACAATGCCTTTGGAAATGGGTGTTGGTCTGGGCAGTTTCTCTCTCTTAAAAGCCGCAAGCGGGGGAGGATTAATCTCATGGAACCAATGCTGGGGTCTAGGTTATCTCTCCCCTTTGAAAGCTAATGGCGGGGGAGGACTAAGCCCTATGATGAAAACCAATGCCCAGGTCGGGAGACCTTATTTTTCAGGTAATGCTCTTATGCCGGGAGGCTTTAGCATTTGAAATTATGACCAGCGGTAAATAGTTAGGGACTGCCATATGGGTTTTACCTTGACGTGGTATGGTGGCCTATCAATCTTATGATCATAATTTTGTAACTAAAAAACCCCCTGTCTTTGTAAATACATGCATCTGTATAGATTACTGATATGACAGGGGACCAGGGAATGTGCATTGATCAATTTTTCTTCTTTTTCTCTATGTCTGTAGTTAATTTGGCCAGATCAGTAGCACTTCCAATGTATTTTAGTACATTTTTATTTAGCCATGGAGTGCTCTCACAATTTTTCCTTTTTGTATTCTATAATCCTTTCATCCTCCTTTTTTTTGTTACTTTTCCAAACAGGATCCAGTAATATGAACAAATAAAAAGGGACTTGGTCAAAACGTTATGATTATATGATGTTCTGGTACCAGGTGACACTATTGTTTAATGTTCCATTACAAAAGTGATTTGGAAAAGGAAAAATGATGGTACTGATATATCATTGTGTACAGTGGTTAAAATAAACTGAACTAAAACTACAATGTTTAAAACAGAAGGGGTACACAATAAATACATAATTTGGTTAGTTAAAACTTGCCAATCAGTTTTGACCCTTTAATGTACAACCTGATTAGTTGCCATGTTATCTCATAAACAATTCTTACCTAGAAAGAAAAAAAATTAATTATTAATTTCATGCCATAATACAATGATCTCCTTTCTATAAACTTGACCCAAACATGTACTGTACATTCAAGGAGGAGTCTTATATTAAATAAACATTTTACCACTCATCCACTCATCACCCCCCCATATTTAAACCCTTAAAGGAGAACTTAACCCTAAAAATTAATGTGGCTAAAAATGGCAAATTTTATATAGTGAACTTTTTGCACGAGGCTAAAGTTTCAGCTTGTCAATAGCAGCAATGATCCAGGACTTCAAACTTGTCACAGGGGGTCACCATCTTGGAAAGTGTCTGTGACACTCACATGCTCAGTGGGCTCTGATTGGCTGTTGAGAAGCTAAGCAGGTTTGCTGATTATTTAATTCTGATGCTAATTGCACTGGTTTCTGTGCTGCCATGTAGTAATTATGTGTATTAATTACTAATCAGCCTTATATTGTGACATTTCTATTCTATGTGTACTGTATATTGTGAGTGGGTCCCTAAGCTCAGTAAGTGACAGCAGCACAGAGCATGTGCAGTGAATCAGCAAAAACAAAGATGAGGAGCTACTTGGGCATCTTTGGGGGCACAAATCTTCCCTACTGAAGAGCTGTGGTTGCCTTGGGCTGGTAGAGAGGCAAAAAACATAATGTACAACATTTCTAATCTACTTCTTTAGTTAAGCTTTAGTTCTCCTTTAAGTGTAATTAGTTGGCACCAGCCAAATGAGTTTGATGAACCATTGTGATTGAATGCTTGAGACTGTATTACCCATAAGGGTTTAAATGAAGAGGTATTCCCTATCACTCTCTACCAGATGAACTGAAGAAGCCATTTGGATGAGTCATGCAACGTATTCCCGAAAACTCAGTCCAGTTGCTTCAGACTTAATTCTACTAGATACTGTAGACAAAAGTAAACATTTCGACATTGTCTAGAAAAAAACTGTTTAAAAGTTTATAATCCACAACAACCTGTTGCTGAATATGCTGACACTTAGGGCAAACTCATTAAAAATCTTTTGATTCATTAAAAAAGTTGAAAAAAAAGTGAAAAAAAACAGACAAAACATGAGGGGTTTTAGTTTGTTTTTACTCGAATACTCACTCATTTAAGAAAAGCTAGACCTAAATGGTTAAATTCATTATTTTCCACAGAGAACAGGTTGCACACTGGTAAAATTCAATTTTTTATTTTCATTCAAAGTTTATTTTCAATGAGGCTAAAACTTAAGCCATGCTGTGTTGCTTGCCCACCCATTGGCAACATCTGTAAGGAACGGTTTGATCTCAATAGGATGTTTTTTTTAAATGTAGTTTATTTGCCCCTACTTCAACTCTTCAATTATGGAGTGATAAAATAATTTTTTCATGCAAAAGCTGATGTGCCCAATGGTTTAAATGTATTTTAGCAACTTTAAGCTACTATTTATACAGTAAATTCAATTTTTTATGTGACAATGATATCTCATTTCTATGATGCTTAACTCCTAATTCCCTCAAGAAGAGTCAAGACACAAAGCAGCCCAACTTTTTGAAACAACACTTTTTGACCTTGATAAGCTAAGAAACTAAACATTTATGTACAAGATCTACAATTATGTTAATGTCTATATTTTAAGTGAATCCCTTCTCCCATATCCATGCATGTGGTGGATTCCATAAAAATTTAATTACCTTAATAATATAAGGGTAACAGTCCACATTTTGGTATCCAATCTAGGGAAGGACAGGATCTCAGATTTAGGGGTTATTTATAAAAGTCCTAATGGCAAAAACCTGAAAATTTTGTGTTTTTTTACTATAAAATCCGAATTATTAGTGGGAAAAAAACTTAAGTTTTTCGTGATTTATTATACCCTGAGGATGAAAAAAGTCTGAATCCAGCATCTCAGAACTGGTGAGGTTTCATATCAGTCAATGGAAGAAATCCCGAAGATATCTTCACCTGCACTGGGTTTCATGCAATAATCAAAATATTTGTGTGGAAAATTCAAAAAATTCATACGATCCAAATTTTTTCACAAATTTTTTGGGTTTTTTTTTCCCGCACAGGAAATTTTTCAGGAAAATTTATTGATAGATAAGGGGAAAAAACCCATGCGGAGTAGTTTTCAGAAAATAATTAGATAAATTCTGACTTTGTTAAATGGGCCTCTAAGTTTATGATTCTTCCAAATCCAATATAGTTTTTGTAGTATTCAACTGAATCTGTGGGCCTTACCAAATTAAATTAGTAAATTATTTATCTGTGCCTTTTTTTAGTCATCACATGACTTTAGACCAAGTTAGATGTTGGATTTAGTTTGAGATTCTGGCAAATATTTTGGCAGATTTAATAGCGCATCCTTAATTTTATGCCACCCTCAGCATTCAGTATATTTCTATTGTGACTGAAAAACACAGTCAAGCCTTAAGTATATGCTGTTGGGTTTGAAGGGTTAAGCTTTCTAATGGTGCATGGAAACAACATGTAGGAGGGACTCGTCTCTTAAAGGGAACAGTGTCCACACATTGGCATTCTTTTCTTAAAACACAACAAATGTAAAACACTTACATAAAGCCAGTATTCTTGGGTAGGCACACCTTCTTTCCCATTCCTTAGGAATTTGGCTCCCACCTAACTGACTAGTGGTCCGGTATATGCTACACCTGTATCCCTCCACTCATGCACCTAGTGCTCAGTCACTTGGAATCTTCTCTAGTCTAACTTTTCCTAAACTAGGCTGTTGGGTCTCACTTACTTTGCCAGATGTTATTCTGGCCATGCCCTTCTATCAAGTTGCTTCACTTCGGTGGTGCACCTCCTTTTATACCCTTCTCGACCCACAGTGGCCTCTGGTGGCCGGAGTAAAAACTACACTTAAAATTATATTACAGTGTCTTTTTCCATTTTTTGAAACAGACAGCAAGAAACATTGTAAATAATGTGCAGTTTATTATAATTTACTTTTGAGAGCGCCCATGGGTTGCTTATTGAAGGTCCACATATACAGCTAAATAAGCTGCCAAGAAGCCTTTTCGGGTAACAAGCCAATGAATGAGTTTTTTAAGAATTCTTAGCCACATGAAATTTTTTTTATATATATATATACAATATGGAGAAAATTGGTACATGCTTTTCATATAATCCCCAGCTACAATAGTATGAAGGGAAGGGCTGGATACAATGGCAAATGTATTAAATTAATTTTAATAAAACCTTGCACAAAACTGATTTGGGAAAGTTTGTACTGTTCTTGCCTTTGCCACATGTAATGAGGTCCTCCAATTGTTGCCTGGTTAGATGTTTACTTACGTAAAAATGTGCTTATTTGAAAAATTAACTCTCTAAGCGATTAGTGCTTTTTCATATGTAATGTATCTTGCAACTGGAGAACATGCTATATTTTTAAAAGCTTCTACAAGAGGAGATAGCAACTCGAGTTTTTGCCGTGTCACTTTGAAAAAGTTGTACGGTTCAAATTGATGCTCAATTTTGTAGCAAAGTTTTTTCGCTCAAACTTTTTCAAGAAGAATTGATAAATTAGTGAAATTCATGAATGGGAGTTAGGTTAAATAAATTAGAATTTTAGTAAATTCCCCCTAACTGTTTGATTGGGAGCAAGCCAAGGTATTTGAATATGATTAGGGGGCATATTTTATCAAGGGTCGAATATCGAGTTTATGGGAGTTTATAAAAACTGAAAATCCAGAAGACAATAGCATTCTACCTGTATCTGACGATTCAGCACTAATAATGGCCGATGTTTGGGTGTCTTCAAAGGCATCCGATCAAAATTTTCTGTTGATCGGGCTTTGAAGACACCCAAATATCAGCCATTGTTAGTGCTGAATCGTCAGATACAGGTAGAATGCTATTGTTTCTATATGTATATCTACCTATATATCTGATGATTCAACTCTACACGTGTGTATTGAAGCAAACGATCTTTCTTGGAAAGATATTTTCCAAGAAAGATCGTAATTGTTACATCCAAACCCCAGTTCCAGAGTATTCTGGATAACAGGTCCCATACCTGCACTTTTTATTTATTTATTTATTGTATTGTACTATATAAGGGGTGTTTTTTAAAACAAAAGTCATAATATAATTAAGTTATGAAGTATGTGATAAATTGAGTAATGTGTATTGCGTTGGATACAAACGTTGACCAAACTTCCATGTCCAATTTGACTTTAATTATTAATAAAAAAAACTCGAATCAATCGGATTGGGAAAAAACCCAATAAAATCGAGCAAAAACATGAACCGTTCAATTTTTCCTGAATCACTCCATTTTTCGGGGTTTTGCCAAAAACACCAAATTTTTCAGATTATCAGGCTAACCCAGTGCAAACCACAATATCTTCAAACTGGGGTAGTTGCCTTTCCCATTGACTTATACATGACCTCAACAGGTCTGAGATGGTGGATTTTATGATTCTGGTGGCTGTTTGCAACATTGGGGTATAATGCATCTCAAAAACTCAAGTTTTTTTTTCCATGAAACATTCTAGTGTTTGCCCCAAAAAGCTCAACCAGATAAATTTGAGGTTTAGTATTCTGGTAAAGCTGCAACTGAACATTTATTAATACTATTACACTGTCAGCCCCAAACTGCCTGTGCTCCATTTGTTGTAGTGGGTTAAAAAACCAGTAACATAATTTAAAAAAAATTGTTAGTATTCCATGAAAAAAACACCAACACATATTAAACTTTAAAAAGTCTTTATTTAGAAATAACTTACCGAAACTCCGCTTGTGCTCCTCTTCAGAAAAGGCGTTTTTGTCACTAGGCCACAAAGGCCCGGACCTAGGGCGGCAAGATTTCAGGGGCGGCATGCCGCCCAGCTGCACCATCTGCCAACGCACCGAGGACTGCGTGAATGCCAAATTTCCTAGTTTCTGTGCACACAAGTCCTCGATGCAACTAGGGACAGGGGGAAGAGTGTGCACATTTGCACGCTTCTGCATATGGGGAGGGGGAAGCGGGGGGGCAGAGCAGAAACACTGCAGCCGGCCTGGGGGAGCAGGAAAGACAAATCCAGCCCTGAAGGCAACAGGACGACAACCCATCATGCGGCGCCTCCCTGGCTATCTCCTATAAGGAAGTCAGGGAGGAGAAATCGAGTGCCGCAAGATGGATCACCCGATCGTCTTTGTGCTGAAGCTTGAATTTCTCTCTGCCAGGCCAATAAACCTGATAGCCCCTCTGTTTACTTTGTGTATACTAGAGCCTACATTCTGCCTTGTGTTGTTAATATTGCCTGTAATTCAATAAAGTGTTTTCCAAACATCAGTTCAGCCTGATTTTCAGAGAGTTTCCTCCTTGGTCTCTACTACAAATACTATGATCAGTGGTCCCTGAGACTCCATTGTGGCCCCACTGGTCACAACAGTAAAAACCTACTTATCTAAGACTAGTAATTGCAGGTAAAGTTGATGTACCATGTTAGCCAGTAACAATCTTACAGGGTAACCCTTTTGAAATAATAAATAACAAAAGTGGTATAAAGGTGATACCTTTAATGGCTAACTAATATAATCATAGCAAGCTTTCAGAACATTTTAGTTCCTTTTTCAAGATGATTACACTGAAGCTGTGCTGTTCTCTGGTATATACACAACATTCAGCTCATAGGTCAAATGACCAAAAAAAAGGAATATCAATCTCTGTGTAAGGTGTCAAAATCATTCACGAGGGGAGTATAAATTAGGGCTGAATTACTGGAGTGTAGAATCAAAGAAATTCCATACGATCTCTCAATCCATATCCAGACATGTTGGTATTTCTGACCTGGTGCAGTCCTTTCTTAGTCCACGTAATTAGCCATAAATCCAAGGCCCAGGATTAGTCCCTTCTTCAGAGAATTGAAAGTTTCCATTAATTTGTATTCCCACACTTTTCTTTCATTATCTGTTTTAAAATTGCCCTTAAGAACCAAACTTCTTTAACCCTTTATGGAGTGATGAGGGCCATTGAAATGATTTCCTATTGGTGTGTCCAGTTTTTTATTGGTTATAGTGAATGGGTGGTGTGCATTTCTCTTTCTCAGACTTTGCCCAGTCTCTCCTATATACAGTCCCAATGTTATGTATTTAGTGCATTGTATTAAGTACACCACATTGGAAGAAGAACCGTTGTAGTGACCATGGATGCTGTATTCCTCTAATGTGTCTGGTATTGGTATTTTGTCTGAAGTTAGGATGTGGGCAGGTTTTGCATTGTTTTTTGCCACAGAGATATGTTCCATTTTTGGTGGGGTGCAACAAGGCACTTCTTGTTATTAGTGACTTTAGGTTGGGAGGCTGTCTGAATGCTGGGAGTGGTGGGTCTGGGAATATGCTTTTAAACCTCTCGTCCTTATAAAGTGTACCTTGTAGATCTCTGGCTACTTTTCTGAGAGTCCTTAGTTGTAAATTGTATGTGACCACTAGGGGAACCTGATTTATTTCAGTTTTTTTTTATACTGTAGAAGGTGATTTCTGGGAATCTTGGTGGCTGCATGAATGTATTGATCTACAATCATGCTGTAGTATGCTTTGAGTGTTTAAAGGTGGTGGTTAGGGATGGGTGAATTTTGTTGTTGGTCATTTTGTTTCGCCAAAAATTTTGACGCGCGGCAAAACTTTATTTACTCACGTCTTTTTTTTTTTGACGCGTGACGCCATTCAAGTCTATGGGCGTCATTTCCGTGGCGAAACAAGGCAAAAAAATTTGCCGGTCCCTAGTGGTGGTTCCTTTCAGCGGTGTCTGAACATATACGATTGTATCGTAAAGCCTGGCTGTAGATTATTGAGTGTTTAGTGTGGTCAGGATGAAAGGTATCATACATTAGATATGATGATTTGTCCGTTCGCTTTCGATATATGGTGGTTTGAATGGTATTTTCCCTGATGTGAATGGTTGTGTCCAGAAAGTGGATGTGAGTGGGGAATAGCTCATTTTCAAATTGATAGTTGGATGGAAGTCTTGAAACTGTTTGTGAAACTGAATAAGTTCTTGTTCTATATCTGTCCAAATTATGAAAGGTAATCTATATAGCAGAGGTATGTCAAAGGCTTGGTGTTGCAGGTGGAGAGGAAGCCCTCTTCTAGTTTTGCCATGAAGAGGTTGGCATACTGGGGTGCAAAGTAAGAATCTACTTAATGTTGTTGAGGGAGCACCCCAAGATTGGGAAACATTTTCTTCTCTTTGTTTTTGTGGCTTAGCGGGAGATGCATTAATCTTTTTACCAGCAAATCTTAGTATCTGTCAAAGGTCTTCAAATCCGCCAGTGTGAATATGATGGGAGCTTTTGATCTCTAGCTGGTTTCTCTTCAAACCTGACAATCCATTTCCAGCTTCTCTGCTGCCTGAACTCCCACTTACAACTTCCATTCTGGCTAACCTCTAGTAACTTGTATCTCTGCAGATCTCTCTCCATCTCTCTCTGTTCCAGAGCTGGTCTTGCTGCAGGAGCCAGCCTTCCTTCTACCTGACCTTGTGCTCTGGACTCATATTGGCCAATATGTCCAGTTGTTTATTAAGACATCTGGCCAGTGGACTGTGGGGAATGTTATTGTCCATAATATTTGTACTATTGGTCGGAATGTTGGCCTGAGTTCTGTTAATCATGTTTTGTAAAGTTTTCATTACACTACATAAAAGCCACATGAGAAGGGCTCCTGCCTGACTCTGTTCCATATAAGCAGGGTGTCTGTCTGACTCTGAATGGGGTTTCTGCCTCACTCTGTGCCCACATGAATTAGGCTTCTAACTGCCTTATTCTGTGTCCCCGGGAACATGGCTTGTGTGCACCCAAAAGATAAGCATCTGTTATAGTTACTCTGCCAGTGGTAGGAGTTCTTGTTTTATTGCTCCTGATCTTGAACCCTGATATACCAAGGGGTCGGCACTATAATTTCTTACTGGCAGTTGGTACTCTAAAAATCTAATTTTTTGGATGCCGGCGAATTTTTTTTTTGACGTAGGCGAATTTTCGCACCCGTTCCGCGAATTTATTCACCGGCGGGGAATCGCGCAATTTTGCCACAAATTTGTGCCTGACGAATAAATTCGCCAATCACTACACAGAATTCCTCGGTGGCTCTCAATACCTTATAATCTACAGAAAGGTGTATATTTTACTACTGATTAGAGGTCTGTGGCAATACTTGAACAAAGAACACAGTGGGGCTCATTTATAAACTGAGTGCAGAGTGGAATGATTCGCACAGTGAACATATTTACCATAAGCATGGTTATATTTATAAAGCTGTATAAGAGCAGTGTATTTAATGTGCAAACAGAATTAAGAATTATCATTCATACTTCGAATGTACACATATCATCGCAAATACATTATTTATGCGGACAAGTTATGCCACGACTTTAGGGCAGAGACACACGCCCAGATTTGGGGAGATTAGTCGCCCAGTGACAATTCTCCTCTTCTTTGGGGCGCCTAATCTCCCTGAATTGCCTCCCACCAGCTAGAATGAAAATCGCCGGTGGGATGGCAATCGGTGCGCTTCATTTTCCGAAGTAGTTGCCTCACGAAGAAAATACAGGTGACTTTCAAAAACGAAGCGATCCGAGTGCCATCCCGCTGGCGATTTACATTCTAGCAGGTGGGAGGAAGTCCTGGGAGATTAGTCGCCCAGAAGAAGAGGAGATTAGCTGCTGGGTGACTAATCTCCCCTAATCTGAGTGTGTGTCTCTGCCCTTAGTGGCGGAGAAAATATTTGCAAAACAGTTCCAGAAATCGAGAATTTAAATTACCGTCAGTGCTATTTTTCACGCACAATAACCTGGCACAGTGAGTGCACTCACACAAATACCCATCTCATTTGCAAGCCAGTTGTGAATATTTGTGCACAATGCAAATTCTCTGAAATGGAAAGACGGCAAGAGCAGTGAAATATGTCAGCGTTAAGGCTTTTTTTTTGCATTCTCTACACTACTTTCTAGGTGGTAAATGACCCCTATAGGAATTTTAAAGGAATTGCTCAGTATAACAATAAAACTGAGTAAATAGATAAGCTGTGCAAAATAAAAAAAATGTTTACCAGGCACCAATCAGTGACTTGGGTTACCAGGCAGTAAACAATCAGTGACTTGAGTTACCAGGCAGTAACCAATCAGTGACTTGAGTTACCAGGCAGTAACCAATCAGTGACTTGAGTTACCAGGCAGTAACCAATCAGCGACTTGAGTTACCAAGCAGTAGCCAATCAGTGACTTGTGTTACCAGGCAGTAACCAATCAGTGACTTGAGGGCGGGGCACATGGGTGATAACTGTTTGTTTTTGAATCTGTCATGCATAGTGATGGCCAAATCTGATCTGTCCAGCTCTGCCAAAAAATCGCGAAATGTCGAAAATTCTCCAAAATACATTGAAGTCAATGGAAGTAATTTTTTTTGTCTCGCAACAATTTTTTTCACCCATTGGAGTCTTTGGGCATAATTTTTGAGACAATTTTCGCTTATCACTAGTCCTGAATGCTAAGGATCAATTGAAAAGTGCCATGTGGCCCCCCTTATAGTCACTGACTAACTCAGAGTTAGAGAGCTGAAAAGCAGGAAGTAGTGTTCTGGCTATTATGTTAGACATCCAGTCACTCCAGTCTTTATACATTACATTTTTGCCTAACTAACTATATTAGAAACATTTTTTATTTTGCACAGCCTATCTATTTACCCAGTTTTTATTTTTACACTGAACTGTTCTTTTTGAGCTTTTATCAGCTTCGCCCATTAAGCCCAGCTGCACTATTTTCCTTAGCACTATTTTCCTTACCACCCAAACCTCTAATAGCAAAATTTGAAATAAGGAAATTTTTGGCTGGTTCAAAGTTGCATTTGTCCATAACACAGGATCCATAATCGGTAAGAATTTTCTGATCATCCCAGAATCCGCATTTTTCAGGGGGAATGCATTGCATCACAAGTGTTCTACTTAATACACTCGCTAGTACTTGACCTAAGGAAAAACAACATGAAAAGGTATAAGCAATAAAATACTGTAAACAAACTCACTGACAATATAGAGAGAGAGATTTTCCACCAATTGACTCACTCCGGGATTTCATAATGCAGTGAAAAGTAAGGAAAAATTTATTGACAACTAGGGATGAGCAAATTTTTCGCCATGTTTCACCCCGGAAAAGACACCCATAAACTTGAACGATGTTGTGTGCCAAAAAAAAAATAACCCAGGGCCGGTGCAGTTTTCTGCTGATAGGAGCACCATAAATCAAAGATAGGACTCTGGAGAACCAAAATGCAGTTTCAGTGATTCATTTATTCAAAAATGTGCTTTGACCTTACTGAGACCTATTGGCCTCTAGCTAGAAATCCCAGGCCCCATAGAAGGCTGAGTATTTCTCCTTTATGAAACCAGTTTGCTCTCTGCTCATCAATAAAGACCCCTTAACCTGTAGAAATGATACATCAATACATTTGTTGAATTATGATCCAATTGCCTTGTTGATAGGGAAGAAATGCTTCATTTACCATTAAATATATCAGTGTATGATCATCACTCACGTTTGTCCAGCATTTTCTTTGTAAGTAGATGAAACAGATGACAGATTTGACATTTAAAGGAGAAGGAAAGGTCCAAGCCAGTTTATTGCCAACGGATTAGCCACAATAGTGCAAGTTAGTTTATTCTGCAGAATGCTTTACCATACCTGCGTAAACAGCTCTAGGCACTGTCTCTGTTTGTTTAGGATAGAAGCTGCCATTATAAATCAAAGATAGGACTCTGGAGAACCAAAATGCAGTTTCAGTGATTCATTTATTCAAAAATGTGCACGACATGTTTCGAGCCTAGTGGCTCTTCCTCAGGTGCTTATACAAATGCTGTGGGTAACCCAAACCCTTTTAAAACACATCAAAACAAACAAGATGGTCCATTCCACACTGGCTAGACACATTCAAGTACATTGTAACACAATTATTTTTCCTTACAGAGCACTGCCACCTTCAGGCCTACTCCGATACTGCACCACAGATTAAAGTACAATTACATGTTACAGTAATCATTATACATTTAGGTAGTTGCCTACCTTTCAAGTAAACAGTCCATGTTGTATCTTTAACAAGCTGAAAGGACATAAGAAGGATAGCCTCTGACGATTTAAAATACCTCAATAGTGCGAATGGGTTAATAGAAAAATTTGTAGCAAGAGGTTATGAAAGACAGTTGCTAACCCAAGTACGTGATGAGGTTCTAAGGGTTCCAAGAGATTCCTTACTTCACAGAAAAGTCAACAAAAAAGAATCAACTCGGTTTCCTTTTGTAACTACGTATGGCCCAAACAGTAAAATTATGCAAAATGTAATTTGTCAGTTCTGGCCAATTATCCAGAAGGACCCTTCTTTAGGCAAATACTGCAAAGACCTCCCTATATTTTCCTACAAAAGGGGTAGAAACTTAGCCGACAGATTGGTTAAGTCTGACATAAGATCTAAACAAAAAACCACAAGATTCCTCAGCACCCCAAAAGTAGGTACTTTTCCTTGTTTAAATTGTGGATGCTGCAATTCCATTATTAAAGGGGAAAATGTAACACATCCTCTACAAGGTAACAAAATTAAAGTGAAACAGTATGCTACATGTAACAGTGATTTTGTTATTTATGGCCTGAAATGTCCGTGTGGCAAGATGTATGTAGGCCAGACTTCCAGAAAAGTACGAGTAAGGATCGGTGAACACAAAAGGTCTATAACTAATTATGATCCGAATGAACCTAAAACCCATACGCCAGTAGGTAAACACTTTTTTGACAATAAGCACAATAGTGTGAGCCTAAGGTGGCAAGTACTAGAAGAAATACCTGTTCCAACTAGGGGTGGGGATAGAAAGAAATTGTTACTTCAACGTGAGGCTAAATGGATAGATACATTGAACACACTTGAACCATTGGGATTAAATGATGCACTAAGCTTTAAATGTTTTCTGTAAAAACTAATGTATACTTTTTGTCCTTTCAGCTTGCTAAAGATACAACATGGACTGTTTACTTGAAAGGTAGGCAACTACCTAAATGTATAATGATTACTGTAACATGTAATTGTACTTTAATCTGTGGTGCAGTATCGGAGTAGGCCTGAAGGTGGCAGTGCTCTGTAAGGAAAAATAATTGTGTTACAATGTACTTGAATGTGTCTAGCCAGTGTGGAATGGACCATCTTGTTTGTTTTGATGTGTTTTAAAAGGGTTTGGGTTACCCACAGCATTTGTATAAGCACCTGAGGAAGAGCCACTAGGCTCGAAACATGTCGTGCACATTTTTGAATAAATGAATCACTGAAACTGCATTTTGGTTCTCCAGAGTCCTATCTTTGATTTATGAAAGTCTGTAGGTCTTGCGGTGCCTAAACTCTGAAGTTGAACCCTCCATTATAACGAAAAGGATCTCATCTTCCATAAGAATATACCTTTGATAGGAGCACCAGCCTGGGGTTTCAGGTAAGTCAATACAATCACTTGGGGGTGCCTAACATTTCCACCTTGTTTCTTGCTGACCACTAGTGGTGGATGAATTTGTCCCATTTCGCTTTGCCGAAAAATTGTGAATTTCCCCCGAAATTCGCGAAACACATTTTGTCCAAATGCATTAAAGTCAATGGGCGTCTGAATAATTTTGACGCAAATTTTCACAAAATGTTTGCGAAATTATTCGCTGGCGGTGAAACACGAAAATTCACCGCAAATTAGTGCCTGCCGATTTTATTCGCCTATGACTACTGACCACCAGGCAGTGGAACTGCGCCAATGAGGCAGGTTGAGAAACTCACCTCAAGTGGCAGTGCCAGTGATCAGCCCATGTAAATTAGCCTGCATGACTTATTTAGCAGATTTATCAAGGGTCAAATTTTGAGTTTATGGGAGATTCTGAAAACTCCCATCAACTCCCACAAACTCAAATTTGAAAACAAAAACGACTCATTAAAAATGAGTGAATAGGATCTAATTTGTTTGACTTTGATTCAAGTTTTTTTACCCCCAAAATAATTTTTTCAAAAGTGGATCAAACGACTCCAAATTGATTGTAGGAGCTTCCCCCATAGGTTAAAAACCAATTCAACAGGTTTTAGATGGCGAATAGTCAAATTTGAATTCTTAAAAGGACAGTACATGATACATTTTGAAAGTCGAAGTTCAATTTTTTTTAAAACTCAAATCAAATTTCGACTATTCTCAAATTACACTAAAATAAACTCAAAATTTGAATTTAAAAAAATGTTCAATTTGGTTCTTGATAAATCTGCCCCCAAGACAGGAATAGCTATAATTTTAGGTATGTAGGGGCCCATAGGATTATATTCCCCTACCGGCTCAGAATGTCCTTGAGCCACTTTTTGGAGGTGCATCCAAAAAAATTTTGACGCCGGGAGTTTTGTGAATTTATTTGCCGGTGCAGAAATGCGGAAATTCACAGTGAATTTGCGACAGGTGAGTTTATTCGCCAATCGCTATTCCAGAACTGAGGGTAGGCAGAAGAGGCACGTGTCTAGGGCACAAGGGTGGAGGGGAGGCTCTTCTGACTCCTTCCCCTAGTTCAGCCCTTTGTCTTCAAATTGAGATATGTGCCTCTCAAATTGACTTGAGCTCTCCAAGTCTGAGATGGGGGATTTTTGAATAACCATCATAATGTATTTTAACGGGTTATTAATTAATGGTTGAGTTGTGTTTTCTCTAACATTTCGGGGGGAAAAAATTGAGGTTTAGTAAATAATCCACTTAATATATTATTATTATTGTTACATATTCTTTACATAATGTAGACATATCCTGCAACACTCTAAAGACACTCTAAAGACATTATACATTCACATAAGGAAAATAGTAAGTTACTTACTAATTCCAAATTTGCACCTTTTCTCAAAACAGCAGGTCACATAATTATTCAGAATATTTGTAGATGGGTAACAGGAAGTGCTATTAACTTCATAACATTCTGTTGTTAAGCTTCCCTTTGCAACTCCATCTAGAAAGCAGCAGAAATTGTTGGACCACTTGCATAAAAGACAGTTTTAGAAATTCACTGATAGTTCTGTTAATAGCTAATAAAAAATTGGTCAGTTATGACTTGGAAGACAGGGTGCAAAGTAAAAATAAAACACTCACAATGACTCACAAAAATAATTTATTGTGTCTATTCTTTTGCCTTTGTATCTTCTTGTGTGCCTATTTAAAATGTAACTAATATTATAATTATAGCATGGTGGAGTTACTCAATCAATAAGGGGCAGATTTATCAAGGGTCGAATTGAATATTTGAAGTAAAAAAAAAATCAAATTTCAAGCTATTTTTTTGTGTACTTCGACTATAGTCCAAATTCGATTTGAATTTGATAAAAATTTGAAAATTCAAATATCGAAATTTACCATGTACTGTCTTTTTAAAACTTCGACTTTGACCATTCTCCATTTAAAACCTGCTGAATTACTGTTTTAGCCTATGGGGGACCTCCTAGAACCCATTTGGAGTCAATTTTGGGAGTTTTTCTTTTTGAACTCCCATAACTTCGAAATTCGAATAAAAAAAGACCAACTGAAATGTATTAAAAATTTATTATTTTTTTAAAATTTGACCTTTGATAGATCTGCCCCTTTGTGTGGTATTTATGAGAATTTTTGGAGATAGTTACCCATGAATTAATGTTAGATGTTTTCAGTATGGACCAGTCTATGTTTTTATGTACAGGTATGGGACCTGTTATCCAGAATGCTCGGGACCTGGTGTTTTCTGGATAACAGATCTTTTCGTAATTTGTATATTCATACTTTAAGTCTGCTAGAAAATCATATGAACATTAAATAAACCCAATAGGCTGGTTTTGATTCCAATAAGGATTAATTATATCTTAGTTGGGATCAAGTACAAGTTACTGTTTTATTATTACACAGAAAAAGGAAATCAATGTTAAAGATGTGGATTATTTGATTATAATGGAGTCTATGGGAGACAGTCTTTCCATAATTCGGAAACCTTCTGGATAATGGTTTTCCAGATAATGGATCCTATAACCAATAATCAGTCTATAATAGCATATGTAATGCACTTACTTTTTCCAACGATTTCTACGTCTATTGTGTTCTTGCAGCCGCATGGAAAGAAATTAGCATCAAATTTTTTCGACATAAGGCACTTCACGTGAGCATCTATAGGATCTATACAGAATTCAGAGGTAAAATGTTATTTATTTTACATATCTAATTTACTTACTTATTCTCACGACACAGGGTACATTTTCCTAGTACTTGATACTGTATACTTAGGGGCTTATTTATCAAAGTTTGAATTTATCTCAATATTTTCTGAAAAAAACTCAGACCAAATCCCCACTGTTTTTTTTCGGATTATTTATTAATACACTTTCCTGAAAATTTCACAATATTTTGGGGTTTTTCATCTGATTTTCAGTTTTTTTCAGATTTTTCATCCAAAAACTCAGATTTCTTGTTTTTTTTCCGAAAACTTCGGGGTATTGCACAAAACCCAGCGCACATGAAAAAATCATTGGAACTTCTCCCCTTGACTTATATGCAACCTCGACAGGTCTGAGATGCCGACCCCATCTAAAAACAAATGCTCTGTAAGGCTCTTACTGCAACTTTTTTATTGCTCCTCAGCTTTCTATTCAGGTCTCATCTATCCATACTCTAGTCTCTTATTTGAACCAATGCATGGTTGCTAGGGTACTTTGGACCCTAGCAATAGGATTGTTGAAATAGCAAACTGGAGAGCTGCTGAATAAAAAGCTAAATAACTTAAAAACCACAGATAATAATAAACGACAACCAATTTTAAATTTTCTCAGAATATCACTCACCACATCACAAAGCTAAATTAAAGGTGAACAAACCCTTTAAGGGGCGGATTTGTCAAAATGTGAGTTTACTGTAGATCTTAATAAATACAAACTGCCCCACGTTCTATTCATTCCTATGGGATTTTTCCCCAGATTACAATTCTAAAAAATCCCATAGGAATGAATAGAACATGGGTGAGATTTTTATTTTTCTGAAGTTTAGTTTTCTGAAGTGCTGAAGTTCTGAACCCCCATTTTGATAAATCTGATAGAAAGGTGGTTTGAAGTCAGTATTAACTCACCACTGGATCCAAACAAATCTTAAAATAGGAATGCAAAATAAATTAAAACATAATTATTCCTTAAGACTAAAAGAATAGAAATGTTCATTTTAAAAAATTTGTAAAGCTCTTCTAGTATTGGTTGTGTAAGAACAATACAAATTTTAAATGTACCAGTCACAAAGGCAATTTTCGGCACCCTAAACATATAAGAAAGATAGTGGCCTGCGATTGCGGGTGCTCTTCTGGCAATGGGGATTTCCTCCCCCCTCACATGAATACAGAATTTTAGAATGCAGATCCAAATCCAAAAAGGGAGCACAGAGACCTGAATAAATTCACAGAAGTGCTTTACTTACTTTCAGTCAATATTTTTGGAATAAAGTCCATAATTAGCAGGAAACACGTGGCATATACAAAGACCATTATGCTTCTGTTACTCTGTCTAAGAGAAAAAAAAATAAAAAGATTAATAGCCTTGGAAAATGAAAGTTTAAAATCTTGTAAAAAACAAAAATAATGTTTCATAAAAAAAAACATAAAAATCACAAAATATGGATTACTTGTGTAAGCTTGTGTTTTGGTGAGAAGCACTAAGTAGATGTCCTCATCACATCTCTCAAAGCATCTCTGGTTTTCATGTAAACATGTTGCATTACTGTTAGTGATGGGCGAATAAATTCACCAGGTACGAATTTGCAGCGAATTTCCACATTTTGCCGCCGGTGAATAGATTTGTGAAATTGTGGAGAAAATTTGCCGGCGAAAAAATCAGCGCGTCAGAATAGTCACGTGCATAAAAATTGTTGTGTGTCAAAGTTTTTCGGATGCCCATTGACTTTAATGCATTTTGGACCAAATAGGTGCGCATATAAACAAATTGTCGCGGGTGTCAAAATAATTTTGACGACCATTAACTGCGTTTTGTGAATTTTTCGCTATTTTGTGAATTTTTCGCACATCACTAATTACTGTACATTTAAACAATCCTCGGCACCCCAACCACTCAACCCCTTTCACCCACTTGCCCCACCATTGCTTCCTCTGCTCCAGCGTAATTGATGCCACTAGGGACTGGATGGGCAGGAGATTCAAATGATTGTTAAAATCTCCCAGCCACACTCAGTGGAGATGCAGCCAGTAGGCGTCATGCAGCCCCCTGATTTTGCTGCCCGATCTCCAGGTATTTGTGGTCACTGACACTTGTGTAAGTCTTTTATCCCCAATATGTAGAAGGGAAATATTCTGGCAATTTTTTAAGCCCTATATTGGTTGTCAGAATATACTGTTAAATCCAAAGTTTATTGGAAATTTAAAAACTTTCTGAAATGTAATAAATGGGCCCTTTTAAATTGCATTTGTTTGGGTACATTTTATGGATGGTGGGAAATCAGCATATGGAATGTGTGTCCATGGGAAGGGCACATGGACCTACATTTCAATGAAAATTGCCACAGATGCTGTAATTGACTAGTGTCTACCATACAGATCTGTGTATGGATCAAATAAACTGAATCAGAGCAGTATGGGAAGTTATCATACAGATATTTTTTCTTCTAATAAAAAAAATCTTAGTTATCATTTTATATAGAGTCTTACCACTGCCCTGGTGACCAGCAGAAAATATTTCTTGTCATACTTGCCCTTCGGTTTATTCCAACTATTTATAGAGTTCAGAAACGTGTTGTGTGTCTAAATACCCAACCTTTTTGGTTACTAGAAAGGGACTTGGTTTATCTACTATTGATCATGAGATCTAAAGATACCTGGAAAACTCATTGTTACACAGTGTTATGGGGACGGAAAGTCCCGGATTTAAAATTAATGTTATGTCATTAAACACACAATACACTATTCAATCGACAACAAAGAAAACACTTAAATATGCCATGATAGATCATATAAAAATTCTAAGATAAGCATCTCGTTTTCTTCATTGTGCTTTCTGTACCTGAAGACAATATCTAGATTGAAAGGCATTGTCTCGTATATATTTTGGCTGAGTAACAGGCTTTGATGATCTTCACAATTGTTCCAGATATAATGAGTATTTGAAATGGAGATCAGAATTTGTGATACTAATCCCTCAGATGGTGTTACGTCAATGAAGAGTGCTCAGTGGGAGCATGTAACTTTCAGGGTAATGGCAATGGGGAGACTGGAGGAGTTTTCCAGTTCGAACGATGGTACATACTGGAAATCACCCCTCTATTGATTTTATTGGTATTCACCTGGATACTGATGGAGCACTTATGGATCAGATGAATGATTGATACTCACCTAACCTGCAGATTATGAAATGAAATTATATGTCTTTGTAAGCTTTCTTCCAAAGAATATTCTTTCCCTGCTCTCACCCACAAATTATTTGAAGGAACCTGTATTTATCACAGGCTCAATAAAAATGATATGCAGTTCATGAAAGTGCACACAGTATCACATGAACACAGCAAAAATAGATAAAGCAAATATGGATAAAGGAACAGGGGAAAGTGTCCAACATAGTAGAATCAATGAAGATACTTTCTTAATTGGTCTCGCAATGTAAGGTACCAGCGACTCAAAGCCCACAAGATGGAAAAATTTGTGCCAAAATAAATAAAATAGTCATGTAAACCAACTACTTTATACAATATAGTGCATGCCATATTTGCTTTAGCTGTAACACATCCTAATTTCCAAGTTAATAAAGTGCAGTTGGGCATATTTGAGCCCTTGTTTCTAAAAAGAGTGTTGTGCACTGGCATATATATATATATATATATAATATATATATATATATATATAAGCAGATATAAAAAATGGGGCCAGAGATTCTTCATAGAACAAAATAGTTTTCCTTTATTCAGACATACAGCAAAAGAGGAATTGAAGAAATGATAACAACCAGCAACATCCCATGGACAAGATTTGAGTAATTGAAAACAAGTTATTTCTACTTGTAGGCCAGTTGCACTCTCTGAAGTGGTGCAACTACCATAAAGGTTCATAAAGTTATAGATGCATTAAATGTTATTGCTGCACCTGGTGCACATAATGCTTTTGTTATTGCTAGTACGGCTATGTCTGTTCATATCATCATTCCTACATCACGCACACAGTTAAACACTATTTATTTAAATATTTAAAGCATATTGTACAAACAAAGGTGTAGGTAAAACTTCAATATAGTTTTGTAAAACATCTTTAAAAAACAAAGCTGGCCTAAACTCAGACAGAAGAGGCAAAATATTCTTTGAGAGGGGCAAAAAGGTGACGGATTACAGGAACACTCCAGGATCTTCCCAGAAGCCTTTGTCTGTCAACTCGACTCATGTTCCCAACATCTGTGTAATGGACTGGAAATCCAAAGACTCTGTAGATAAGGATTGGAAAAAAATGTGGGTGCTTTGTAGGGCAGCGCTATGAGTTTAATTAAGTTAAATCAATTATTGAAAATGCTGATATGAATAATCCAAAAAAACATACTTTAACCATTAGAAACATCAGTGCCCTCAACTTTTTCAACTTTGAAAACATTTAACCTGGTATAATTAATACATTACATTTAAGTTTCTCGTTTTACTAAGTTTCGGTACAGCTGAAGCAAACTTTGTTGGGTACAAGGCAATCTAAGGTCAGTTTGGTTAATATTATTTATATAGCACCATCATTTCATGCAGAGTAAATGGATAAAAATAAAAAAACAAACAGTAAACATATACAGAAAAACATTTTCCAAAAATGATTTACAATTGAATATTGTCAGGAGAGCTTACATTTTAAGAGTCAGAAGAAGTGAGACATACTGTTAGAAGGAAAAAAAACCCACACTCTCCAGCAATATCTGTTCTATACAATCTCTGATTCCCCAAATGTTGTATACCGATAATTACACTGTACAATAAAACACTAAACTATTTGGTCTTTTAATACTGTATTTCAACAATTATTTACTAAAACGAGGCAATAAATTGCCAGTGCATTAGTAGGCCATAGTTAGATTCTACTATGTAAAACAATTTAAATTAATTAGGTACCATAAGGAGATCAATCAGTTAATCAATAAGGTTTGAATTAATAATGATTGAAATTATTAGTTCAAGACTAAGGGGGCGATTCATCAAGGGTCGAATATCGAGGGTTAATTAACCCTCGATATTCGACTAGGAATTGAAATCCTTCGACTTCGAATATCGAAGTCGAAGGATTTAGCGCAAATTCTGCGAACGATTTGAAGGATTTAAATCCAACGATCGAAGGAATATCCTTCGATCAAAAAAACTTAGGCAAGCCTATGGGGACCTTCCCCATAGGCTAACATTGACTTCGGTAGCTTTAACTGCCGAACTAGGGGGTCGAAGTTTTTTTTAAAGAGACAGTACTTCGATTATCGAATGGTCGAATAGTCGAACGATTTTTACTTCGAAACGTTCGATTCGAAGTCGAAGGTCGTAGTCGAAGGTCGAAGTAGCCCATTCGATGGTCGAAGTAGCCAAAAAAACCTTCGAAATTCGAAGTTTTTTTACTTCGAATCCTTCACTCGAATTTAGTGAATCGGCCCCCTAATGTAGTCTCAGACTGCCTAAAATTCCCAAAGTTATTTCAATTAGAAAAAGAATGCTAAAAGAGTTATCAAATCTTCATAAATGTTTGTGAATACAGTTAATTATAAAGTGCTAGTGCTAAAGCAGATGCAGCCTCAGACTGCCTATAATTAGTATAATATAACAGTGCAGTTACTAGTGCTAAGCCAGTTGCATTCTCAGACTGCCTAACGGTGCTGAACTAACTGCAGTCTCAGACTGCCTATAAATTAGATAAATATTTATTAAAGTGCTGGTGCTAAATAATTATTTATCAAAAAAGTGAATTAATTAATAAAACGAATTTTAAATCTCCAAAACCGTCATTTAGAAAATCAGAAAAGGAAAGAAAAGTCAGAAAAGGAAAATAGTGAAGAGGTGAAGTCCCAAAAACTGCTAAATGATTTTTTTCTATGCCCTGGGACCCCACACTGGGAGAAAGTAGTACACTGGAGACTGTGGTCACAAGGTTACCTTCCTATCTGTAGTTTGAGAACTAAGCTTCCCTATAAGACCACAAATCCTTCAGTGCCAAAGAGTTCAAAGAGAATAAAGAGTTTAAGTGCGGTTTTGGAAGGCTCACATAGATCGATTGTAGTATGGTTCAAAAAGGTTGTTTAAAATCAAGATTAATTTTAAAATCAATTATCAAAGGAAGGATCTACCGACGTGTTTTGCTTAAAAAGCTTTCTCATTTGCCCTGAGAAAGCTTTTTAAGCGAAATGCGTTGGCAGAGCCTTCCTTTGATAATGGTAGAAAGTCAATGACACAAGCTAAAAGAGAGGGCAGGTCTGGAAGAAAGATATATTTCAGTATCAGCTGCATAGATCATACTATATGCTGGTTACAGCTGAAGCAAACTTGGTTGGTCACAGCTTAGATGGTGGGTCAGAGCAAACCATTATCCAACAAGTTACAGATACATTGAAATTAGAAAAAAATGTCATAATGCTTTGGGAAGACATAAGGGGACATGGAGAACAATTTGAGCTAAGTGTTTAGATAAGTTTTTCTCAAGTTAGTACACCTGAATAAAGATCCTGTATGTCTGAAAAGTTTTTTAAAAAAAATGTCCATGATAAAGCAAAATCTGAAGAAATTCTTATGTGTGCTACCATCCATCTCCTATATCTCCCTCATTTCGAAAATCTAGCACACTCTTCATGTGTACCTAGAACATAAATGTGTTGGCATTGGATACAACCACTTCAAATACTGTACATAATTCAACCAGCAAAGGAAACCCCAATAAAACAAAAAATAAGCACAACATATTGTTCTACAATTATAAGTTGATGGTGTTGCTTTGGTCATTGTGCTCTATATATAAGAAATATGGTGTTTACATGCTTGACAAATGCTGATAAGAAACTCCGGATTACACTGAAAACCTCAAGAAGGGCAAAACTGGTCTCTTGACCGGCACCTATTTTTGATTGAAATCAGCATTATCTTACGGGGATTTCATCACAAAGTTCCCACTATCTGTCTCACCTTTCCATTTCTGTACACCACAGAATGTCCTCAGTCCCATCCATTGTCACTGGGTACTGGTGCTGTTTCCCCTGTTTCATGGAGTAGGGGTTGGTGGTGATGGTGTAGACCTTTCTGAACTGCAATAGTTGAGAGATTTCCACATTGCAAATAGACAATTTCACATCAAAAAGGCATCCAATACAATTGTCATCCCTTCGTTCTTTCACTCACAATGTAATGATTTAAAATTATATCACATAACATAAACATATTGTATATTTTCATATTTTGATAGTACTTATGAAAGTTATGCCTAGACACATGCTCTACATGTCAATTCTAGAAAAAAAACAGTTTGTGTACTGTAGGAGGTTAGCATTTTGGTTTACTAGGGGGTTACTAGTCAGTCTGTGTGGTGCTCACCTTGGCTACACGGCCAGGTTCCAGACACTCCTGAAGTTCCACTTTATCATTTTCTGTAGCAACCAGATGCCTGAATAAATTAGGAAGAAAATAAATGATGTATACTATTTTGTAAATTTTTTATCCATCAAACTAGGCTTTAAACTTTGCTCGCCAACCTGTTCATGCCAGGAAGGTTTCCCCAAAAGTTACGGGATCTGTGTGCAGCCGACATTTCTTTTGCATCAATCGTGACTGGATTGGACTGTAATATTAAAAATATAAATTAGCATGAGAATCAAAAGCATTGATATTCATATTCTATATACAGATCTATATAGTAGTAATCCGTTAATAATAGTAAAGCCTATACTAACCAATGAACATTGTTCTATGGATTTGCTCATTGGGAGACAATTCTTTTATATCAACAATGGTCTGGAGCCTTGTGGAGAGATTCTGTTCAGAATCAAATATTTGGGCCTTCAGCAAATATAATTTAACCATCAGATGACCACATCAAACTGATTCTGCCACTGGTCTAAATGCTGCCTCCATAAATCTTGGTTTTGAACAACCTTTGTATGCCTTTCAAGTGAACACGTTTAGGTTATTTAGTTATTCATTAAAATTTGAATGTTAAACTCTTGAAAAAGTTGAGGTCTTTTTTACTAGAAAACTCCCCTGTGAGCAATTCGGGTTTTCACTAATTGAGTTTTCCGTGATCCTATTAAATACAGATGTTTTTATTAATAAATAAGATAAAATCGGGCATGGGAGTTTGGTCGTGGTTTTTTAAATAAAGTATGAGATACATTCAGATTTTAGTCTGGGGACCCATTTATCAAAGGTCAGATTTTGGTGGTTTTAGAGGTTTTTAAAACCACAACTAAACTCAAAATCTGTACTTTTAAAGTAAAATCATGTTCCCTCGCAAGTGTCTTTTTTTCTAGAGAAAACAACCCCAAGGTTGAACTTGATGGACCCAAATTAACAGTTTAAGAATCAGCTATTGTTTGTCATTCTCATATGTGATTCCTTTTCTTTTTCTACTAAACCCTCACCTCCAGAAAGTTGCATATATATTTCTTGATTCCTTTATCCATGGCTACAACATTCTCAAATAACCAAAAGAATGGTCTCTCATTTGCATTAGGCTCAGCTTCATGGAGAAGACGAGGGAAGTCAAAAAAGAGGCGCCCAGTCCCATCTGTGGAAAAAAGTAGACTTATTACCCTTCTTGAACTCTTTGTCGTACTTTTTCATATATTTACTGGTGCAGATATTCCATAATGTACATGAAAATTGTACCAGAAAGAAAGGCACTAGAGAGGGTGCAGAGAAGGGCAACTAAGCTGGTAAAAGGTATGGAAAATCTTAGCTATGAGGAAAGACTGGCCAAATTGGGGATGTTCACGCTGGAGAAGAGGCGCTTAAGGGGTGATATAATAACTATGTATAAATATATAAGGGGATTGTATAATAATCTCTCTAATGCTTTATTTACCAGTAGATTTTTCCAGCTGACGCGAGGTCACCCATTACGATTAGAAGAAAAGAGGTTCCAACTAAATATTGGGAAGGGGTTTGTTACAGTGAGAGCTGTGAAGATGTGGAATTGTCTCCCTGAATCAGTGGTACAGGCTGATACATTAGATAGGTATAAGAAGGGGTTTGTTACAGTGAGAGCTGTGAAGATGTGGAATTCTCTCCCTGAATCAGTGGTACAGGCTGATATATTAGATAGGTATAAGAAGGGGTTGGATGGTGTTTAGCAAGTGAGGGAATACAGGGTTATGGAAGATAACTCATAGTACAAGTTGATCCAGGGAATAGTCTTATTGCCATCTTGGAGTCAGGAAGGAATTTTTTCCCCTCTGAGGCTAATTCGAGAGGCTTCAAAAAAATTTTTTGCCATTCTCTGGACCTTCTAGCAGTTAAGCAGGTTATATCTTTTTTCAACCTAACACTATATTATTATGTTACTATGTTATCCTGAGGACATCTGAGTTCTAAGAATTCCATGAAATATGTAACTCTGTGATTGGTTGTCACATGACAGGTTAATGTAATGGAACAAATTCGCCTAAATTTGTTTTCTTCCCACTCTAAACAGAAACATGGGGTGGTTGTACAATGTTCTTCCTACACGACACATACCACAAACAGGAATATTTAAAAGTACTTACCAAACAGACCTTTCCTTACTGGGTTGACAACAGCAAGGTCATTACAAGGACTTCCCCCAATAACAAGATCAAAAGGCCCCCATTCTGAAATCTGTAAGTGAAGAATAGAGAACTGAAGCAGTGAATTCTGATGAACATCATGTTTAAGGTGGTGTGTTTTAAATGTAAGCACAAATGAAAGGTGCAAACTATTCTAAAATTGGTTCACAAATGTAAAATACCTACTTGATAGCCTAAAGCCCAGTGACCAGCAGTCTATTTACATTACTTGTCTGCAGACGGACATGTCTTGCACTTTGTCTATATGTTCGCATGAGGTACAGTGACGAGCAGTCTATCTACATATTTGCTCAAGGGACATTGACCAACACAGTACCTACCTGTTTGCGTGTGATATTGCGAACATCTCCAACATAGATGATCTCACCAGGATGACGCATTTTGCCTACATTTATGGCGTCTTTGCATACCTCAGAAGCAACATACTTTTCTACCTGGATCTTGAGAATTTTCAGTGACACAAGTCCTGGGCAGAGGAAGAGGTAGTGCTTTAAGTTACAAACCTAGTTCAGAGGTCATTAGTCATACAGATTAATGTTATGCAATTCAAACTATGAAGATGATACTCTCTGTTTTGTATATATGTTAAATTGCAACTTGCAATTGATGGAAGCAACCTGACTGGCCTTAGTTAGGAACACCCTGGGAACTTTCTAGAATGGGGTTGGTTCTGGGCCTTGTAAACTAAATAAGGTTTTAGAAAGATGATTTTGGTTTGAGTTGCTTCACTTTCCCAAATCCAAGAATGAAAGGAGGTACTAAGTGGTTCAGGAGATGAACTATGTAGTGTAGTGCAGGGCACAACAGAGAATAGGAGACAATGTTGGGAGATGATCACTTAATTATTTGTATTACAGCCTCTAAGAGGCAATGAGAGTTGTGTATAAGTGTTTGTAACAGACTGTACCAGCTATGTCTGACCTGCTTACACTACATGAACATACTTTGCAGTAATTTGCATATTTTGCACATGTATATATGTATGTTCCATCATTGGTTAATTCTAGCAAATGATTCTTAAAGGACATGTAACCCCCCCACACACACACACAAATGTAATCAGTGAACAGCTTTTTTGAAATCTTTTGATAACTGACAGTCTGGTTGTTAAAAGGTCAACAGTAAGGCTGCAGCATCCCCTTAATCATTTAGAAATCCTTCTCCTCCTCTAACCCACTCTGCCCCATCCCTCGGGAATTTACTTTGGCATGCTTAGTTCGTCTCAGCTCAGATTACTAGATGCGCCCTCCAGTCGAACAGCCAATGAAGAGATAGAATTGCTAGTTCACATTAAAATTCTGCTTTAGCTGTCTGATCCTATTTGTTCTCCTAACCACCTCTCTTGAGCTCAGCTTAACCATTACAGTGCTCAACCCCATTAGAAATTTTTATCAAAGTATGTTGTGTCTGTTTAACCTGCATTCTGCATTGTATAAGCTTTACAGCATGTACTGTATGTCCTGTTTGCAGATGGCAATGTTACTGATGATGTGTCAGAGGAAAAATGGCCACCGGGTGAAAGCTGCAATTTGTTTTAGGAAAATGTGATGGTGCTGGCAAATGGAGGGGGATATGCAGTACAAATGATGTGGCTTAGGTGGGAAAGATCTGCCCAACTTATATACATGGTAGGAAAATGTAGGCTTTACATGCCCTTTAAGATGTCTGAGCTCACCTGTTGCAATGCCATCAAAGAGAGATAAGACTCGTATGGGCTTCCTCTGTACAGCTGGGAGAGGTGGGTAAAGCTTTGGTGGGTCCTGAGGGAACAAGTTAGTTGATGAAAAGACCATCTTGACATCTTCACAAAAAAACAAATACTAGGATATGGAAATTTATATCCCACAAAATACAGAGCATTACCTCATGGAAATATTACACTGTGTTGATTTAGGTAAATAGTTGATAAAGGCCTGAGCTAATACTAAAGCTAAGGGTGAAGACAATTTCATACATCTTTGCCTCCTGTCATAGACTACAGTTATTAGAGGCTTCTCCCCATGATTCCATATTGCATTGCATAATTATTGCCATTGCCATGTGCTCTAGCTAATTTATGTAGCATTTGTCAGTGCCACTTGTTTCAGGTCAAGCTGCAGTGACAAAGTCACGGACCTTCTAAGGGGCAAATTCACTAAGCCGCGAAGCGCCGAACGCTAACGTTAATTCGCTAGCGTTTGGCATTTTCGCTACTGCGCAAATTCACTAACGAATGCTGGCGTAGTTTCGCTAGTGTTACTTCGCAACCTTACGCCAGGCGAAGTTTCGCTAGCGACGAAACTACGCAAATTCACTAACTTGCGCAGTGTACTGAACGCTACCTTTTACGCTAGACTTCCTTCGCCACCTCAGACCTGGCGAAGCGCAATAGAGTAGATAGGGATTGTTTAAAAAAAAGTCAATTTTTTTTCTAAGTCCCAAAAAAACGCTGGCGTGTTTTCTACATGATGGCTGATAGGCTGAAAAAGATCGAAAATTTTTTGGGGCTCCCCTTCCTCCCCCCTACATTTCCTGACTCATGGCAACTTACCTAGACAGTGGGCACATGTGTAGGGCAAAATAAAATTTTTATTTGCTGATTTGAAGGTTTTCTAGGCATTTGTAGTGCAGATACGTGTTCCTCCATTGAAATTTGAATTTCGCGCCGTATGCAAATTAGCCTTCGCTAGCGTAACTTCGCTTTAAATAGCGAATCAACGCTAGCGCAACTTCGCAACCTTACGCCACCCCTGTGCGCAACTTCGGATTTTAGTGAATTTGCGGAGCCCTGGCGAAACTACGCCTGGCGAAGTGCGGCGAAGTGCTGCGAAGTTGCGCCTGGCGTGAATTAGTGAATTTGCCCCTTACTGTCTACGTACAAACTGTTTGTCGTGGTTATTGGAGAGTAGTCTTTGCACATGGCTCTGCCAGCTTTCTCTCCGTCTCAGCAGCCCATAGATTCCAATCTCATCACACATGAAACAAGTCCACGGATCATTGCGTATAGCTCTGTCTGCTGAGCCTGGGCCCTCAAACAAGTCAACACAGTCAACACAGAAGCACCTGCAGTAGGAAAAAGACATCCATTAGTGAAGCCAACCCCAGCGTCCATTAATGACATTAGTTAATAACTTAATGCATAGCATCTTCGAAATTAATGGTATGTTTGATTAGTGTGAGTACAGGTATGGGATTGGTGATCCGGAAACCTGTTAGCCAGAAAGCTCCGAATTATGGAAAGCTCATCATCCTAACATCTTTTATCCAAATAATCCAATTTTTTTTAAATTGTTTTCCTTTCTCTGTAATAATAATAAAACAGTAGCTGGTTCTTGATCCCAACTAAGATATAATTAATCCTTATTGGAAGCCAAACCAGCCTTTTGGGTTTATTTACAAGATTTTCTCGTAGACTTAAGTTATTAAGATCCAAATTACAGAAAGATCTGTTATCCGGAAAACCGCAGGTCCTGATTATTCTGAATAACATGTCCCATACCTGTATTAATAAAACAATACAGTGTTTGTTAACCCATCAAATATAATATTAATTCATCTTGAAGGCAACCCAGCCTGTTGGCTTTAATTGATGTTTAAATTATTTTTGAGTAGACCAGGTATTAAGATCCAAATTACAGAAATATCCATTATCCGGTAAACCATAGGTTCTGAGCATTCTTGATAATAGGTTCCATACCTGGACTATAATAACTGTTGTGCCTTTATTCCAGTGCTGACTGTGGGCTTGAGGACATTCCCTAGAAGACCCCTTAGCTTGCATGTTATTTAACTGCCCAGGCTTGGGAACACAGGCATCCGATGATTACTCCAAAAATCCAGATTGGTGACCATAAACCTCATTTGTGATAACAAATTGCTAATCTGTCAGTAATGATAAGTCTGTCTACTATTTCATATTGTCCTAGGTAGAACTGCAGCTATTGAGGGTAGGGATGTAGCGAACGTCGGAAAAAAAGTTCGCGAACATATTCGCGAACTTGCGCAAAAACGCGAGCGGTTCGCGAACGGTTCGCGAACCCCATAGACTTCAATGGGAAGGCGAACTTTAACATCTAAAAAAAAATTTCTGGCCAGAAAAATGATTTTAAAGTTGTTTAAAGGGTGCAACGACCTGGACAGTGGCATGCCAGAGGGGGATCAAGGGCAAAAATGTATCTGAAAAATCTGCCTGTGTGTGCTTGGAAGAGATAGTGTAGGGGGAGAGCTGTTAGTGATTTCAGGGACAGATGATAGTAAGTTTGCTGGCTAGTAATCTGCTTGATACTGCTCTGTATTGGAGGGACAGAAGTCTGCAGGGATTTGAGGGACATTTTAGCTTAGGTAGCTTTGCTGGCTAGTAATCTACTGTTCTCTTTAAACAACTGCCATACGTTGACCTTGTAGGCATTGTTTGCCCAGTTTTTTTGGACGCAGCCACTGAAGCACAGTTGCCAGAAAAAATATGCCATATAAATGCTGAAAATAGTCATTTTTCGCCATACGTTGACCTTGTAGACATTGTTTGCCCAGTTTTTTTGGTTGCAGCCACTGAAGCACAGTTGCCAGAAAAAATATGCCATATAAATGCTGAAAATAGTCATTTTTTGCCATACGTTGACCTTGTAGGCATTGTTTGCCCAGTTTTTTTGGTCGCAGCCACTGAAGCACAGTTGCCAGAAAAAATATGCCATATAAATGCTGAAAATAGTCATTTTTTGCCATATACGTTGAGTCAACGTATGGCAAAAAATGACTATTTTCAGCATTTATATGGCATATTTTTTCTGGCCTCTGTGCTTCAGTGGCTGCGGCCAAAAAAACTGGGCAAACAATGCCTACAAGGTCAACGTCGTTGACCTTGTAGGCATTGTTTGCCCAGTTTTTTTGGCCGCAGCCACTGAAGCACAGAGGCCAGAAAAAATATGCCATATAAATGCTGAAAATAGTCATTTTTTTGGTCGCAGCCACTGAAGCACAGTTGCCAGAAAAATTATGCCATATAAATGCTGAAAATATGCATTTTTTTGGTTGCAGCCACTGAAGCACAGAGGCCAGAAAAATTATGCCATATAAATGCTGAAAATATAAATTTTTTTGGTTGCAGCCACTGAAGCACAGAGGCCAGAAAAATTATGCCATATAAATGCTGAAAATATGCATTTTTTTGGTTGCAGCCACTGAAGCACAGAGGCCAGAAAAATTATGCCATATAAATGCAGAAAATATGCATTTTTTTGGACGCAGCCACTGAAGCACAGTTGCCAGAAAAAATATGCCATATAAATGCTGAAAATAGTCATTTTTTGCCATACGTTGACCTTGTAGACATTGTTTGCCCAGTTTTTTTGGTTGCAGCCACTGAAGCACAGAGGCCAGAAAAAATTAAACCAGTAGGGTTTGCACCCTAGTTTGTAACGGTGGCGGAGGGAGGAGGAGGACGCTAAAGGACAGCTGTGTGTGGAGTCATGAGGCTTGAAGAGAAGGACAGCTGCATAGAAGTCAGAACAAGTCTTCCGGCGTGCAGTAACCCTCCGAGATCCACCCCTCATTCATTTTAATAAAGGTCAGGTAATCGACACTTTTGTGACCTAGGCGAGTTCTCTTCTCAGTTACAATCCCTCCTGCTGCACTGAAGGTCCTTTCTGAGAGCACACTTGAGGCTGGGCAAGACAAGAGGTTCATGGCAAATTGTGACAGCTCTGGCCACAGATCAAGCCTGCGCACCCAGTAGTCCAGGGGTTCATCGCTCCTCAGAGTGTCGATATCTGCAGTTAATGCCAGGTAGTCCGCTACCTGCCGGTCGAGGCGTTCTTTGAGGGTGGATCCAGAAGGGTTGTGGCGCTGCCTTGGACAGAAAAACATTTGCATGTCTGACGTTACAGACTGGCCAAAGGGCTTTGTCCTTGCAGGTGTGCTCGTGGCAGGATTACTGGCACCTCTGCCCCTGGAATGTTGATGAGTTCCTGAAGTGACATCACCCTTAAAAGCATTGTACAACATGTTTTGCAGGCTGGTTTGTAAATGCCGCATCTTTTCGGACTTGTGGTATGTTGGTAACATTTCTGACACTTTATGCTTGTACCGAGGGTCTAGTAGCGTTGCGACCCAGTACAGGTCCTTCTCCTTAAGCCTCTTGATACGGGGGTCCTTCAACAGGCATGACAGCATGAAAGACCCCATTCTCACAAGGTTGGATGCAGAGCTATCCATCTCCGCTTCCTCATTATCAAGGACTGCATCATCCACGGTCTCCTCCCCCCAGCCACGTACAAGACCAGGGGTCCCCAAAAGGTCACCACTAGCCCCCTGGGAAGCCTGCTCCTGTTGGTCCTCCTCCTCCTCCTCCACAAAGCCACCTTCCTCCTCTGACTCCACTTCTGGCACCTCTCCCTGCGTTGCAGCAGGTGCCTGGGTTCGTTCTGGTGATTCCGACCAGAAATCGTGCGCTTCCAGCTCCTCGTCACGCTGGTCTACAGCCTCATCTGTCACTCGTCGCACGGCACGCTCCAGGAATAAAGCGAAGGGTATTAGGTCGCTGATGGTGCCTTCGGTGCGACTGACCATATTTGTCACCTCTTCAAAAGGTCGCATGAGCCTGCAGGCATCGCGCATAAGCACCCAGTAACGGGGGAAAAAAATCCCCAGCTGTGCAGATCCAGTCCTACCACCCAGTTCAAAAAGGTACTCGTTGACGGCCCTTTGTTGTTGCAGCAGACGTTCCAACATAAGGAGCGTTGAATTCCAGCGAGTCTGGCTGTCAGAAATCAAACGCCTGACTGGCATGTTGTAGCGCTGCTGAATGTCAGCAAGGCGTGCCATGGCTGTGTAGGAACGTCTGAAATGGGCCGACACCTTTCTGGACTGGGTGAGAACGTCCTGGAATCCTGGGTACTTGGAGACAAAACGTTGGACTATTAAATTTAACACATGTGCCATGCAGGGCACATGTGTTAAATTGCCTAGTCTCAACGCTGCCAACAGATTGCTTCCATTGTCACACACCACTTTTCCGATCTGCAGTTGGTGTGGGGTCAGCCACCGATCGGCCTGTGACTGCAGAGATGACAGGAGTACAGATCCGGTATGGTTTTTGCTTTCCAGGCACGTCATCCCCAAGACAGCGTGACAACGGCGTACCTGGCACGTCGAATAGCCTAGGGGGAGCTGGGGGTGCACAGGTGTGGAGGAGGAGAAGGAGGACCCAGCAGCAGAGTAAGAAGAAGAAGAAGACGAGGTAGAGAGCGATGGAGGAGTAGAGGTGGTGGCAGAACCGCGTGCAATCCGTGGCGGTGACACCAACTCCACTGTTGTTGTTGAGCTACCCATTCCCTGCTTCCCAGCCATTACCAAGTTCACCCAGTGGGCAGTGTAGGTGACATACCTGCCCTGACCATGCTTGGAGGACCATGCGTCAGTAGTCATATGGACCTTTGGCCCAACACTAAGTGACAGAGATGCGGTAACTTGGCTCTGCACATGTTGGTACAGGTGTGGTATTCCCTTTTTAGAAAAAAAATTGCGGCTGGGTACCTTCCACTGCGGTGTCCCAATTGCTACAAATTTGCGGAAGGCCTCAGAGTCCACCAGCTGGTATGGTAAAAGCTGGCGGGCTAAGAGTGCAGACAAGCCAGCTGTCAGACGCCGGGCAAGGGGGTGACAGTCAGACATTGGCTTCTTACGCTCAAACATGGCCTTCACAGAAACTTGGCTGGTGGCAGATGACTGGGAATGGGAACAGGTGGTCAAGGTGGAAGGCGGAGTGGAGGGTGGTTCAGACGGGTCAAGGAGAGCAGAGGTAGAGCAGTAAGATGCTGGACCAGAAGGAGTGTGGCTTTTAGTTTGCCTGTTGCCTTTGAGGTGTTGCTCCCAAAGTGCTTTGTGCTTGCCGCTCATGTGCCTTCGCATAGAAGTTGTACCTATGTGGCTGTTGGGCTTACCAAGGCTCAGTTTCTGACTGCACTCATTGCAAATTACAATGCTTTTGTCAGAGGCACACACATTAAAAAAATCCCACACTGCTGACTTTTTGGAAGTGTGCGATCTGGCGGTAACAGTAGAAGTTGGCGGCATTGGCGGCAATGGCGGGTGCGTTGGCCGGCTGAACACAGGTGCCGATACATGTTGTTGCCCTACTGATCCCTGCGGGCTGTCCTCCCTGCTTCTTCTAAGTCTTATTCTCCTACTGCCTCTCTGACTCTCCGTCTCTCCATCTGAACTACCCTCCTCTTGCTCTCTTCTACTAGGCACCCACAAAACATCAATCTCCTCATCATCATTCTCCTCAGATGCATCAATTTCTTCTGACACATCACAGAAGGAAGCAGCAGCGGGGACCTCCTCCTCATCACTCATTATGTCCATCTCTGTCGTGTTCTCTGCCAGAATTAAATCTGGTGTAAGGTCCTCATCTCCTTCATCTTCTTCTGGCAATAATGGTTGCGCATTACTCAGTTCAAGAAACTCATGGGAAAATAACTCCTCTGACCCCAGTGAAGAAGGGGCACCGGTGGTGGAGGAAGTGTTACGTGGGGTGGCCATAGCAGTGGAGGATGAGGAGGATGTTGTGGTAAAGTTAGAAACGGTAGAGGATGGGGTGTGCTGTGTAAGCCAGTCAACTACCTCTTCAGCATTTTGGGAGTTCAGGGTCATTGGCTTTTTAAAACTGGGCAATTTGCTAGGGCCACAGGATTGCATAGCAGCACGGCCCCTAGCACGGCCTCTGCGTGGCGGCCTGCCTTTGCCTGGCATTATTTTTTAAAAAACAACAACAACAACAAAAACTCAGTTGGTTTTTCTGGAAACGATAATACACACAGCTAGATGGCGGGTTGAAGAAAACAGTGTGCAAATAATGCCTACAAGGTCAACGTATACACTACTACAGCGGTGGATACGGATTACGAAAAATATATTATGGCTGCTTGAAAAAAGTCACTCCGGTGTTTTTTCTGGAGACGGTAATATTATGGATATTTAGACAGAATGTGAACAAGGTCACACAGCTAGATGGCGGGTTGAAGAAAACAGTGTGCAAATAATGCCTACAAGGTCAACGTATACACTACTACAGCGGTGGATACGGATTACGTAAAATATATTATGGCTGCTTGAAAAAAGTCACTCCGGTGTTTTTTCTGGAGACGGTAATATTATGGATATTTAGACAGAATGTGAACAAGGTCACACAGCTAGATGGCGGGTTGAAGAAAACACTGTGCAAATAATGCCTACAGGGCAAATAATGCCTAAAAGGTCAACTTATACACTACTACAGCGGTAGTAAAATAAAAAAAAGTAAAATAAAAAAAAATGAATATTAAAAAAAAAAAATTAAAGTTGGTGCTGCTGAACTACTAGGAGCAGCAGATTAGCACACCAGTCCCACTCCCCAACACTGCTAGACTAATAGCACTGGGCTCTTATAGTAGTAGTAGTAGTAGTAGTAAAACAACAAAAAAATAAATAAAAGCAGTCCTTACAAGGACTACTGTTATTGCAGCAGTCAGCAGATGAGATCAGAAGCAGGACAGCTGCCCACTGCAGCTACATACAGAGCACTGCAGTAGAAGGTAGATTACTAGCCAGCAAAGCTACCTAAGCTAAAATGTCCCTCAAACCCCTGCAGACTTCTGTCCCTCCAATAACAGAGCAGTATCAAAACGATTACTAGCCAGCAAACTTTCAACTGTCCCTGAAATCACTAACAGGCAGCAGCTCTCTCCCTACACTATCTCTTCAGCACACACAGGCAGAGTGAAAAAACGCTGCAGGGCTTCGGTTTTTATAGGGAAGGGGAGTGGTCCAGGGGAGAGCTTCCTGATTGGCTGCCATGTACCTGCTGGTCTGGGGTGAGAGGGCAAAAAAAAGCGCCAACAATGGCGAACCCAAAATGGCGAACGTCGCGCGACGTTCGCGAACTTCCGGCGAGCGCGAACACCCGATGTTCGCGCGAACAAGTTCGCCGGCGAACAGTTCGCGACATCTCTAATTGAGGGAACAGTTGTACCTGCTAATACCTCTGAGGGTTCATAGTGCAATTTTTCTCTCTTCATTTATCTCTTAAAATGAAAATGTTATTATTATTGTTTCTAATAATACACAAATATATGCATGGTTGCACTCACCTCCAACAGTTCCTACTGCCACACAGTAGCACTTCTCTCCCTGAGCAACAAATGCTGCAGTAGGACTGATATCCATCCTCATCAAACTGATATCCCCAGTCAAGGAACCAGCCCTACAGAACCATTAAAACACCAGATAAGCAGAAGGATTAGTGATGGGCGAATAAATTTGCCAGACACAAATTCGCAGCAAATTTACGCATTTCGTCGCAAGCAAATTCATTTGCAAAACTGCGGTGACAATTCGCCGGCATTAAATTAGACATGTCAAATTTTTTTTTATGTTCATCCAAATTGGTGTGCGCATAAAAATTGTTGCACGTCAAATAATTCGGATGCCCATTGACTTTAATGAATTTGGACCAAATAGCCGCATATACTGTATAAAAATTATTTTAACGCCCATTGACTTCAATGTGTTTCACAAATTTTTCAACACAGATTCGCCCATCACTGAGAAGGATTATTACAAGATAATCAGTCTAAACCCCTGAAGTCATATTTAATATTGCTCTAAAAAGCTGTTACCTTGCAGTTCTGACACATGCCCCCTATAAACAGAGGGTGCTCAAAGGTAACATTCAAGCTGCCACAAGCAATGCAGAAGTCTAGGGCAAGAGAGACAAGATTAGATCCATACTGAAAAACTGCTATTGAAGTGATAAGAAAAAACGTTATCAAGCAGAAAAGGATAGGTCACCAAATGAGCTGATCTTGCCCCAATATGCCCACCTTAAGTGGATGATTTCAGACTGGGCCCAAAAATTGGATCACAACACAGGGCATGCAGGTGGTCGGAGAAAGGTCTGCATCAATGAGCCGATGTGGTGCATGATCCGACTGGATTTTTGACCAGAAATCAGTCTGGGAAGCCTCATTCACTGGCCAATATCCAACCACTGTGAGGCTATCTATAAAATTAGACCACCCTTTCTGCTATTTCTTCCTATCATTGATGAGTACAGAATACTGCATACATTGTAGTCAGATATAGGCAGTGAATGTTGCATGTGTCACTTCACTTTATTGTGTCCCAACATTGTGATGCATTGAAGACTTTGGGATGTAAAGTATAACATTAAGAGGTCTCCATTCCATAAGGCCCCACAAATCCATCAGTTTTGTGCCATAATTAGGGATGTCGCGGACTGTTCGCCGGCGAACTTGTTCGCGCGAACATCGGCTGTTCGCGTCCGCCGCAAGTTCGCGAACGTCGCGCGACGTTCGCCAATAGGCGTTCGCGTCAAAATCGTTCGACCATTCGACCATTCGATCGCTAAAATCGAACGATTTTCGTTCGATTCGAACGAAAATCGTTCGCTCGAACGATTAAAATCCTTCGATCGTTCGAATCGAACGATTTTCGGATGTTCGAAGTTCGCGAACTGTTCGCAATTTTTGCCGGTGTTCGCGAACGGCGTTCGCGAACACATTATCGGCGGTTCGCTACATCCCTAGCCATAATTAGGTGTGAGATGACCACCATAGGGATAGAGTGTGGACATCTAGGGGGTTATTTACTTAAATTCCAAATGTATCTCATAATATTAATAAAGAAAAGCTCACCCAAACTCCCATGCCTGATTTTAGCTTACTTATTAATGAAAAAACTCGATTTAATTGGATCATGAAAAAACCCTATAAAATTGAGAGAAAACTCAAATTGTACAAATTGTTCATGCTTCTTCCTGAAAACCCAGAAAAAAAATGTGCATTTCTGGCTAAATCCAGCACAGACCACAATAATTTCAAATTGGGATGGGGGCCTCTCCCATTGACTTATACAGAACCTTGACAGGTCTGAGATGGCGGATTTTCAGATTCAGGCTTTATGCAGCATGGGAGACTAATAAATCTCAAAATAATCGAGTTTTTTTTCCCTGTAAAATTTTGAGTTTTCTAGTGAAAAAAAGTAATTTTTCAAAGTTTTTCAAAAATTTCGACCTATAATAAAGAACCCCATTAATGTCTTGACCCAGAAATTTTGCCTAGGCCAATAAACCCATAACCCATGGTATTGAAGATGACTTTTTAAAATGGGAGCAGATCTCGAGATTTCGATTGAAGGGTGAACTGTGCAAATTATAATGGATTATTTGTTTTGGCACTATTCCTTGGCAAAATCTTTATTATGTTGATACTGACAATAGCTTGTGGGAAACTCACAACTTCTATTCACACAAAACTCCAATCGGTTACCTTCAATATCTCTAAGATTGTTCTTCACTTCTTCTAGCAGCCTCTCTGCCAAAGAAAATGTAAAGCACTGAGTAAGTACCACCTGGTTATGAGATCTTTTACAAAATGACTGTGACATACTGATAAAGAGACACGACTGATAAAGGGACACATATCATTATATCAAGTTACACAATTACATTATTGATTTGACTAAAAGCTGGTCCGGGTTCTACAGTTACCATCTGTAAAACTGTACAGAAAAGAATTCAGCATTACATTATTAGACAAATTGTCTTCTCAATCTTCTCAAGCAGCCAAGGATGTCTACAAAAAATACAAGGGTATGAAACCTCGTGTGAGAGCTATATTCCTTTTCTTCATCTTCCTTTTCCCAGTACTCTTCTGTGGGAACGATTCGGCTTCAATCACCACACACACCTCTGCGCATTCTCCTGAAAAGAAGCGAATGGTCTGAGCCACCATCCATAGGTGATACACTGTTGACTAATAAATGAAAAGCTCTTCATGGAATTATTTGGGGTCATTTACAAAGGCCCAGGTTAGAAGTGCAAGAGCACCAGTGGGTGTAAATTACCCCTATTATACTCATATTGATTAACCATGATACAGGTGTGGGATCCGTTGTCCAGAAAACCATTATCCAGAAACCCTAAATTATGGTTAAGGCCATCACATAGACTTTTTTTTTGTGAGATGACCTTCCCATAATTCAGAGCTTTCTGGATAATGGGTTTCCCATTATTCAGAAACCACATTCTCCCCCATTATCTGAAACCCACGGTCCTGAGGTTTGGATAACAGGTTCTCATCTGCTTGAGGTATGCCCAGTTAAAATCTTTAATTTTCCTCAGATTATGCCATAAGGGCAAAACCTACACCCTGTCTATCCAATTATTCATTGTATGGCTGGGGCTATGATATTTGGAAGAAACACCTATAGTAATAACAGTTTCCCAATATAATAAGCCTTGTCCACTTGTATCAACAACATAAAAGCTCCTTCTGAAGTCAGGGATCCTGGCTGTAGACCCTTTTCTCCTCTGCTCTACATTATATTTTCTTACCATCTGAGGCATCAGATATTGTTATTGGAGAATTCACAGAAGTCTCCACAAACACTTCCTTTATTTCAGGAAATGTGGACACATCTACTTTTTCCTTCTCGGCCCATGGTACTAGAAGACCCTTGGCTTCAGGTCCAGAAGCTTTGTCCTCCCAGATCTGTTTAAAAGAAATGAAATTGTCATGGAAAAGTCAAACAATTCGATTTATGAGCCATTCTGGTTACAAAGGTAAAGGAAAAATAAATTAATAAACGTGATGCATCTGGAGAAAATGTGGGTGTGACGGTTACACTTGAACTTTAGATTTGGACAACATTGATTACATGTAGCTTGCTACACTGAAAGCTCAAAGCTTGATCTCCATAGACTTGATGGTGGAGAAGTGGTAATATTATTCCAGTTTGACCACTGTTATTCTAAGTAGATGGTGCAATATGGTATGTTTTTAAATAAGCTTTGTGGTGTCATCTATTTCCAAATTGTTGGGCTGGCTCCCTGAGGAGACCTGGAGCAGTAACTGGGGAGGGTCAGCCTGATGGCCAGTAACTACTCCTGGAAGCTTAGCATCAAGGACAAATAGACTGGGATTTTGGGGCATATATAGTTGGAACTATGGCTGAAAGTAAACCTGTTATGAAGGGGTTAGGGGTGGTCCTGACCAATAGCCAAGGGAGGCTGAGCCCCACAACCACTGATCTATGGCATATTGTTTTAGACATGGGTAGCATATGTTGATGCTTTAGGGCATACTAATGTTGTGTATACTAATGTCACAGGGGAACCACGGAGCTACCTCCATCTTGAAGGGGGAGAGTTTTATTCCAGGGTTGCCAGTGACCTAGCAGTGATACTAGCATAGAATAAAGTACTATATATACTTTTTCTCAAACAAAACCTTTCCCAGTCTGTAGTTTATGGTGCTGCTAGTTATATTCTTACAGGCTTTTTACAGGTTTATATATCGATTTTGTTTTAAATGTCAACAATATCAAGTACAATAGTACAAAGTCTGTACAATACACAGTGTGCTATTAGTGATGGGTGAATTTGGTGTGTTTTTCGATTCGCCGACAAATTTGCAAATTTCCCGCGAAATTCGCGAAACGGAGAAAAATTTGCGAAACAACGCTGGCGTCTCGTTTTTGACGCCGGTGTCTGTCCGTTTTTTTTTTTTTATGACGGCGTCCGTTTTTAGCGTTTTTAGCGAAATTGCGTCGGAGAATAAATTCGCCCATCACTATGTGCTATCTCTTTTCATTTAAATTCAGTGCTCCACCTTACCTTCAGCTGTTGAGACATCTTCTTGCACTCAGCTTATGGACAGACAGGGTGATATTATTTGAAATGGGAATAACGATTCACTGGAAACTGGCAGAAATAGTAAATAATAGTTATGGCTACACATTAAACAATAAGGGGGTTATTTATTACAGTCTGAATGCCAAAAACTCAAAAAAATTGAGTTTTTTTTAACTATAAAATCTGATTTTTTAGTGGAAAAAAACACTGTAATTTTTCTAGATTTATTATACCTCCAGGATGGAAAAAGTCTGAATCTGATGGCCATGGCAAAAATTATGGGCCAAAGCATGAAAAAAATGAAAAAAAGAGCAAAATTACACAATTGTATTCATTTGTTTGTAGTTTGCCTTTAAATGCTTCTGAACAGAAGGGTTAAAATGACTTTCCTTAGTGTGACACATAAATAGTGATGGTGAATGTTTGATGGCCATGGCAAAAATGATGGGCCAAAGCATGAAAACAAGAAATAAAAAAAGGTTGGGTTTTTTTGTGGGTGGGATTTGTGGATAAGGGGAGGGGTCTTGTGTTCCTGTTTTTTTTTTTTTAATTGAGGCCCATTCTACTTTCTGGCAGGGAACTTTGCCCATGGGACCAGGTGTCAAAAGGGTTAATAATTGGAGCCCCTCTATTAATTTAGCAGTCTGGGGCCCCAGTGATTACTGATGGTGGCCCTATAAGAACAATTGGATCAAAAGTCCAATATAAGCATTAGAAAAACTAACAACATATAAAAAAAAATGTAAAAAAAAAAATTAAGTAAATTGCAAAATCACACAATTGTATCCATTTGTTTGTAGTTTGCCTTTAAATGCTTAAAAAGACTTTCCTTAGCGTGACACATAAATAGTGATGGTCGAATAAAGTCACCAGGCGAGAATTTGCTGCAAATTTCCGTGTTTAGCCATCTGCAAATTAATTTGCAAAACTCCCGCAAAAATTCAACAGCGTCAAAAAAATTTGGACGCACGTCGGAAAAGTCGCTCACATCAGATCCGTCTCAAGTCAACAATTTTGGGACGCCCTGTGGCTTTAACAACGGCGTCAATTTTGATGCGGGCGGCAAAATTTGAGTTCCAATTTGAGTTCGCCAATTTCACGGGAAATTCGCGAAATTTTCGGCTGAGAAATTGGCCCATCACTACACATAAATCAATAAAAATAATATACACTGCTGCTGTTTATATTAGTGTATTACTATGAGTGTTATTAGTAGAACAGATCCAGTGTGTAATGTAGATAAGACAGTACAGTGTGTGGATCAGACAAATACTTAATAACAGAATAAAATAACTGAATAGTAACAGATGGGAGGGCCTCACATTAACACAGTAAGAAATACTGACATGGTCTCTAAGGCTGAACATCGGGTTCCCTACCTGTTGCCGGTATACGGATCCTGACCTGAGACAATGGAAGTTCTATTTCCCGGGATCGGATGGCGCGCAACGTTAACCTCACCAAGTAATATCCCGCTATTCCGCCGGCAGCCGACAGATGGCGCTGTGAGCCCCGCGCAACAAGCAGAGAGTTCGCGGAGGAGAGAGATATTGTCGCTGCAATGATCATCGTATTGTCGCGCTGTTATAAACTCGCCACATTGGGTTAAGATTTAATCTCCGGTGATTACACTATTCCAGTGGGTTATTAAGTGAAATGTTAGTTTATTATGAATGATAATATTCACTCCAGGGCAAGTCCGACAATACTGTCCACTAGCCTGATACCTGCACCCCCCAGTCCCATTTAACCCTAATAATGCCATACAGTTTATTGGCATGTGCTTAACCCCTGCACTTCTATTTCTAACAGTGTCACATAATGTATCCAGTGCCCGTATCCTTCCCCTGGGAACTCTATTTAACCCTAACATTGTCATATTATCCCTTAACCTGTAGCCTGTCACAGGGTGTCCTGTTTAACCCTAACAATGTCATGTATTAATCTGGCATGTACTTTCTCCTGGACAGCCTTGAATAACCTTAACAGTATCATATAAATAGTTTAGAGAATGTACCCTGTCCCTGTGAGTCCCATTTAACCCCAACAATGCCATATATTTCTTTGTAAAGTACCCTGTCCATTGGATTCCTATTTAACCCTAATAATGCCATATATTTCAATGGCCTGTACTCTGTCTCTTTTCATTTAACCCCAATAATGCCACATATTTCCTTGGCAAGTACCCCATCCCTGTGAGTCCCATTTAACCCCAACAATGCCATATATTTCTTTGTCAAACACTCTGTCCATTGGAGTCCTATTTAACAATAAGAATGGCATATATTTCCATGGTCTGTACTCTGTCTCTTTCAGATCCATTTAACCCTGATAATGCCACATATTTCCTTGGCAAGTCTCATTTAACCCTAATAATGCCACACATTTCCTTGGCATGTACCCTGTCCCTATGAGTCCCATTTAACCCCAACAATGCCATATATTTCTTTGTAAAGTACCCTGTCCATTGGACTCCTATTTAACCCTAATAATGCCATATATTTCAATGGCCTGTACTCTGTCTCTTTTCATTTAACCCTAATAATGCCACATATTTCCTTGGCATGTACCCTGTCCCTGTGAGTCCCATTTAACCCCAATCATGCCATATATTTCTTTGTCAAGTACCCTGTCCATTGGAGTCCTATTTATCCCTAATATTGCCATATATTTCCATGGCCTGTACTCTTTTTCTTTTTATTTAACCCTAATAATGCCACACATTTCCTTGGCATCTACCCTGTCCCTGTGAGTCCCATTTAACCCTAACAATGCCACATATTTCTTTGTCAAGTAGCCAGTCCATTGAAGTCCTATTTAACCCTAATAATGCCACATATTTCCATGGCCTGTACCATGTACAATATATTTCCTTGACATGTACTTTATCCCTACATCCATATTTAACTTTAATTTTTCCATATACAGTATTCCATTAACATTTGCTTATTTATTGGAAGTCCCATTTAAAGAAAACTATACCCCAAGATTTAAGGAATATTAAGTGGCTTATTATAGAATCTTATATGTATATGCAAGTTACAGTGGTGCACACCGTTAACAGAAGTAATACCTGGGTGCCAGCAAAGGTATATAAAATAACAAGAAAGGTTGCACGTAACAAGAAAAACAAACATTTATTGTACAAACACACAAACAAACAAACAGACCCCACACCACTCACTGGTGATAAAGCCTCGGCCTTACCTTGCTGAGCAACCATCGCTGCTGGTATTATGTCAGCATAGAGCAACATATACCCGTGTTAAAGAAATAGAAAAAGTATAGAACTAGAGAAAATTATAAGACCATGAAAAGAAAGTCAGGGGGAAAAAACGGAGCACAGGAGTATGACAATAGCATGACGTCAAAGTTCACTGCTCTGACTACTCTGTTACTCACCCAACGATTACCTAGGCAAGCTACAACCACCACTATACCGCCATAGCATAGCTTGCCCTCATACTCAAATCCTGTGCGTATCAGTAAATATTGCCCTTTTACATGTTTTCCCTTGAGCCGCCATTTTGTGACAGTCTGTGCGCTTCCTCAAAGATCACCTGACAGGAAATACTGCAGCTCTAACTGTAACAGGAAGAAGTGTGGGAGTAAAAGATAGAACTTTGTCTGTTAATTGGCTCATGTGACCTAACATGTGTGCGTGCCCTTGGGTTGTTTGTGTGCACCGTGAAATGTATGATCCAATGGGACGGCCCTTCATATTTAAAATGACAATTTTCTATTTAGGATTAACCAATGGCACATACTTCTAGAAAAGTATATTATGAAAAGGGTTTATTTCAATGAAGCAGGGTTTTACATATACATTTTTTATGTGATATATTGTTATAGAGACCTACATTGTTTGGGGTATAGTTTTTTACTATAAATATGCCACAATTTCTTTGTCATGTAGCAGATCTCTGACATTACTAACCCTTACCATAGCCATACTTTATATTGACTCCCAACATTTGGAAAACAGAAAGAAGGACAAAAAGATTTGCCGTGCAGAACTCAGTGAACATTTTTGACCATGCCTGTTTTATGGCCACACCCCCTAAATACCACATCCATTTTAGAAATTTGGCAGGTTATGGAAAGTTTAAACACATTTCTGAGGGTTTTAAAGTCAGGGTTTATGTGTTATTGCAGTTTTGCTAATGAAGGTGCCCTTTAAGCTGCAAGTCACAGTTTCCCCAAGAGACTTGTTTATCTTAAATTGTTACAAATGTATCTAAGTACAGCTTCCACATATTCTGGACTTTCTGCCAAAAGCCTTTTATTTAATTAAAGGGGTGGTTCACCTTTAAGTTAACTTTTAGGGGCATATTTATCAAGAGTCGAATTTCGAATTGAAAATACTTCGAAATTTAAATTCAAAAAGACTAACCGAAATTAAATCAAAGTTTTTTTTTGGTCAAATAGGTCCGTTTTCAATCGAATAGGTCCATAGTCAGAAGGAATAGCGCATTCGATCGAATTTTGATTATTTATATTTGATTAATTTTTCCCCCCTGAAATTAGATTTTTCCACCAATTGACCCCAAATTGGTTCTAGAAGGTCCCCCATAGGCTAAAACAGCAATTTGGCAGGTTTTAGATGGTGAATGGTAGAAGTCAACATTTTAAAGAGACAGTACATGATAAATTTCAATATTCAAATTTTTTTCAAATTCAAATACAATTTGGACTATTCCCTAGTCAAAGTACACAAAAAATGGCTCAAAATTCTAATTTTTTTCATTCAAAAATTCACCTTGTCCTTTGATAAATCTGCCCCTTAGTGTGTATAGAATGGCTAATTCTAAGCAGCATTTTAATTGGCTTTAATTTTTTCTATTTGTTATAGTTTTTGAATGATTTGCCTTCTTCTTCTTCTTCTGACTTTTTCCAGCTTTCAAATGGGGGTCACTGACCCGATCTAAAAAAATAAGGTTTTAGATGTATTTTTACCTCTATTTTTTATTACTATTCAGGCCTCTCCTATCCACATTTCAGTCTCTTATTTATAGCAATGCATGGTTGCTAGGGTAATTTGACCCTAGCAACAGAGAGCTGACATTGCCTACTGTAGAGCTGCTGTAAAAAAGCTAAATAACTCAAAAACCACAAATTAAAAATGAAAACCAATTGAAAATTGTCTCAAAAAATCACTTTCAACTTCAAGGGTCCCCAAACTTTTTTACCTGTGAGCCACATTCAAATGTAAACACAAGCATGAAAAAGTCCCTTGGGGTGTCAAATAAAGTCTATGATTGGCTATTTGGCAGCCCCTATGTGGACTGGCAGCCTACAAGAGGCTCTACTTGGCACTATACTTAGTTGTTATGCAATTAAAACTTGCTTTCAAGCTTGGAATTCAAAAATAAGCTCCTGCTTTGAGGACACTGAGAGCAACATCCAAGGGGTTGGAGAGTAACATGTTACTTACGAGCTACTGGTTGGGGATCACTGCTCTACTTAATACTAAAAGTTAATTTTGAGATGAACAACCTTTTTAAGTTTTAGAAACGTTGTATCTTTTTCTGGCTGTTCATTGCAGGAGATTAAATAGAAATTTGGGACATTTCATTAACAATCCAGGACTGCGGGTTGAGCTGTGTATCCAGCCACTTTACAATCTCAGACTGCAAACAAGGGGGCAAATTTACTTACCTCTGAAATTGCGTCAGCGTTGGCTTTGCCGCACTTCGCCAGGCGTAGATTCGCCAGGCTGCGGAAATTCACGAAGACCCGAAGTTGCGCACACGTACCGATCATTTGTGAAGTTGCGCTAGCGATATTACTATCAGCAGTTCGAAGTTACGCTAGTGATGCCAAATTTGCATGCGGCGTGCAGTTAAAGTACAATGGCCGTATATGCAGCAGCAAAAACATTACACTACACAAGGCCAGGGAACCTTAATAAATGTGTTCTAATGCCCTACACATGTGCCCACAGTATAGTTAAGGTGCCATGTGTTATCAAATGTAGGGGGGAAGGAGGGTACCCCAAAAAATTTTTCAATCTTTTTCAGCCTATCACTGAAAAAGAAAAAGACGCCAGCGTTTTTTTGGGACTTAGAAAAAAATTTAAACTTTTTTTGGACCAATCCCTATCTACTCTACACTTTGCCTGGTCTGAGCTGGCGAAGTAAAGTCTGACGATAAAGGTAACATTCACGAAAATCCGCAACTTAGTGAATTAGTGTAGTTAGGTCCCTTCGCCAGAGCGCAACTTCGCCTGTTGTTAGGGTGTGAAGTAGCGCTAGAGTCTGTCTACTTCGCTAGCGAATTTACACCAGCACCCATTAGTAAATCAGCGAAGTGGCAAAATGACGTCACGCTGGCGAATTTTCGCTAGCGTTAGCCACTTCGCCCTTTAGTAAATTTTAGCCAACGAATGAATATTACTCTTTCAAAGTAGAAGTTTAATAGTGAGCAGAGTTTACTCACAGGTAGGTGCTTATTTATAAAGGCCACACAAAACTATTCTGAGAGCAGCTTGGAAACAGGTAGATGCCACTGTTGGTTAATCCATCTGAGGGAAATTACTAATTCATGATTTTAAAGCAGCAGTATACCCCATTTTCAACATTTGTTCAAAGAGTAGGGTTTATGTTGAACGTACATTTTGCCTATTGTTTTAATTTATGTTTTTGTTGCATTACAGTATTTCTTGCACTAAACACACATTTTACATCACGTGACGTTTGTCTATGTGCAATCAAACCAAATGAGCAGCCCAAAGAGGAGCCTCTGTATGATGAGCTACTTCTAAACAGGCTGCAGCTGGTGGAAGGGAGGGGTATGTTTATACAGAGGTTTCTCAGTGGACGGAGATAGTGCATGTGAAATATTACTATTCTAGGCACAAATAAAGGTTTTGTACATGTTCTCTTCCACAATAATAATAACTCACTAGAACTATATTTAAAAAACATACATTATATAATTTGCATATGGTTGACATTAAAAGCTTTCAGTTTTTGTAGAGGTTTATTTGGTTAGAGATTTATTTGGTTAGAAATGCATCAGATGAAACTGCATTACAATTTTTTATATATATTTATACATAGCCCTGACAAGTTAGTCTGCATATTGTTTGTGCAAGATTCAGTTCCTGCCAGTGGTGTAACTAGAAATTCATGGGACCCACAGCAAATTATTTTTCAGGCCCCCAAAATGTCTAGAGGTTGACCTTTTTTACCAATATTGATTGAAATGGTATATGAATTAGGGCTTCCTGGGGCCCCTATACCAGCTGGGCCCCCTGCAGCTGCAGGGTCTGCTTCTTCTGTAGTTACAGTACACCCCTGTTTCCTGCCCCACTGGGGTCAACCAGGCGGTACCTCCAGGGTTCCCTTAGTGCTCTGTGTCAATGGGCCCAGTGTACTTCTGCCTAAAGAATAGGGTGCACATATGATTAGCAAAGGGCAAAGTAGTAATAGAAACCTATAGATGCATCTGCATAATACCTTGAAAAGAGTATTGAAGTCGGTCAGAGGCTAGAAAGTCTAGGGTTAGGCTTCTCTGAAAAGATGGGTCTTAAGATACCACCAGAGCAGAGTTTAAGGAAGGGAGAAAGTTCATTTCAGAGGACAAGATTGGAAAATTTTGTGATAACCAGTAGCAGGATTGACAGACAAGGACAACAGAAGATGAGGATTTGGTAAGTTCAATGAGACTGGGGGAAATATTTCTGATAGACAGTGAGGAACACAGTACCCTAGTCTTCTAATGGCTACAAAAATATATCTATGGGTTCTGTATCACTTCTATATTTGTTTATAAAGTTAACTGGGTAAAGACTAATGATTAAAATGAATACAATGAAAGGATATATAATGGATACGTTTTACCGTGTGTTAGTGCTAGCATTTAAAACATGTAGTAGCCGTCTCACCGACTGTTTTATGTCTTTGTTCCTCAAACTGTAGATCAAGGGGTTTATGGCTGGTATTATGATACAAAACACAGGTTCAATCATCCTGTCATTGGCAGTAGAACCTTGAGTTCCTAAACGGAAGTGAAAAATCATGGCTGTGCCATAGAAAAGAATAACAGAAGCCAGATGGGATCCACACGTAGAAAAAGCTTTGTGACCTGCTTCTTTAGAGCGAATGAGACCTACAGAGCACAATATGTTAATGTAGGAAACCAATATAGCTAGGAAAGGGATGGCAACTACTAGGATACAAGCAATAAAAACAAACAGTTCATTGTTGAAGGTATTGACACAGGCAAGGTTCAGCACTGCAGCCATGTCACAAAAGAAATGGAGGATGAGGTTGGAATTACAACAAGGCACATTGAATATAGAACTGATAAGTCCAACAGAAACAAACAATCCTACCACCCAAGATCCAGCTGTTAAGAAGAAGCACATTTTTTGACTCATTACAGTCATGTATCTCAAAGGGTTGCAGATGGCCATATACCTATCAAACGCCATCACTCCAAGGAAAAGGCACTCAGAGACACCGATTAAATTGAATGCACACATTTGGAAAGCACAACCAAACAGAGAGATGGACTTTGTCTCAGACATGAAGATATGCATGGCTTTGGGAATAGTGATTGTGATGAAGCAAAGCTCAATGAAAGATAAGTTCCGTAAGAAGAAATACATTGGAGTGCGTAGCCGAGAGCTGAATGTAATTGTCATAAAAATCAGGCCATTGGCCAACAAAGTGAAAATATACGCCAAGCAGAAAAACGTGAAGATAGATAGCTGATGTTTATAGCGGAAATCAGAAAAACCAAGGAGCACAAATTCAGTAAAGTTACTGTAACATTTTATGGATGATACCATTCTATTCTGTAAAATTACAGTATTACCGTTGATTGCTATAATTATCATAAACAAGTTCCTTCTAGTCCTCAGCCTTCTTTGTGGGGAGCTGAACATGATATATAATATATCTCATTTGTTACTGATTCCTCTATGCAGCCTTGTCATAATGTTTTATAATAATAGGGAATCGGTGTAAAACTGTAACATAAACAAAGTCAAGAATGAATGCACAGCAGAGCAGCGGGTTCAATTTATTAAAATGTTATGGAATTATTACAATTAAATATGTTCATTTTGATAAATCTATTGAAAAGAATATGATACATTTGGCACCGATTGATGGAGGATGACTGGTGCCTAAAAGATTAACATATGAACTGGTATAGTTAGCCTTTGCTTGTTGAATTCCAGATTTGCAACCACACAGTCTAAGGGGCTGATGTACTAACAATTGAATTTACATTTTTCCATGAATAAATATTTGAGGTTTTCCAATGTTTCTTAAAAGCTCTAAAAATGAAATTTATTAAGTGTAAAACCATGAAAAACAGTAATACAAAAAATTGCCAGGTAAAAGTTGTCGAGGTCCTATTGAAGTCAGTGGGAACTGCACTGATCCTGTTGGATCATTTTTAATCAATTCAGAGTTTTAGAGGTAGACTAACTAGGAATTGTTTGAAAAACGTAATTGTTTTGAGTTTTTAGAGTTATTCAGATTTTCTTTTGGATTGTTGAGCATTATTTTACATTCGTACTTTTTTTAATTCAGATATTTTAATAAATGAGTTTAGTCAGGGTTTCAAAAACCCCTAAAACCACCACAATGCGGCTTCTGACAATTTGGCCTCCACAACTCTATAATAAGAGGGCAATAATGCTAAATGATTATTAATATCCTTTTGTACTGTTTGCAATTTTTTCGTCCTACCCTTAGAAGTGGCCAGCCTGTATCCTTAAAGACTGGTATAGTTGGGGGATCCTATTGACTACTTACAAATATGTTGACAACATTTCATTTTGTTCACGTTATATTTTTTCCAAGTTGTTAAGGAAAAGGGAATTTTGAAGTGTGTAGAAAATTCAATAACAAATACTGAAGAAAAATATTTTATCCTCCGAGACCTGGTGACAACTGTTGTGAGAGACAAAGAATTTGATCATGGTAAAAACAAAAAAACAATTATTAAAATATGGCTGATTTGTAAAAATGATAGCAATATTATTGATATCATTGAAATTATGGATTTCAGTTTCTATTTTATTTTTATATTGTAATGCCTGTTCTGATACCAGCAAGGAGTTTACGTTTTTGTAGTTCTTGGTTTCCAATGCTTTAGAAATAGAAAATTCTGTTCCCTAAAAGCTGTCCACACAAAGTTGTGTTTGATTCTGTTTTAAAGGTGTTTAAATAGAATCCTTTATAATGCAACCCAGAAGGGGGTCCAAGGAGAGCACTGGGCCATACCAACTGATTGTATTTGCTTTCTGGTCTTCACTAAAGCAGAGTGTCCTCTTTATCTTACCTTAATAACTAAGCAGTTCTCAATTAGAAATACAAGGTAAATACAATATTTATAATCATCCAACCTCTCTGAGGATCTTTTCTTTTGGGTCTAATTAGGAATCTAGCAAACAAGCAGTCAGCGCGATGATTGCCATCTCTTTGTAGGGGTAGTGCATGTTCTTCAGTGGCCACTTTCCACTGACATCACAACTGGGAACCTTTGGAACAGCACCACACAATATTCTTCTTATTAAAAAGCCTTTACTAGTACTTTAGGGCATCACAGCAATGTATCAGGCTGTGTGGCCTTTTATCAAGTTTGGGTCTAATTAGGAACACATATTTAAGGAAATAGTTGTTGTGATGTGCATTGGAATCAAGCCAGGGACATGCATTGGTAGGATGATCCATTGTTTACCACCCTTTGAACAAGTTGTTCCATCAAGAATACAGTCATTTGCGCCATTCGTTTTACCTACAATGCAGCATTCTAGAGTAAATTAACTTTCACTGAGGGGCCAATTTACTGACAAACAAATTTCTTTCTTTCCACAAATCTGTAAAATGTTGTGGTCTTCATAGTCTTCTAAAATGCATAAAAAAATGTAAAAACCACGAAAAACCTCATACTAAATCTGTAAAAGTTGTCAAGGTCCTATAGTTAGTGAGAGCTGTTCTAATCCTATTGGACCATTCTCAAATCAGACTTTTACAGGTTTTCTGACTTTTTTTCACTAGGAATTGTCCAAAAAAAAAAAACACCTCATATTTTTTTGGATCATTCAGTGTTATTTTTCTTTAGTACTTACTTTATTCAGATCTTTTAATGAATGTCATGATGATCATGGTTTTAGAGAGTGAGTTTTGTCATGGTTTCAAAAACCTCTAAAACCACTAAAATGAGACTGTTGATAAATAGGCCTTCACAAGTCACACCAGATTCATTAATGTATATATCATTTTCATCAATGCACATGTCCAGATTTGTCGGAAGATCACAAAGGTCCAGGCATCGGGTGGCACAATTTTATGGGTGGCATGCTGCCCAGCTGCCTCTACACTTGTTTCTAAATAGATTTAGCAGGAGATTTAGCTGCTTAATTCCCATGCATCCAATGTCAGGGTAGTGCTGATAAATGTCCTCCAATTTATAGTAGGACTGTAAAGCAGGGAATTCCAAACTGTTTGCCTTACATCCTAGGGTTACTTAGAGGAGTTTCAGAGGCAACTTGAAGGGCTAGATGAAATCCAAGAAGATTGAGGATAGATAAGTTAGAGAACTAGCCAAATATTTTTGGAACTATGGCTAAATGGTTGTTACAGCAAGGTAGTCATGCATGTTTCAGCTTAAGGGGTTACAGCATCATTGCAGTCACCTGTGGGATTTGTAGTTTTAGATACTGTAACATTGTGGGGCAGATTTTTATAAGGGTCGAATTTCGAAGTGGAAAATACTTCGAAATTCGACCATCGAATAGAATCCTCCGACATTCGAAGTCGGAGGATTTTATTCATCGTATGATCGTATTACGATCTTACTCCGAGCATTGCCGTTGTATGTTATAGCACTAATCAAATAATATAATTTCCAGCATTTCTTCACGCTAAGCTTTGAGGGGGACCTGACCATGACACATTATATGTTAATATGTTAAGGAATTCTCTATGCAGACTTGTCATAATGTTTCAAGAATTATTGTACAATTGAGTAGTGGGATCTGTTTTTGAAAATAAGTTATGGCACCTTAAAGATCTATATGTAAACTATAACCCTTGTTTATGGCATTCTGCAACTGTGGCCACACAATGTGTGGTTGGAAGGCAATCATTTTACATGGCTAGGCATATTTTGTTGCAGTGTTGGCCCATTTTTCTTTCTTATATGGCCAGACCTATTATAAGAGGTGTGCAACCTCTGGTCTCATGGAGCAGGGCTTCTATTTACTGTTTTGACAACTGACAAAAATCATTTCAGGTTCAACACATTTTGGTTGCCTTTCTATTTTGGCTTTTTTATCAATTGTTTTCATGCTTCTAAGTGAAATGTTCTTTCAATTAGGGATGCACCGAATCCACTATTTTAGATTTGGCTGAACCTCTAAATCCTTCACTAAAGAGTCGGCCGAATACCGAACCGAATCCGAACCCTAATTTACATATGCAAATTAAGGGTGGGAAGGGGAAACGTTTTTCACTTCCTTGTTTTGTGAGCAAAAGTCACGAGACTTCCCTTCTTGCCCCTAATTTGCATATACAGTGCTACGCAATATGTTGGCGCTATATAAATACATGTTAATAATAATAATATCCAAATTAGGATTTGGTTTGGCCAGGCAGAAGGATTCAGCCGAATCCTAATCCTGCTGAAAAAGGTCAAATCCTGGCCGAATCCCGAACCGAATCCTGGATTTGCATCCCTACTTTCAATAAAAGATAACTAAAAGTGTACCCTTCAAGATTTAATAAAAATCTATATTTCTATCAGAAATGTTTTCGCTTTCTTTTGAGTGCATTAGAAATAGTATCACTTTTAATACTAAAAGTTATTTTAATGGTGAATAACCCTTTAAATGAACAGGGACCTCCATTTCCATAGGTTCACTACAATCTTTCTGTTCAATGGCCATGTTTGCTTGTTTGGGATCAATGGAGTGCTCATTGGCAATTTCTACAGTGATTATATTGGCACAGCTGGGGTTAATATGCTAATTATTGATTTTTTGTTGTCAATTTAGTATACTGTTAGATCTGTGGTTAATATTCTGATTATCCTTGTAATACTTGAATGACTGAGTTATGTTTTGTTAAAATAGTTGTGGTGTTTAGGAGGTGTGGCCAAAAAGTAGGTGCGGCTTCACTGAAATTTTTGTCGCACTACGGGTCTAGGGGCCACCACTTAGCTCTTTGCCCAGGGCCCACCAAGGCCTTAAAATGCCCCTGGCCAATGGTATTAGCTGTAGAGGACATTTTCTAGTTGTGGACTTAGGGGAAAATTCACTAAAGCGCGAAGCGGCTAACGCTAGTGCAAATTCGCCAGCGTGACCTCATTTCATTTCTTCGCCTATTTACTAATGGGTGCTGGCGTTAATTCGATAGTGAATTGGACCTACTCTAGCTCTACTTCACACCCTTACGCCAGGCGAAGTTGCACTATGGCAAAGGGACGTAACTACATTAATTCACTAACTTGCGTATTTTACTGAATGTTAGCTCTTGCGCTAGACTTGCCTTCGCCACCTCAGACCAGGCGAAGTGCAATAGAGCAGATAGGACTTGCTTTCAAAAAAAGTCGAAGTCCCAAAAAACGCTGGCGTCTTTTACTTTTTTAAGGGTGATAGGCTGAAAAAGATTGTACATTTTTTTGGGGGTACCCTCCTTCCCCCCTACATTTCCTTACATATGGCACCTAAACTATACAGTGGGAACATGTGTAGGGCAAAATAACAACTCTATTTTATTTTATTAAGGTTCCCTGGACTTGTGTAATGTAATGTATTTGCTGCTACATATACGTCCATTGTACTTTAACTTGGCGCCGTATGCAAATTAGGCACTGCAAGCGTAACTTCGCTTTGCTTGACGAATTAACGCTAGCGCAACTTCGCTACCTTTCACCTCCTTGAGTGCAACTTGCGAAACTTTCGCCTGGCGATGTGCGGCGAAACCAACGCTGGAGCAACTTCGAAGGTGAGTAAATTTGCCCCTTAGATTCATAGTAGATGGTCAATGCTTTGTCTTTGTTAAATCTGTTTAGTGATAGACCCATAGACATTAATAAGCATAGAGCATATTTATTTTTGTATTTATTTATCTATTTGTAGTGTTTTTTGAACAAAGAATGCATTGAGGGTATATGAACAAAAATTTCTTCATAGATTATGCATCACTCTGTACTTTGTCCAGTACAGTAATCAATATATTCCTTTCACTGGTACAATCACTCTGTGTCCTACTGTCTTCTGTCTCCCAATCACTATGGGTAGACTTATGGGACAAATTCCACTGAAAATTACTGAAGTTGTACCATGATACTCCACATGTGAACAGAAAAAAGAAGGGAACAAATGGTCTGCTCATCAAGAGAAAGGAAGACACTGATTACTGTACTGGAGAAAGTGCAGCCATGATAATCTTTTGTCCATTTTTTGGAGACCATCAATGAGAAGACCTGCTGAGGAGTTAAAAGTGACTATGAGAGTATATGGTGAAATGCCATGAAATTGATTCTGCCCAGTATCTCTGAATCAAACTTTTTTAGCACTAAATTGTTTTATTAGCCTAATTGCTCTAAACCACAAAGAATTTGTTATTTATGTAGTGAAAAAAACACAAAAAACTCAAACACAAACTTTGCCATCACCGAAGTCATGTTTGAGTCAGTTCAAGCTGTCCTTATCCAAATTTGTATTTGCTTTGAAGATTTAGAGGTTTTCTTTTTTGTAATCTCACGAGAATTCTTATGAAAATGAGGATTTTGAGGTTTTCGTAATTGGGTTTGGACTTTGTATTTGTTTGTACATTATATATTTCAATATCTAGTATAGGTCAATCTAAAAACAACTGGACTTGCTGAGTAATCAATGAAGACGTTTCACTACACATCCGAGCAGCTTCTTCAGTTCAACAGTTGAACTGAAGAAGCTGCTCGGATGAGTAGTGAAACGTCTTCATTGATTACTCAGCAAGTCCAGTTGTTTTTAGATTGACCTATACTAGATATACCATGACCTGGATGAATGAAAATCTTCATAGTCATTATGTATTTCAATCTTTTAATAAAAAAGTAGACATTTTTACTTTTTAAAATGTTAAGTTTATTTGTGGTAGGAAAAAAAACTAATACAAATTTTTAATAAATAACCCCTATGTACACAATTTTGCAGTTTAGCACTTTTTTTTTGAGCAAGCTTTTCCCACACATTGCAACAATCTATAGGATCTAATTTACTATATTAGTTCTGCATACAAAGAGCAGAAATCAATGATTTCTACTTTGGGCTACTATCCAGGCACGGTGCTGATAAATGACCCCAATCTCTGTACAGCGGGTAATTCTAAAACTGCTTGCCTTGCAGCTTGAAGGGTTAGATGAGATTCAAGAAGATACGTTTGAAGGTGAATTAGAATTAGAGGACTCACTAAATAGTCTTGGAACTATGGCTAAAGGGTTGTTACAGCAAGGTAGTCATGCATGTTACCTTATTTTCAACTTCAGGGGTTGCAGCATCATTGCAGTCAATAGAGGGATTTACAATTTTAGAGGCAATTTCGATGAAAATATTCAATCCGGTCGTGTCGTATATGGATGTAAGTGAGTGAAATTCAGGAGGAGGAGGAAGGCAGCTAAGCCAAGTGCAACTATATGGAGGTACAATAAGATCTTGACTTTAGTACCATTTTTTGTTATGACTGTGGTAAAGACTAGTGATGGGCGAATTTATTCGGCAGGCACAAATTCACGGCGAATTTGCGCGATTCGCCACCAGCGAATAAATTTGCGAAACGCACGCGAAAATTTGTGTCAAAAATTCGCCGGTGCCGACATCAAAAACGAGACGCCGGTGCCGTTTCGCAAATTTTTCGCCGTTTTGCGAATTTCGCACATTTTTCGGCGAAGCAAAACGACGCAAATTCGCCCATCACTAGTAAAGACAGATTAGTAAAATTAATGCAAGGTTGTATAGTAGATATCTTTTATCACGGGTTACCATCAGCTTTTATAACGCAATCGTTTTTTCAATGATTGTTTCATTTCTTTGTTTCTCAAACTGTAGATCAAAGGGTTTATGGCTGGTATTAGGACACAATACACAAGTGCAATCATCCTATCATTGTCAGTAGAACCTTGAGAGCCTAACCTGAAATGAATAATTATGGCTGTGCCATAGAAAAGAATTACAGAAACCAAGTGGGATCCACATGTAGAAAAGGCTTTGTGACGGCCCTCTAAAGAGTGAATGAGATTTATAGAGTACAGTATGTTAATGTAAGAACACAATATAGCTAGAAAGGGGAATACGACCACTAGGGTGCACATGATAAAAACAGACAGTTCATTTTTAAATGTATTGACACAGGCAAGGTTAAGCACTGGAGTGATGTCACAAAAGAAATGGAGAATGTGGTTGGAATTACAACAGGGAACACTGAATGTAGAACCTGTAACTCCAAAAGAAACAAAACATCCAACCACCCAAGATACACTTGTTAATTGGAAACACATTTTGTGGCTCATCACAGTCATGTATCTTAAAGGGTTACAGATGGCCATATACCTATCAAACGCCATCACTGCAAGAAAAAGGCACTCAGATGCACCCATTAAAATGAATGACAGCATCTGGAAGGCACAACCCAACACAGATATGGACTTTCTCTCAAACATGAAGCTCTGCATCGCTTTGGGAACAGTGGCTGTAATGGCGCAAACCTCAAGGAATGATAGGTTCATTAAGAAGAAATACATTGGGGTGTGTAGATGAGAGTTTTGTGTAACTGTTATAATAATCAGGCCATTGCCCAATAGAGTGAATATATACGCTGAGCAGAAGAACATGAAGATAGACATTTGATGGTTATAATGAAGGTCAGAAAAACCAAGGAGCAGAAATTCTGTAAAATTACTGTAACATTGCATGTCTGATACCATGCTGTTCTGTAAAATTAGAGCATTGCTAATGTATGTCATAGCACTAATAAAAAATATAATTAATTTCCAGCTAGGGGGACCTAACCATTAAGGATTACCTCTCTATGTTAACACATTCTCTACGCAATCTTGCCATAGTGTTTCAAGAATTATTGTACAATTGAGTAGTAGGATCTGTTTTTGTAAATAAGGAATGGCATTTAAAAGAGCTATATGTAATCTATAACCCTTGTTTATGGCATTCTGGAATGAGGCCACACAGTCGTAAATGCTGTGTGCTATGAAGACAATAGTACTGCATGTTTATGCATATTTTGTTGCAGTATTAGCAACATTTTTCTTTATGATACAGCCAAATCCGTCATAAAAGATGTGCAACCTCTGGCCTCGCAGACTGTCATATGGAAGTGGGCTCCTATTTCCTGTTTTGACAACTGACGAAAATCATATCAGGTTTAACACATTTTATTCACGTTTCTATTTTGGCTTTTTTGTCCATTTTTTCATGCTTAGAAATGAAATGTCGATGTTCTTTCAATAAAAGATACCATATATACTCGAGTATAAGCCGTCCCGAGTATAAGCTGAGGTACCTAATTTTACCTCCAAAAACTGAGAAAGCTTATTGACTCGAGTATAAGCCTAGGGTGAGAAATGCAGCAGCTTCTGTAAGTTTCAATCAAAAAATTGAGGGTTTCTGCTCCCATTGGAGGTGCCGGCGTCTCGTTTTTGGATGCCGGCGACCATTCTTGGAGGCCGGTGAATATTCTTGGAGACTATTCGTGGATGCTGGTGATTATTCTTGGACGCCGGCGACTATTCTTGGACGCCATCGACTATTCTTAGACGCCGGCGACTATTCACCCGAGTATAAGCCGAGGTAGAGTTTTTAAGCATATTTTGGGAGCTGAAAAACTCGGCTTATACTCGAGTATATACAGTAACAGAAAATGTACCCTTCAAGGATGTAATGGAAATTGATATTTCATATGAGAAGCAAATAATGACTGCATCGAAAAATAAAATCACCAATGTGTTTTTGACTTGTAATAACCATATCCAAATAATTGCAATGGTATAAAATAATGTGATGTGAGTCTGAGTTTTTGCTTTCTTGATTCAGACTTTTCTGTGCCTTAGAAATAGCTTATTATGTTCTGTCAAAACTGTCCACTCAAACAATATTATTATTCAGTTTGAAGACTTCTGAAAAGGACCATTTATGCTGCAATCCAGATGAACGATTTGTCCAAGGATATGACTGGGGCAAACAAAACGAGTGTATTTATTCTTCACTGAAACAAACTTTCCTGCACCTCATCTTACCTTACTGGCTGAGACATGAACAAATATAAAGACATGGTCAATAGTATTTGTATAATCAGGTACCTTCTCTGAGGAATTTTTATTATTCTTTTGGGTCTAATTAGCAACAAATAAATAAAAAATTATCGGTGTTGAAAACAGGCCAATCTTTTGGAAACAATCTTGCTGTGTTCACAATTAGTACTTTGTCGAACGTACTTTGCTTGGCATTTTGAATTGTGCAGCAATGTGATTGTGATTGTAAATGAGCTTTTATAATTTCTATAATATTACTGTATATCCCAGGCAGTCATAACTCAATTGAATGAACATATGTCACAAATATACCAATATATTAGCTGTAAAGGGCATCTTCTAGCAATGGACTTAGTTTCATAATAGATTGTTAATGCTTTTTCTTTGTTAAATCTGTTTTAATAGTCATAGACACATATATGGGGCAAATTCACTAAGCGCCGAAGCACCTAACGCTAGCGTCAATTCGCTAGCATTTGGCATTTTCGTTACTTCGCAAATTCACTAACGAACGATGGCGTAAATTCGCTAGTGTTACTTCGCACCCTTACGCCTGGCAAATTTTCGCTACGGACGTAACTACGCAAATTCACTAACGCGCGCAGTGTACTGAACGCTACCTTTTACGCTAGACTTCCTTCGCCACCTCAGACCAGACGAAACGCAATAGAGTAGATAGGGATTGCTTCAAAAAAAGGTAACATTTTTTCTAAGTCCCAAAAAACGCTGGCGTTTTTTCTATATTATGGGTGATAGGCTGAAAAAGATCGAAATTTTTTTCCCCCCTACATTTCCTAACTCATGGCAACTTAACTATACAGTGGGCACATGTGTAGGGCAAAAAAAAAAAGAAAACACTCATCAATGCTGGTGAAATGCCAAGAATATGATTCTGCCCAGTAAGCAGTCCATATTAATGTGCAATATGAAACCTAAATGGAAATTTAGCATTAGCACCTTTTCTGTAATAGTAATACCTGTGTGGCGGGGTCGCCCGCCGCGCCACCGGCTGGGACGCCCGCCACATGCTCCAGCGCCGGCGCCATCGGCGCCATCTTGTCCCACTATGGGCGCGCACGCCTCCGTCTCTCTTAAAGGAGCAGGTGCGCTGGCGTGATGAAGCCAGCGCGCAATGGCGCCAAATTTAAACTGTATAAATAGACTGAAAGGGCTTCCAGAGGGTGCCCGTGATAGAATCTTTATTCTAGTGGTTCCTAAAGCCTTGTGCTGTTTGTTCTTGTAAACTTTATCTGTGATTCCTGGTTTTTGATCCCTGCCTGCATTTCGACTACTCTTTCTGCCTGATCCCATCTGTTTGATTACCCGGTTTTGACCCTTGCCTACCTGACAATTCTTGATATCTGCCTGCCTCGACCCAGACTTTCTGACGATTCTCTCACTTGCTCCATTTGTACCGTGACCTTCGGCCAAAAGACTTTGCTAACAGCCGTGCCCCTTTGCCAGCCAGAACATCTTGCCTTGCACCTCTCGTTAAGTCCAGGTGGCACCCAAGTAAGCTGAGGGCCCCTCCCGAAGCCCAACGGTGGTCACACTACTTGTGAAGCCGAGCCGAGACTAGGGTACTTGGCACTTGTTCTGGTATTGGGTGCCGGTCGTGACATTTTCTTTCTCATAGGCATGTCAGAGTTTTCAATATTGAAGTGGTACTATTAATAATACTAACAATGGACAGCCAGTCAATTTTAATGACACACTGCACACTATTACTTATAAAGCTTGAGTGGAATGCAGTTCTAATGTGGCATGTGGGTTTTAGTTGGCCAAGCCTTTTTTTCATGTATAGGAGGAGGAACAACTATGAAACTGCCCACATGGATAAATCAATAATGATTATGTAGTAATATATATTTTACCAGGTGTTACCATAAGCACGTACAACCTGTGGTAGTTTGCTCACCGATTGTTTCATGTCTTTGTTCCTCAAGCTGTAGATCAATGGATTTATGGCTGGTATTATAATGCAATAAACAAGAGCAATAATTCTGTCATGGCCAGTAGAACCTTGAGTTCCTATCCTTAAATAAACAAACATGTTTGTGCCATAGAAAAGAATAACAGACATCAGATGGGATCCACATGTCGAGAATGCTTTGTGATGTCCCTTTGCAGATTGAATGAGACCTACAGAGCATAGTATGTTAATGTAAGAGCACAAGATAGCAAGGAATGGGATCACAACTACCAAGATGCAAATAATAAAAACAGTCATTTCATTCTTGAATGTATTGACACAGGCAAGGTTAAGCACTGGAGCAATGTCACAGAAGAAATGGAGGATACAGTTGGAATAACAACAAGGCACACTAAATATAGAACTGGTAACTCCAAAAGAAACAAAAATTCCTACTACCCACGATAAAATTGTTAAGTGGAAGCACATTTTAGGGCTCAAAACAGTCATGTATCTTAATGGATGGCAGATGGCTACATATCTATCAAATGCCATCACTGCAAGGAAAAGGCACTCAGAGGCACCAACAGAAACAAATGCCTGCATCTGGAAAGCACAACCCAACAGAGAGATGGACATTATCTCAGACATGAAGATATATATTGCTTTGGGAATAGTGACTGTGATGAAGCAAAGCTCAATGAGTGATAAGTTCCTTAAGAAGAAATACATTGGGGTGTGTAGACAAGAGCTTAAAGTCACTGTTACAATAATCAGGCCATTACCCAACAAAGTGAAAATATACGCAGAGCAAAGGAACACGAAGATAGAAAGTTGATGTACATAACGGAAATCAGAAAAGCGAAGGAGTAGAAATTCTGTTACATTTCTGTAGCATTTTTTGTCTGACATCATTGTGTTCTGTAAAATTATAGCATTACCATAGGTGGTTCAACTATAGCCAAACCAGATATTTTCCTCCCAGACCTTTATAGTAAGCTTTGTGGTGAGGTGACTATGGTAGATGTCTTGTTTCACATACTGTATGAATGAATCCTCCTTGTAGCCATGTCATAATCATGTATAAAGTACTGTAACATAAACAAGCTCAATCATTATTTTATAGTGTTAGGTTTAGAGAATAGGGTAAGAAATTAGCATAGTGAAATGTTTTCTCTGTGAAAAATGTATTTCAAAGAACATGATAGGTTTGGTATCCTAGGGTATCAAACTACAACATTTATTAAACAAATATGACTAGGAAATATAGCTGTAGGAAATACAATAGGGCAATAAAGTTTTAATTCTTTTTTTTTTTAATTCTTTGGAGTTTTGTTTATCATTGGCTGAGCTTTCAAAGTAGCACCTGACATAAAGTTTATTGGATTAACAGAAAATATGCAATATGCATCATAACAAAATTAGACAGGTGCATAAATTTGGGCACCGCAACAGAGATATTACATCAATACCTCCTTTTGCAAATGTAACAGCCTCTAGACGCCTCCTACAGCCTTTGATGAGTTTCTGGATTCTGGATGTGGGTATTTTTGATCATTGGTCCATACAAAATCTCTCCAGTTCAGTTAAATTTGATGGCTGCTGAGCATGGACAGTCTGCTTCAAATCATCCCATAGATTTTCCATGATATTCAAGTTGGAGGACTGTGACGGCCATTCCAGAATATTGTACTTTTCCCTCTGTATAAATGCCTTTGTAGATTTCCAGGTGTGTTTAGGGTCATTGTCTTGTTGGAATATCCAACCCCTGCAGCGTAACTTCAACTTTGTGACTGGTGCTAGAACATTATCCTGAAGAATTTGTTGATATTTGGTTGGTTTACCCTTAGAGACATGATGAACCTGCCCAATCCAATAGCATAACCAACTATGTTTCTTCTGTTTTGTTTGATCTTCTGGACCTTCTTGACTGAGGAGTGTACAACTACTGTATAAATACTTGGTGCATTTTTTTTTAATAATGAAGACTCCATAAGGAATTATTCTTTTGGGCCTAATTAACAGCATACACACAGGATGTAAAAAAACAAAAAATAATTGTATTGATGGGGTACTTAGAAACAACCTTGCTCTATACTGTATATAATTTCGAACATCTGCACAGCTATACTGTGAGCTGCATTTTCTATTGTATGCCTCTTCTGAGCAAGCATATACCAACACACGGGGAAGCCTGTTTATTAAAGGCCACATTTTAGTGGTATTAGAGCTTTTTGAAACACAATTAAACTCCCTTTCTTTAAAACCACAAATGGCATGAAAGTTATTAAAAGATCTCAATATAAAAAGTATGAACTGAAAAAAGTGCTGAATGATCTGACAAAAATAGGAATATCTGTAAAACATCTACACATTTTGGACAAGTTAAAAAAAATCCAAAATTCTCTAAAAATCTGAAAGATTTAAAAAATGTCCAATGGTATCAGAGCAGCTCCCATTGACTTTGGGACCTTGACTGATTTTACTTGCAGAAGTTTTGTATTAGCGTTTTACCTGGTTTTTTACACTTAAAATCTCACATTTTTAGAGAAATAAAAAAAAAACTTGAGAAAAAAATTACAATTTGTGGAAAAAAAAACTAAATTAAAATGTTAGTAAATAGGCCCAGTACTGTATAGTCTATATGCTTGTTTACCTTAATCTTGGTTTGAAATTGTGGTTTAGAGATAACTTGTTCTTAAATAGGGCGGGGGCCAATCGGGGATATTTTCCTGCAGCATTTTTCCTAAATCCTGAGTGTAAATATAATTGCTTAAAGTCTGTTAGAGGGAGGTTTTGCTGATTTGTGGTTGTGCTAGAGGAGACAGCTTGGATGTATAGGTGCCAGGGAGAGATGTTCTTTAAGAGCCCATTTGGAAAATGGTTTGAAAGTGGACCAGCCCAAGATTTGACGTACAGTATATGTTTGGCTTCATAGTATTTTTGAATGTCAGGTTCTGCCTGTGCACCTTGGGACTTACTTTGTAGCATGACCATCCTGGGAACATGATGCCTAGATTTTGCCCAGATGGATTTAAAAAACATCATCTGAAGTTCCCGGAAAGTGTTGGTTGGTACCATAAGCAGGTAAAGCAATATGAACATTTTCAAGGCAAGAATTCTACAATATATGCCCCTCATTTGTTCAGCAGGGTTCTGATTTTCTGAATTAATGGGGGAACATTGTATTTGTTGAGTTGATAATGCTGATACTTAGATATTTAATTAAATGGCTGGAAATATTTCAAACTCAAACATGGGCCTGAAATGAAAAAAAAGTCTAAAAACCACTGCTGAGTTTCTAAGTAACTCCAGAGAAAGTCATCTGATGTCATCTATTCTTTGCCCACAAAACCTCCAATGTTTCCAGTTTTGCAATCAATAGGGAAGAACTACTACAGCAGTTACAGTGTGCATCTACTTTATTTATCAAGGCCCAGTGGGGCAGTAATGTCATCTGTAAAATGCTATGGAATAGGTCAGTGCCTTATAAAGTAAAGCATGACAATACTGTGAGAAATGTTTGTTCTCACAGCATACATGTCTAGGACACCCTTGCTTTCTTTTTTTATTTTAATCAATATTAACAGACCATACATGAAACCGTTATAGTAACCAACAACAAATAATGTCATTGTAGTACCAGTTCATCCTCTGTTTTGCCATCCGTGTAATCATTTCTGTAGATAGATGGGTAAAATAAAAGTTTTTAAAGAGCTATATTTTCCCATATTATGGCACTATGTAGTAGTCTCCTCACTGGTTGTTTCATGTCTTTGGTTCTCGAACTGTAGATCAAAGGGATTATGGCTGATTTTATGATGGAATACATGAGAGCAATCATTCTGTAATTTCCATTAGAATTATGACTTCCTAATATGAGCAGCATGAGCAAGCATGGCTGAGCTATAGAAAAGAATAACAGGCACTAGATGGGCTCCACGTGTAGACAAAGATTTATGATGTGCCTCTTTGGAGTAAATGAGATCTACAGAGAATATGTTAATGTAAGAACACAAGATAACTAGGAGGGGGATCATAAGCATAAGGATGGCAGCAATAAAAACATATAGGTCATATTTAAATGTATTGACACAGGAAAGGAGAAATGTTACAAAAGAAATGGAGCATGCAGTTGGAATGACAACAGGAGACCCCAAGGGGGTTATTTACTCTGGTCTGGCTTTTTGAGGCTAAACTTACATTTTTTGGGTATTTTTAAAAAAATCGCCCATCTAGGACCTGCCAAGGTTGTGTATATGTCAATGGCAGAGGTCCCTATCCTATTTTGAATTCTCTGTGGTCTGTGCTAAAATTAGTATGAAAATATGATTATTTTGGGCTTTTTGGGCACAAATACCAAAAATGTGGACTTTTTGGTAAAACTCTGAAAAATCGTATGAGTTTTCACTTTATTAATGAGTTTTTACCCAAACCTGATTAAATTAAGCTTTTTTTTTAATAATAAATAAGGTAAGATTGGTATAGGAGTTTTGTTGTTATTTTTTAATATACAAAATTTGATAAATTAGGGTTTTAGTAAATAACCTCCTTAATTCTTGAAAACCCTTACACAGGCAGGGTTAAGCACTGGAGGAAAGGCACAAAAGGAATGGAGAGGGAGGTTGGAATTACAACAAGAAAAATATAGAACTGGTAAGTTTAAAAGAAACAAAACAAAACCTAACACCCAAAATGCTAGGTGGAAATACTTTCTGTGGCAATTAACATTGCCAAATTGGAGATATAAGCAATGTAGAAGAAAATAAAGATAAAACATATTAATAATGGAAATCAGAAAAAGAAAGAACAGGAATTCTGTTAAATTATTGAAAAATCTGATACAATTCTGCTCTGTTATTATATGTAAAACCAGGCACAGAATTAAATCACCAGTGCTTGGACTAAATCACACTGGGGTCATTTATCAAAATTGGGCAAATTTGCCCATGGGCAATAACCCATGGCAATCAGATTGGTGCATTTGTTGTTCTACTTGCAGCTGGCTTTAAAAAGCTAATCACCAATTAGTTGCTATAGGTAACTGCCCATGGGCAAATTTGCCCAGTGTTGATAAATAAGCCCCACTGTATATTTGACCAGTAGCTAGAAGCACTCTTGTGCCAGCACTCAATCTAACCTACATTCGGTTGAACAGCTGGTAGAAACAATAAAAAGCCATTATTTGTACATAATAATCACCAAAAAAAACTGCCAGTTTGAAAGGTTTAAACATGGCAATCCAAAAGAGTTGTTTTGAGGATATCAAATCAGTTGACTATGTTTCCTCTTGTTTAATTGGTCACTGAAAACAACCTTACTGGCTGGGCAGTGTTTTTTAGAATTTGTAATATATATATATTGTACTATATATATATATATATATATATATATATATATATATATATATATATATATATATATATATATATATATAGAGCAGGAAATGAAGATCGCACTCGCAGGTCTTAGAAATGATAAGTGTCTATTTATTCAGTGGACAATCTGACTGAATAAATAAACACTTATCATTTCTAAGACCTGCGAGTGCAATCTTCATTTCATGCTCTACATTTAATCTTCAACAAGGACTGCACCCAGGCATTATTGATGTCATTATCAGAATGGACCCGAACTCCAAAAAATTCTTGTGATCAAACAATTTTATTGAACATCACTCGTGTATGATAGGATACACGAGGGATGTTCAATAAAATTGTTTGATCACAAGATTTTTTTGGAGTGCAGGTCCATTTCGAAGGCTGTATATTATATTTGAGCACATCGCTCATTATTGATTTTTGGAGGAAGAGTGCGGGTACTTTTAGAACAATTATATATATATATTGCATGTACAAATAACTAACTTGAAACAGCAGAAAGTTAATTAGATTAAAAATTTTCCCTGAAACCTTTTACCTTTTCCAAACGACCACTCGTGGAAGAAAAACTCGGCTCAGCAGCAGGAACTCATAGGTGGTTTTAGTAAATGATTGTTCAAGTCCGAATGCTCAAGAAAAACAGAAAAATACTCCAAATATAAGGAATTTGGAAAAATAATGTTGCTCAAATACAAGTTTTGGGAATAAAAACATATACATGGCCTTCATATATTTTTATGTATTCACTGGCATAAAGAATCATTTTCACCAAAATACCGGCTAGGTGGCAATACTCATTAGTACCATTGTGCAGCATTGATTGGACTGTAAAGGAGGGTTTCCTAATCTCTTCGGCTTGCCCCCTAGGGTGGTTCAAAGAGAGCAGGTTGACTCTAGTACCTTTAATGAATGGACTTTTTGGTTCACAACCAATTGAGAAGCCATGAAACAGCGAGGCAACCCATGCATTATCACTGCAGTTTATGTAATCAAAAAACAATGCAATGTTATATAGTAGATATACTGTATATTACCATGTGTTACAATCAGCATTTATAACATGTACTAGTTTTCTTACTGACTGTTTCATGTCTTTGTTCCTCAAACTGTAGATTAAAGGGTTTATAGCTGGTATTATGATACAAAACACAAGTGCAATCATCCTGTCATTGCCAGTAGAACCTTGAGTTCCCAACCTGAAATGAATAAGCATGGCTGTGCCATAGAAAAGAATTACTGAAGCCAGGTGGGATCCACATGTAGAGAAAGCTTTGTGACGTCCTGCTACAGAATGAATGAGATTTATAGAGTACAATATGTTAATGTAAGAACACAAGATAGCTAGGAAGGGTAACACAACCACTAGGGTGCAAACAATAAAAACAAACATTTCATTGTTGAATGTTTTGACACAGGCAAGGTGAAGCACTGGAGTGATGTCACAAAAGAAATGGAGGATGTGGTTGGAATTACAACAGGGAACACTGAATGTAGAACCAGTAAGTCCAAAAGAAACAAAACATCCAACCACCCAAGATACAATTGTTAAGTGGAAACACATTTTGTGGCTCATCACAGTCATGTATCTCAAAGGGTTGCAGATGGCCATATACCTATCAAATGCCATCACCAAAAGGAAAAGGCACTCAGAGACACCCATTAAAAGGAACGCTTGCATTTGTAAGGCACAACCCAATATAGAGATGGACTTTGCCTGAAACATGAAGATATGCATCGCTTTGGGAACAGTGACTGTGATGGAGCAAACCTCCAGGAATGATAAGTTCCTTAAGAAGAAATACATTGGGGTGTGTAGCCGAGAGTTCTTTGTAACTGTTATAATAATCAGGCCATTGCCCAACAACGTGAAGATATACGCTGAGCAGAAGAACATGAAGATAGAAAGTTGATGTATATAATGGAGATCAGAAAAACCAAGAAGCAGAAATTCTGTAAAATTACTGTAACATGTTTTGTCTGATATCATTCTGTTCAGTAAAATTAGAGCATTGCCATTGTATGTTACAATGATAATCAAATCATACAATTTCCTTCCAGAACTTCAAAATACTGTAAGCTTTAGTGGAGGTTTAATTCTCTTTGCAGATTTGTCAAATGTTTTAAGAATTAGTTGAATAGACTAGTGGGATCTGTTTTTGTAAAAAAGGTAAGATCTATATGTTAACTGTAATCCTTGGTAATGGCATTCTAGATCTGCACTCACACAATATAAAATGCTGTGCGGTAGGAAGGCAATCATATTACATATGGATACATATTTTCCTTAAATGGCCAGATCTGTCATTAGAAGCATACAGCCTATAGTCTCACATGGAACGGGGCTCCTATTACCTGTTTTGACTATTGACAAAAGTCACTTAGATTCAACAAATTTTCATCACATTTCTATTTTCTGTCATTTTATCGTGCCTATAAATGAAACGTTGATGTTCTTTGAAAATTCAATAAAAACATTGAAAGAAAATGATTTCTTGGAAAAATACAGCACCAAGATGTTTTAATATTTGTAAAAATGTTATCTAAATGACTGAAATGGTAATAACTAATGACATTAGGTTGATTTCAGTACATTCAGTTATTTCCATTCCAATATCCGCAATGTTTAAATAAATTTTCCACAAAAACCATCCACATAAAAGTATTACGATCCATTTTGAAGATGAATTAACAGGACCCTTTATGCTGAAATCCAGAAGATTGAGTTGTCCAAGAGTATGCCTGGGGCAAACCAACTCCATGTGTTTTTCTTTACCAAAACAAATTTCTCACTGAACAATGCAGTGCAGAACTAGAAACATGGGGTCAATAATAGTTTTATAATCATGTTGTCTCTCTAAGGAACTATACTTTTGGGTCTAATTAGCAACAATACAATTGTATTGAAGGGCACTGGAAATAAGACAAATAATTCCTTGTGTGGCTTGGTCAAACTTGATTAGTGCAATGCACAAACTGGCAAATATGCCAATGGTTTTAGCTATAAAGGATATCTGTTAGTAGTGGAGATTTTTTCACAATAGATTATTATTATTATTATTAACATGTATTTATATAGCGCCAACATATTGCGTAGCACTGTAAAGTAAATGTGATTATACAACTACATCACATGAATTACATATATAGAATATAAGGAGTAACAAACATCACGATCAATACAGGTACAAAGAGGTGAGGAAGGCCCTATGCATAGGCATACAGTCTAAAGGGAAGGGAGTAATACACAAGGTGTGGGAGTGGGCAAAATCGAAGTAAGTGGGTGAGAAATGTGGTACTGTATGTGGTGTTGCGTTTGGTAGTTAAGTAGAGTGAGGGTAGGCTTCTCGAAAGAAGTGCGTTTTCAGAGATTTTTTGAAAGCAGAAAGGTTGGGAGAAAGTCGGACAATACTTTGTCTTTGTTTAATTTGTTTTGTCTATGATAGATAGACAAAAGGGATACCGTTTTTTTTATATCTATCTATTTTTGTACAAAGAATGGATAAAGGGGCACATTTACTTAGCTCGAGTGAAGGAATAGAATAAAAAACGTTCGACTGTTTTTTTTTGGCTACTTCGACCATCGAATTGGCTACTTTGAACTACGACTACGACTTCGAATCGAACGATTCAAACTAAAAATCGTTAGACTATTCGACCATTCGATAGCCGAAGTACTGTCTCTTTAAAAAAAACTTCGACCCCCTACTTCGCCACCTAAAACCTACCGAACCTCAATGTTAGCCTATGGGGAAGGTCCCCATAGGCTTTCTAAGCTTTTTTTGGATGAAGAAAAATCGCTCCATCGATGGATTAAAATCCTTCGAATCGTTTGATTTTTCCTTTGATCATTTGATCGGATGAATTGAAATAAATCCTTCGACTTCGATATTCGAAGTTGAAGGATTTAACTTCGACAGTGGAATATCGAGGGTTAATTAGTAAGTAAATCTGCCACCAAGTGTAGCAGGACAAAAGATATCTCCAAGAGGCAGATTTATCAAAGTGTGAATTTAGAGCTCACCACAGAAAATTTCCCCCACTCTTTACTAATTTCTATGGTATTTTGGAAGTGTATTTATTGATGTGTGAAAGTTAAGAGTTTGTCATTTGATAAATACACCTATAAAGATCCCATAGGAATGAATAGATAGTGAGGGAGTTTCGCTGTGGTGAGCACTTAATTCAACTTTATCCTTAAGGACCACATACCACTTGGCACTTTTTCCAATACAGAAATTGGATTTTTTTGAGATTTATTATGCCCTGAAACTGTTAAAAAACTGAAACTGAAAATACTCTAGCTAAAACCTGTCAAGGTCATGTAGAAGTCAATAGCAGAGGTACCTTTAACCATCTGAAGATGGTTTTAGCCTTCTTGAATTTCAGGTATTTTACGGTGGTATGCAGTCGATAAATTCAAGGTATTCTGGGTTTTTAAGCCTATAAACTCAATAAATTCGGGTTTTCAAGTTTTTTCCCCGATAGCATTCAATTGAGTTTTTTACGGGTAGAAAAAAACTCACAAACTCGACCTTTCATAAGTAACCCCCAAAATTGTACTTATCTATTTTGCAAATATTGGAATACTGGACATGTGGAGGTTTATTAAAGGTCGAATTTTAGTGATTTTAGAGGTTTTTGAAAACCATGACTAAACTCACAAACTCTTACATTTATTAAAAGTTCTGATTATAAAAAGTACTAAAGAAAAAAAGTGTTCAAAAAACAAAGGAATACCTTGAAAACCTCTGAAAAATCGAGTTTTATTAGAATTAGTAGCAAAAAACTCTGAAAACCCCCCATTTACTTTTACAGCAACTTGACAACTTTTACTTGGTGAATTTTGGTATTACATTTTTTTTATGTTTTTTACACTTAAATCTTTAGAGCACATAACCCGAAGGAAAGTAATTTACATCTGAGCACACCTCTCATAAAATAATTTTGTCTGGTGCACAGGCTCCTTGGGAGACAGCACTCTCCCAGCAGTGTAAAGAAAAGGCAATGCAAAGAGGGGACGAGCCCCTTGTATTGATTGAGTAACTTAAAAGATCAAAACTGTTTTTACCCAAAAAGAGGTACTGCCAAATAACTTAAAAAAAATCTCCAAAGCATGCTGATAAATTGAAAAAAGTACAAATTTATTACATCTTATAAAACATCAAATAAACCCCTCATGATGCCTTACGCGTTTCATGCTTACCTAGCACTTAGTCATAGGCAATCTCCAACAAATCGGTTCTTTTCTGCATAAGGGGTTTATTTGATGTTTTATAAGATGTAATAAATGTGTACTTTTTTCAATTTATCAGCATGCTTTGGAGATTTTTTTTTAATTATTTAACTTAAAAGATCAACAATGTTTCGGGGGGGGGGCTTTAGCCAGGTGATCACCTGACAGTACCAGTTTTCTCTTTCCAAACTGTTGGCTTGTAACCTAGGGCATGGGAAGATTGAAGAGGTATTCCAATTAGAATAAGATTTAGGGAGAAGCATATGTATCCACCTAGATATACCTAAAGGCCTAGGTTTTAGTTGAATTGCATGAAATTTTGATTGAACCCTTATTAGATGTTCCTAAAATTTTGAATAAATGGCTGCCACAGCAATATATTCACCTGTGTGTCACCTTGTTATTAACTAAAATGTAGTCCTAGACCCCAAAAGGGCTTGGACTGAAATAGTCTGAGAATCATTATTTTTCTGAGTTTGTGAGGAACAGCACAGAAAATGATGTCTTTCTCTAGTGTGAATCGCCATTCATTGTCTACTAAAAAAAACAAATTATATAAAACCAACAGGATTGTTTTGACACTTGTATTGATCAGGGATATCTTCATTAGTATTAAGTACAGTACATTATTCTAGAGAAAATGGAAATATGGTGAAACCGCAATTTTAAATACCCTGATTTTCAGGTTTTTTTGCATTTTACACTATATATATATATATATATATATATATATATATATATATATATATATATAAAATGCATAATATATTCCAGTGATTCTGCATGTTCCTACATTTCACACCATTTTTTTCTGGTCCGCCGAAAAACCTAAAATTGGGAGTTCTACAGCACTTTATTTTTTGATAAATAAAAAGTAAAATATATTATGGTTCAGATTTACTAAGCTTGAGTGAATAGTTCGAATCAAAAAATATTTGAATTTCAAAGTAATTTTTTGGGTACTTCGAAGTAAAAATCGTTCGACCATTCGACCATTCGATAATCAAAGTACTGTCTTTTTTAAAAAAACTTCGACTTCATACTTCACCAAATTAAAGCTACCGAAGTCCAATGTTAGCCTATAGGGACCTTCCACAGCACTTTTCTAAGTTTTTTTTTGGTCGAACAAAAATCCTTAGATCGATCGCTTAAAATCATTCAATCGTTCAATCGAACCTTTTGCACTAAAATCCTTCGAATTTGATATTCAAATTCGAAGGATTTTACTTCATGGGTCGAATTCGAGGGTTTTTTAACTCTCGAAATTCGACCCTTGATAAATCTGCCCCAATGTGTGGTAGTGAAATCAGTAGAAACATAGGCCCATTTTTCAACATTATGATTTTAGTTGCTTTAGACACCATAAAAATGAATTTTCTCTAAAACCATGAATGCTAAGTAATATCTCAAAAGATCTGAATATAAAAAGCACAAACACAAATGCAAGATTTTTAAGAGATTTATTTTACCATTTAGTGCCAACTCGTACTAGTTTTTTAACTGACTGTTTCATGTCTTTGTTCCTCAAACTGTAGATCAAAGGGTTTATGGCTGGTATTATGACACAATACACAAGTGCAATCATTCTGTCATTTCCAGTGGAACCTTGAGTTCCCAGCCGTAAATGAACAAACATGGCTGTGCCATAGAAAAGAATTACAGACACCAGATGGGAGGTACATGTAGAAAAAGCTTTGTGACGTCCCTCTGCCAAATGAATGTGATTTATAGAGTACAATATGTTAATGTAAGAACACAAGATAGCTAGGAAGGGAATCACAACTACTAGGATACAAGCAGTAAAAACAGTCAGTTCATTCTTGAATGTATTGACACATGAAAGGTTCAACACTGGAGGGATATCACAAAAGAAATGGAGGATGTGGTTGGATTTACAACAAGGCACATTGAATATAGAACTGGTAAGTCCAAAAGAAACAAAAAATCCTACAACCCAAGATCCAGTTGTCAAGTGGAAAGACATTTTGTGGCTCATTACAATCATGTATCTTAAAGGGTTGCAGATGGCCATATACCTATCAAACGCCATCACTGCAAGGAAAAGGCACTCAGATACACCAACTGAAAGGATTGCCTGCATCTGGAAAGCACAACCCAACAGAGAGATGGACTTTGCCTCAGACATGTAGATATACATTGCTTTGGGAATAGTGACTGTGATGGAGCTGAGCTCAATGAATGATAAGTTCCTTAAGAAGAAATACATAGGGGTGTGTAGAAGAGGGTTTTGTGTGACTGTTAAAATAATCAAACCATTGCCCAACAACGTGAAGATATATGTACAGCATAAGAACATGAAGATAGTACATTGATGTTTATAACTGAAATCAGAAAAACCAAGGAGCAGGAATTCTGAAAAATTACTGAAGCATTTCCTGTCTGATATCATTCTGTCATAATTGTATGAAAACCATAAAATGTCATAGTAGGTCTTGTTGTGAGCTGATCATATTAGATTAAGTACTAGTGAAGACTTTCTGCAGCCTTATCATTATAGCAGTAAAAATCAAGAACAACATTGCATTTCTCAAATTTAGTCTTGATATAACTTGATTGTAGTATTTTGAAGAATACAACACACAATGATATATATATACACAACTAAAAAATAGAAAATAATGAAAAGTAATTAACTGCACAGAAACATGCACAAATACACAGTATTATTGATGCCCCACTGGATGCAGAAAAATGTTTCCAATAACTTGACGTATATATTTATATATGTATTGAATTTGTTTTTTGGAATTAAATTACAAATATAGTACAAGTTATTTTTGTACAGTAACCCATGTGTCATATATTTTACTGTTGTTTAGCCCACAATAAAGTCATACCCATTCAATGTCCTATCCCTTTTCCAAATCAATGCCATATACTTGCTTTAGATAATGAACAACTGGGATTATATATATATTTCAAAAACACCAGTTTCATACTAAATAAAATACCTTCAAATACAAAAAATATTTTGAAAATCAACAAGAAAATTTCCATGGGAAATTAAGAGAAATCATATTTTGCTACTGGCAATTAAACAGATACACATGCAAATCTTTTATACAGGTCTGTGTTTAGCGGTTTGCAGCCACCAATTGGCATATAGAAGCAGGCTCCTATTTCTTATTTTGGCTACTTACTAAAACTCAGTTTTGACAAAAATTTCCAGTACATGTTGATTACTTAAGAGTGTCCTCTGCCTTATCTTATTGGATTTACGACTATAAATACTATAAATACTATTCAATTGTTTGTTTTTTTTCCAATAATCATATAGGGTCTCGGAGGAACTATTCTTTTGGGCTTAATTAACAATACACACAGAAGATTAAAAAGAGATGAAGTGATGGCATTGTAACCAATTCCAGAGTAATAGTGCTCCCACTAAAATTCACTTCTGATCTTGTGCCAGATTCATGAATTTGGGGGCAATTTGTTAAACCTGGAGCAAGTTCATTTAGTGGCAATGTCAGCGTGCCACAGTATGGAGCAGAATTACCATCATTCTCATTTTAGTGGTTTTAGTGGTTTTAGAAACCACAAATAAACTAATTTTTTTCTATGTAAGTTATTAAAAGATCCGAATATAAAAGCATGAACAAAAATATAATGCTGAACAATGCTCTAAAAATACACAAACCTTTAAAAAGTTTTTTTGGACAATTACCAGCGTAAAAAATCAGGAAAACGTTAAAAATGTAATGGGGGAACGTAATAAAAGTTAGTGATGGAAAAACTGTTTGCAATACAAAAAGTTATGCCTTTGCACAAATAAATTTCCTTTTGCACTAATTTAATATAGAACTTGCGAACCCGGAAACTGTTTAGCAACCACTTCCAACAGTGGAAGAAAGTTTGCGAATTTTATTGTTTGCACCAATGGCAGTAAATGTAATAAAACTTCATATTGAAGTTGCACAATTAAATGCACAATTAAAATCTGTTTAAACAGTTTAAGGAAGAATATTACATTGCAAAATGCAATTTTTTTTCTTATTGGTATGAACTGTTTTTCTCTTTGCGACTTTTACTACATTTTCCCATAAATGCATAAAAAAGGTTCAATAGGATCAGCACAAGTTCCATGGATTTCTATAGGTCCATAACTGCTTTTACTTGGCGAATTTTAGTATTGGAGTTTTTTGGGTTTTTTACACTTCGAGGCACATTTATCAAAGGTTGAATTTAGAATTCTTGTGAGTATTTTATCTTTATTAAATTCAAATATTCCCGAAATGTGATTTTAATTTGGGGGTTATTTAATAAAAGAATCAAATATCTAAACTCGCATAAATTTTATCCCCTCGAAAACTCGAATCAAATTCAAATCAAATTTGCATAGAATCCGACTAAAGTCGATTCAAGTCTTTTCTCCGAAACAAACTCTAATGTCAGGAAGCCTAGTAATATGTCCAAATTGGTCCCTGACCTCTCCCATTGACATATACATGAACTCGACAGGTTTTAGGTGGCGAATAGTCAAATTTGAATTTTTAAAGGGCCCGAGTTGATTAATCTCGAAATTCTGATTTGAATTTAAACTCAAATCTAGTTTGGATACTTCATAATTCAAATTTGAGAGTTTTGACCAAAAAAAAAAAAAATCGAATTTTCAATTTGACCCTTAATAAATCTGCCCCTTGGTAAATATTTTAGCTTTAAAGAAACTATATAACACAGATTTTTTTTTGAGAAAAAAATGAATGCATGGAAAAAAATAGAAATTCTAATTTTCGGAAATAGGTAGTGATGGGTGAATTTGCGCCGTTTCACTTCTCCGAAAAATTTGCGAATTTTGCGCAAAATTCGCGAAACGGTGAAAAATTCGTGAAACAGCGATGGCATCTCGTTTTTGACGCCGGCGCCCGTTTTTGACGGCGGTGTCCGTTTTTTCGGAAAAATATTTTGATGCCTGCGAATTTATTCGCTGGCGGCGAATCGCGGAAATTCGCCGCGAATTCACGCCTGGCGAATAAATTCACCCATCACTATAAATAGGCCCCTATGTTTTCATGACATTTGTTATGAGGAGCGCTTCCTATTGGTGCAACAAGCAAAGAAATCAAGGGATCCTGCTGCAAATATCTTACTAAATGCCATGTTAATTAACCCTCGATATTCGACCCTCGAAGTAAAATCCTTTGACTTCGAATATCGAAGTCAAAGGATTTACCGCAAATACTTCAATAGAACAATGGAAGGAAGTATTAAATCCTTCGAATCGAACAATTCAAAGGATTTTAATCCATTGATCGAAGAATTTTAATCCATCGATCGAAGGATTTTCCTTCGATCAAAAAAAGCTTAAAAAACTTATGGGGAAGGTCCCCATAGGCTAACATTGTAGCTCGGTAGGTTTAAAGTGGCGAAATAGGTAGTCAAAGTTTTTCTTAAAGAGACAGTACTTCGACTATCGAATGGTCGAATAGTCAAACGATTTTTAGTCTAAGTCGTAGTCGAAGGTCGTAGTAGCCTATTCGATGATCGAAGTACTCCAAAAAAAACTTCGAAAGTCTAAGTTTTTTTACTTCGAATTCTTCACTCGAGCTTAGTAAATGTGCCCCTAAGACATTGCCTTAATTTAGGGTCAGGTTATTTCTACAATTGATCACTATCTATCTGTAACGTCCTCATTTATTGCCCATGAATACCTTTCACTGATCTAACAGTATATATGCTGTGCCTTTCTAGCTTTCATTTGTATTTTGCCTGACGAAGGGGCCTTGGTGCTCCAAAAGCTTGCAATCTATTTTTTTTTTGTTAGCCAATATAGGTATCACTTCTACAATACTTTTTGTATTTGTTTGTTTTTTTATTTGTCATATTTGAATTAAGAAGCACCGAGTCTGGAATAAGTTAACTGAATAAGATTCAACACTTTACTAAAAAAAAAATCCTAAACTTGAACACGTCCACCACATATGAAAAGTATCAGGTTTTTGTCCACAATTTCTCCAGCAAGTATTAGAATTAGTATCCGTCATTTTTGCCAGTTTAACTGGGGTTAAATACCATCTTAATAGAATTTTCCTACTAATTTCAATATGATTGATACATTTCGTAGCTCTACCTGGCCACCTCAGTGCTGCTTCCCATTGCTCTACCGAGTATTCCTTGTTTAGGTCTTTTTCACATTTAATAATAGAGCTCCCTTTACTATTGTTTTGTGCTTTATTCATTCATTTATAACATAGCGATATCCCTTTAAATTTTCCATGTTCCACATTTAAATAAACTTGAAAAGTACTCTTTGCCTCCTCTTTTTTTTTCAGGAAAGGATAAATGATGTGTCTCACTTGTAGGTATACACAAAAGCTATGTTTATTAATATGGAATGTATCTCTTATTTGTTGGAAAGACCAAAGGCCAGCTTCCTCCGATATATCTCTAACTGATATAATACCTTTGGATGTCCAATCTAACAACTCAAATGACTGTGCAATTACGTTTAAAGATTCAATAGTTATATCCCTACAATTATGATTCCACCAACAATTATGTTTAACAATTTCTCTCCATAGCTGACACAAGTAGTTTGTAGTTGCTAATGCTCGAAAATTTATTTCTGGTCTTATAGAAATAGCTCTTAGAACATTGTTAACCGTAAAACCCTTTAACATTTTCTATATCTGCCAAAGCTTTTGGGTATCATTTTTCCAGCATGCTTTACTAAATTCTAGGACTGTTGCTTTCATGTATGCTTCTATATTTGGGACATTCGTGCCCCCCTGAAAAATAGGTCTATACATCTGATCTTTCTTTATTCTAGGCCTCTTACCTTTCCATATTAGTTCCTGAAAGATTTCTTGTAAATTTTAAAGTATATCCTTAGTAATTTTTAAGGGTATTGTTCTCATTAAGTATAATACTTTCGGTAGTAACATCATTTTAGCTATATTTATACGTGCTAATTCTGTTTGATTATAAAGCTTCGCTTCAGCTTTCAGACTGTTGTACAATTTTTTATAATTTAACTACATCATTTGTTCTACTGGAAAGGTTAATTGTATTCCTAAATAAGAGATTGAGTTTTTGCACCATTTATATGGAAATTAATTTTGTAAATTTGTCACTACATTCTCTTTGATCTCCATATTTAGAATCATACACTTTCCTACATTTACTTTGCAATATGATATTTGGGAGAAGTTTTCTATGATCTTTTGTACAGCTTGTAAAGACTTTGTAGGGTTCGTCAAGATTAGCAAAACATCATCTGCGAATAAACTAATTTGTGAGAACTCGTGCCTACTTGAATACCTGCTATGTTATTATCCTATCTTATTGTAGCTGCAAATGGTTCCATAACTAAGGCAGATATTAACGGCGAAAGAGGACAACCTTGCCGTGTACCATTAGTTATTTTAAATTCCTTTGAGAGAAAGCCTGATGACAGAACTCTAGCTGATGGATTAGAGTAAAGCGCCATTATTGCATTTAAGATATAACCATGAAATCCCACGTAAGTATGCCCAATGCACCTGATAAAATGCCTTTTCTGCATCTAATGATAAAAGAAGCAAAGGCCCTGAACGCATTTCAACTAATTCAATTAAATTAATAATCCTCCTTGTGGCATCCAGGGCTTGTCTTCCTTTAGTAAACACAACCCGATTGCTCTGTACCTATTGGGCAATGATTTTGATTAATCTAAATGCTAAGATTTTAGCATCCTAAGAAGAGTTTTGCATCCTAATTTAACAATAAAATCGGTCTAAAATTATCTGGTCTATTGGGTTCCTTTCCAGCTTTAGGAATTGTAACTATAGTTGCTTGTAGAAATTCAGTTGGGAATTTAATTTGTATTGCAGCCTGATTAAATGCTTTAGTTAGAAAAGGTGGTAAGATTTTAGAAAATGATTTATAGTACTCATTTACTAACCCATCTGGCCCTGGAGACTTATGAGGTTTTAACGTTCTTATCACAGCTTCAAGTTCTAATTGGAGTATAGGGTTATTAAGAGATTCAAGTTGAACATCAGTTTTCTTAGTTAGTTTGCTTTTTGTTAAGAATGCGTCAATTTTCTCTTGTAATGGTTGAATTGTGTCTATTCTATCTTTTCAATTATAAAGTTCTGAATAATATGCAGCAAAGATATCTGCTATTAACTTAGGATTCATTTCTTTTTGATTCTTATAATTTACCAAATATGAAATTCTTTGATTCGTTTGTTTGTTTTTTATTCTCTTTGCTAGAAGTGCCAAAGCCTTGTACCTTGAGTAATTTAGTTTTAACTTCTTGTAAATAGTGATGGGCTATTTTGGGCGTTTCACTTCGCCGAAAAATTAGCGAAGCGGCGAAAAATTTGTGAAACAGCACCATCCTCTTTTTTATGCTGGCGCAAATTCGCTGGCAAAAATGCACCGGCGTCCATTTTTTTGACGCCGCCAAATGTTGGCGGCGGTTTCGTTAATTTATTCGCCAGCGGCGAATCGCGGGAATTTCCGCCTGCCGAATAAATTCGCCCATCACTACTTGTAAACATAAGTTTGCTTTTGAAATGCTATCTCATTAAGTTTGTTTTGTAATAATTAAATCTGTTTGTTAGTATCTTTTGTTGGTTTGACTTTATTACTTTGCTCCAATGTATAAAGTTTGTTCAGGATGGAAATTTGCTTATTAGCATGTTCTCGTTTTATACGTGCTCCCTATTGAATAGCTATTCCCCTTAGAAAAGCTTTATGGGCTAACCATAACGTCATATCAGATATCTCCTCATTATTATTAAATAAGAAATATTCATCTAAATGTTTCTGGATGTCTTTAACATATTGGCTATTATTCAAGCAATAGGTGTTTAATTTCCAAATTTTAGGACTTTTTAAATTAAAGGGCTCTAATATGTCTACTTTTATTGGGGCAAGATCAGACCAGATAATATGCCCGATAGTTGATTTCTGGACTTGTTGTAAAACCCACTTTTCTCTAATTATTAAGTTTATTCGGGAGTACGTACTGAAGAAAAGAATGTGAAATCTCTTTCACTTGGTGTTGGGATCTACATACTCCAAAAGCTTCTCCCTATGAAAAATTTGTGAAAGTTCGATTTATATTGTTTTTTTGGTATAATATCCCTTGGTAATGAAGAGGGTATACCTTTTGGCTTTGGGATTCTGTGAATCCTGTCAATAATGATGTCACTTTCTTCTAAGTTTGGAAGGCAAGCTTTGAATAGGGTTTGGAAATATGTACAGCATTGATCTGATACAATATCTTCTGGTATGCCCCTTAGTCTAAGATTGTTACATCGGGACCTGTCCTCCAAATCTTAGGGATGCTACCTCCTTTTCCAGCGCATCATTAGCATCTATTAGATCATTATGGGATCTAGCAAATTCCCCCATTTTATTTTCGTTGGGATTTGTTTGCTCACCTATATGTTGCAAGTCATTCTGGAACTCTGCCATCATCTGTTTCAGCTGTCCCATCATTGTGCTTTTAAGCGACTGAAGCAAAGAAATCATAGTAGATTCAGTAGGAGGAGCCTCTTTTGAATAAATGCCTGAAGCGCTTAAAGCATCCAAAGAAAGCAGTCTTTCCTGGCGATGGTTTTTTGGATCACCTAACCTCTTGCGCAGTTATGCGACCAGCACCATCTTTGTTTTGCCGCTGCCTGCTTTCTATTGCTGGGAAAAATGCTGTCAAAGTTGAGCAGGAGTTGGAGAACAGATTCGACCCTTTGAGCCGAGTTGAAGCCCTGAAAACACGAAGCTCACCAGAAACGTGTGCTACCTCATACGCATGCAGGCCACGCCCCCCATCTTTAAATTTCTTATTGCCATTGCTAGGGGTTATACCATTGCCAGAATGACAGTTTGCACACTTGTACCTCTGGAAAATAACTAACAATTCCAACAATTCACTGTGCTTTTATGTATAGTGTATTTAGTGAATGTTGTCAGTTATATTTTGCTCATAAGGAAGCCCCTCACGTGAAATAGCAGATAATTGTTAAACTATATTAAATATGATGCGGCCACCGCCTAAATGTCTCTAAAACATTGGCTGAACTTGTTTATAGCTTAGTTATTGTTTTTAGAATGTATACTTAGCCAAGTAAGTATTTTACATTATTTATTGATTACTGAGTAAACCAAATCATCATCGCGATAATAAGACATTTTCCAAAATTTCTCATAATTGCTTTAATTTTATTATTTCCCTAAAATACAATAAAGTGACCAGAACTCTAGAAAGAATAGTGAGACAACATACTTATCTTAATAAAGATAAATATTCTTTAGAACTGTTTAGCCTGGGGTGCTGATTTGTCAATATTCAAATTGGAAGAAGTCAAAAACTCACCAAAATCGAATGTGCACTTATTTATGTATAAAAATCAAAAACTCAAAAAAAAAACTACTTGAATGCAGCAGCAAATTACATTCTATCCTTCTTTTCAAATGAAATAACTTGAGTTTTGGTAATACAACACCCATTTAATTTTCCATGAATATGAAAATTAGAGTCTTGAAAATTCAAATTAGAATTTTCAATTTTTACAGCAAAAAAACTTGAATTGCAGCAAAAAGTCAAATTTTGTTAAAACGGCCCCTAAAATATTGAGCTTGCACAAGTATCATTTTGTCTTACAGGTGCTGAACATATACAGCAAAAGTACAAATAAAGTATTTTAGTACAGTTTTGTACTAAATAGTTTTCAGAGAATTATCTGAAGAAAAAAAAAGAATTTTGATTTTGTAAATGGTGGTGTAGTATTTGTTATAAAAATGTATTTTGATAAACAAAAGCCACCTTCTTGCAGAATAATAAAACATTCAACAAAACATTAATCACAATTAAAATGTGCAATGTATTAATTCATGCAAATTTGTATTCTTAAAGTTGAATTTAAGTCCTCTAACAGATATATAACATTTTAGCAATAATACACAGAAATAAAGCACTAAAGTTCTGTATTGTTCTATTATAAACTACTTCTTGGATAAGTCAACATTTTGATACTATATTGTAACACTACTGAAAGTACTATTGGTGTATTCAATGAATAGATGACAACATAGTATTCATATGTTTAAAGGTATGCCGATGCATTTTGTTTACTGGCCACAAGATAGAGCTGTAGACACACTTGGGGTTTATGGGTAATGAAGTGTTTAAAAGTCAATTTTGCTCACACTGTTTGTAACTTGCACCAGAGGAAGGACCTTTGGGGTCCGAAACATGTAGTGCGTCAATAAAAAACTAAATTTTTTGCACATTTGAAGACTCTCCAGTTTTCTTCATGATCCATGATATGGCTGTGGAGAAGGCTACTCCACTAATCTGTTGAAGAGTCTGACTATTAAGTAATTTGGAGGATTGCTTGGGAATAAATCCTGTGTTGGTATTAGATAAGTCGGACCCTGACAACTTTCCTAATATAGTATTATTATATCAAAGAAATATATCTGGCCAATGTTGCATAGCATTTACTTTTTTGTTTAATGAAAGAAATCGTACATTAGTTAAAAAAGCTTTTGAAAACAGCTATTCTTTTCTTTAAACTATGTAATAGAAGCCAGCTGATAACCAAACATGAAGCATGCAAGGCATTGTAGATACTGGAATTAAACAGATAATCTAAATTACTTTTGGGGTAATAGTGTCAACATATGCATTTATAATTACTTACCATATAGCCATGGACACATCCTATCAGTTGTAGAGCAGCAAAAAATACTTGACTGATATTGTATTGTATTGCAGTCCACAGGATCAGTGCATTCTACTGTTATAGATCCACTAATAAAGTTTTCTGCTACACAAAGTATGGGAAAGAGTATACAGTTTTAAATTAATACAGTGAGTCCTTCCCATTTCACACATTGCCAAAAATTTAGTTATTTTTTAATTTTTTATTCCTATTTTTTTTAAATAGTCATTGTTCAATGCCAACACATTTGTTGTTTTGACCTGTTTTGACAGTTTAACTCAATAAAGGTTTGACATTATTTACACAAGAAAAATAGGCATAATAATACCAAAGGTATTCCACCACATAACCTTAAATTCAAATAATTTGTTTTATGAAAAAGGAAATGATATTACAATTTCTTAAGGGGGTCTTTTTTAAAAATGTGAAAAGGCTTTTCAAGTTGAAAAAAAATCTTAGTTTAAATTATTAGGAAAATACACAAAAATCTCAAAAATGTATTTTCAATACTAACATGTATAGAAAAACTATAATATAAAAAAGTGAATAAGCCAACAGTATTTACTACAATTATTTTTGACTTTTTCATATAATAAAACAGTTTAAAGCACTTTATTTTTCTTTACTTAACTACAGAGAGCCCCCAAAATATTAGAAATGTAATTATGAAATTATGAACATATTCAATGATTTTAGACTTACAAAGAAAAGTTCAGTATCAGTCAGAAAAATCCCATGTTGCCAACTTCTTCCAAAATGGCACCAGATAGATAGGGGGAAAAAGATAGCATGGCAAAAAAACTTCCATGAACTCGAAATTTGACCAATCGAAATTTATTATAAAATCAAATTGTTTTAACTTGGGTGAATAAGATTGACGCGAAAACTCGAATCAAATGTGGTTCGAGTTTTTTACTCGAATGTCAGGAAGTCTGCAAGCAACTCCATATTGATCCCTGGACATCTCCCATTGACTTAAACAGCAATTCGGCAGGTTTTAGGTGGCAAATAGTCAAATTTGAGTTAAATAGACAGAGTATGATAAATCAAATTAGAATTTTTTGAAAAACTGGAATCAAATTTAAATAACTCCTTAGTCGAATTTGACAGTTTAAAAAGCTGTAATTTTCAATTTAACCCTTGATAAATCTGGCCTTTAATATTACATAAATATTAGTATAAATAAATTTGGTGCATGTGGCGCATTGAGCAGACAAACAAATATCACCAGTGATGTTGGAGGTAACAACCAATTGGATATTTGAATTTGTTTTCTAACTTGTGGGCGATATTTATCTCCAATTTTACTAATCATGCCCCATAAATTTAAATTGCTGCTGAATTAATCCACTATTAATACACAATGTTGCTATGTTTTCATTTTCAGTTGTTTTACTCTGCAGCCCCACTTCTTTAAAAAATATTAATTGTTTATCTGGCTGTTAGTGTCCTACTTAACCTTTACAGTGAAGGACATACATTTAATCGAGTAAGAATTGGTTGTCTACAAAACAGTCTAAAGTAGCAATATTACTAATATTTTATTTATCACAATTGTAATTACTTAAAATACTTACCTAAGTAGTAAATTTCAACACCGTGTTTGCAGCCTTCGAAAATAAATTCCTTTGGAGGATGTTGTATTAAACACTTCATGGATCCACCTGAGGAAAATGTAGTAACAATTATTTTCATTACCAAAATCATTTCATATTAATTAAATAAATGAAGCTGTGCAGAGCTAACATACAGAATATTAACTAAAATACAGTAAACACATGGGATCTGTTATACAGAATGCTCATGGGATATTCCAGATAATGGATATTTCCATAATTTGAATCTTCATATCTTAAGGGGCAGATTTATCAAGAGTCGAATTTCTAAGCAATGAGAGTTTTTTTTGAACCCCCATAACATCGAAATTCGAATTAAAAAAAGATCAATCAAAATGTATTTAATTATTTTTTTTCTATGGGTGAGTAGTCTGTATTCAAATTATTCTAATTGAAGTAAGATCACATTAATTTTCAAAGTCCATAAATTGACTCCAGATAGGTTCTCGGAGGTCCCCTATAGGCTAAAACAGCAATTCGACAGGTTCTAGATGGCGAATGGTCAAAATCAAACTTCGAAATTCTAATTCAAAAAGACCAACCAAAATTAAGTCAATGTTTTTTTTGGTCGGATATGTCCATTTTAGTGATAGGCGAATTTATTCGCCAGGTGCGAATTCGCCGCCAGCGAATAAATTCGCGACACGCCCGTGAAAATTCGTGGCAAAAAATTGCCGCCGTCAAAAAAAAATTTTCCCGAAAAAACGGACGCGGGCGTCAAAAACGGGCGCCGGCGTAAAAAACCGAGATGCCGGCGCCGTTTCAAGAATTTTTCGCCGTTTTGCGAATTTCGCGCAAAATTTGCGAATTTTTCGGCAAAGCGAAATGGCGCAAATTCACCCATCACTAGTCCATTTCCTATCATATAGGTTCTTATTTGGCCAAATTCGGATTGTGCGAATTGAAGTAATATCGCATTTGATCAAATTCGAAACACAGTTTTTCCCAAAAAAACTTTGATTATTCAAAATCCACCAATTAATGCTGAATAGGTTCTAGGAGGTCCCCCATAGGCTAAAACCGCAATTCGGCATAGTCAAAGTCAAATTTTTAAAGAGACAGTACATGATAATTCGAATTTTCAAATGTTTTTTGGTCAAAACTCTCAAATTCGATTTGTAAATTATCCAAACTCAATTTGAGTATTAATTCGAATTAGAATTTTGAGATTGATCATACTTTGATCAACTCAAAATTTTACTAAGTCAAACCACTGTCAGGTTGCTTCAGTAAGTAAGAAAAAAAAAGCAACCTGATGACAGAATTACATTTCAAACTGGAGATAAAGAAATGGTGCAATATTTATAAACGACAACTTTTTTTTTTTTAAATATGACTAGACAAATTAGGAATACTTAAAAAAGAATTTATTGTATGAGAACAGAACTGGTTGTAGTGAGATTGAATGTATGTAAATCCAGTAGAGATCTGGTTAATTAATTTTATAGAACTGTGGATTATTTTATTTTCATTTGGGTTGAAAGAAGACAAAAAACAGCCTGGTTCCTGCTCATTCTGTCTGTTTCCTGCTCATTCTCCTGATTAGTTCTCAATAAACCCTTTAAAGGAGTCAGGTGCTCCTGGAAGCCAAATGTAAACCCTTCTTCACTGGCAGTAGTTTAACTTAAAGGGGCAGATTTATCAAGGGTCGAAATTCGAAGTAATGGGAGTTTTTCTTCAAAATTTAAATAAAAAAAGACCAACCCAAATTTATCCAAAAAAAAAATCAAGTTTTTTTTTTCAGGTGAATAGGCTGTTTTCATTCGAATTTGAATTGTACGAATCAAAGTAACATCGTATTCGATCTAATTTGATTCGATGGTTTTTTTTTAAAAAAAAAAAAACCCTTTGATTTTTCAAAGTCCACCAATTGACTCCAAATAGGTTCTAGGAGGTCCCCCATAGGCTAAAACAGCAATTCAGCAGGTTTAAGATGGTGAATGGTCGAAGTCCAAACAAAGGACCAAGAACAAATCCCTTCTGTTCTCTACTAACACAACTGGTCCTATTGTACATTTATCACCCCTATTTATAATCATTTTTGTAATCCCTTTTCTAGCATTAAACTAGATTTCTATCCATAGGCAAAAAAAAGAAGAAAATAACTCTTAAATCCCAACTGACAACCGTCAGAAGGTCAGTACCCCGTCTGTAACGTCTTAATTAATATCCAGCAATCAATTAAATCCCTTAAATTAAATTAATAAATAGCTTAATTAAAGTGCAAGGTGTGCCTGGTCAATTAATTAATCAACTAATTAATTTCCAACCAATTCATAAATATAAATATAAAGTGCCAATTAGTGCATCATATCCGATAGGTGTTTAACTAGTGATCACTCTTCAATTCATTAACAATTATGTATTCATAGATTTCTATCCATGTACAAATATTATGATTCAGACCATCATTCCTTAATTTAATCAATTACCTTCCGTGTGTTACTGTTGCAAATGCATTGATACAGATTCATTTACATTTGTACTATTTTTTTCTTGCATCGCATTATCTATAATTTTTTTTTTCCAAATTTTTTATTGTGTCTTCAAGTAATCAATAATGTGATAGAATATAAAGTTATTTACCTTGAAGCTTTTACAGTCTCCCTGTGCTTTTCTGTGTATTTTACTATGTTCTGCCTATTTATACAGTTCTATTGTCTCTCATTTTGGTGGAACAGAAGCACCAATAGAAATGTATTTGCTTAAAACAGTTCTAGCCATTGGCATGTACTGTAGCTTCTTCTGGTTTTAGCTCTTTGGTCATTAAAGGGGCAATGTCATGTCTCCAGCATACGCTTTTACCATATTTGGGATTTCCCTATTCATTTGCTCGGAGCTCCCTCCTCTGGACACTTGCTGTAAGTGCACAACGTCACTTCCTGTATATTCATTCTACACCTCCATAAGGCTTATGGCAGAATTTGGACTAATCAGGCTACCGTACGCCCACCACGTGACCTAGAGCAATGCCTTGTGGGAGCCAGGACTCCATTTTACAGACCATGCTGCTGGAAGAAGCACACAGTTCTGCATCTCCCTTATGATAGAATCGCTGGTAAGCAAATAGTTACACCAAAACACCTCCACAGCTGCCAGAACCCCCAGAGACATTGCTACAGAGACATTTATGCCAGTATATATATTTTATGCTGCAGTTATATGTTCATTTGCATGTTTATATATAGTTCATTGCAAGCATACTTATTATATTTTCTGCTGTTTGTATTACAGTTTCACCTTATTCCACTTGCCTATTCAGTAAAATCTACAGACTCCAAGCTTAGTCTCTTTATTGAATTGTGGGAAGGTTTAGCTGCATGTCGAACTACACACTGCCCCAGGGTAATACGTAGCGAGGACAGAACAGTGAAACAGCGCTACCTCAAAGGCGAGATTGAACTGTATCTCACTGCATGCGCAGTGAAACAGCGCTACCTCAAAGGCGAGATTGAACTGTATCTCACTGCATGCGCAGTGAAACAGCGCTACCTCAAAGGCGAGATTGAACTGTATCTCACTGCATGCGCAGTGAAACAGCGCTACCACAAAGGTGGGATTGAACTATAACTCACTGCATGCGCAGTAAAACAGCAGCTGACACACAAGTGATTAAACCAGCGACGCTGCAAGCTCAGACAACAGTGTATTACAGTGATCCGGATACAGACACTGCTATTAAGTCATTACAGCACAGAAAAGCCATTACAAAAGCTTATCCAGAGTTGCATAATGTCACAGAAAAAGACATCCTCATTAGTGACCAGATCCCAGGTCTCAGGCTCCTCTCAACGCTCATCTGTTACTAATGCAGCCGCCATTGCCCGCGCAAAAGCAGAAGCAGCAAAGGCCCGTGCTGCCTTCGCAGAGAGGGAAATGGAGGCAAAAGTAAAGAGCGCAGTCTTAGAAGCAGAAAGGGAACGCTTAGAAGCAGAAAATGCACGCCTAGCAGTAGAGGCAAAGCTGGAAAGTGTTCGCTTAGAGGCAACCCTAGAAAAGCTGGCCAGAGAGAGAGAAGCTGCAGCAACTTTGGCAGAAGCAAAAGCTCTAGAGATGATTGTGTACCCTAGCAGCGAAGGACACAGTGAGGTACCTAATCTTGAGACTGAACCCCATGACCCACTACAACGCACTAGAGAGTACGTCTACCAGCACTCCAAACAAGACACAGATTCTCTTTCAGCACAGCAACCAGGCCAACATGCTGCTCCTGAACCAAGCCAAGGATGCCATACACCTCCAAAGGCCATCAGCAAGCTGCAATTGCATCAGAGAGACCATGTTGAGCTAAGTGATCCTGCCTACAACACCCACTTCAGCCAGGTACCCAAGCCTAGGGTTAACCCTGCACCTACCTCTTCAGCTGTGTTACAACAGTATGTCACAGTCCAGCCTAAAAGAGAACCTCCAGACAGGTATGACTATACAACACCTTCTCACTATTATACACAACCACCTACCTATACTGGTACTAACCAAGTCACAATGGACTTTGCCAAGTTCTTTGCACGGCGCGAGCTAATCACAAAGGGACTTGAAAAGTTCAATGACCGCCCAGAAGGTTTCAGAGCCTGGCGATCCTCCTTCCAAAATACTATCAAAGGCTTAGACCTTTCATACAGTGAGGAAATCGACCTCCTTATCAAATACCTAGGAACCGAGTCTGCAGAGCATGCCAAAAGGATCAGAGCCATTAACATAAATCACCCAGAGACTGGTCTCAGAATGATCTGGCACAGGCTTAATGAGTGCTATGGCTCAGCAGAGGTTGTAGAAAATGCACTCTTCAAGAGAATTGATGACTTCCCTAAAATAACCAATAAAAGTTACCAAAAACTTAGAGAATTAAGCGACTTGTTAATGGAACTACAAGTAGCCAAAGCTGAAGGAGACTTACCGGGGCTTGCATTCCTAGACACAGCCAGAGGTGTTAACCCCATAGTACAAAAATTGCCCTATAACTTACAAGAGCGGTGGATGGCACACGGGTCAAAATTCAAAGAAATGCACAATGTTCCATTTCCTCCTTTCACTGTATTCATGGACTTTGTATACCAACAAGCCAAGATGAGAAATGACCCCAGCTTTGATTTCACTTTGCCACATACCACCCCTTCAGTACCTAATACTTGCAAAGCAGCAGTAACAGTACACAAAACTAATGCTTCTTCTTTAGATTCTTTTCACAGATCTGCAGAACCTTCTCACGAGGAGACAAGGTACAAAGACCCTAGTAAGCAGTGTCCTTTACACCAACTGCCTCACCCTCTTCTGAAATGCAGAGCCTTCAGAGAGAAGTCCATAGAAGACCGCAAAGCTTTCCTAAAGGAACACAACATCTGTTACAGGTGCTGTTCATCAATATCTCATCTCGCCAAGGACTGTCAGGTCAGTGTAAAATGCACAGAATGTGATAGCACACATCACAACACAGCTTTACACCCTGGGCCAGCCCCGTGGACTGTACCTTACACCAAGAGCGCCAGCAAGCATGGCGGGGAGGAAGATGACAGTGCCACAAACACCACAGAGGTCAGCTCTCATTGCACAGAAATCTGCAACGGTGCCATAGGCAGCAGATCCAGCACCAAAATTTGCCTGGTCAAAGTATACCCGACAGGCCAAACAGATAAAGGCATTAAGCTCTATGCAATCCTGGATGACCAGAGCAACAGATCTTTAGCCTGCCCAGCTTTCTTTGATGCATTTAATGTCAAGGGCCCAAACACTCCTTACTCTCTAAAAACATGTGCAGGAGTTGTCGAGACAACAGGAAGAAGGGCATCCGGCTACCAAGTAGAGTCCATAGATGGAAAGGTATGTCTACCCTTACCAACTATAATTGAATGCAACCAGATCCCCGATAATAGATCTGAAATCCCTACACCGGACGTAGCTAAGCACCAGGTACACTTGAAACGTATAATGCACTTAATCCCTAAACTTGACCCCAAGGCTCAGATAATGCTTCTCCTTGGAAGAGATATGCTACGGGTCCACAAAGCAAGGGACCAGATAAATGGCCCTCACAATGCACCTTATGCCCAGAAGCTAGATCTCGGATGGGTCATAGTAGGAGACGTTTGCCCAGGAAGCGTACACGAACCAGTCTGCGTAAACAGCATGCTGACAAACACACTAGAAAATGGACACCCCTCCATTTTCCCACCATGCCACAACCAGTTCCTAATAAAGGAAAAACCTTACAACACCAGCCTGGTATACACACCTCCAAATATTTCCGATGATAATCTCACCCGTGACAGTGATCAAGATCATTTGAGATGCACAGTGTTCCAGAGAACGAAAGAGGATAACCAATTGGCAATGTCTATTGAGGATAAACTCTTTCCAAAAATAATCAAACAAGAACTAATTAAACACGATTCAAACAGTTGGGTCGCCCCTCTACCCTTTAGGTTCAGAGATAACAACCCTTCCAAGGACATCACAGAGTACTGTATCAGGGTGCCCACCTTTGGCAACAGTCCTTCGCCTGCAGTTGGAATCCACGGACTCAGTCGTTCTGCCCAAGAAAGTAAGGTACAGTATGGGTCAGATGTCAGACCATTAGTAGGAAAAAACTTCTATGCTGATAACCGCTTAAAATTGATACCTTCAAGCAAAGCTGCCATCAGTCTTCTCGAAAGAGTGCAGGAAGCACTCGCCTGCTCCAACCTCAGGCTTTACAAAATAGCTTCTAACAACAAAGTAGTGATTGAAGCCTTCTCTTCACAAGACTATTCAACTGATTTAAGGGACTTAATCTTCAAAACATCTGATTGGGACAACCCGCTATCTCCCGTCAAAAAGAATTTGTGGGCAGAATGGAGAAGTTCTCTAGCAACCTTTTCCAACCTTCGTGTTACACACCCATATGCCATAATACCTTCTACAGAGGTACAAAGCCAAAAACTTTGTGTGTTCTCTGACGCTTCCGTCAAAGCCATAGCTGCCGTAGCATACCTCAAAACTGTGGATATCTATGGACAACGCCACACTGCATTTGTTACGGGTAAGGCAAAACTGGCACCAATTCCCGAACACACTATACCCAGAATGGAACTCTGTGCTGCCGTTCTAGCTGTAGAGCTAGCTGAGCTCATCGCAACTGAGACAGGCACAGAGCCCAAAGAGACTGTTTTCTATACGGACTACATCCTAGCAGACCACGCTGTTACAGCAAGTCAGCTCAAAGACACAACTTGGCTCACAGAACCGACATCCTTGTGCATCACAAGAAACAAACCTGTCCCTAAAGACAACACTCTGAGAAAGCATGACCCATTTCTTGTCCAAACTAGCCCATTAAGAGTAGGAGGCCGTCTTGCGAATACCTTCTGGGACAGATGGAGAAAGCAATACATCTCTACTTTGCAGCCACTTTGCAAATGGCAAACTACCAAGCCCAACCTCAAACGTAGTGATGTTGTTCTGTTGAAAGACTGTCAGTCACAAAGGAGTGAATGGTCCTTGGGTCTTGTCACCAATACATTTCCAAGTGAGAATGGGAGAGTCCGTAAAGCTGAGGTCAAGACCTCCAAGCAAGGAGAAACCAAATTGTTCTTCGGACCAGTGACTGAACGAACTTTATTGTTGTCTCTGGAAGAAAGTGGTGGCATCCATAGATGCCAGACGGGGAGTGTCATGTCTCCAGCATACGCTTTTACCATATTTGGGATTTCCCTATTCATTTGCTCGGAGCTCCCTCCTCTGGACACTTGCTGTAAGTGCACAACGTCACTTCCTGTATATTCATTCTACACCTCCATAAGGCTTATGGCAGAATTTGGACTAATCAGGCTACCGTACGCCCACCACGTGACCTAGAGCAATGCCTTGTGGGAGCCAGGACTCCATTTTACAGACCATGCTGCTGGAAGAAGCACACAGTTCTGCATCTCCCTTATGATAGAATCGCTGGTAAGCAAATAGTTACACCAAAACACCTCCACAGCTGCCAGAACCCCCAGAGACATTGCTACAGAGACATTTATGCCAGTATATATATTTTATGCTGCAGTTATATGTTCATTTGCATGTTTATATATAGTTCATTGCAAGCATACTTATTATATTTTCTGCTGTTTGTATTACAGTTTCACCTTATTCCACTTGCCTATTCAGTAAAATCTACAGACTCCAAGCTTAGTCTCTTTATTGAATTGTGGGAAGGTTTAGCTGCATGTCGAACTACACACTGCCCCAGGGTAATACGTAGCGAGGACAGAACAGGCAATGTTACTTTTAAACTTTGTTTGTATTGCTGTACACAGTAGTATCCTGAGACAATTAGTAGTAGCACTGGCCCTTGTGATCAGAAATTATTTTGACTGCTGGGTAATTTTTTTTCTTAGCTTTCTCCTGTTGCAATGGTTTGATTGTAGTATTAAAAATTGGATTTTGTATTCTTTGATACATTCTACTGGATTCTTCTGTATTCTACTGGAGCCAATGCCTTCCCACGTAGTCCCAGTGTGGTTGCAATGTCTGCCACTGTTCTCTTGATTATTGGTAGAGCTATTGACCCTTGTAATGAGAAAACATTTTTATTGCTTGGTTATTTTTTAATGTAAATTATTGCTAATGTTTTTTATTGTTAAAGCACCAAATTACAGGAAAGCCATCTCTCATAGACTCTCATGACTTTATTATATACAGTGCATCCAGTTCCCTCAGTGTTTACACAGCTGTTAAGTATTGATAGACTCTTAAAGAATTTCAGGATGATGATCTTGGTCGTGTTTAAGGAACATCAACTTCAGGACTTAAGTTCAGAGTAAAAAGAGCAAACACTGAACTAATTCATATTAACAATTTCCAGGAAAGTTTAATAGGCACAATCAGGGCCCTATGTATAAAGCAATGCACTAGCACTATTGGATAAAGATTGCAGGATTTATATAAAACATGTTTGGGCTCACAGTTAATAGGATCCAAATGGCAAAAAAAAATGTGATAACTTATAATGTATATAGTCATTTGCATATTGCCCCAATTGAATGTTTGAGGAATAACTCTTCACCCCTAGAACAGAGCTACAAACTCACTCTGCTGACATTAATGTGTTTGGATGGGGTTTTACTAATGGGGCAGATTTATCAAGGGTCAAATTGAAAATTTTAATTTTAAATTTGAATTTCAAGTTTATTTTAGGGGCATATTTATCAAGGGTCAAATTTTGCATTGAAAAAATGTCAAATTCAAATTCAAAAAGACCAACCAAAATCAAGTTGAAGGGTTTTTTTGGTCAAATAGGTCATTTTTCGAATGAATAGGTCTGTGTTTGGCTGAATTCAAATTGAGTTTTTCCCAAAAAAAACCCCTTACATTTTTCAAAGTCCACCAATTGACTCCAAATAGGTTCTAGGACAGTGGTCCCCAACCAGTAGCTCGTGAGCAACATGTTGCTCTCCAACCTGTTGGATGTTGCTCCCAGTGACCTCAAAGCAGAAGCTTATTTTTGAATTCCAGGCTTGGAGGCAAGTTTTGGTTGTATATAAACCAGGTGCACTGCCAAACAGAGCTTCAATGTAGGTTGATAATCCACATAGGGGCTACTAAATAGCCAATCACAGCACTTTTTTGGCACCCCAATAACATTTTTCATGTTTGTGTTGCTCCCCAACTCCTTTTTCTTCTGAATGTTGTTCAACGGGTTCAAAAGGTTGGGGATCCCTGTTCTAGGAGGTCCCCCATAGGCTAAAACAGCAATTTTGGCAGGTTTTAGATGGCAAATGGTCAAATTAGAATTTTTAAAGAGACAATACATGATAAATTTCGATATTCTAATTTTTTAATTTTTATCCATTTCAAATCGAATATGGACTAATCACTAGTCGAAGTACACAAAAATAGCTTGAAATTCTGATTTTTTTCAATCAAAAATTCTCCTTTGATAAATCTGCTGTAATTCACTAGGGAATAGTCTAAATTTGATTTGAGTTTTAAAAAAATTTGATTCAAATTTGAATTTGCAGGTCGAGCCTATTCACTTGATTTTAAAAAAATTCAAATGTTTTAATAAATTTTGATTGCTCGTTTTTTTTTCAAATTTTGAGTTTATGGTAGTTTTTATATACTCCCATAAACTCTAAATTCGACCCATGATAAATATGCCCCTTAGTGTTCTACAATCATTTTCTAAGTCTTTACACATCGAAATAAAATCATTTGATCGTATGCTAAAATCATTTGAATTGTTCAAATTAATTTAACTTTGATCGCAGGATGTCCAAATTCGGTGAAAAATGCTTCGACTTCGTTATTCGAAGTATTTCAATTCGATGGTCAAATTTTGAAGTATTTTACACTTCGAAATTCGACCCTTGATAAATCTGCCCCTAAAACTATGCATGGCATAAGATTCATTACAAAATCCAAATGAGAAAATTACAAACTGAAAATGACTCTTCTGCGCTAAAAAATACGAATACCTCAAAAACTTCTAAAAGTTTGAGTTTTTCAAACAATTCCTAGCAGAAAAAAACTGTAAACATCAAAAAAATCCAAACTGATTTAGAACGGTCCAAAAAGATCATCACAGCTTCTATTGACATCTATAGGACCTTAAGATATTTTACTTGGCAAAGGTTTGTATTCGTGGTTTTGGTTTTACACTTAATACATCTCAAATTTTTAGAGCTTTTTAAAAAAAATCGGAAACCCACATTCTTTGAATGTTAATTACTCCCAATGGTACTTTTCAGAGCCAACAAACACATTTTTAGTATAGTTACTTAATTCACAATTTTTTTATTATCAAGTGTAAAAACTATAAAATGTATGAATATAAAAGTATGACACATAAAAGCTGTTGAGATCATGTAGAAGTCATGAGACAGAGCAGGCAGTAACTCTTCCAAAACAAGAAACTCTTGTTTCTGTCCTTGTATATTAGGTGCTACCAATCCCTATTCCAGCTTTTATTGTAGCAGAAACTGACATTTCAGCTGGACACCCAGCCTTTTTCAAAGTTACAAACAAATACCACAACCCCCAAGATAAACAATGCATGGTGGGAAAACAACAGTGACATCATAGTTTGTGAACATACCCACCCCCATTGGTCAGCTTACGTGTGCTGAAAGAAAAGCAGAAATGAAAACAAAATAGCTCAAAACCATCACTGATCACCTAGTTCTGGGCCCAAAGTCCATTAATGTCACCAGGTTGGTTTGTCAGTGTGGTCCCAGAGTCACTCATTTACATTGGACCTGGCTCAACGCTGCTTTCCGAGTAGTACATAGGACGATCGTTATCAGTTATTGGGGACAGCAATTTTAGTTTGCTAATGCTCACATTTTTATTTATTTGACTCAATTCGCAATGTAAACAGGGCAAAAAGTATGACATTGTTATATAGTATAAAAAAGTTTTGATTTGTGAATAAAAACTGTTGAAAGAAGGGGGAAATAGAAAAAGAAATTTGCATGTGTAATAATTATTATGGACTTATCCGTATATTTTCTCTTCTAATTGACCATAATAAGATAAGACATAACACAATCATGTTTTCCTGATTTTTTTTTTTTTCCTGAAGTATGCTAGTGATCATTAAAAAAAATTGTGGTCACAAAACAGTTTTAACCAAACAAATTGGAACAATAATGAATATTCCTCTCAATTTTACACAACACAATAACAGCAATGGTAGATAAAAAGAAACACTTCTTAGGAAAAATTAAATGAAGATGAGAAAATAAGTGAAATGTGATGAAAATCAAAAAAAAAAATCGAAATCGTTTCACTCCATTTTAACACAGGGAGGCCTATTTATCAACATTCTCATTTTCATGGTTTTAGGGGTTTTTGAAACCACAACTAAACTCACATTCTTTAAAAACATGAAACATGAAATTTATTAAAAAATCCATACTGAAAAAGCATGAACTGGAAAAGTCACAGAAAAGTCGCAAACAGTGCAACTTTTTTGAGTTGTCACACAATAACTATGACTTTTTTTTATTGTCGTGCAAAAGTCAATGATAAAACCCTGGAAAACCTCTAAAACTATGAATCAAAGAAAAATGTTCCAGTTGTAAAAGGCACATCTGCCACTGACTTCTTGTTACGAATGGTATATAATGGTAAACCCAGAATACCCTTATAGTGAGAGGACCAGGGAGAGAGTTTTGAAAGGAAAGGGTCCCAAACTTTTACAGATAGAACGGGAAACAAGGAGCATGGTTAAGTGACAGATTGAGTTAATACCAATCAGGCAGAGCAGTACAAATGCAGGAGACATAGTCGAGGTCACAGGCCAGGTCAAATACACCAGTAGGATAAAGACTCGTGATCCGAGAGAATGGTCAAAAACAGGCTAGAGTTGGGTCAGGCAGCAAACAAAAGAAGGTCAGGGAGATGTAGGGTCAAGAACAAGTTAATCAGACTTGGAATTGCACCTAGGAACTATAGAAAATAGAGCTACATTGGGCAATGTGAATAGGAAACCTTTAAATATTTGAATTTAGCACCAACCATGATAAATCCTAAAAAAGTCACACCTTTTTCCCTCCACAACTTTTTTGGATTTTTGGTATCAAAAAGCCAGATCTGAAAAAGTTGTGGCTTTATAAATAGGCCCCTTAGTAAATAGAGCGCAATAAAGGCATAGGCCAACTAATATTGCTCATATTTTAGGTACACAATTAACCATATAGGACAGATGGAATTGACCTTATAGATTAATCTGGTAAACTTTACACAATTCATTTTATAAGGAAAATGTGTAGATATTTTTTCCAGATACTTCAGATAGTTCAAACTGGTTCCTTCACAGAAAGAATTCATAAATATTTCCATGGCCTCTGGCTAAAGCAGATGGCTTAAAGGGGAAACAAACCCCCCTACTAATAAAAATCTCTACCCCCTGACCTAGATGTTAACTACTGTAATAGCCCTTAATTCTTTACTTAACTCTCCTTGCAGAGTGAGCGCATCACAGCTCATGGGAGCCATCTTCCGGCTCTTGGTCTTCTTCAGATCTTCTTCCTTCCCTTCAGCAATTTCCGTCACTTTCGGCGCATGAGCAGTTGTCACGAACCGGAAGACTGCTCCAACTGCACATGCACCATTCACTCCCTGAAGAAGACCAAAGAGCCTAAGATGGCACCCATGAGCTATGCAAAGAGAGTTAAGTACAGCATTAGGGGCAATTACAGAAGTTAAGCAGGGAGGGGAGCTACGTACAGTAGGTGATAGTGATTTTAATAGCAGGGGGTTTAGTTCTCCTTTAAGCAGATGTTAATGTTGAATAAGGGTTACCATATCAACCCTTATACTAAAAAATATTGGTCACTTTGAAAATCACATATTGTAGATGTTCTGCAGTTTGCCACATGGAAATAATTAAAGAAAAATCTTAGGATTCTGTAGCGCTGGACAGGTGCCTAATATATATAGAGATAGAGACAAGGGGACAGTTTTGGAAGGGTCGCTGCATGTTCTAGTTTCATATGTGCAGAAATTAACATTTAGGGGCATATTTATCAAGGGTCGAATTTCGAATTGAAAAAAATTCGAAATTCGAATTCAAAAAGACTAACCAAAATTAAGTTGAATTTTTTTTTTGGTAGAATAGGTCAGTTTTTAATTGAATAGGTCTGTATTCGGCTGAATTTGAATAGTTTGAATCGAAGGAATAATGCATTCGATTCAAAGTTTTTCCCAAAAAAAAAACATTGATGTTTCAAAGTCCACCACTTGACTCCAAATGGGTTCTAGGAGGTCTCCCATAGGCTAAAACAGCAATTCGGCAGGTTTTATATGGCGAATGGTCAAAGTTGAATTTTTAAAGAGACAGTACATGATAAATTTACACAAAAATAGCTTGAAATTCAGATTTTTTTCAATCGAAAATTCCCTTTTTTTTCATTCGACAATTATCCTCGACCTTTGATAAATCTGCCCCTTAGTCATAGGCTGAGTCATGAGAAAGGCTAAATATTTTCCATCCAAAAGTCCCCCAAGCCGCCCCCAGCCCCACAAACCTTTGTGAAGCCGACCCTCTGACAGTGCTAATGGATCTTGTGTGGTAGTTTCAGTCACGCTGGGCTGGGGGAGGTGCATTCCTTCAATAGGTTGAAGCCCTATTTTTATTTGTCATTACAGTATCCTATGGAAGGATCACGCCACTCCTAGCCCAGCATGACTGAAACAACCGCAGAAGATCCATTAGCAGTGTTGGAGCGTTGGCTTCACAAAGGTTGGCGGGGCTGGGGGCTGCTTTGGGGAGTTTTCAGATGGAAATATTCAGCATGCAGCACCTCTTTGATACGGACACGTTCCTAAGCTTTTTATAGGAATGTGTGAGTATCGCTTTAAGGACCGTGTCCTCCTCATTGGATCATTAAATATGGATATTTGTATGCTGGGACAGAATTACAAATAAGATTCAGTGTAGGGCCCAATACTTAAATTACTCAAATTCTGCATCACTGTTTCCAGTGACCACCCGTTTCTTAATTCCAACCTTTTAATGCACCTTTAATTCTCACCCATTGCATGTGTTCTTGTTGAGTATAAGACTTTTCTTTTTAAAGAAGATAGTCTCTATCGGTCTCATGGGACCATGGTGGTTTCCAACCTTTGATGGTACACAACCTCCATGTTGACTGGCTGCCTTCTCCAACCTTGATATCCTTGCACTGCACTTTACGCATTTAAAATTTTCAATAAGCTCTTGCACTTTGTACACGTAGTTGGTGGATCAATTTGTGATATTCTGCAACCAATTATTTCCCAATTATTAGGCACGAATGGAGGAGTATAACTTGTGACGCGACAGTAGAATAGGTTAAGCGGGGTACTTTCTCCTTCTTGTTTTCTCAAATTATTATTTTACTGACCTAGGTAAGACCTCTGCTTTGACTTATTGGATTAAATTAATTTTAGGTAACCAGTGTGTCAATTGTTAACTACTATAAAATCTGAAACTTGTAAAGTCATAATCTGCTTCTGGTTCTTAAAAGCAAATTACCCAACAGGTGCTCTTTAAATGAAGGACTAACAGAGCCTGCTACTGTGGAAGGGAAGCTTGTTATGAAGAGGATTTGCTAATTTGTATAATTTAAATGATCGAAACACACAAACACACATCCAAATTTTCAAAGCAGGACTTTTTTTATTGATGTAAACCCTCCACCACCATAAAACATTATGACATCTTTTTTCCGGACGGATGGATTCTCCTCCAAAAGTTGCAGCCAAGGTCACAATTAAATGGCTTCCCTTCATTTTTTCCCCTAAAATAATAGCAAGATGTCTTTTGGTAGCAGAGCATGATGTGGTGATATGGAAACAGATCTGAAGGCAGAGGTCAAAGATCAGTTGGCATTCATTTAATTTCTGCATTGTGTAAATCAACTGTTTTTAAACTATGCATAAAATATAAATAATATGAAAAGGAGAATCTAATAGAGAAGATGTAATACAGAAGGAACATGGAAAAGAAAGAAACAGTGAAGTTGGTGTGAAAATTGAGTGATAATTTGTAATGTTGGTGGTGATAACACTGAGCAAAAGAAAGGGGAGAAGCAAGAAGGAAATCAAAATTAAATAACATGAAGAAAAAATTTGCATTCGATGAGAAAATTCTGGCTATTAAACACCTACTCGCCTAGTGATATTGTATCTTCTTTTATTTACCATAAAAATGTTCACAGCTGTCATCTTTACAGCACACCAAGCCAGCATAGTCTATTTGGTTGTCGTTTTTCGTAAGTCTTTCATCACACTGTATCATTAACAAGCCATACGAGTAACTCTCTGTAATACACAGAAATAATTGGTCAAATTTTTGAAACTATAATTTTCTCTTTGGGAAATAAATTGCAGGTGTAACAAAAGGAAAGCCACAAGATTCCAATCAAATATAATTGTATTTTAGGAAAAAGAAACACAGGCATTTTTTAATTCCATGCGCCGAGGACAAAATGGCTAAAATCACCTTTATTGAATTAACTGAAAGCACCAGCTCCCTACCTGTGGAGATCTAAAACATCTGCATGACAACATTTTGAATTGTGATCAGAAAAACTTGATCATGTTAAATCATGCAAAAAAGAACCTTGATATCACTAAAATCATATCCTTCCACTCATTTTCAATGACTGACAAATCTCACATTTTTTCAAAAACTTGAATTCTAAAATATCTGCAAATTGGGAAAATGCTCAGTGTCTATTGGCAGATCAGAGTCTACCTTTTGCAGTGAAAACGTTAATTTTATTTATAAGGGTTTTTCATATTCTTCGTGGAAACCATTTCAGCTTTGAATCCAAACATTTTCTCCACCATCCTCATTGTTTTTCCCACTGAATTTTTCAGTAGCCATCATCTATTCTGAATAGTTATTGGCAATGTCTGATAGATGAAAAATTATAGTAGCCTATTTCCCTTGTCTATGCTTTTTACATCCCAACCTTTCCATTTACACTGTGTCTCAACTTTTTCCTTCAACCATGCACCTTACCTCTCCCAATATATTTTTATTATTTTTGAGTGGGGGGCTGGTAAACCTCATTTGACAATTCTCTGACTTCTCTGATATTTTTTATCACTTTTTGCACCACTTACTAAATGTGGGATACAGGCGGACAGTGTAGTTAATACCACAGAAGCTAAAATCTTCTTCACTTGGAATAATGAAGCATTGCATGGGATCATCTAGAGGGAATAAATACGAAAATGTTTTGTGCAAACACAGGAATTGCAGTCTACTAAATATATAATATAGGATTTTTCCTCATTAAAACATTTTTAAATACTTCTTGGTAGGAACTATGAGTGGTGCTGTGGTGTATAGTGTTGAGTATATATATATCTATTCATATAAATAGACTGTGAAGTAAGCAGAAGCAACTTTTTTTATGCCACATACATCTAATTTTAGACAAATAAACATAACAAAATAATTCATATCAGCACGCTGATTTATTCTGCTAACTGCACATATATGGCATACGGTTTCTAACCCAACTGTTCAGCTTCATTGGTTTTCAAAGGTCGAATTTTAGAGGCTTGTGAGCTTTTTTAGAACTTGAATAAACTCAAACTTGAATGGTTTTTAAATTAAGAAAAAACTTGAAAGTAAAAAACTTGAATACTCAAATTAATCAAGTTTTCGGGAAAAAAAAACTCGAATTGATTAAGTTTTAGAGCAAAACCCACCAAAAAAAACTTGAACATCATGAAGGCTACAAACATCTGTGAATGGTTCAAGGGGCCTCAGTCATTGACTTCAAAGCATGAATGGGAAAAGTTTTGAAAATCGCAACTTCAAGCTGTCACACAATAACTAGAGCTTTTTCGTATTGTTTCACAAAAGTAAGTGTCAAAAACTCCCCAAAAACCTCTAAAAACACGACTCAAAGAAAGATCTTCCAATTGTAAAAGGAACATCTGCCAGTGATTTTGGTTTTATCTGGAGTATTTTCATATTCAAAATTGTCACAATAAATCCTGAAAAAGTCACACTTATTTTTCCTACGACTTCTCCGGATTTTTGGCATCAAAAAGCCCGATATGATAATAATATATAAGCCCCACAGTGTTATATTCACAAAATATTTTGGTTACCACAAAAATAAGTCCTGTTGTGTCTTTGCTTAACATCTAGGCTAGGGTTTGGAAGAAAGTCCATTTTTACCTTCATACACTGGCCGTGATATCGAACTTCCGATGACTTTACCTGCAATAAAGATCAAAGAAAAAACCCACTTAAAACAGTTCTTTCTGAATTGAACTACTATACAGACCACAAAAATATTATCAGCCACAATTTTGCTACTTATATAAGTTCTATATTAGAAAAGATATCCCTGCCACTTAGCCATCCCTAATATATTTTAGCCTTTGACTCACCAGCTTCCAGAGGAACTATAGCCAGAAAGAGTAGAAATATCATGATAGCAGCAGGTGCAACTCTCATTCTGTCAAAAATATTATTGAAAAGTAGATGAGAAACTACAGATGGGCTTATTAAATACAAGTAAAAACATGCACTGTAAATCACTGAATAATATATGTGTTGGTCTTGGCAAAGAGTTTTATGATTTTGGTTGTTGTTGCATTTTATCTGCTAACACTGTGGAAGCTAAGGGCAAATTATCCTTGAAATTTGACTATTCAGGCATTATGTCTAGTAACCTGTGGCAACAACTTATGTTTGCTTTGAATCAAGTGACCAATGCATGCTACCCACTCATCAGTTGCTCCCAGTTACTACACTTGAAGAACCACCTAAGAAATCAAGCAATAGATTCTCTCTCCCTCCACTGACATTTAAAATATTTTTTCTTTTTCATTTGCCTCTCTCCAAACTGATATTTAATTGCATTTCTATGTTCCTATAACATTCTGTACCCATTGCTCCTGACACATCTTAGTCATATACTCTCTTATTTATTATACTTTAATATTTGACTTAACGTTTTTTGTGTGGCTCAATGATGCCTCTTTTCGACTTAAAATTAAATTCAGTTCCTTCTGTCTATTTATAGAACACAGATTATTTGTTTCCAGAACTCTTAATCCCTAGCATGTTGGTTGTATTCCAGCCAGGATCTTACATAGAAGCTAGATTGAACTTGTCAATGGTACAAATGGCACAATATCCAACAATATCATTTGGAAAACAAATGATATGTATATGTTCTCCAAAATTATTGTCTAATTCCCTCACTGCCTTTGATTTTATGTATAAGTAAAATGGAAGGACCAAGTGACTTTTATGCTGAATACGTTTTATGTAGTTTTTAATTTTTCTTATTAAGTTGTATGTAAAACTGGCCATTCATACTTTTCCCACTTAGATCATGTCATATACATAGTCCAGAGTCAGTGGCAAAAATGGCCTTTTTTTATAGTTGTTCACTTGGGAGGGTTATTTATCAAAGGTCGAATTTATAGTACTATAAAATTTTTTGAATGTGCTAACAACTGGAATGGGAGGTTATTTGTGAAAAAACTCAAACTTCTAGGGCCAGATTTTTCAACGGTCGAATTTTGAAGTAGAAAAAGCTTTGAAATTCGACCATCAAATTGATCTTGAAATTTAAATTTTTTTACATCGAATTTGGCCATTTGCGGTTGATCGAACGAAGAAATCCTTCGAATCAAAGGATTCATCCATCGATCGAACGATTTTTCTTCGACGTCAAAAAACTTAGAAAAATGTTCTAAAAGGTCCCCATAGGCTAACATAACACTTCGGCAGGTTTAATTTGGCGAAGTATTGAAGTCAAAGTTTTTTAAAGAGACAGTACTTCGCTTATCGAATGGTCCAATAGTCAAATTATTTTTTACTTCGAATCTTTGAACTCATACTAGCCTATTCGATGGTCAAAGTATCCAAAAAATTAAATTTTTTTACTTCGAAAATTCCCTCTAATTCACTTTCGACCCTAGATAAATCTGCCCCTTAATACTCGATGAATGCGAATGACCCAAAAAATTTAATTGAGTTTTCCTACAAAAAAAACTTTGATTGTCAAGCAATTAACATCACTAAGTGGTCCAAGAGACTTCTGCCATTAAGTTGTACATGAACTCAGCAGGTTTTAGGTGATGAATATTCAAATTAGAACTGTTTTTTATGGTTGAGGTGTGATAAATCTCTCATTCTAATGTACTTTCGAGTTGGTGCTTTTAAATTTGAATTTGTAAGTTTTCACACAAAAAAAAAATTGTAATCAAATTTACAATTCTAACCGTAATATATCCGCTGCCTGGATATCATAACAAATTATGTTTTGATTGCTTTTATTATAGCACGAGTGCCCAGCAACAAACCAAAGTTTTTTGAAGGCAAACTTGAACCATCATAGAGAATCGCTTAAAAGAGAAGGAAAGGTTAAGACTTAGTAAGTAAGTAAATTTTTTTGACGCGCATCTTTTTTTTTTGACGCACACCGCCATACAAGTCTATGGGTGCCATTTTTTCGGCGAAACGAGGAGAAAATATTCGCCCATCCCTAATGCTTACTCTTGTGAAAAGATATAGCCAATTTAAGATGTCTAAAACAATCCCAAAACTGATTAGATTAATACGTTAATCTAATTGCATCCTACGTTGCATTATTAAATACCTCTATTTTGGGAAAGAAATATGAACAGTTTATTATTGCTGCAGCTTTTATTCACATTGTCATGATGTTCATGTTCATGTTTGAGGAACATTAAGTTCAGAAATAACTTGAATTATTTTTTTTAGCAGTGCACACATTAAAACATATTGTCTTTCAGAATATTAAATTCAGGCCATAAGAAGAACAAATTGAGCTCCATAAATTAGGAGAATAGGAACATCACATTTCTAATATTTATTTGGGTAAATAAATTACAAAGAGTTCTGTTATAAGATTTAATAGGTATTAAATCTTCACAAAATACTTTTAGATGCAATTTAAATGCCCACATTCTTCAAATTAAACAACAGTTCTGGTGGTTGATAACTAGAACAACTGGAGCTCTGTGTGCTGCCCAGTGTAACACAGTCTTTCAAATGAGGCTGAATATGTCTTTTTCTACTCTGGCCTTCTGACTGGGCAGAGATTCTCTTGCTGGAGTAGAGATTACTGACAGATCTTCCAGCTCATTACAGATCCACATTCTCATTCATGTGACACCCAGACCTAATCACTCTCTATATGCTTTACATGAAGTACATGATTTCATTATTAGTTTACTAGTGTCTGAGAAGCTTAAAGTTTCTTATCCGTGTAGTAGGACATCTATCCTTTCATGTGTCCACCAGCTTTGTATGCCTTTGTGGTTATTTGTTTCATTGTTTCAACTAATATTATTAATGGGATAAACATTGGCCAGAATGCTATAGGGCAGGTTAGAAACCCCAGTTGGGCAAGGACCACATTGTTGTGTTGATGCAATCCTCTTACTGAGTGACCTTACCAAAGAAACAGATGATATAGTGCAGTGCTGTCCAACTTCTATAGTACCGAGGGCCTGCATTTTTCTGGTGTACATGGCGTAGGGCCGATCATGGAAGACAGTGTTGACCACTCCACCTTTAAGTCACACTGAATTTAAACCACACCCATGTTACTGCAATAACCTTTAAGACCATATCCACAAATAGTTGGTATTCACTGCACGGATATCATTCATATATGAGAAATTTGCCATATTAAAACATACCCTTAAATCCATATGCCACCTCCTCCTCCACTGTGGATAATATAGCACCCCCAGCACATGATTAAAAAACTTAGAGGCCCTAACAACAATTTCCAAATGCTAACAAACTCTGAGAACAAACCCTACCAGGCTCACATCCCACAGGGAGCATAAGGCAGGCACTGGGGCACTGCGCCAATGAGGTGAGTTGAGAAGCTTGCCTCAGGCGGCAGCGCCCCACTAGGTACCGGGGTATCCTGGTACTTTAAGAGCCAAATTTCCTGTTTTCAAACCGGAAATCTGACTCTTCTAGCACAAAGAGCACAATTACGCTCTCTGCGCCGGCGTTCTGGCCCTCTCCGCTGCCCTTGTGGACCCCCTCTGTCGCGAAAACGGTTAGCGTATGGGGGAGAGGGCGGCAGCAACAGCAAGCTGCCTCAGGTAGTGGAGGATCGCCCCCTGGGCAGGCAAAGTAAGGAACACACAGGGAGCATAGGGCAGGCAGAATATGGCACACACAGGCAGCATAGGGCAGGCAGAGTATGGCACACACAGGCAGCATAGGGCAGGCAGAGTATGGCACACACAGGCAGCATAGGGCAGGCAGAGTAGGGCACACACAGGGAGCATGGGGAAGACAGAGTTTGACACACACAGGGAGCATAGGGCAGGCAGAGTATGGCACACACAGGGAGCATAGGGCAGGCAGAGTAGGGCACACACAGGGAGCATGGGGAAGACAGAGTTTGACACACACAGGGAGCATAGGGCAGGCAGAGTAGGGCACACACAGGGAGCATAGGGCAGGCAGAGTATGGCACTAGTGATGGGCGAATTTGCGCCGTTTCGCTTTGCCAAAAAATTAGCGACATTTGCGCGAAACTGAGAAGAATTCGTGAAACTGCGCCGGCGTCTCATTTTTGATGCTGGTGTCCATTTTTCACGCTGGCATCTGTTTTTTTGACGCTGGCATCCGTTCTTTTGGTGAAAATGCGCCGGCATCCAAAAAGCGGACGCCGGCGTGTTTTCATGCCCGTTTTGTGAATTCACGTGAAAAAGGTCCTTCCTTGCTGCCAAATGGTAGATCATAAGGAAATACCTCTGATATAGAGGAACCTACTCCCATCTAACTTGTTTACAAGTTAAAAAACATTGTTGTATGTGTAACATTTTTAAATGTCTAGCTCATCAGTCTTATCTAAATACCTCATTAGTTCCAATTAAAAAAAATTCTATTCAAAAGTTGTACAGGTAGGGGATCTGTTCCAGATAAGGGGTCTTTTCATAATTTGAATCTCCATACCTTAACTCTACTAAAAAATCATTTAAACACTAACTAAAGCCAATAGGATTGCTTTGCATCCAGTAAGGATTTGTTATATTTTAGCTGGAGTCAAGCACAAGGTAGTGTTTAATTAATACAGAGAAAAGGAAAAATCTTATTAAATGGAGTCTATGGGAGATTGTTGCCTATGGATCCCAAGCTTGTATTCATCTAGCCCTTACCTTCTGTCTGAAAAGGGAACATGTTGTAGGTCCCAGCATTAAAGATTATTTATATCACTCCTATGGTTCAAGCTTTTATTATTAATCCAAATAATGTCTCCTTTGTCTTCCAAGATATGTGTAAGTAAGGTCTTTAGTCTTTGTTCCGTATCTGGCTCCACAGCCTGTGGACCACAGGCAACACACAGCAGATGTGAAATTCTCTTAGGTCTCCATGTGGAAAATAAATACATTTTGGGCAGATTTATCAAAGGCCGAATTTTGAGTTTATGGGAGTTATTTAAAGTGGACCTGTCACCCAGACACAAAAATCTGTATAATAAAAGTCCTTTTCAAATTAAACATGAAATCCAATTTCTATTTTTTATTAAAGCATTCATGGCTGTTGTAAGCTCATTTAAAAATCTCAGCTGTCAATCAAATATTGTCTGCCCCTCCTCTATGCCATGGGCATAGAGGCGGGGCAGGCAATTACTTTCACTTTCCATTCAGCACTTCCTAGATGTCACTGCTCTCCCCACATTCCCCTGTTCTCTTTAACATTTAATTGTGTAGCCAGTGCATAGAAATGGACATCGGGTCCCTCATTCTGGTGCACAAACAAGATTTTGAGATGATGCAAGGCTTGTCTTAATAATAGTGTCCACAAAATGGCTGCTGCCTGCTTGCTCTCATTTTGAATTCCTAGACTGAAGGAAACAAGATTCAAATAATTCATACAGTGTAATTAAAGTTCATTTTGCTTGACTAATGTGATAAAATAGGATTTTGAATAATTTTTTTGGGTGACGGGTCCCCTTTAAAACTCGAAATTCGAAAAAAAAAACGACCAATCTAAACCTTTTAGAAAATTAGATGTTTTTTTAAATTCGGGTGAATAGGTTGGACCCGCAAACTCAACAAAAAACAAAAAAATTTTGATTTTTAAAAGTCCACCAAATTACTCCAATTTGGTTATAGGAGGTCCCCCATAAGCTAAAACAAATTCAGCAGGTTTTAGGCGGCAAATAGTCTAATTCAAATTCTTAAAGAGACAGTACATGATACATTTCGAAATTCAAATTTACACATTTTTTTTAAACTCGAATCAAATTTGGACTATTCCCTAGTCGAAATACACTGATATAAACTTGAAATTCAAATTTAAAAATTAGAATTTTCAGTTCGACCCTTAATAAATCTGCTTCTTGGTAAAAAGACTTTAAAGGGGTTGTTTGCCTTTAAATGAACTATTGGTATGATGTAGAGAGTGATATTATGAAACAATTTGCAATTGATTTTCATTTTTTATTATTTGAAATTTTTGAGATATTTAGCTTTTATACTGCAGCTACCCAGTTTGCCATTTCAGAAATATCATTGCTAGGGTCAAAATTTCTCTAGTACCCATGCATTGATTTGAATAAGAGACTGAAATATGAATATGGAAGGGCATACATAAAAAGATGAGTAATAAAAAGTAACAATAACAATAAGGGGCAGATTTATCAAGGGTCGAATTTCGATGGTTAAAAAAAGCTCAAATTCGACCCTCGAAGTAAAAGCCTTCGAATTTGAATATCGAATTCGAAGGATTTTAGTGCAAAATGTTCGATGGAACAATTGAATAAAAAATCTTCGAACTAGCAATAAAATCCTTTGAATCGAACGATTCGAACGATTTTAAGGGATCGATCGAAGGATTTTTATTCGACCCAAAAAAACTTAGAAAAGTTCTGGGGAATGTCCCCATAGGCTAACATTGAACTTCGGTAGGTTTAAACTGGCAAAGTATGAAGTCGAATTTTTTTTTAAAGAGACAGTACTTCGATTATCGAATGGTCGACTGGTCGAACAATTTTTACTTTGAATTGTTGAATCATTCGATTCAATCGAATTCGATCAAATTCAATAGAATTTGACCAATTTGATGGTCGAAGTACCCAAATTAAATACTTTTTATTCGAATTATTCACTTGAGCTCAGTAAATCTGCCCCCATATGTGTAGCATTCCAGAGCATTTTTTAGATGGGGTCTGTGAAAGCTGGAAAGAGTCAGAAGAAGAAGACAAATAATTAAAAAACTACAAAAAATAAACAATGAAGACCAACTGAAAAGCTGCTTAGAATTGGCCATTCCAGAACATGTTAGAAGTTACATTAACTGTGAACTGTGCCTTTAAATGAGTCTCACTATACCTGAATGTTTTAGATCTACAGGCCTCTTTTATCTTCAGGGAAAATGTCACTCTTTTTGTGTTGATCCAGTCAAATATCAATTAAATTTTCATTAAATGTACCATGTCTGTGTTTAGAAAAATCATTTAGATAAAATGCATGCTGAAAGGGTTATTGGTGGATAACCTGGGAATTCTCTCAAGATAGTAAATTATTCAGATGGGCAAGCTAGAGAGCACATGGGGCAGAAGAAAGGTGTGGAGTCCTGTACCTACACCTGCCCATGGTAAGCATTAAGTTCAAGGTCCACCTTCCAATAGATTATTTTCTTAATCATAAGGCATAACACTGCTTGCTCCACCAAAACCATGGATGTAAATCCTCTGGATTGGCCTATAAACTATAATTTTGCAGCTCCAGTGCTGGTGCACAAGGGTTTTGGTAGATAAGCCATTGTATCTAAGAAACAAGGGAAAGCATGGCATCAGTCCTTGTAAAAAAATTATATTTGCAATAAATTTGTTTATCTTCTTTTTTTTACCCATTTTCAAAGAAACAAGTCTTGTTAAATGAACCAATACCTGAACCAGTATTTTGAACCAATATCTGGAGCAGAAAGTGATGAAAATAAAAGTGAGAATGAGAAGAAGCACATGATTTGTTTCATAAAGCAGTACTTCAGCTTTTGCCCTGCCTCAAAATGACATAAAAATATAGCTGGTAGATTTGCATATTACACCATGGCAATGTTAAAGTGATACTGACAAGTTCCTATAAGGGGACAGCTTTTGGGGGGCTTTTGGATGGAAATATTTAGCGTGCAGCACCTCTTTGATAGGACACGTTCCTATGATTTTTATAGGTATGTACCAATATTGCTTTAAGGACTGTGTCCTCCCTGTTGGATCATTAAATATGGATATATGTACACTGGGACAGAATTACAATTAAGATTCAGTGTAGGGCCCACTAATTACATCTCAAATTCTGCATCTCTGTTTCCAGTGACCACCAGTTTCTTAATTCCAACCTTTTAATGCACCTTTAATTATCACCCATTGCATGTGGGTTTGTGATGAAAGAATATAGTGTAAGAATTAAGATATAGATCAGAGTATAGGACCTTTTTTTTTTTAAAGAAGTTATGCCCGCCTAGTCTCCATACGTCTCATGGGACCATGGTGGTTTCCACCACTTGATGGTACACAACCTCCATGTTGATTTGCTGCATTCTCCAACCTACAGTCAGCTCCAGCTGTTTCCTAATTAAAGGGGAACTCTCATTGATATAAACATGCACCCAAGTGTTTCTTTAATTATTTTTCACAAATAGATACTATTACATTTTCTTATACTGAAGCTCAGATCTGTCCAACTGGCGACCCGCGACCCCCCTTGTGAGGCCCCCCCACATGAAAGTCTGCCTGCTGTGTCTGCTTATTATGGGGCCGATTCACTAAGCTCGAGTGAAGGATTCGAATGAAAAAACTTCGAATTTCGAAGTATTTTTTGGGTACTTCGACCATCGAATTGGTTAAATTCGTTCGAATTCGAACGAAATCGAACGAATCGAACGAAAAATCGTTCGACTATTCGACCATTCGATAGTCGAAGTACTTCCCCTTTAAAAAAAACTTCGACCCCCTACTTCGGCAGCTAAAAGCTACCGAAGTCAATGTTAGCCTATGGGGAAGGTCCCCATAGGCTTGCCTGTGATTTTTGGATTGAAGGATTTTCCTTCGATCGTTGGATTAAAATCCTTCGAATCGTTCGATTCGAAGGATTTAATCGTTCGATCGAACGAAAAATCCTTCGATCGATCGATCGCAGGATTAGCGCTAAATCCTTCGACTTCGATATTCGAAGTCGAAGGATTTCAATTCGAGGGTCGAATTTCGAAGTATTTTTAACTTCGAAATTCGACCCTTAGTGAATCTGCCCCTATGTGTCAATTTTTAAAGGTATCACTAGAGAGATTAACTGGCCCCTGCATTGTTTTAACCTCAAATTCAGACTGTAATCCCCTGTATTATTCACACAAGAAATCCCCCCATCATTGCTCATACTTGTAACACCTCTATTGTTCACATCCCTAAAGCCCTGTACTGTTCACACCTGAGACCCAGACTGAAATTGCCCACATTGTTTATCTGTTCATACTCATACAAACTGCTGGAGGGGCACCAGCACTATGTACCTGTATGTAGTACAGTATGAACTGTCCATCTTAGAGTCCTGATAGGTTTCCCTGTCTCCTGCTCTATTCTGCCTTCCCTATGCTCCCTGTGTGTGCCATTCTCTGCTTGCCCAGTGCTGCTTGAGTATGCCATTTTCTGTTTGCCCAGTGCTGCTTGTGTGTGCCATTCTCTGCTTGCACAATGCTACCTGTGGGATGAAGAAGGTAGTGGTTTGCTATGGGGGGTTGTTAGCATTTGGAAATTGTTGTTAGGGGGCCCCTCAGATGTTTAATCATGTGTTGGGGGGTTGTTGTATTATCCACAGGGGAGGAGGAGACATATGGAGTTAAGGGTATGTTTTAACATGACTTCAATTTTTCACATGATGAGGGATATCCTTGCAGTGAGCACCAACCACTTGGTTTTTTGGTGTGCTCTCACAGTTAATGTGGATATGATCTTAAAAGTTCTTGTGGTAACAGTGGGTGTGGTTTAAAAGGGGGAGTGAGCAACACTGACTTACATTATCGGCCCTTCACCTCTTAGGCAAGAAAAATTTCGGCCCTCGGTACCACAGAAGTTGGACAGCACTGCTATAGTTTATGATATATCAGTGGCTAATATGGTTTATCAGTGAGCTTTTTCAACCTAACTAGTGATGGGCGAATTTATTCGCCAGGCGTGAATTCGCGCCGAGCGAATAAATTCGCGAAACGCCCGCGAAAATTCGCGGTAAAAATTCGCCGGCGTAAAAAAAATTTTTTTCGAAAAATGAGACGCCGGCGCCGTTTCGCGAATTTTTCGCCGTTTCGCGAATTTCGGCGCAAATTCGCCCATCACTAAACCTAACATGTTTCTACTACTGCAAACACCCCAACCATATTGTGTGTGTCAGTAGAGCATTGCACATGGCTAATCCATGCTAGATTACTAACAGTGGTCCTGGTGAAAATTTGCCAACGAATTAGATAGAGTAGTGGAACGTCGCAGCCTAACGCCTGGCAAAGTTACACTCTGGCAAAGGAGCAAAATTAAGCAAATTTACAAAGTTTTTTTTTATGAACGATACCTCAGAGTTGACTTCGCCAGTTTAGACCAGGCAAAGTGCAATAGAGTAGATAGGAGTTTTTAAAAAAGTCCCAAAAAAATGCTGGCGTGTTTTACTTTTTATAGGGTGATAAGGTAAAAAGATCAAATTTTTTTTAGGGTGCCCACATTCCCCCCTACATTGTATAACATATGGCACCTTAACTATACTGTGGGCACATGTGTAGGGCATTAGAACACCCCTATATACTTGTATTAACTTTCCCTGGGCTTGTGTTTGCTTCAGAAACACTATTATAGCTCATATAAATAAGCTGCTGTGTAGCAATGGTGGGAATTAAAAAAAACTATATGGCCCAGGTTAATAGTGGATAGCAGAAACCAACGTTATGTTCTACAGAGTTTATCTGATGTGTAACCTGAGCCTTTTCTCCTTTGAATGGCTGCCCCCATTGCTACACAGCAGCTTATTTATATAAACAATAGGAGTGTTTCTGAAGCAAACACAGCAGTTTTACCAGTACAGAGCAAGACTGTATTATATTTTTTTTACTTTAAAATAGTGATGGACGAATTTATTCGGCAGGCATAAATTCATAGTTTCGCAGCCGGCGAGTAAATTTGCGAAATTGCAGCAACAATACGCCAATTGCACAATTTCCGACACCAGGCGACAATGCCGATGCTGGAATCAGATTTGTCAATTCACGTTTCGCAAATTTCACTGGAAATTCGCAAATTTCACGGGAAATTCGCAAATTACACGGAAATTTGCTAATTTTTCATCAAAGCAAAACGGGACAAATTTGCCCATCACTACTTTAAAACACTTTAATTTTTTGATGTTACTGTTCCTTTAAGGTATTAATAATCCCTGTTTATCTCAAAAGTTCAAAGAATAAGAAATGTTATTGTTGTTTTTTGTTTTTTTTAAAGGGGCTCTTGACCCTTTTGCTACAAAATGTGCATTCTTTCTTTGCTGTGCGTTTCTGAGATGAGATCTCCAATTTTTAAGACATAATAGGGGTCATTTGAAACACACCATAATCAGCCATTTTTTGTACTTTGCACACCTTGTGGTTGCTTGCCTGTATTTACTCAGATCTAGGCTCCTGTTTCTGTGTTGAAGGTTGTCTGCAATCAAAGAGGGGTGGGCAGATCCCAGAAATATTCTATCTTTCTGAGGTAATTAATGATCAAATTAACAATCAAATTATTTTAGTTTCTCATTTAGAAAAATATTCGCCACACTACTGGTGAAGCCGAGCCGAGACCAGGGTGCTTGGTTCTGGTATTGGGTGCCGGTCGTGACACGCAACCTCCGAAACACAGTGAAGAAAAAATACACTGCCACACGAGGGATGTAATTGCAGGGAAACCCTTGTCAAAACTTTTACTGCGAAAAGTGCAAAGCAAAGTTTCAGGGCATGCTTGAGAAAGGGGCGGAGCCCTGAAACGTTGCATTTGCACTTTTCGCAGTAAAAGTTTTGGCAAGGGTTTCCCTGCCATATCCTCCATACACTGGGCACCGGGGTAAGCTGGCTATCTGAATAAAGGGTATTTTTTCTTTTCTATGCTGCACATGGGCACAGAATAGTATCCATATTTGGAATGTTAGCATGATCAGGGCCGGATTTACATAATAGGCGCCCCTAGGCCTGCCACATTAATTCCTCCCATTACCTTCCCTTCCTTTGTGTAGATGTGCATATTTTCAACATTGAGTCCGGAGTACTGGGGATTGGTGCACAAGAAATTTTAAAAAGTATTGTATCTCCTGCAAATCCCCAGTGCTTCCAAACCAATGCGGGTTTGGTTGGGTGGCATGCCACCCCCTAAAATTGTGCCACCCTAGGCTATAAAACATTGATATTTAAATTATTCCAACCTTGGTTTTTTTTCATGCATTTTGTGTTATTGTGAGTTTTTTGTATCTGCCTTAATTGAAAGGGAATTAATCAGTGTGCTCAGGGATGGAAAAACAAAACTAAACAAAATGCTTTCTCAAATGGTTATGTTGATTGTGCCACATTTTGGTATTACAGGCAGGATGCATTAAAGGGCATACTTATGATCTTTCGAAGAGCTTGTTGCATGAGATGCAAGATAAATCTTAATTTCCAAACCAAGGGATAATTTATTGTACACATGTACATTGTGGATTTTCAATAAGGTTAGGGGGCTTTGCTATCCCAAACCATTGTGAGACCTAAATAGGAGGTTTCTGGCTGCATGCCCTACTAGGCCAGGCTAGCAGGCTTGCACATCATCTATCACCTGACTTCCCCTATCTGTTCCCAGCTGCCTTATTGGCTGGTTAGGGTCAGTCAATCAGGCATGATCCTGTTAATGGCTAATTGGTTATGAAAAGGGGGAGGTTTAAGGACAGGAACAGGATTAACAGGATATGGATCGTGCAGGCAAGAACCAGTAACATGGAGCAGAACCGGTGGCATTACTGGAAGCAAAGAGCAAGACCGGCGAGAACACAGGAGCAAGAGCTAGGGACTAGGCCAGAGTGCTTCGTCAGGAATTTATACTCAGGCACATGATGTAAGGACAGCAGGGCTTATATGGGGCAGAGTCAGCCCTGAAGTACTCACTTTTTCTCTTTCAGTAATCCCTTACAGAATCCTCTCCTACCACAACAATATTAACCCTTCTCTTGACTTAACCAGCCATGCAATTTTTTTAACAAACTATTGTAGATGGGAAATCTTTACCTTCCTGTGGGTTAACATTGGTTAAAATTCCAAGCTTTAAATGCAACATGGCAGAAAAAAGGGGTAGAGTGATAGTTGTGTACAGGTGAGATAAGGATTAATGTTATGTGTTATTTCCATTGCATTTATCCTACCTTGTTTTATGGTCACTAGAGATGAAAACGTAATGACAAGTCATTAAACCTGCATTCATCCTAACCCTAATGTCCCTGCATCTCATTTGATAGAATGTGTCTGTTGGATTAGAATCTGGTGTGCTGGGTGGTCAGTACCCACTGCTTGCTTGATGTGTAAGTATCCACTGGATCCTTTGGATCAACTATCAGTTATGCAGGTTTTATTTAGAGAAAAGGTTGAATCTGATGGACATGCATGTTTTTCCAACCTGAATTACTATGTCATTATGTCCCTGTGTATATTGTCTTATCGGTGTCAGTACCCTCAGAGTTTCATGTCATATAAAATGTTTGGGGTGCAGAACCCACTGCATTCAATAAATTATATGATTGTGATACTATTTCCCATTTCCATTGCTACAATGTCCTGGCTGTCAAGAAGTGCTACCAGAGCAGGGACACAGTGATACTAGTGCTTGACTACTGGTAATTCAGAAGGTATTTTGGCAAAAAAATCACTCCTATTTGCACTTCTGCATTGTTCTCACTGAATTCATTGGGAATCAAAAAAGGTATTTGGGAAGATTTTTGAACCAGTGGTAATGAGACATCAGCTTTCATCCAGCCGGTGTATGGCCTACTTTGACAATATTGTGTGTGCTTCAACTACCTTATTTTACCTTGAAGGCTGGGTGCAAACCAGTCTGGAAACCCTTGCAAGGGTTTTACATAGACACACAAGAAAAAAATACTGCTGCAGCACCTCTTTATTGCAAAAACGGAAAACTTGAATTTATTAGGTCAAACAACCAGGCTTATTCTTGCTATTTCTCAAGCCTGTCTGGTGATACAATGTACAAACTATTTAAGCCTCTTCGAGTGGGAAGTTACCATACCATAACCTGCCCCCTTAGCACACATAAATCGAATAGTATAACAAGTGTGATGAGTCCAATTGAAGTCAACTAAGAAATGGTGCCAGATCCTGGACTGCACTGAGTAAAGGTGGCCATACATGGAGCGGATCTCCCTCCGATATGCCCACCTTGAGGTGGGCAATATCGGGCTGATCCAATCGTGGGCCCTAGGGCCCAACGATTGGATCCTAACGATGCCTAACGGGCGGTCGGATCGCGGGACCGCATCAACGAATAGATGCGGCCGCGATCCGACGGGATTTTTTGTCCCATCCGATCGAGATCTGGCCGACTTTCGGCCAGATCTCGATCGGTGAAGCCCGTCGGGGGGCCCCATACACGTTCCAATAAGCTGCCGACGCGGTCTGTCGGCAGCTTTTATCGGCCACCTTTAGTTATGGCTGAAACTTTTCTATCCGGGGTTAAAGGTGCCATTGTTTTTACTATCCTTATTTTAACGCTATATTTTCGTATTGAGGTGGGTATGTACTATGTCTATTTAGGAAACAGTGATAATGGACTATCACATCTCTAAAAAGATGAAGCAATGGACTAAGAGACTGTTGAATACAATTGGACTCGTCACAGTTATACTATTTGATTTATGTGTGCTAAGGGGCAGGTTCTGATGTGGTGCACTCCCACTCAAAGAGGGTTTGATAGTTTGTACATTGTATCTTCAGTCAGGCTTGAGAAAGGGCAAGAGAAAGTGTTGCTGTTTTTTTTGACCAAATAAATTCAAGCTTTCACTTTTTGCAACAAAGACGTGGTGCAGTGATATTTGTTTCCCTGTATGTGTATGGCCAACATTAGCCTTCCAAAACAAATTAAGCCACCCTCTGCCTATGCACATGTAGTAAGCAGATGTCCCCTGGCCTTCCTTCTTGTACATTAGAAATGAAAAAATAATGAAGGGGTGCCTGGCAATACCGGCAATTGACCTGTATACAGACCGACTTCCATGCAGCATTGGCCACAAGCTATCTTGTTCCACCAAGGGGAAGTAAAAGCAGAACAAAGCAGAGTTAACATAACAAAGTATTCTTGGAAAAAATACTCAGACATCCAACTAACTTGAGGAGACTGACATTTTTATTTTTCAGTATTGATGCATGGACTATTGGACCTTCATTCACTTTCCGAATTTCTTTCCCAAAATGAGCATTCACTCAAGAAGCAGGTAATTGGAACATTGCTGGCTTTCTTTCTAAAGACCTTGCAATCTTCAAGTTCTTTGCATCTCATTAGTAGTACTGCAATAAAAGAAGAAAAATATACAGATGGAATAATCTAAGCAGACTGGCCAATATTCAATGTTAGTGGCAGTGCCATTAGTATAAAATGATTGAGACAAACGTTTCTCCATTGGTGGTTTTGAAGTTGGGCATTGCAAATTTTTCATTGTATAGATGCTCAGAGACAGAATTTGCATACGGCGCCAAATTCAAATTTCAATGGAGGTATATGTAGCAGCACTACAAATGCCTGGGAAACCTTCAAAGCATCAAATAAAATTGTTATTTTGCCCTACACATGTGCCCACTGTATAGTTAAGTTGCCATGAGTTAGGAAATGTAGGGGGGAAGGAGGGGAGCCCCAAAAAATGTTTCGATCTTTTTCAGCCTATCACCCATAATATAGCAAAAACGCCAGTGTTTTTTGGGACTAAGAAAAAATTTTAACTTTTTTTGAAGAAATCCCTATCTACTCTATTGCACTTCGCCTGGTGTGAGGTGGCGAAGGAGGTCTAGCGTAAAAGGTAGCGTTCAGAACAATGCGCGCGTTAGTGAATTTGCGTAGTTATGTAAGGGTGCGAAGTTACGCTAGCGAAGTTACGCCAGCGTTCGTTAGTGAATTTGCGAAGTAACGAAAATGCCCAAAATTTTCTGTTCAAACTACAATGTTACGCTAGAGTTGGATGTCATCAGGAACAGTCTGTTCTATAGGGTTATATTTAGTAGAAAAGAGGCCTGGGGCAGCAGGGTGTGAATATGTTCAATTGTGTTAAAGTTGGGCTGTCTAGATTAAAGATCATAAACTACTGTTAAACTACATTTAGGAGCTGAGTCTCAGAAGTGTTTTATGAACAAAGTGTAGCGGAAACTATTATGGCAATCTCCTTTCTTGGAGTATGAGTGTATCCTCTCAGTTGGTATGAAGGCTGCCTGTCAAATAGTATGGCTGTTTTATCCTAAAATCCATGTCCTCTCAGCTGGCTCATCCTCTTCGCCTCTACCTACCCACCCCACCACCATGACAATCTCTCCTTCATGCTATTTGTATAAGGAGTGTTTTGCTTCAAATCCAAGATGCCAGTGCCCATGGTCCATGTATGATGTCATCTTGTCGCAATTAAGTGCCATGTGTTGTTCTGTTTAACTGTTTAACTCCTTGTGTACTGTGATCTGGACTTTCGCCTACTAACCGGCATAGCAGCTTCCTCCTTGGTCCTGACTCCAACCTATAAGTGTCGCTAGGCTCTCAGCAATTGCACCCCACTTGTTTGCACCTAATACATGTGTCTCATTTGTTTATATCTAGTTCTGGCCCTCTGAATAATTGACCTGTCCTGCTCTATGAGCTGCTCTTTCTCTATTCCCTTGGTACCAAACTGAAGCTATTTAGAACTCACTTTCAGGGGCTTTAGAATAATGTTCCCATTTTAATATATCTTTTCTTTGGTTGTTGATGTCATCTGAAAAAGACAATCAATATTTCAATATTACAGGCTACTGATGATCTTGTCAGTACCACAGATCCAGTCCCATTAAGAGTTTACATGACTACCAACTGCTTTATTTCCAATTTAACTCTTAACTGGTACAAGTACAGTATAGGAGTCATTCTCCAAAAGTCTGTTACCCAGAAAGCTCCAAAGTACAAGAGAATCATCTCCCATTGACTCCATTTTAATCAAATAATTCAAAATTTCAAAACGTATTTCCTTTTTCTCAATAATAACAAAACTGTTCCTTGTTCTTGATCCCAACTAAGATATAATTAATCTTTAGTGGTGGGGAAACAATGTTTAAACTATTTTGTTTAGTAGATTGTCACGGCCGGCACCCAATACCAGAACAGGTGCCAAGTACCCTGGTCTCGGCTCGGCTTCACCAGTAGTGTGACCACCGTTGGGCTTCGGGAGGAGCCCTCAGCTTACTTGGGTGCCACCTGGACTTAACGAGGGGTACTAGGCGAGATGTTCTGGCTAGCAGAGGGGCTCGGCAGGTAGCAGAGTCTTTTGGGCCGAAGGTCACGGTACAAACGGAACAGGCAACAGAATCGTCAGACAGGCTGGGTCGAGGCAGGCAGATAACAAGAATCGTCAAACAGGCTGGGTCGAGGCAGGCAGATAACAAGGATCGTCAGACAGGCAAAAAGGGTCAAAACCGGGTGATCAATTAAAGGGTTAAACTGAAGAATAGTCGTAAGCAGGCAAGTTCAGGATCCAGAATTCAGAATGGTCAAAATAGCCAGGCAGGGGTCAAAACAAGAATCAGGCAGAATCAGACAATAGCACACAGCTCAGAAGCACCAGGAATTCAATCCTATCACGGGCAATGGTAACCTGTGGGAATGCCCTTTAAATACTATTTGAATTTGGCGCCTCTCGCGCTGACGTCATTACGTCAGCGCGCCTGCGCCTTTAAATCCGAGTGCGCATGCGCGCGCGCGCGCTAGGAAGCCGGCACCGGAGCAGCGCGGCGTGACAGGCGTCCCTGTCGAGGGGGCGGCAGGCGTCCCTGCCGTCCCCCCACACCATGCCCAGGTAATTTCATTACATTACCCCCCTCTCTAGGGGGGGCCACTGGACCCCCAGGTTTACCAGGAAATTTAGAGTGGAATTGCTTCCTGAGGCGGTCGGCCTTGATGTCATCAACTGAGACCCAAGAGTTCTCCTCGGGACCGAAGCCCTTCCACCTGGTAAGATATTGTAACTTACCCCTCACGAGGCGGGAGTCGAGGAACTCTTGGATCTCATACTCAGGCTGACCTTCAACCAACACTGGGGGAGGAACAGACAGAAGACGAGAATCACTGGCAGGCTTCAACAGAGAGACATGGAAAGAATTAGAAATTTTGAAATTAGGAGGTAATTGAAGACGGACAGAAGACGGATTAATTATTGCAATGATGGGGTATGGACCAATGAATCTAGGACCCAATTTAGGAGAGGGAACCTTCAACTTGATATTCTTTGTTGACAACCATACTAAATCTCCCACCTTGTACTGGGGTGCTTCCCTACGGGATTTGTCAGCAGCTCTTTTCTGAGCTAGGGAAGCTGCGGATAAAGAATTATGAACTTGAGACCAAATTTCGGAAAATTTCAGGATAGAAGAATTGGCAGAGGGTACAGGGGAATTAGAGTCAGAAAAAGAAAACGCTTTGGGGTGCAAACCATAGACAACAAAGAAAGGAGACTCTCCGGAGGAGGAATGGGTAGCATTATTGTATGCAAATTCTGCCCAGGGTAGCAGTTCGGACCATGTGGACTGGTTATCGGACACATAGCATCTGAGATACTGCTCAAGGGACTGGTTCACCCTTTCGGTTTGACCGTTAGTTTGGGGGTGATAGGCAGAAGAAAAAGACAATTCAGTACCCACCAAGGAACAGAAAGCACGCCAAAATCTTGAAACAAACTGAACCCCCCTGTCAGAAACAATATTTACAGGAAAACCATGAAACTTAAAAATATGAGTAATAAATAAGTCAGCCAGGGTTTTAGCAGAAGGGAGATGTGGAAGAGGAATAAAATGAGCCATTTTACTGAACCTATCGACCACCACCCAAATCACTGTCTTACCCTGAGAAGGAGGCAACTCCACAATAAAATCCATGGAAATGTGAGACCATGGTTTCTCTGGAACGGGTAAGGGGTTTAATAGCCCCAGGGACAGATGATGAGATGACTTAGACCTCTGGCAGACTGGACAGGAAATGACAAATGTTTTAGTATCCAGTTTGAAGGAAGGCCACCAGACATGACGGGATAAAAGAGAAATGGTTTTTGTAATACCTGGATGACCCGCCACTTTAGAATCATGTACCTCCCTTAACACTTGTTCCCTAAATTCCTCAGGAACGAACCATCTACCAGATGGGGTTTCAGCAGGAGCTGATGACTGTAAAGGGGACAGTAAGGAAGAGAGGTCAGACTCCAAGGTCGCAACAATTATTTTCCTGGGAATGATGGGAGTACACTCACTAGAGTCAGGGGAAATTGCTTCAAAACTCCTCGAAAGTGCATCCGCCTTGGTATTTTTAGTCCCAGGCCGGAAAGTCAAAGAAAAATTAAACCTTGTGAAAAATAGAGCCCACCTAGCCTGCCTAGGATTAAGTCGTTTAGCAGACTCTATATACAACAGATTTTTGTGGTCAGTATAGACCGTCACCAGATGTTTTGCACCCTCCAGGAGGTGCCGCCATTCCTCAAAGGCCCATTTGACTGCCAGCAACTCCCTGTTACCTATATCATAATTCACCTCTGCGGGAGAAAACTTCCTGGAGAAGAAAGCACAGGGATGTAACTTGTTGGTAGTCGGGTGCCTTTGAGAAAGGACTGCCCCAGCTCCCACCTCAGAGGCGTCAACCTCCACAATAAAAGGAAGCGCAGTGTCGGGGTGACGGAGGATTGGAGCAGAACTGAATTCCTTTTTGAGGAATTCAAATGCTTGAACGGCCTCAGGGGGCCATATACTGGGATCAGCGCCCTTTTTAGTTAAATTAGTGATGGGGGCCACAATGAAGGAAAAATTTCTGATGAATTGACGGTAATAATTAGCAAAACCAAGAAATCTTTGGGTTGCACGTAACGAAAGGGGTTGGGTCCAATCCAGGACTGCTCTCACCTTGCCTGGATCCATTTCTAGACCCTTGCTGGAAATGTTAAACCCCAAAAACTGAACAGAAGAAACCCCAAAAGTACATTTCTCTAGTTTCGCATAAAGATTATTTCCCCTCAGCCTCCGTAAGACTTCACGAACATGATTATGATGTTCTTTCAGGTTAGAGGAAAAAATGAGAATGTCGTCTAGGTAGACCACTACGAAGATCCCCAGCAGGTCCTGGAAGATGTCATTAACAAACTCCTGAAACACTGCGGGGGCATTACAGAGGCCGAAAGGCATAACGAGATACTCGTAGTGGCCATCCCTGGTGTTAAATGCAGTCTTCCACTCATCACCCTCCCTAATACGGATCAGGTTATAAGCCCCCCTAAGATCAAGCTTGGAAAAGATTCTAGCATCTTTGACCTGATCAGAAGTTCAGAAATTAAAGGGAGAGGGTAGCGGTTTTTTATGGTGATCTTATTGAGCCCCCTATAATCGATACAGGGGCGAAGACTACCATCTTTTTTCCCAACAAAAAAGAAGCCCGCCCCCGCAGGGGAACTAGAAGGTCTGATGAAACCCCTTTCTAGATTTTCCTTTATATACTCTTTCATTGCCTGGGCTTCGGGCAATGAAAGAGGATAGGTTCTACCACGAGGAGGAGTAGATCCAGGAACCAGATCAATTGGGCAGTCATACTGCCGGTGTGGGGGTAAGGTTTCTGCTGCCTTTTTAGAGAAGACATCAGCGAATTCTGCATATGCAGCAGGTAACCCTTCAAGCGATGTAGTTGCTACTACAGAGGGAACACATACTCCATTACACATAGTACCCCACTGAACCACCTCCCTGGAGACCCAGTCAATCAGAGGGTTATGCCTCTGGAGCCACGGTAACCCCAAAATAAGAGGAGAGGAAGCACCCTCTATGAGGTAAAAAGCTATCTCCTCACAATGCAAATTATTAACACACAAGGAAAGAGTTACCGTCTCTTTAGAGATTACACCTGACCCTAAGGGTCTTCTGTCCACAGCCATTATTCTCATGGGGGCACTTAGAGGAACTACAGGAATACAGAATTTAGCTGCGAAAGCAGTATCCAGAAAATTACCCTCCGCCCCTGAGTCCACAAATGCGGACAGTTTAACAGAGCCCGTAGGCCAAGTTAGTTTAACTGGTAACAAAATCTTAGAGGCAGATTGGGGAGAGGAAACTCCTGCACCCAAATGGAGCTCCCCTTCTCCATTTAGGTTTCGGAGTTTCCCGGCCTCTTAGAACATTGGTTCAGAAAATGTCCCTTCTCACCACAGTACATACAGAGACCCATGGAACGCCTGCGTGCCTTTTCCTCAGGAGTTAGGTGGGATATGCCTAATTGCATAGGCTCCTCCTGAGGCAGAGGCACAAAGAGGTTAGGAGATTTTACATTGGTCACCACATTGGATCTTAAATTAGTAACCCCAGAGAAGTTTGTACTCCTTTCACCCCTTCTCTCCCTTTGTCTTCTATCTACCTGGATGGCGAAGGACATGAGGTCGTCCAGATTAGAAGGTAGGGGAAAATTAACCAGACTATCCTTTACAGAATCGGATAACCCCAAACGGAATTGACTCCTAAGAGCCAAATCATTCCACCCAGTTTCCACTGCCCACCGGCGGAATTCGGTGCAATACACCTCCGCATCCCTTTTCCCTTGGCGCAACTTACGAATCGCGGTATCGGCAGACGATGCACGATCCGGGTCATCGTAGAGAATGGCCATGCTGTTAAAGAAAGTGTCTAGGGAATAACGAGCAGGGTCAGAGGAAGGCAGCCTGAGAGCCCAAATTTGGGGGTCACCCAAAAGCAGGGTCATTATTAACCTTACTTTCTCCTCGTCAGATGGGAAAGAATGAGGAAAGAAACTAAGGTATAGCTTACATGCCTCTTTGAAAACAAAAAATTTAGTGCGATCCCCACTGAACCTTTCGGGGAACACAATTTTTGGTTCATGGGGTTTTGATGAGTTACCCCAATTGGCAGAGGAACTCACAGAAGGTGTTGGAACCGGAACAGACTGCTGCTGCGAAGCTTGCGTACCCTCCAGCTGTCGGGTTAGATTGTGAAAACCCTGTAGGAGGTAATTTTGCTTCTGTTCATGATCCTCCAAGCGTTGTAAAAGTGTAGTAAGAAGCACTTCGGTGGTAGTTGGAGGAGCAGCAGCGGCAGCAGCTTCGTCGTGACTTTCGTCCTCCATGGCCCGTGATAATGTCACGGCCGGCACCCAATACCAGAACAGGTGCCAAGTACCCTGGTCTCGGCTCGGCTTCACCAGTAGTGTGACCACCGTTGGGCTTCGGGAGGAGCCCTCAGCTTACTTGGGTGCCACCTGGACTTAACGAGGGGGTACTAGGCGAGATGTTCTGGCTAGCAGAGGGGCTCGGCAGGTAGCAGAGTCTTTTGGGCCGAAGGTCACGGTACAAACGGAACAGGCAACAGAATCGTCAGACAGGCTGGGTCGAGGCAGGCAGATAACAAGAATCGTCAAACAGGCTGGGTCGAGGCAGGCAGATAACAAGGATCGTCAGACAGGCAAAAAGGGTCAAAACCGGGTGATCAATTAAAGGGTTAAACTGAAGAATAGTCGTAAGCAGGCAAGTTCAGGATCCAGAATTCAGAATGGTCAAAATAGCCAGGCAGGGGTCAAAACAAGAATCAGGCAGAATCAGACAATAGCACACAGCTCAGAAGCACCAGGAATTCAATCCTATCACGGGCAATGGTAACCTGTGGGAATGCCCTTTAAATACTATTTGAATTTGGCGCCTCTCGCGCTGACGTCATTACGTCAGCGCGCCTGCGCCTTTAAATCCGAGTGCGCATGCGCGCGCGCTAGGAAGCCGGCACCGGAGCAGCGCGGCGTGACAGGCGTCCCTGTCGAGGGGGCGGCAGGCGTCCCTGCCGTCCCCCCACACCATGCCCAGGTAATTTCATTACATAGATAAAGTATGGAGATCTAAATTATGGAAAGACTCCTCATCTAGAAAGCTCTGCACCCAAGCATTCTGTTTGCATGTAATAGTCTTCTCAAACGAATACACTGCATGTCATGGTAAATGGTCCATTCTATAGAGTTATATTTTTATGTAGTTGAGTTAATTTTATGTGCAAAGTGGAACTACAGTGGAAAGACAAGGTATTTTTGCTTAAAGTCTTAAAAGCTTTTAGTCTGATGTGGAGAGTGACATTCAGAGACAATTTGCAATTGGTTTAAAAAATTTTATTATTCGTAGTTTTTGAGTTATTTAGCTTTTTATTCAGTGGCTCCTCAATTTACAGTTTCAGAAATCTGAAATTACCCTAGTAACCATGCAATGATATAAATAATAGACTGGAATATGAATAGGAGAGGCCTGAATAGATGAGTAATAGTAATAACAATATGACTATGACCATTTTCATTCATCCAGGTCATGGTATATCTAATATAAGTCATTCTAAAACAACTGGACATGCTGAGTAATCAGTGAAGACGTTTCACTACTCATCCGAGCAGCTTCTTCAGTTCAAAAGTTGATTAGTAGTGAAACGTCTTCAATGATTACTCAGCAAGTCCAATTTTTTTTAGAATTACTTATATTTGATAGTATTAACAACACGTTTGTAGCCTTACAGAGCATTATGGAGGATAATTCAAAAACTATAAAAAAAATAAATAAAGAGGACCTATTAAAAAGTAGCTTAAAATTGGACATCCTATTACATACTAAATATTAACTTAAAGGTGATCAACCCCTTTAAAGAGTTTAGGAGTGTCTTTAAAGAGCATGGTATTTCTTCTAAAAGCGTAGACGCACTTGAGTGCAAGGGTAACATAAATCCATTAGATCAGTGCAATTTGACCATTCACAAGTGTTACTTACCCGCCAAGGAGTTACAGCCACTTAGAGAATGACAGCAAGTCACATCAACTGAATAAGACTTCTTCTCATCCCTACATTTTGCTTTTAAAGTGCCAAAAGCAAAGGAAACTATAAATACAAGAAAGAGTTTGGTGTTTCTGTTGATGGTGTGAAATGAAGGATATAATACCATTTCCAGCAGCAATGGTAAATACTCAATGATTCAGTTTGAGTTTAGGCCAAATCTGATCCCTTTTCAGAAGGATTTGAATTAAGCCGAGGCTGGGGTTTTCTGCTAATAGAAAGACCAGCCTCATTCCAGAGTTCACACTCCTATCTTACCCCTACATTGGGCAAATCTGTTGGGATGCACAAACCAAAGATCAGCCTTCCTTTTCCTCTTCCCTTAACTAATTACACTCTTAGGGGCCAATTCATTAACTTCGAGTGAAGGAATAGAAGAAAAAAAACTTCGAATTTCGAAGTGTTTTTTGGGCTACTTCGACCATCGAATGGGCTACTTCGACCTTGGACTACGACTTCGAATCGAAGGATTCAAACTAAATATCGTTCGACTATTCGACCATTGGATAGTCACAGTACTGTCTCTTTAAGAAAAATCTTCGACCCCCTAGCTCGCCACCTAAAAGCTACCGAACCCAATGTTAGCCTATGGGGAAGGTCCCCATAGGCTTGGCTAAGTTTTTTTGGTGGAAGGATAATCCTTCGATCGTTGGATTGAAATCCTTCGAATCGTTCGATTCGAAGGATTTAATCATTTAATCTAACGATTATTCCTTCGATCGTTCGATCGAAGTATTTATGCAAAATCCTTCGATATTCGAAGTCGAAGGATTTTCCTTCCCACTCGAATATCGAGGGTTAATTAACCCTCGATATTCGACCCTTGATGAATTTGCCCCTTACTGTTACCCAACTGACTGCCTCATCACTCTGACGCTGTTCATCTCGCCAATACTGTCTGACCCAACATGGTTCTGCTCAGTAAGCAAGAGACTCCTTTCAAGTCCTCTCATCAGTTTCAGTGTTAAAATGTGCTGCTCCCACAGATACATATGCTCCCATGTATACATATGGCAAACTGAGCAGTGAGCCAGACATTCAGTCTATTCCAGTTACAGCATACAAAACAAGAAACAAATAACACATGCTTTAAGTTGTGTACATCCATGTTTTGTACTATAGTTATTAAATTGAGAGGTTTTACATTTTGTATGGAGGATTTTAGTTATTGGTGGTATACATGCAAATATGGTGCACACTACTTAAAAGAGCTGGGGGCTGAGGTTAACATGGCGCTTAGAAGCAAATTTGCTTTTCTCGAGTGAAGGAATAGAATAAAAAAATAGAATAAAAAAACTTTGGATTTCGAATGTTTTTTTTGGCTACTTCGACCATCGAATTGGCTACTTCGACTTTCGACTTCGAATCGCACTATTCAAACTAAAAATTGTTCGACTATCTGACCATTCGATTTGACCATGTCTCTTTGAAAAAAAACTTCGACCCCCTACTTAACCACCTAAAACTTACCGAACCTCAATGTTAGCCTTCCTTCGTTCGTTCGATCCGAAGGATTTAATCGAACGAATTGCGGTAAATCCTTCAACTTCGATATTCGAAGTCGAAGGATTTAACTTCCACAGTCGAATATCAAGGGTTAATTAACCCTCGATATTCGACCCTAGGTAAATCTGCCCCTAAGCTTTTTTCGAACACAATTATTATCAAAGCCTTACCTTCTGTGGGATAAAGATCAACCATTATGTTGCAGTCATGACTCATATGACGATCCACTTTATTTAATATGCACCACAAAGCTCCCCCTATATAACATTCAGAAATCAAAACAGTTCAAATTAGATATAAAACAATATTAAACATATATGACTCAGATCTGTCATCTCCTAAAAGTCTTTGTTCTACTTATAAAGATGATCTTTAAATGCTGCTCATGATACAGTTGGGTCTATCAAACAAGGGTCTATCAAGAAACCCCCTAACCTAAGTATTTCAATGAATCGGAAGTTGTTTAAGAGGTAGGAGGCATGGTAAATGGTGCCCCTTTTTTTGCTCTTGCATTCTGCCCTGTACATGGTAAATGATCCCTAAGGTCTGGATTGTTAAACTAGAGTTTACATTGTTTACATATGTGTGTAGGCTCCCATTACATAAACCTGTATACAAAATAAACCGATTTGTAGATGTATTTTAATATAAGACTTTTGCTTACCCATGTTTATACCAATAACTCCTAGGGTGAGTAGGGTAGGGTAAAGAGAGATCATTCTGAGCCAATGTCTAGGTGTGAAAGTGATTCAAATCTAGTGAAAATTAAAAAAAAAAAACAAAGTCAGCTACTGTATCTCAGCAATCAGATTTGTTAGAGATCCTTTTCCAACTATACAAACCTCTTGGTCCCAGCTGTACTTCATGTATGTGTTTTAAATTCTACTTGTATTAATCTCCTTCTCCCTGTTTATATAAATGATGCATCCCGATTGGCATTGAACCAGGAAACAGTAGAATTGAGCTTTAGTAAACACAATACTTGTCGTAAAATATAATCACTTTTTGTTGAGTAAATATTAAGCAATTTGCTCTATCAATCCTTCAGATTCAGGGCACTTCAACATTCACAGAAAGCCCTAGTGATGCCATTCACAGTAACTATAGATTGCTGCTATTTATTTTATATTGGGCTCCATGTTGGGGTTACCAGATCACAGGGACACATCTAGAAAATGAAGCTAGAATTTAATTTAAATGCAATCAGTGCAGCTCAGCAACATCAATTTATTCAATAGTTCCTACATTTCAAAATTATCTGGTAAGCTAACAGCACATTTGCATTTTGCAGACCTCTGCCATTGACTTCTACATGACCTGGAACGGTTTTAGATGTGTATTTTCAGATTCAAGTTATTTCCAGGGTCAGGATAGCAAATTTAAAACAAAAATAGATTTTTGACTCCAAAATGACCTTAAAACTCTTTTTTTTTGTGGAAAACATTACTCAAACCTTAATAAATCTGCCCCTAAATGTTGCTCAATTCAACACAATCATAGTTTTCCAATTCAAGTCCTTCTTAAAATGCTGTTGATTGGGAAGAAACAGCATTGTTTTTTGAAATTCGAAAAAAAAAAACATGAAACATTAGTAAATCAGTCTCTTGTGTATAATATAACTACAGGAAACATTACCTGAATTTTAAGCTACAGTACTTGACTGTCTGTTTTTTAACACAAAGTTAATGTAGTTTTGATAAGGTTAGATTGTTCCATACTGAAGAACCTTGGCAATATTTGTACTATCAGCAGATCCAAGATCATATAAGTATGATATTGTCAATGTTTGAAGAACACATTGCTCTGGTTGGAGTAATAAATACATTTAAATATATTTGATTCATTTTTCACTTTTGATGTTATGCCTCTAGAAGTATGGAGTGTGCAACAAAGTTAAAACATGGTGATAGTTGCTCATGCAACATCTACTCCTATATGCTTGGATCAACTGTGCATACAGTTACTAGTTGCCCCTACTATTGTTTACAAGACACAAGGTGCAGACTGCACTATCCACAATTAAACTTGAGTTCTGTTTGGGGAATAAATTGCAGGTGTAACAGAAGGAAAACCACAAGATTTCAATCTAATATAAGTGTTTTTTAGGAAAAAGAAACACAGGTATTTTTTAATTCCATGCGCTGAGGACAAAATGGCTAAAATCACCTTTATTGATCTAAATGACAATCCCCTGAAAGCACCAGATCCCATGTCCCCTACCTGTGGAGATCTAAAACATCTGGATGACAACATTTTGAATTGTGATCAGAAAAACTTGATCATGTTAATTCATATTAAAATTTTTCAAAAACTGAAATTTTAAAATATCTGCAAATTGGAAAAATGCTCAATTGGCAGATCAGATTATTCAGTTTGCAGTGAAAACATTAGTTTTATTTATAAGGGTTTTCCATATTTTTTGTGGATATTATTTCAGCCTTGAGTCCAAACATTTTCTCCACCATCCTCACTGTTTTTCCCACTGAATTTTCCAGTAACCATCATCTATTCTGCAATGGTTATTGCCAATATCTGATAGATAAAAAAATAAAGTAGCCTATTTCCCTCGTCTATAGTGATGGGTGAATTTGGGGCATTTCGCTTCTCCGGAAAATCGCGAATTTCCAGCGAAAGTCACAAAACAGCGAAAAATTTGTGACGCCGGCGTCCGTTTTTTGGAAAACAAATAAAAATTTGTCCATCACTACTCGTCTATGCTTTTTTTATACCAACCTTTCCATTTACACTGGGTCTCAGCTTTTACCTTCAACCATGCACCTTACCTCTCCCAATATATTATTATTATTATTGAGTGGGGATGGTACACCTCATGTGACAATTCTCTGACTTCTCTTTTTTTTAAAAAAAAAAAAAAATCTCTGCAAACACTTTTTTCTCTTTGATTCTCCAACCCACAGATATTTTTTTTATCACTTTTTGCACCACTTACTAAATTCACTTGAAATAATGAAGCATTGCATGGGATCATCTAGAGGGAATAAATAAGAAAAGTATTCCAGTCTATTAAATATATAATATAGGATTTTTCCACTTCAACATTTTTAAATACGTCTTGGTTGGAACTATGAGTGGTGTTGTGCTGTATGATGTTGAGTACATATATACTGTATATACATATCTATGTAAATAAGCTGCGAAATAAGCAGAACCAACTTTTTTTATGCCACATACATCTATACATAACCATACATTTTAGATGAACAAACATAACAAAATAATTCACATATATGGCATACGGTTTCTAACCCAACTGTTTAGCTTCATTGGTTTTATTTATAGGTAAAATTTTAGAGCTTTGTGAGCTGTTTTAGAACTTGAATGAACTCAAAAGGTTTCTAATTTTAGAAAAAACTTGAATGAAAAAACTCGAATACTCAAATTAATAAAGTTTTTGGAAAACTTCATAATTTTTCTCATAATAAATCCTGAAAAAGTCACCCTTTTTTCCCATGACTTCTACAGATTTTTGACATCGAAAAGCCCGATATAATAATTATAAATAAGCACAGCGTTATATTTGCAAAATATTTTGGTATTCCCAAATAAATAAGTCCCGTTGTGTCTTTGCTTAACATCTAAGCTAGGGTTGGGAAGAAATTCTATTTTTACCTTAATACACTGGAAGTGATATCAAACTTCCAAGACTTTACCTGCAAAAAGATCAAAGAATAAAACCACTTAAAACAGATCTTTTTTAACTGAAATGAATTAGTAATTGTACCACCTTCAACTACTAATTTTAATTAGTTAAACGAATTAGTAATTGTACCCCCATCAACTACTAGTTGGAAAATAAAAGTCTTTATTTACAGACCACATAAATATTATCAGCCAATTCAGTTACTTATATAAGTTCTATATTAGAAAATATATCCCTGCCACTTAGCCATCCCTACTAGGCTTGGGCGAATTTGACCCCGTTTTGTTTCGCCAAAAATTTGCTTTGGCGTAACGGCATACAAGTCTATGGGCATCATTTCCGCTGCTAAACAGCCATCCCTACTCTGTACTTGTTGCTCCTGACACATCTTAATCTTATAGTCTCTTCTTTATTATATTTCGAATATTCGACTAACCGTTTTTTGCGTGGCTCACTGATGTATCTCAAATTGACTTAGACCCAGTTCCTTCTGTCTATTTAGAGAACACAGATTATTTGTTTCCAGAACTCTTAATCCCTAGCATGTTGGTTATATCACAGACAGGATCTGAAGTTACAATAAATTGAAAGCTTTAATGGTACAAATGCCACAATATCCAATAATATTTTACACTCTTTAGAAAACAAATGATATGTATATGTTTTACAAAATTATTATATAATTCCCTCACTGCCTTTGATTTTATGTCTAGGGAAAATGGAAGGACCAAGTGACTTGAGTTTTATGTAGTTTTCAATTTTTTTTATTAAGTTATATGTAAAACTGGCCATTCATACTTTTCCCACTTAGTTTATTTTTGCCATATACTGTGCATAGTCCAATAAAATCAGTGGTCAGTGAGTCAGTGGCTAAAGTGGCCTTTTTTATGGTTGGTCACTTTGGGGGTTATTTATCAAAGGACGAATTTATTATGAATGTAAATTATTTTACTCTAATAAATTTGAATGTATTCACAACTAGAACGGGAGGTTATGTATGAAAAAACACGAATGTATAATACTCAAATTCTAATTGTGTTTTCCTCTAAAAAAAAAACTTGAATGTCAGGAAGGCAATTAACATCTTCAAATGGTTCAAGGGACCTCTGCCATTGACTTGTACATGAACTCAGCAGGTTTTAGGTGACATATATTCGAATTAGAACAGTTTTTATGGTCGAGATAAATCTCACATTCAAATTTACATTTGAGTTGGTGTTTTTAAATTCAAATTTGTGAGTTTTGACAACATTTTTTTTTTTGAAAATTCAAATTTACTATTCAAACCTTAATAAATCCACCCCTTGATATAATTACAAATTTTGTTTTGTTCGCTTTTATTATAGCACTAGTGCCCAGAAACAAACCAGGTGAGAGGTTTGGCTTCAAGATCTTTGAAGGCAAACTTGAACCATCATAGAGAATTGCTTAACAGTGCAATACACAATTTAATATCAGGCAATAGATTTTGGGACCATAAATCTCCTTTTTGTTTATTCATGCTAACCCTTGTGAAAAGATACAGCCTATCAAAGCTGATTGGGTTAATACTTTCTTATTTGGGTCCTACTGTGGTGGACTGGTCAGTCTATTCTGTTTACTATCATTTAAAAAGTCTATTTTACTGTTATACTGTGTGTCTTCTATATTTCCTTGCTCAGCTATTTGCAAAAACCATATATCGATGCAAGCTAGGATGAAACCAAGAGGAACCTCTTCACAGAAACAGACTCGTGCTAAGAAGGTCACGACGGTTGTGGTTATGCCCCTCTGCACCTGTTTCCTGAAGACGACTGCTAAATTAAACCGCATAAAAAGTACCTTGTAGTTTTCCACTTGAAGCTATACAGCAAAACCGCAAGCTTACGGGGGTGTCATAACCCCCACTTAGCCTATATAACCTTTGTGTGCCTTAGAATAAAGCAGAGAAGCATTTTGTATACTGAACTGTCTGTGTCAGTGTCATTCCTTCTTATCAGCTAGCTGAACTTATTCATCATAATTTGGAAGGGACAGATACTCTCAGGACATATTTCTGTCCATAACACTACATCATTGCATTATTAAATACCTCTATTTTGGGAAATAAATATGAACAATTTATTAGTGCAGTTTTTTCTCATTGTCCTGATGTCCATGTACATATTGGAGGAACATATAGGGGCATATTTATCAAGGGTCAAATTTTGAAATGAAAAAACTTAAAAATTAGAATTCAAGAAAACCAACCGAAATTAAGTCAAAGTTTTTTTAGGTCAAATATGTCCATTTTCGATCGAATAAGTCTGTATTCGGGCGAATTCAAATTGTTCAAATCAAAGGATTAGCGCATTAGATCAAATTTGATTTAAAGCTTTTTCCAAAAAAACTTTTTTTCAAAATTTTTTTCAAAATTTTTTTCAAAATTTTTTTTTTTCAAAGTCCACCAAATGACCCCAAATAGGTTGTAGGAGATCCCCCATAGGCTAAACAGCAATTTGGCAGGTTTTAGATGGCGAATGGTCGAAGTTATATTTTTAAAGAGACAGTACATGATAAATGTCAATATTCAAATTTTCAAATTTTTTACAAATTCAAATAGAATTTTGACTATTCTCTAGTCGAAGTACATAAAAAAATGATAATAAAATTGGAATTGAACATTCACCTGTGATACAAATAAAATACATATTTTGATATACACTCCCCTTGACTGGATTCCTGCACTTTACAGTCTTTTTGAGGAACACAGTGAGCTTTCATAGGAGCCAAGGAAAATAATGGCCTGGGTTCCAAGTTAGGGAATTATTTTCCAGACCCCCCAACAAAACTCTCCAGTGTCCATTATTTCATGATGGCTACAAAGTGTGATACAGAATGTGATAGACCAATGCTCAACATAAGCTTTACAGCCAGAGGATGAACAACTTGGTTTTGTGTGTGTCTTCACAGAGAACTTGCCTAATTCTCCAGTATGAGTTATCATCTGCAAGAGTATAAGCAGTAACAAGAATATATTGGTTGAAGTATAAGATAAGTTACCCTCTGAAAGGTGGAACATGAGTATGCTGTTGCTGATGTGCCACAGTTGAGAGCGAGTAGAGGAGACAAGGACTTAACTCATAAATGTGGTTGAAAATAGCTACAAGATTCTCACCAGAGATAGTTAAAAGGCTGGGCAAGCACTGTAGTTATATATTATACCAAAGCTTTGTGGTTGTAGGCAAGTGTTGAGTCATTTATAGATTTGTTGTATTAATTCACAATGAAATGTGTATTAATTCACAATGAAAGCTGGTTAAGACTGTTATACTGTACATGGACTTTTCCTTATAGAGCCAGCACCTCTACTGTAATAGCAGTAGGTTGTGAAACAGTAGCACACTGCTGATACTCAGAGAGAGACCATGCCATTGGAACCCAACTATTAAGCAGGTTGGACTGTGATTTTTACTAATCATGTAATAATGCTACTAAGATATGGCTATATTTGCACTGAGCTTTACTTGCATTTTATATCTTTGTTCCTTATGCAATGTTTCTCATCAGAAATGCCCTATTTTTGGTTTGGACCAAATTAATTGTTTTCATAGAGTTGTCTCATTGAACTATAGGGCTGAAGATACGTTTCAGGTCGCCCTGTGCCCAACTCTCTTTTTATCCCTCCCATTCTCACTAGTATGCTGGTGGTAAAATACAAATGTCATTCTGATAGAAGGTTCTGTACTGTTACATTGTTCGTAAATCGAAGTTGTGCCCCCCTCTTCACTTACCATAAAGGTGTTCCCAATTTGCATCTTCACTGCATACTATGCCAGCATAATCCATTGCTTTGTTAGTTGTTTTGAGAAACTGATCACACGTTATCATTACTAGACCATGAATATATTCGTCTGTTACAGGCAGCAAAGATAAAATTACATTTAAAATAAAATTTAAATTAGCATTAAAAAAGAAATTATATACAGTATATATATATATACAAACAAATTATTAAAACTGGGATTACAAAAGTGTGGAGCCCAAGGTATTTAAAGTCTAAATTACTTGCCATGGTTACCCTGAAGGCCAGACTAGGCCAGTTAGGGTGAAATTTGTGGGGAGTGCTTATTTGTACCCTGGGTAACCCTGGAACTATAGCAGGGTGACTGTTACCCCAATGTTTCTATATATCTGTAACCTTGTTATGAGCTAAGGGGGCCCAGTCTGAAGGCCAGTTAGGGGGAGATTTGGGGTGAGTGCTTATTTGAACCCTGGGTACCCCTGGAACTATAGCAGGGTGACTGTTACCCCAATGTTTCTATATATCTGTATCCTTATTATGAGCTAGCCTACTTACTGAATGTCGGATACATGTAAAGTTTAGTTTCAGTTCCGCATGGGATAAAGTTTTCTTCAGTTGGAACTAACAGCCATTCTATTGCATCACCTAAAAGTAATTAAAAGGGGAACATTAGGTATTGTCTTTACTCATCAGTTATATAGGATTTCAAACATAAATGTCCTTTAGGCTCATTAAAATGTTGTTATTCTATGATAAACTCAGGGACATTCAGTATCCTGTACTTTATAATAAGGTTATATTATTCCCAACATTAAAGATTTGCCTGAGAAAAACATTTCCAAACACTGTACTTCCTGTTAACTCCTTCTTTCAGCAACCCCTGGTTCCCTTTGCCATCTCTCTAATATACAGTTATTTATGTCTGAAAATGTTTAAGTAAAGAATGTATATACATATTGCAATAACTTAGCGACATCTACGACTTTGCTAGAGACAGTTGCAAAGTCCTTTTGGAAGAAGTATAGTCACAAAGGTCTATTGAACCAGTAGATTGATGGGAATGCCCTTCTATACATTTATTCTGCCATGTACTTCTTATATTATGGTCTTATGAGCACAATGCATCTTTGTTTACTCCTACTGTGTGGAACTTCACATCTATTTGTGAATTATATGTGCACTACAACAATAATATCATCCTCTTTCAAACATATCACAATCCTGGTGCTTTATTAATCAGATATCATTAGCATGGTATCTTTAAAGTGCACTGATTTAGTTACCCACTCACCTAATTTCAGAGGAACAAGAGCCACAAACAGTAGAAATATTCCATTGTGATAAGGTATCATTCTCATTCTGTTCCTGGCTGTGGTTTTGGGCACATAAACATTAATGCAAGTATGAGTTTCACATCATTAATATAACTATAATTTTTATTTTCAATTGTATTTTCAAAGTTTCTGAAGAATTTTCCAGCTGTAGCTTGGGCTATAATATACTTTGAAGCCAATCAATTTATTCATTTATGTTAGCAAGTATAGTATGAATTTTTTATTGTGTTGGAATGGTGTGCCATTCATACCCACTTCACTGCTGCCTCTCTACAGTCTCATTTTAGTGGTTTTAGCGGTTTTTGAATCCACAACTAAACTATATTTCTCTAAAACCATGAATTTCATGAAATTTATTACAAAGCCAAATTTAAAAAGCATGAATGAAAAAAAAGCTCAACCATGAGCTAAGAAATACAAATACCTCTAAAAATATGAGTTTTCGGACAATTTCTAAAAAAAAAAAAGAGAAAATCCAGAATAGCCAGAATTAATTAAAAGTGTTCCGGTAAGATCTGCACAGCTCCCATTGACTTCTATAGGACCTTGACAATTCTGATTAGAGTTTTTGATGGTTTTTGCACTTAGTAAATCTCTGAATGTTAGTAAATGGGCCCCTTAACATGTTTTGTGCTTGCTAGGCTCATTCAGCCTAGGGTCTAACACAATAACTGGTTTTAATGTTATTCTGTCAGTGCAACCTCTGCAAGAGAGTAGGATATTAAAATAGAAAGACTTAAATGTTAATGCAATTTTAATATGAAATATCTACACTTAATCAATCTATGGATGTATGGTTTATCATAAGAAGAGCTTATACTTTACAGTACTGTATCTTCATTAGTCATTATTATCATTATTAATTATAATACTGTATCTGGAAACCAATATCCATGAAGCTCTAAATTACAAGAAGACCATCTCCCATAGAGTGCAATTTAAGCAAATAATTACATTTTTTTCATAATGATTTTCTTTTTCTCTGTAATAACAACACAACCTTGGAAACTAACCAAATAAATTCATTGTTGTGTTAAAACAGTCCTATTGGGTTTACCGACTGTTTGAATGTTTTTTATAAGACCTTTTTAGGTATGGTCATCCAAATTGCAGAAAGATCTCTTATCCAGAAAACCCCAGATCCTATTCTTCTGCTTATTTCAATATGCTATTAAACTTACCATTAAAGGTGGCTGAGTACTTTTTCTTAAATATCTTGTATTCTGTTTGCACCTACGTAGCTCATTCTTTCTATTTATGAGATTCCTCATTTCCTTTATCCTGAGAACCTCCCAGTTTGAAAAATGTCCAAACAGGATCTGGCCTTGGGACTGGACATTTGTTAAGTAAACTATTACAATTTGCAAAAAAGTTTTAAGCTCACAGGGGAATTTGGTTCAAGTCACAAATAATAACTTAGGGGCACATATACTAAGCTCGAGTGAAGGATTCGAAGTAAAAAAAACTTCAAATTTAAGGTTTTTTTGGGTACTTCGACCACCGAATAGGCTACTTTGACCTTCGACTACGACTTCGACTTTGAATCGAACGATTCGAACTAAAAATCATTTGACTATTTGACCATTCGATAGTCGAAGTACTGTCTCTTTAAAAAAAAACTTTGACTACCTACTTCGGCACTTTAAAGGAAAACTATACCCCCAAAATGAATACTTAAGCAACAGATGGTTTATATCAAATTGAATGACATATTAAAGAATCTTACCAAACTGGAATATATATTTACTTAAATATTGCCCTTTTACATCTCTTGCCTTGAGCCACCATTTCGTGACTCTACTTGTGCTGCCTCAGAGATCACCTGACCAGAAATACTACAACACTAAGGGGCCGATTCATCAAGAGTCAAATATCGAGGGTTAATTAACCCTCGATATTCGACTGGGAACTAAAATCGTCGACTTCGAATATAGAAGTCGAACGATTTTGCGCAAATCCTGCGATCGATCGATCGAAGGATTTTTCGTTCGATCGAACGATTAAATCCTTCGAATCGAACGATTCGAAGGATTTTAATCCAACGATCGAAGGTAAATCCTTCGATCAAAAAATCACAGGCAAGCCTATGGGGACCTTCCCCATAGGCTAACATTGACGTCGGTAGGTTTTATCTACCGAAGTAGGTGGTCGAAGTATTTTTTAAAGAGACAGTACTTCGATTATCGAATGGTCGAATAGTCGAACGATTTTTACTTCGAATCGTTCGAATCGTTCGAATTCGATTGAATTCGATCGAATTTAACCAATTCGATGGTCGAAGTACCCAAAAAATACTTCGAAATTCGAAGTTTTTTACATTCGAATTCTTCACTCGAATTTTGTAAATCTGCCCCTAACTGTAACAGGAAGAAGTGAGGAAGCAAAAGGCAGAACTCTGTCTGTTAATTAGCTCATGTGACCTTACATGTGGTTTGTATGTGTGCACAGTGAATCTTACGATCTCAGGGGGCGGCCCTTATTTTTTAAAATGGCAATTTTCTATTTATGATTACCCAATGGCACATACTACTAAAAAAGTATATTATTATGATAATGGTTCATTTACATGAAGCAGGGTTTTACACATGAGCTGTTTTACTCAGTATCTTTTAATAGAGACCTACATTGTTTGGGGGGTATAGTTTTCCTTTAAACCTACCGAGCTACAATGTTAGCCTATGGGGACCTTCCCCATAAGCTTTCTAAGCTATTTTTGATCGAAAATCCTTCGATCGATGGATTAAAATCCTTTGAAAAGTTCGAACGATTTTTCCTTCTATCAAAGTATTTGCGGTAAAACCTTTGACTTCGATATTCGAAGTCGAAGTATTTTACTTCAATGGTCGAATATCGAGGGTTAATTAACCCTCGATATTCGACCCTTAGTAAATGTGCCCTTTTGTCTTGTGTTGATAGAAACATAGGCATAAAGCAGTGTCATAGTGGCATTATACTTTCACACAAAAAAACTAAATGCCAAAAAAAAATCATAAAAGGAGGAACCAACAATTTAATTGGGTAACAGGTAAGGTAAAAATATTTCTAGCTACCCAGAGGAAATATTTTACTCATTTATATTGTTAATGACAATGGTTTCAAAACTTTAGAGTATGTCTGCTATGAGTGGGATGCTTTGTTTTGGGGTCCCATCTTTAAAAAATATGGTTGTGAATATAGATGTTTGTGCAACTTTTTCATGCACTAAGCTGGATAAAACAGATAGGTTACAGTCAGAGCAGTGAGTTTCCTGAGATAATGCTAATTCCTATACTTTTTAATAATAACAATTTAGGATTTGCCAAATGACAACATTAGATAGTAATTAAAGTAATGTCCTGGGTTAGATCACAATTGTGTGTAATGGGGGAAATTGCAATTATTATGGGTTTCAGTGTCACAATAGCCTAAGTAACACACCATGCCATTCACTCTTCTTACCTGGAGCTTGATGCCATAGTAGATATAATAGCCATATCTGGAGCTCAATGCTCGCCAATTCAATTGATGATGATGTGATGATAACAAAACATATTTTTGTAAGATAATTCGTAAAAGTCATAAATATGTGGGGCATTATGGTTAACTGGAATTACTAATCATATACTATAGCTGAAGCTTGAATTACTTTTAGGGGGCCCTGATGGTAAAAATGTACAAGGAACATTTTCTAGAGCCTTTTTCAATATGCTAAGTTATTTTTTCAATTATATTTTGAGGTTTAACAGTAAAAAATAGAACAAATGTAAAACTGTAATTAAAATCTGTTAGATACATATTTGCATTTCCAATGTTTCGGTCACATTCTGTGACCTTCCTCAGGGTAAAATACACTGTGTAGTGCATACAACAAACCAGTCATAGCCTCCAGATGTGAGAAATGGCACTAAAATAGAATACAGATTTTTTTAAAATCCTTTTACACCCTTAAAACCCATTTTACTCTTCATTTTCATGAACTTAGTGCTATAGTAAATTGAGTGCACCATTTTCTACTATGAGCTCCACTCCCAATACTGTGCTCTGGATGAGACCTTAAATCTTAGGGAGTAAGCCCTCACAAACGGTGTGGAGGCAGGGTGTAGTGCAACTGTGACTTGATACAGGGAGCAATAATTGGACGCCAGTGGTTATTATAACTTAACCAATGAACATATTTAATTGAACAATACAATCCTCAATGGAGTGTACACAGAAGCAAACAGGATCATACAGAACAGTGGATAGGCATATATTCTCAAACATCAGTGGTCAGTATTAGTTCCCTCAGGGAAGAGAACATACACAGCAGTAATGAAGGTACACCCAACTTTCAGCCTTTTCCCTAAGTGGAACCCAGGGGAATCACTACATCCCTAAGTCTGTACACTTAGTCCCTACTTCTGGGCAATTAGTACCCGAGATCTTAATCTCCTCGTCGGAGCCTTGAGCTGCTCAACTAAATGGCCTGTCTTTCTGTCACTCCTAGAGTGACCTCTTAAGGTCAGTAGCCTATCCTTTCTAGACCTGACCTGTCTAGGTTCTACTCGAGCTCTGCCTGCCTGCTCAGGCTAGAGCCAGCTCAAGATGGACCCTGAGCGCATGACTACAAAGGGGTTTATACTTAAGCACAGTGCCTTCTACTGGTCACTGTTGAGAACACCAAGGGCATAGCTTAAGGTAGAATAATTAAATAGGTCCCCTGTTAAGACCCATTTAGGGGATTTGTCTGTCAATATTATTAGGGGTGTCTAATTAACTAGACTCCTACATTCAACTTTATGTTGTCTAATTCTGGGCAGTGTCATTCTGTTGCTACTAAAGCAAATAAAGTTCTGTCTTGCATAAAAAAGGGCATTAACTCAAGGGATGAAAACATAATTCTGCCTCTTTATAGGTCCCTGGTGAGGCCTCATCTGGAGTATGGGGGCAGTTTTGGACTCCAGTCCTTAAGAGGGATATAAATGAGCTGGAGAGAGTGCAGATTATATATAATGTATGTGAGAGTAGGGAGGGGTGCGTGTATGGATGCTGGGTGGATGCTAACTTTTTTTGCGCATAATAAATCTCAAACACTCTTTAAAAACTAAAATAGAAAAATTTGTCAGAAAAATAAATTGATAAATCATCCCTTAGTATGCCAAGAGCTGTGTATAGTTGAAATGTCACACCACCAATGGATAGCTCCATGTAACCAATTGTCAATTACCAACTATCCTTATAAAAAATGTTCCATATTGTGGTAGTTCATTTAATTGTTATTATGTTGCATAAATTACTGGGTATGGTACCTATCCAAGCATAATTATGATCAAGGTTTATACTCCAAGAAATTTCAGCAGCTGATCAAGGTTTAAACTATGAATGCATCTTAAAAATAGTGAGTTGGGAATTTTGGAGTAAAACACTTCATGGTCTGGGGAAAATAGCAGTTCTGGTATGAAAAGTGCATTTTGCATCATGTGCATCATTTGTAAATAAGCATTAAAATGTCTGAAAGCCAAAAATATATGCATATATGTATTTTTCAGTCAATACATTTATTTTGTGTTTAGAAAATATTTTTATTCCATAAGTATTATCAGCACAAAAGATATTTATGTGATAACAAACAATATATTTTATCATCTTGAAATTCATGTCCACAAGATGCAGATAGGGTTAATTTTACAAGTTTCCCATGATTCAAACTTCCAAGTGTCAGTTATTTTCTTTTTTGCCTCTGACATTTTTTGTCACAGCTCCCTTTGACTTCCTATAACTGCTTCCAAAATGTGCAGTTTTTCAAAGGACAGGTCGCAGTGACATTAATGTATTTCATTCTAAATGCCTGGCAATCTTCCTTGCAGCGAAAAAAGCTAAAACCTTGATCTATACAAAGGATGAAAAAAGAAAGAGAAAGTTACAACTAAATCATAACTACATAATTCTGTAGGCACCACCTATTTTCCTAAAATTTGTTTAACTGCCCCATGGAGGCCTATTTATTTATGGTCAAATGTTAGAGGTTTTTGAAAGCACAACTAAACTCACTTTCTCTAAAACCCAGAATGTAATTACAGGGCAGATTTATCAAAGGTCGAGGTGAATTTTCGAATTAAAAAAAATAGAATTTCAAGTTATTTTTGTGTACCTCGACTAGGGAATTGTCCAAATTCTATTCAAATTTGAAAATAAATTTGAATATCGAAATTTATTATGCACTGTCTCTTTAAAAAGTCGACTTTCACTATTCGTCATCTAAAACCTGGCAAATTGCTGTTTTAGCCTATGGGGGACCTCCTAGAACCCATTTGGAGTCAATTGATGGACGTGCTATTACTTTGATTCACACGATTTTAATTCAGCCGAATACAGACTTATTCGGTTGATCTTTTTGAATTCGAATTTCGAAGTTTTTCAAATTCAAAATTCGACCCTTGATAAATATGCCCTTTCATGTATGAAAAGATCAGAATAAAGTACGAACAGAAAATAACTCTGAATGGTCCAAAAAAATGAATACTTCTAAAACCCTGAAGTCCGAAATGATTTAAAATCGTCCAATAGGATTCAATATGGCAAAGTTTTGTATTGGAGGTTTTCATGATTTTTACATGAAATACATCTCAAATTTTTAGAGCTTTTAATAAAAAATAAAATGCGACAATCTACAGTATTTAGAAATGTCATCTAAAAAGCTATTCCAGTATACACTGATATTTTGGTTTGCTGAAAAATGATGGGTAACTATGAAGCCATCTGAACACAGAGAAAACATTGTATATTTAAAACTTTCTTTGTGTGTTCATTTTTGCACATGGAATTGTGGTCTCCACAGCTCTGAGTGGAAAAAAAAATAGTTTTTGGTTAAAAATGGAATTAAATGTATTTCTGGAACCTTATAGAAGTGCATGAGCCATAACTGGAATATACTGTGTATATATATATATATATATATATATATATATATATATATATATATATATATATTTTTTTTTTTATTATTATAAGAAATTGAATTTGTGTAAATACATAAAGCAGTCAAAGTTGCTGGAATTATAACACTTGGGTATTAATGGGTTACATTTGATAAGTGCAGAATTAAATTCAAAGTCCACCTTTTACTTACTTATAACAGTTGAAACATTTCCCTTTTGGCACACTATTAAATGTAAATCAGAATTTTCCTCATCCTGGTCGCAAAGAATTCTTAAGTGTCCATAAGAAATAGAATCTGTTAAGAGGAGCAAAAACAAGGAACCTGAGGCATGGAGGCCTATTTATCAAAGTTTTAGTGGTTTTAGAGGTTTTTGAAACCACAAATAACCTCCCAGGGGGTGCATTTATAAACAAAGGGCAAATTTGCACCTGGGCAGTAACCCATAGCAACCAATCAATGAGTAGCTTTTTTCAGCCAGCTGTAGGTTGAACACTGAAAGCAATCCTCTGATTGGTTGCCGTGGGTTACTGTCGAGGTGCAGATTTGCTCAGTGTTTATAAATGAGCCCCATTTTCTCTAAAACTACAAATGTCATAACATTTATTAAAATATCCAAATAAAAAAAGTTCTAACAGAAAATAATGCGTTAAAAATTATCAATACCTTAGAAGAAATTTTAGTTTTTCTGACAATTCCTAGCAAAAAGAAAATCCAAAAACCTAAAAGTCAGAATTGATTTAAAACGGTCCAATAGGATCAGAGCATCACCCACTGACGGTGAAGTTTTATATTTGTGTTTTTTATGTTTTTTACACTTAATTAATCTCAAATTCTTACCCTGGTTATAAAAAATTGGATAACCACTCATTTTTAGAGATTTGTGGGTAAAAAATTGAATTGGAATGTTGGTAAATGGGCCCCTTAGTCTAAATTATGACAATATACTCTTTCCTGTTGCAATGAAAACTCTATAGTAAATATTCTAAATAAGTAGCATATAGTCTTAGTATGTATTTAATTTAAAAATAAATTGTCAATTCATGCATCATGCATGATTATTATTTGCTTCTTGTACAAAACAGTGCAGAACAGTGTAACGTTAATGTGACACATCATATCATCTACTTAGTCCTTCACAGCAGCAAAAAACACTTTTCTAACATTTTCTAAAGCATGGGTACAACCATGTGTATGGGTCCAAAATATGCACACCCTGATTAATATCTGACAGGGAATTGGTCATATTTTGATCCAAGTGCACTCTCAAACTGTGTTGACCTTTTCTGAAAGACCTGCATATTTGGTAAACTTGAGGAACATGGGGCCTCCAGAGAACCTCAACCCAAGGATCCAACAAAACTTGCCATCCCCCAGCTGATGCTGCACCCCACCCACACAATGTAAAAAAGACAAGCAAGGCCATATCAGCAAAATATGCCAGGACTGGATTTTACCCACTATAATTGTTGGCAAGTTCAGCCCTGGGTAAACTTTGCTAAAAAAAATAAAAAAAACAGATCATAGCTTTTATTCCAAGCTTAAAATGTCTACTAACTTGTATTAGTCATTTGCCTATACATTTGTGGGAGCCATTATCTGGAACTTTTGGGACCTTGGCTTTTCCAAACAAGGGATCTTTCAATAATTTTTCAATTAATTTTCATACCTTAAGGGGCAGATTTATCAAGGGTCAAATTTCGAAGTAATGGGAGTTTTTTTGAACTCCCATAACTTCAAAATTCAATTTTTTTTTGGATACATTTTGAAAAAAGACCAATCGAAATTTATTTATAAAATTTAAGGTTTTTTTTGGCCGAATAGGTCAGTTTTTGATCGAATAGGTCTGTTTTCTTTAAAATTCGAATCATACAAATCGAAGTAATAGCGCATTCGATAAAATTTGATTAAAAGTTTTTCGAACTTCAATTCTTCAGAGTCCTAGAATTGACTACAAATAGGTTCTAGGAGGTCCCCCATAGGCTAAAACAGCAATTCGGCAGGTTTTAGATGGCGAATAGTCGAAGTTGAATTTTTAAAGAGACAGTACATTATAAATTTCGAAATTTGAATTTTCGATTTTTTTTTCAAATTCGAATAAAATTTGGACTATTCCCTAGTCAAAGTACACAAAAATTAGCTCAAATTTTTAATTTTTTAAATTAGAATTTTCACTTCGACCTTGGATAAATCAGCCCCTTCGTCTACTAAAAAAACATGTAACCATTAAGTGAACCTAATAGAATTGGTCTGTCACAAATAAGTATATATGAAGCTTACTTGCCATCAAGCATATGGTAGGGTTCCATTATTACTAAGCAAAATTAAATAATTTCAAAAATGTGGAACTATTTGCTTAAAATGCACTGCATGGGAGTTGGGCTTCCCATTGTAGATTTCTAGATAATGGTTTCTGAATAAAGAATTTCATTACCATACCAATCAATGAGCAATTATTAACCTGGTGCAAGTTGGGCAGTGAATGTGATTTGATAATTGGTTGCTATCGGTTACTGCACAAATTAATTCTGATATTTATGTTAGCAAATGACCACAGTCTCCAAATAAAGACCTTACCATTTGAAAATAAGGATGCTTCTATGGTACAGTTCTCTGGCTTAAAGGTCTGATCCAATACTGTAAACATAATACAATCCATGGCTCTACCTGCAGCAAATTCAACACAAGACCAACATTACAAACATTGCAGAGTTATTACAGAAACAATTGAATATCAAAAACAGGATCATTCTCTGCTGTATTTTTAAATACTGAGGACATTTTCTGAAGAGCCACAGTCAATGGTTTCATCTACCTAGGGCAGTAATTGTGAATGGAGACATTGATGAAGCCCATCAAAATAACATTTCAGTTGATGTCAGTTCAGTTCATGCCACACATGCCATGTGGATTTATATGGTATATCTATATTTATATGTATCATGTACTGTCCCTTTAAGAATTCAAATTTGACTATTCGCCATCTAAAACCAGCTTAATTGGTGTTGTAACCTATGTGGGACCACCTACAATCAATTTGGAGTATTTTTTTTTGGGGTGAAAAAACTCGAATCGAATTTGATCCAAATTCAATTCGAGTTTGCAGGTTGATCCTATTCACCTGAATTAAAAAAAAATTGAATTTTCAAATACATTTGATTAGTCGTTTTTTTTTCAAATTTCGAGATTATGGGAGTTTATGGGAGTTTTTATAAACTCCCATAAACTCTAAATTCGACCCTTGATAAATATGCCCCTTAGTATGTTATAGAATGGCTAATTAGAAACAACTTTTAAATTGGCCTTCATTTTTTATTTTTTTATAGTTTTTGATTTATTGACCTTTTTCATTCCAGCTTTCAAATGGGAGTCACTGACCTCATCTAAATAACAGATGCTCTGTAAGTCTACAAATGTATTGTTATTGCTACTTTTTATTACTCTTCCTTCTATTCAAGCCTCTCCTATTCATATTCCAGTCTCTTATTCAACTCAATGCATGGTTTCTAGGGTTTCTATGGTAATGTGGTCCCTAGCAACCAGATTGCTGAAATTACAAACTGGAGACCTGTTGAATAAAAAGCTAAATGACTCATAAACCACAAATAATAAAAAACAAAAAAACCAATTGCAAATTGTCTCAAAATATCACTCTCTACATTATACTAAGGGGCATATTTATCAAGGGTTGAATTTTGAATTGAAAAAACTTTGAAATTCGAATTCAAAAAGACCAAACAAAATTAAATTGAAGCTTATTTTTTGTCAAATAGGTCCACTTTTGTTCGAATAGGTCTATATTCGAATCATACGAATCGAAAGAATATCGAATTCGATATAATTCGATTAGAAGTTTTTCCCAAAAAAACCTTAAATTTTTCAAAGTCCACCAATTGACTCCGAATAGGTTCTAGGAGGTCCCTGTAGGCTAAAACAGCAATTCAGCAGGTTTTAGATGGCGAATGGTCGAAGTAGAATTTTTATAAAGACAGTACATGATAGATTTCGATATTCAAATGTTTTAAATTTTGAATCGAATTTGGACTATTCCCTAGTCGAAGTACACAAAAATAGCTAGAAATTCAAATTTTTTCAATCGAAAATTCACCTCGACCTTTGATAAATCTGCTCCTAAAAGTTCATTTAAAGGTGAACAACTCCTTTAAGTCTTTGTTTTATGTATTTGTAACCCACATAGTTGTGAGGAATATGTAGAAATGTAAAAGATTAATTTGGTGTGGGGTTAAGGAAGGGTGTTGAACATGAGAAACAAACATTGTGGATTTGATTTGCTATTATTTATGAGGGTGCTTTCTTTAGGCTGAGAGGGCAGTGTACAGAAATTTATAATGAAGGAATTCTGCTATTGTATGGGATTTCCACCAAAAACTCTGATCAAATCCACTCTGGTTTTTTACGCTTATTTATTACTACATTTTCCCAAAAATTTGCTTTGCTTTTCCAATTCTCACAAATTTTTCTGACTTTTTCATCCCATTTTCACGATTTTTGCGATTTTTTTGTAATTTTCACTCGAAAATTCAGAAAACTTCAGGGTATTGCCCAAAACACAGCGCATACACAACATATCATACACAACATGTCTGATATGACGGATTTTCAGATTCAGACTTTTCCATCCTCTGGGTTTAATAAATTCTGAAAAATTTGTGAGTTTTTAAAATTCAGATTTTATTACAAAAAAATCATGAATTTTTGAGGATTTTTGCATTCGGAATTTAATAAATAACCCCTAAATCTCTAATTTTTAGAGCTTTTTAAAAAAACAAGAAAACTACAATTTTTTAACAAATTCGTAGAAAAACCAAAATTCAATTGTTAGCAAATGGGCCCCATAGGGAGACTTGTTTTCAATTAAAAAAGCAATGACTTACCCATTTGCACGGAGATAAGAGACAGCGTGAGTAGGAATATCATGGAAAAAATCATGGGCATATTCAGAATGTTTTAATTTTGTCTAGTTAAAAATAAACAGAAATGCACAATATGTAATATATAGACAAGAAAATGTAGGTTTTATATGTGTGTATATATATATATATATATATATATATATATATATATATATTATAGGTTAGGGAAAACATTATATATATATATATTACAGTTATCCCTAGTATTTGTACCTTTTTGAGCTGCCTCCTGACTGTGCATCAACAGTACCTATTCTTTTGGTTTTTTTTCAAATTTCTATTTGGCTTCAGGTTCTCCCTCCCATTTATAGAGTTTAGGCAAGGCGATTCCATCTACTTTGGAATAACCCAATAAAACCTCTCTCAATACATTTCCCTAGATCTCCCATGTTGTGCAACTTCCTAAATTGATATTGTAGATATAAGGGTTTTAGATTTAATTCATATATTACATGCTATAGAAGACGCTCAAGGTTAAAGGCCATTCTGTTATTAGGCTTGTAAAATGTTTACACAGAACATCGAATACAGTTGTCTCATGTCACAATTTAAGGGACAAGAAAGACACATATAGTTTCAAAAAGACTCACTACACAGATACAATTCTGGACACTGTGCTGACATAGTAAATAGACCTTATTTAGCTATTGTACTGCGACTGTAGGGCATATTTATCAAAAAAGTAGAATTCAAAAAGGCCAACCGAGTTTAAGTCGAAGTTTTTTTTGGTCGAATAGGTCCATTTTCGATCGAATATGTCAGTATCCAGCCAAGTTCGAATCGTACGAATTTAAGGGATAGGGCATTTGATCGAATTTGATTCTAAGTTTTCCCCAAAAAAAGTCTACCATTTGACTCCAAATAGGTTCTAGGAGGTCACCCATAGGCTAAAACAGCAATTCAGCAGGTTTTAGATGGCAAATGGTCGAAGTCGAATTTTTAAAGAGACAATACATGATAAATTTCGATATTCAAATTTTTGAATTTTTTTGAAAATCAAATTAAATTTGGACTATTTCCTAGGCCTAGTTGAAGAACCCAAAAAATAGCTAAAAATTTTAATTTGTTTCATTTGAAAATTCCCCTCGACCGTTAATAAATCTGCCCCTGTGAGTCTGTCCCTAACATGGAAATAGTGACACAGTTATGTTAAAACAAGAATGATGATTGGATGCCACTGGATCAGCCCCATGTAAGAAGAAGTTATTAAATTGTAACATGTTGTATTGCTTATTGGTCCCCCATGTCCTCACAAGCTTTCAGGACATATCAGCTATTATTAAATACTCTATATTAATGTATACCTCAAATAAAGCTGTCTGGTTAATATCCTGATTGAATCTGAAGTCAGGCCCAGGGGAAACTTTGGGGCCAGGCAAGATTTGAGTAAGTATTTATAAATCCAAGGGAGACTTACTCATTGTGGGTGAGAATCTTATATCCCCAGTGGAGAATCATATGGTTATTTATTTACATGCACATGCACTTTTTGGGGGAATTAGCGTTTTTGTAGACAGGCAGCGTAGGTCAAATTTAAAGTTCATGGGAGTTTTTTAAAACTCCCATGAAGTCGAAATTCAACCAAAATTTGACCAATTGAAACTTAGTAATAAATTTGAATTCGATGAATAGGATTTTTTAAACTCTATGAAAAAAACTCGAATGTCAGGAAGGCTGCAAACAACTCCAGATTGACAGGATATCTTCCATAGGCTAATAGTCGAATTTGAATTCTTAAACGGCCAGTGTATGATAAATTTCGAAAATCAAATTCAATTTTTTTTTTAAAAATTTGAATCGAATTTTAACAATTCCCTAGTCGAATTTGACAAAAAACTCAAAAATCCGAATTCTAAAATGCAAAATTTGAATTTTCACTTCGACCCTTGATAAATCTGCCCCTTAATGTTACCATGATTTTCTAGTAGACTTAAAGTATGAAGATTCTTATTACAGAAAGATCTGTTATCTGGAAAACCCCAGGTTCCAAGCATTCTGGATAACAGGTCCCATACCTGTATGAAGAGAAATATGACAGCTATTTTGGACATCCTGTTTGTAATTCAATGTTATTTGTTGTTGTTATCTGCATTGTTTTGTATTATCTGCCGTAAAAAAATTGCACGTTTGATGCAAACTAGTTTCTTACTAGTTTCTTATATTAAAAAACATTGCATTATGCTGGCACAGACCTGATATACTGTATGCATGGGCTCTGGTACATGCATTAGAGCTCTACTACTGAGAATGTATGTAATACTAACATTAATTACAGATAATAACTGTGAGATGTATGTAGGCATTTCTTTGTAACTGTACACTAAAGAAGCAGATTTATCAAAGGTTGAGGTGAATTTTTGAGAATATTTAGAATATTTAGAATTTAGAGCTATTTTTTGTGTACTTCGACTAGGGAATTGTCCAAAAATTTGAATATCGAATTCAAAAAGACCAACCGAAATTCAATCATAGTTTTTTTTTGGTCGAATAGGTCAGTTTTCGATCGAATAGGTCTGTATTATGCCGAATTCTAATCATACCAATCAAAGGAATAGCGCATTCGATCGAATTCGATTTGAAATTTTTTTCCCAAAAAAACCCTTAGATTTTTCAAAGTCCAACCAATTAACTCCAAATAGGTTCTACGAGGTCCCCCGTAGGCTAAAACAGCAATTCGGCAGGTTTTAGATGGAGAATGGTCGAAGTTGAATTTTTAAAGAAACAGTACATGATAAATTTTGATATTCGAATTTTGTGTGTGTGGTGTCCTCTGCACCCACTCCTGGTGCTGGCTGCAGGGCCAGGCCAAGTCACTAGTGCACCCAAGGCAATTCAAGCTCATAATCCTGCCCCCCGCGTACATAAGGGCGCCCCTGCAGTGACATCCAGAGGGGAAGGAGGAGTAATGCACCAGTGAAGTAGGTATTAGAAAATCCTATATATCAATTGAGGGATCGGGAGTCCAAATAACTATTCAACCTGGCCGAAGGGACCCGCCCCAGTTCCAAAGGCAATCACACTGCAAAAAGGTTTATATCAAAAAAGATATATGTCCCAAGGCCTCTTAGAGTAAAAACAAAAATAATTTATTGATATTCACATTTAAAAAAAGTATTCAGTACATACTACCCCACATATCCCACCTTACGCGTTTCACACCCTCCGGCGCTTAGTCATAGGCGTGAGACTACAACTCTATTACCTGTGAACAAAATCTGATGTTTCCAGTTATCCTGTTTACAATGTAAAAACATATGGTATTGGTTCAGGAATGAAATTTAATATGGTAGGGTGAATCATTTGCAGTGTAAACATTGTCATTTAGAAATAAAAACGACACCATGTAAATTATCACAGAATCCCTTTAAGGAAGCTATCTAAGAATGCGATCCTCACTGCATTGTTCCCATATTTGCTTTTTGAAAGTCCAAAATGACAACTTTTTTTTTTCCAGGTCTGGAATTGCTAAATGCATCTCCGTCACTTGTGTGTGTGAACAGAAGACATGGTCTCCATTGAGATCATGCCATAGAGACAACTGTATGAAGGAGTAACAAAAGGAAAACTGTAGCAAGATAAGGACATATCTAAAGCAAATGAGACAGAGTAACATCCTGGACTGTTGTAGGTACAGATTAAATAAGTGATTCAGATCATAATGTTCTCATTTGTTTTACAATTTATGACATTGACAATTATTTTAAGATTCGGTCCATAACAATTTGGATATATAAATCATTTCCAAAAGATTTAACGATTTAAAAATAAGATGCACATTAATTTACTTTCTAGCTGTACTGTTTAAGGACATGTTGTAGCTTATTAAATGTGCAGAACATTCTTCCCTGTATATTTTTACTTCTGAGAAGCAATGAATAAAAGTAGCTGGATTTGTTGCCAGTATCATCATTGAGTTCAGTTTAAGGGCAAAAACGAAAAAAAAAAAATACTGGGGTTTTTTAAATATTTTAAAGTTGGATTGCCTTTAAAAGTTGTAACTGTTAAATGGGAAGTAAAGTCTAAAATAGAATACGGCTAGAAATGCTGTATTTTGTATACTAAATATAAACATGAACTTACTGCACCACAAGCCTAATCAAACAAATAATTTATGCTTTCAAAGTTGGCTACAGGAGGTCACCATCTTGTAACTTTGTTATACATCTTTGCAAGACTAAGACTGTGCTCATGCTCAGTGTGGTCTGGGCTGCTTAGGGATCATCATAAACAAAGCTGCTTGACTTCTGCATTGCTGGGAAGTAAGGCAGGGGCTCCCCCTGCTGTTCATAAGTATGATTGTTTCCCTGCTCAGCAGTAAGGGACTGTCTGACAATTCCTATCCACAGCAGTAAATGAAGGGAGAATTTCACTGCATACAGTCAGGATTCTTATAAAAACGGTACATGTTTTTTAATTAAAGTATATTGGAGATAGGTTTCTTGTTCATTAAAGAAAGTAAAAATGGGATTTTATTTTTTTGCCTTTACATGCCCTTTAAAGCACAACTGACATTTTTTTGTTTATGAAATACACCCCAATTATGCAATTATTGAACCCATCAAAAAAAAACACAGTAGACTTTTATTTTACCAGTTATGATAGCATATGTGTTTTAATTTTAAAAATTTAATTTCAAGAACTTAATTTTAACAGGCAGATTTATATCAAAGGTAACCCCCCTGCTTTATTCTGACTAAAGTAATGTTCTTCTCCATTATTTTTTTCAAGTGGAAATAATGAACAATGGTGGAAAACTATGCTACCAGTAGAAGAAAAAAGGAATTTGAAGAAACAGAGAACTGATTTGTAGAGTGAACTGTTTTTTTTTTTTACATATTGTACTTTAGCAAATAATTCATTTCATACCAAAGGCAGTGTTGAGGCATTTTTCTGCCTGTGCTTTAGTTATTGTATTCCATTCCTCGGGATATTCAGCAGGTCTGGCCTCATATTCTTTTGCAAATTGCTCATTAAATTCTTTAAGAACAAATTTCCAATAATCAGAAGCCTCAATACTTTGGTCAGGAAGAATATCCCAATCTGGATAAACTGTCCTGTAGTCTTTATAGAGATGAGAAGACTGACTTTTATCTATAAATGATTTATTGCCAGATATATTAGTGGTGCAGATATCATAACAAAGAACCTGTGTGAAACAGGATCTGTATTTTCCCAATCCTGTAGGTCGATGAATAGATGCAAAGTGATTTTTATGATCAGTTCCACCAGCCTCACAGGGAACGCTACAGAAAGGACACTGCTTCCCACATCCAAATACTCTCTTAAACAATTCATCAACTGGTTTTACCACAACATTGAAGAAAATCATTTCCTTGTCCATTGCTTTCATCTCAAATATGATTTCAGCTTCAGTGTCACTAAGAGATTTCTTGAGATTTTCAACAAATTCTTTTATATTTGCCTCATCTTTCAGGCAAAACACACTCATATCATCTGATAACACTAGATCAGTCCTCAGTCCTTTCTTAAGGTGCTCAAGGAAATCAGAGACTTTCTGAAACTGAAAGGTCCTTGGCTCATTTAGGAATCTTTTCATCTTCTTTGTGATATTAGAAAGAATAATCGACTGCAGATGGTGGAAGTCACATTTTTCTAAAATACAGTTATTTATCCATTTTTTGACAAACATTTCATATTCACTTATGTATTCTAGGTAGTCAGAAAAATTACTCTTTTCTAGAAGAGTTTTCATCACAGTGAACTGGAAGTATCCTCTTGTTTTATAATGATTGGATTCACTATTCTCTAGAATGTGATCAACTATTTCATATCCAAGTTTTCGGTTTAGTTGCTCAATCAGAGCTGGTTTCAACCAGAAGTCACAGAAATGTTTTGCTCGCTCCCGGCTTTCATCTTTCTCCAGAAATAGATACTGAAAACTCTTACAATATTTTGGTTTCATCTCTCCAAGACAAATCAGAGGATCATTCTTCTTGACAAACTCTTTATGCATCTGTTGAAAATCACCAACTGCATTACCCAAAATAAAGAGTTTCAGATCCAGCTCAGTATCAGATGTGATCTGAAAATCTTTGTTTCCATCACACACTGAGTTAATCAAATGTAGTAGTTCCAATCCATATGTTTCATCATAGTCAGATTCTGATTTTAGCTTACCCTTTATATACTCAGAACATGTGTCTGAAAGGGACTTAAGAAATACTTCTAGTTTGTCAGAACTATAAACACTACTCTCAAAACGCAATTTTTTCCCTATTTTTTCTAAAAAACTTTTCACCTTATTTTCATGTACATGCAACTTTTCCTGCTTTGGAAGTTTGTTTATGTTGTTCAGTCTTTGATTGATAGAGGAACCTTTTGATGTCATATCTTTTTTCAGTAATGTAAGAAGTTCAAGTTCAACATTAGGTTCTGGAAGGGCAGTAACATTTAACTCTGCTATAATATTTGTCCACATTACCTCAAATTCTTCTTCAAGTTTTTTTTCATCAGGTTTATATTTTTGTTCCCTACACTTCATCACAAGACTGGCGACCTGTTTATCAATAACTTCTTTGTATGCACTGATAATATTTTTTACCTTTAAGTTCTCTTTATGGATGCGAATAGCCTCATCACATTTGCTAATAGATGATGATTCCAGCTTCTTCCTAAGGCAACTCGCACTAGTTAGAAATTCTGCTTTGTACCTCTCTATTAGACTTGCATCTTTGTTTTCACTTGAAAAATATTTCTCTAATTCTGCCTGCATGTTCACCTCCTCATTGCCAAGGATAACATATGCTGCACGTTTACATTGTGCTGCTTCACTATCCACTGTCTGTGCATTTTGATTCTTGATCACTGTTTCAGTCTCTGCTAGCCAATTATGCATTGACTTAGTGAACTTCCACTCTAGTTCTGAGTATTTCTTAGCCAGTTGGTTGTAGGCATTGGCTACTAAGCTGTTTCTAAAGCTGAAAATGAAGTTTTCATATTTCACAGCATTCCACAGACTTTCTATCCACTGCATGAAGTCACCAATTCTGTGTCCCTTGTTCTTCATAGATTCAATTAAATATGCTTTAAGCTCATAGATAGTTTCACTGTAAGCAACATTTACAGATGCCATTGGTGGGACTCCATTCCAGAGGCCAGGAATGTAGGCATTGTCTTTCTCTGGATCATACATCATAATATCAGAAAAAGCTGTAAATTTAGTCTTATTCTCCATATTTGCTGCAATTTTGGTCATTTCATTCAGATGTTCCAGAAGTTTCACTCTGTCTCGTCTGTTATTTTCATGTGCAGAAACCTCACTTACATTCTGATGTACAAAATAGCACTTAGGTTTCCTTCCAATCTCTTTCATTCTTAGGAATGCATGGACCACTATCTGCAAAATATCTTTCATCTCAGTTGTATTCTCCATGGCCATGTTTACAATTGTGATGTCACTCAACCCAACAACCAGTGTTGCCAGTTCATTATCATATTCATAGCTGTTTTCCAGAGAAGTCAATTCTGGAGCTCTCAATCCTTCAGTATCAATCACCAGAATAAACTCACAGCCCAGCTCTCCTTGAAAATTTTCTCTTACTTTCATTAGTGTCATAAAAGCCCCCCGTGTGCATCGTCCACTAGAGACTGGAAACTGCAGCCCAAACATTGTGTTTAGAAGGGTGGATTTCCCTGTGCTCTGCACCCCCAGTACAGTGATTACCCCCATTCTGCAGCATTTCCCTGTTTTATTGTCCAGCTCATGTAGTACATCCTGTAGCCACTGCAGTGGGATATTAGAAGCATCTCCATCTATCAGCTCCAATGCGAATCCACGAAGTAAGAGATCAGCAGCATATTTTGGCAGTTGAGCAAATTTTCTTTTTTTTGCATTTTCTTCCTTCAACATAAAATGTTCTGCCTCATAAAACTGACCTAATTCTCTCAAAAAATGTTCAATACCCAGGGAACTGTCTGATATTTTCTGATCAAGCTCAGACAGGCGAGTCATACTGGGACTGCTTGACATTTGTTTATACTCAGCTTGTAAAGCAGAGAGGTTATTCATGGCAGATAAATCAAGATAAAATCTAAGCCATTTCAAAAAATAGTGATTTTCAGTATCGTTCCTTTTCTTGATTGAATCAATAAACTTACTAATGCCATTTGGCATTTCACACTGATACTGTTGCGTACGGTTTTCTACACGTTGATTTTGTAGTTCCACTTTGTAACTCTCTCCACGTTTATCACCTTGTTTTTTCATTTGACACATTTCTTTTTCCAGCTCAGCCAGATTTTTCCATAAATTGTCCTGCAGCTTCATTGTTTTCTTCTTGTACTGTGCAACATCTTTTATTTCCTCTGCAATGGCTTTGGCATCTGCCTTTGCGTTCTGACATTCTATCCCATTCTCATCTACAGAGATTCCTAGTTTGGAAGCAATTTCTGCCATATCTTCCAAATTCATGAAATTACATCCTTTTTTAATAAAATCGACAGCAGTTGCTCGAATTTTCTTTGTGATTATTGCTTCACTAGTTTTACTTTTGAACTGAAGTACAGTAACATTGAGATTTGTGCTTTTGTCAATTTTACTGTTTGCCTTGACAATAATGACAAAGGTTGTCTTAGAGTTTTTATATTGGGATAAAAAGTCATAGATAGGCTGATCAATATTTTCCACAAAAATAAAAACAGCTGATGAGATCTGTGTTAGAAATGCAAACTGCTTCAAGTTGTCCTCCATGTTTCCATGAAGGTTTGCAAATGCAACTGGCTCTGAGAAAATATCTGAATTACATTTACCTGCTGGAAAATACCAGGATACTTCTGTCAGCCCCTCAGATATCTCCCTTGTGACATCAGCACCTTCCATATTACTGTGAACAAAGAAGTCGTAGGTGTGCTGAGCTGGGCTGAGAACTTGATTTAGAATAGTAGATTTAGATAATTTACTTTCACCCAATCTAACAAAACTGAATGTTGGCATAGATATCTGAACAAGATATGCTTGTATGAATCCCTTTGTTTCAGCTAGAGACTGAGGTCTCCATCTTTTTACAATATCTCTCATTCCCCAAAGCATGAAGGTACAGCCTGGGCCATCAACATCAGGGAGCAGCAAAGGGACAGCAAATTGACACATAGACATTTTCAGTATAATCTCCTGCTGCAAAAAATTGTCACAGCAATGCAAGACAAAGCAAAGGACATCTAGGAGATGAACAGAGTTAGACGAGCCACAGATGATATCATCTGTGTCATCCTGAGGATCTTCATTTTCATCCTCACTTTTTGTAACTATGCTTCTGGCTGTTCCATTTAATGCAATTACTTTATGTAAAAAATTCCAGGCTGCAGACTCTTTTTGCCAATCTTCCATCCGCTGTAAACATTCTTGATCAATCTGAAGAAAGTCTTGTAATGTTAGAGTTTTGTTTTCATATGGTTCCATATTCATTTTCTTTGATAAGTCTCTAAATAAGTTTTTTTTATCTGGAAAAAAAAAGAAAGTAAGTGTTTATAAAACATGAAGTTCTACGTAAGATTCACTCCATAAAATATCAATTGCCTAGGTGCCAGAGCTCAAGGAGAGAAAGGAGAAAAGTGACAACTCTCAAAAGTGATGTAAATATAGAATATATTTTACAGTTTAGTCACATACTGAGACCATCATTAGGTAGACATGCATACTGTATTTTTGATCTAATAGACATGAGTGTCATCATTTATGAAAATATGTAATAGAAAGTAAAAGATTACCATCTTTACGATAGACAGTTACCCGAATCCTGTTAAATGCTTACTCAGAGAAGGAAGCCTTTATTTGATTCATGTCTTAGTGCAGAATACAAAATTTGGCAGCACAGGAGACCTCTCCCTACACGACCATTACATGACTTTCTTAATTATGGAATTAACAATATTATCATATTATAATCCTTAGTTTTAAGATACAGATGCAGCCACATTTTTTGGTAGGTTTAACGCGCTGTAACGCTAGCTAATTAGCAGCAAGCGAGTTATCTAGAGTTGCCTCGGCGCATTTATCGCATTTTCCTTTATTTAAATATGTGCAATACCAGCAGTGGCCACCAAGCGCCACATATTCACTAATGAAATGTTTGTAAACTAGTTATATATTATAATAAAATTATATATTATTATATGCATTTTTTGAGTAATATATATATATCTATATATATATATATATATATATATATATATATACGCACAAACAATTACAGAATTTGAAGTTGAATCTAAATGGCTAAGATTTCTGGAAATACTTCTAAAATAAATTATGGGGCATTGTTACCTGTTTTTAACATTATAAAAAAATTAAACAATAACCTTTGGAAGGTTCTGTGTTTTCTTCTTTCCTTTCGGCTCCATGCTCATTCATTGTAACATTATCTACCATTTCTATGAAAAAAAGATTGCAAAATAAAGTATTTACATACTGAATTTAAAAACCCTATTTATATGGACTACAATTTCTTTCCTAGAAGTCCATGCAAAATATCTAGATGCACATTTTTATGTTGGTGATACTGATTTAAACGTTTACTTTTGGAAGGTTCTGTATTTTCTTCTTTCCTTCCAGCTCCTTTCTTATAAATTGCAAAATAAAGCACTTACATATCGAATTCATAAACCCTACAATGCCTTTTCTATAAGTCCATGCACGATATTTCCATGCACATTTCTCATTATGTTAATACTGAATTAAACTGTAAACATTTACCTTTGAAAGCTTCTGTGTTTTCTTCTTTCCTTTCAGCTCCATTCTCATTCATTGCAACATCATCTACTGTTTCTATGAAGAAAAAAAATGTAAAATAAAGCACTTACAGATATAATTCATAAACCCTATTAAATGGCCCTCAATTTCTTTCTTAGAAGTCCATGCACATTTTCTACATGCACATTTCTCAATTTGGTGATAGTGAATTAAACATTTATCTTTGGAAGTTTTTGGTTTTCTTCTTTCATTTCAGCTACTTCATTCAAATATTAAGTAGTTAGAGGTGCACATCATAATACAGTAATAATTATTTGGTGCTCAGGAGTCCCCTCTGAGATCCCCTAATAATGTACTAAACTTTAAGAAAAGCAGTGCACACAAATTTTAAGATTTTTTTTTTTTTAGAAAACTTTTATGAACATATACATAACCATATATATTAATGAAAGTTTTCTTACCATTTTAAAATTCATGTGCCCTGTCATTCTCATTTAATGCAACATCATATACCATTTCTATAAAAAAAACAAGATTGAAAAACAAAGAACTTGTATATCGAATTCATAATTATTTATATGGTGTACAATTTCTCTCCTAGAAGTCCATGCACAATATCTACATGCACATTTATCTATTGTGGCAATACTGAATTAAACATTTACCTTTGGAAGGTTCTGTGTTTTCTTCTTTTTTCTTTTTAGTTACATTCTCATTTAAGGCAACATTATATACCATTTCTATGAAAAAAATTGCAAATTAAGCATTTACATATTGAAATTATAAACCCTCTATGTGACCTACACCTTCTTTCCTAGAAGTCCATGCACAATATCTACATGAGCATTTCTCTTCTTTTTTTTGCCAGTCCCTGGTCTTTCCCTTGTTTGTTATAGTTTATACAGGAGCAGTGGCCAGCTAGCTCCCACCCTTTCCAGCTATAGGCAGGTGAATGAAGTGGTGGCCAACAAAAGGGCAACCAAGTTTGGGAGTTTTAACAGCAGCAAATAAGTTGCAGTTAAAACTTGGTCCCAGTGTAAAATTCATAATGATGGAGTACAATTCTTAATGAATTAGTGAAAGTTGAGTGTAGGACTGGCCAGACCAGGGATGACTTTGACATAGTTGGCCATCTTAAATATATTACAATATATGGACAAACAATCCCTGTTTTGTTTAAAGGGTATGCATTTTTTAGCAGCTTAAGGCAAAATCTCTTGATGCCCTTAATATATTGATAATAGTTGAGTTCAGAGGATCTCTTATATTTGTCTATATGAATTTTGTGGTCACAGTCTCATTGCACCCCACTTAATAGTTTAAATTAGTGGTGAGCACAACTTTCACTTGTTTTATATGTGTGTGTGTAGATAAGTCTGTCTATGCATGTATAAATATACGGAATTTATTTAGAAGGGTTGCACTTGATGACCATTGTCCTTTTCCATCAAACTACTATTTGTAACTATGTATGTAATTGCATAGTAATACATATTAGAATCAAGAATTCACCTTCTAAAGTTTCTGTGTGTTCTTCTTTTCCATCATCTTTTTCACTCGTTTTCATTGTATCATTTTCTGAATGATCTGAGAGAAATATGAATAATTTAAAAATACTCGTGTCCTCTCTAAGCTACATACAAGATAAGCTGTATAGTATACTTTTTGAAATGGTCGAATAGTCGAACGATTTTTAGTTTGAATCGTTCGATTCGAAGTCAAAGTCGTAGTTGAAGGTCGAAGTAGCCAATTCGATGGTCGAAGTAGCCAAAAAAATACTTCAAAATTCGATTTTTTTTTTATTCTATTCCTTCACTCGAACTTAGTGAATGGGCCCCTTAGTACAAATGTTAAAAGCTTAAAATACATATTTCTACAAAATAGAGAAATTCTAATAGTTAAATGATTGTATAAAAATAGCATAACAGTTAAGGTGACAGTTTTAGTATTTTCAGAGTTATTCAAGGTTTAAAGTATTAGGAATATGTTTAGACAAATTCTCTAAATTTTTTTGATAAAACAGGATACATTGTATTCTAAGTTCATTCCTGAAGGTCGTCTAGGTTGTCTAGAAAGAAAACCTATTTAGCTTCTTGTTTAAGAAGTCTATCCAAAGTATTTCCACCTCTAATGTGTAACAAAACCTTTTCTATGCCATATCTAGTATAGGTAAATCTAAAACAACTGGACTTGCTGAGTAATCATTGAAGACGTTTCACTACTCATCCGAGCAGCTTCTTCAGTTCAACTGTGAAGTTCTCATCATATAAACTCTTCCACTAATCCAATCACAATGGCACATTATAACTCTTCAGAGAGGTGACATCTGAAATTTACAGAGGTGTTGATTCTGTGTAGTTACTGTGATAGGATTATCCAATGTGTCATGTAACTCCTAGAAACAGGTGTTACTTTATATGAATCTCTCACAAGTAACACCTGTTACTGTAACACCTGTAACACCTGTAACAACTGTTTGAAGAAATCCCTGATTTTTGGATTATCAAACACAGATCACAATGTCATGAAACAATTTTAGGGGCATCTGCCATTGACTTCTACATGACCTTGACAGGCTTGAGATGGAGTATTTTTGGATTCAGACTTTTAGAAGCTTTGGTGTGCAATAAAATCTCTAAAAATTCTAGAATGAAAAGTTAACATTATCCCTTTAAAAACCTTGACCAGATAAAGAGCCTCTAAATAAACCCAATAGGATTGGATTGTCACCAATGAGGATTAATTATATCTTAGTTGCAATAAAGTACAATGTACTGTTTTATTAAAAGGAAATCATTTTAGATTTGATTGAAATGGAGTCTATAGGAGGTAACCTTTGTGTGTTTTTATTATGTTTTATAGAGCACGAAAGCTTGAATGTTATTAAATGGTGCACTTGTTGATAATAATGGACTTGATAAAGAGAAAAGTACGGCATGAAACTTTTCCGTGTCCCTTGCTTGATTAAAGGCCCTTTAAGTGATTTTGAATTGCTGCCAAAGTTTAAATCTATTAGTTGTGTCCAGCCAACCTGACAGTCAATTTGACCAGGGGCAGATGGGAAATTGACAAAATGTCTAGCCCCATGTCAGATTTCAAAATTGAATATAAAAAAATCTGTTTGCTCTTTTGAGAAATGGGTTTCAGTGCAGAATTCTGCTGGAGTAGCACTATTAACTGATGCTTTTTGAAAAACACATGTTTTCCCATGACAGTATCACTTTAAGGCTAAGGGGCCCATTTACTAACAATCAAATAGATTTTTCCAGAATCTCTAAACATTTGTGGTTTTCCCATTTTTTTTAAAAGCTCTAAAAATTTAAGATTTATTAAGTGTAAAAACCACAAAAAACTCTTATATAAAACTTCCCCAGGTAAAACTTGTAGCAGTCCTATAAAAGTCAATAGGAGCTGCCCTGATTCTACTTTGGACTTTAAGAAGTTTTTTTATTTTTTTTCACTAGCAATAGTCTGAAATAGTCTGATTGCTCACCGTAATTTTTCGTTTGTACTTTTTTATTAGAATCTTTTAATAAATTTCATGACATGCGTAGTTTTAGAGAAAGTATGTGCTAAAAATTTGCAAAAATGGTATTTTAAGTAACACTTTTATTACATTCCCCCTAAGGAGAGCTGGAGGAGGGATGCGGTTGAGGAGGGTTGGAGGATCTCTGTACTAGCCCCAGATGTTTAATACAGAGGAGGTTGTTTCCACTACAATAATGAGCTCTGTGTAAACAAGCTGTCCTCCCTCGGATGTTGCCTATGTCTAAAGTTTACATACAAGAAGGAATTCATTCTACATGAAGTTTAACTAATAATGGTCCTATACGACTCTTGTGATTGTCCTGAAGAAGCAGAAAGTTGAAAATGAAAGTTTCATAGTTTTTAGTCAAGAAATAACAACCATATATATTTATGAATATAAAAAGGCATGACTATTTTCTTCATTGCATTACCATCTTTCCACTTAACTTTAAGGGGGATATTTACTAAACCTCAAATTTCAGGTTTTTTGGGGCAAAACTCAAGGTTTTCAAATTTTTCAAGATTTATTAAAGCCTGATGCTGCAAAAAGTCTGAATCTGAAAATCCGCCATCTTAGATCTGCAGAGGTTGTAAATAAGTCAATGACAGAGGTCTCTATCCTAATTGTAAGTTATTATGGTCTGCACTGGGTTTAGCCTGAAAATACAATCATTTCGGGCTTTTTGGGCAAAAATCCAAAAAAATCGTATGATTCAGGGAAAATTCCCGAAAAAATGTTATGATATGATTTTTCATTTGAATTTTTGTTTTTTTTCCGAACCGATTCATTTGAGCTTTTTAAATAATAAATAAGGTCAAATGGACTATGGGAGTTTGGTTGTGGTTTTTTTATTAAAATAATGTGATAAAATTGGATTTTAGTAAATAACCCCTTAATATTCCATTATGTACATTACATAAAAAGAAGAACATGCAAATTTACAATCTCGAAAATAAGATTGAAATTACCAACCTTGCAAAATATTTGGTATTTCTTCCTTTTCTTGAGTTTCATTTTCTTCCATTGTACTAGGATGTGAGTGATCTTTGGGAGCACATAATTAAATATTAAAATGTAGGATTTGCATACCAAGTATATACCCACTTTGGATGGCTTTTTAATGCTGTTAATGATTAATGACCAACTTTAGAAGTCTCAATTTTGATTCTTTGTCATTTTATATTGTTAATAATATACCCCGGTTGTACAATATATACATATTACACTGAAATCTCAGTGGGTTATGTAACACATGTGACATCACTAAGCACTGATTATAACTGATGATACAATAGTCCCATTTGTAAGGATTTTATTTGGATATAATGTTTGTCTTAAACCACTTAAACATTCAATAAACCCAATAGTGATTGTTTTACCTCCAATAAGAATTAATTATACGATAGATGGGATCAAGTACATGGTACTATTTTATTATTACAGAAATAAAGAAAATAATTAACTATTTTTAAAATTAATTTAGTAAAATGGGGTCTCTTTAAGATGGCTTTCCTGTAATTTTGAGCTTTATGGATAATGAGTTTCCAGATGACTGATCCTATACCTGCATTAAATTATGTGTACATACATATGCACACTACGGGGGTTACTTATTAAAGTCCAAATGTCAAAAATTCGCAAAATTCTAGTTTTTTGTAACTATAAATTCCGAGTTTTTAGTGGAAAAAAACCCTCAAAATTGTCAGGATTTATTATCCCCTTAGGATGTAAAAAATTTTAATCTGAAAATCTGGCATCTCAGACCTGCGGAGGTTATATACTGTATTAGTCAATGGGAGAAGTCCCGAAGATATCCTGATCTGCACTGGGTTTCCTGCAATAATTCGAATATTTGGTGGTTTTTGGTGATTTTTTCTAAATTTTTTTTTAGTTTTTTCCTGCACACGTGTGGACTTGGCAGGTGTAGTTTTCACTATTTTGATAAGTTACCCCCAAACTGTAGCTTGTAAGATAACAATAGCCTTGGATATTATGTTTGCTCAATTAATCATCGAAGCCTCTCCTAAAGTCATTAATAGAAAGTTAATTTCCTTAAATCTAAACATGTTACATGATATTTATGTATCTTTTGTATTTTAAGAAAAATAACAGGAAATGCTTAGGACTAATGTTTTAGCATATTATTATAGAATAAATCAGTTTTCTGAATTTATGATCACATTAAAATGAATGCATTCATGTGTTCGAGCAAATATAAAATCTACTGTAGGGTTATTTACTTTCCTTGCAGTGCCAATGCTAGAGCATTAAGGGGAAAAATTACATGTCCCTTAGTACTCATTTAACAATCACGTGTGTCCCAGACACACTTTGCACCTTGTACTGGATTGAAAATTCAGGGTGAGGTTTAGACCGTCCTGGGGCACAGGCCAACCCTGTACTTCACAACTGCCACATGGAATGAGGTAAGGACAGGACCTTGTTGTGCCCTGCATCTCCTCTTCCACTTCTTAACGTGACTGACAAGTTAGGGTTCGGGTGGGGGAGTGGGTGCATTAAAAGAAGTTATACAGGTATGGAATTATAAATTACAGGATGCAAATATTTTGAAACATGATTCAAACCTCTTTAGAAAATGTTATATCTCACCTTTGGTAGTTTCTGTTTTTTGTTCTTTCTCATCATCCTCTTCATGCTTATTGATAGCATTATCTGAATGAAATTTAGGAAAAATAACAAAATGAAAGCATTACAATTTGATTGGCATCATCCACTCTTCAAACTAACGCATTCTGTCTATCTATTATGATCATGCCTTACCCCTTCTCCTTTCTATGTCATTTAATATTCTATTGGCTGTATTTTAAAATATTCTATAGGATCATTAAAGTTACTATTTAGGCTACCCTTGATCATATACAATGAGACTATCTTCATTCAAACAGACGTAAGACAACAAATTTTAGGTGGTTTATTATCAAAATCTCAAAATATCTCATTATTTTCTGAAATCTACTCTGACCGAATTGGTTATTTCTCCTAATTTATCAATACATTTTCCAGAAAATGTCCTTAAAAAAATTTGTGAAAAATGTTAATTGTACTAATTACATATTTTCTGCCCAAAAACTCCAGTTTTTTTGGATTTTTGCCTGAAAATCACAAAATCCTCAGATAATTTCACGAAACTAAGTGCAGATCAGGATATCTTTGGGACTTTTCCCATTGACTTATATACAACCACGAATGGTCTAAGATGCCAGATTTTCGGATACGAATGTTTTCTATCCTCAGGGTATACTAAATCCAGAAAAAATCGAGTTTTTTTCAAACTTAAAATATAGATTTTATAATAAAAAAACCTCAAATTTTTCAAGTTTTTAGCATTCAGACTTTAATAAATAACACCCTTGGATTGCATTTGTTATCACTGCAATTACTGACTGGGCATTTCCCAAGCACAAAGCGCTGGTGCTTTTATAAACAAGGGGGCAATAAAATCATAAATACAAATATATACAAACTATCATTGAGAAGAAAGCACAGTTGTAATACTGTCCTCATATTCTGATCTATAAAAACAGTAGTTCTCGGTGATGCTTTGCAGCAACACTGAGCTTTATCATTTCATTACTTTAGTCTTGTTCTCCAATGCGTAGTGCATGCAGAGAAAAGGAATTTGGATAATTATTTTTCACAATGTAAGAAACATTTCTAGCTCAGAAGAAAACACATTTTTATATGTCAAACCTTTAGTAATGTTTTACTGAGAGATAACTATCATTACCACATGGTAAAATTTAACAAGGCTTTATAAATCAGCCCTAAGTAACTGACCTTGTAAATTACCTGTGATTTCTTCCTTTGCTTCCATTGTGCCAAAAGATGAGGGATCTATGGGAGCAAACAATTATGTAATTTAAAGAGGACCCCTCACCCAAAAAAATTATTCAAAATCCTATTTTATCACATTAGTCAAGCAAAATGAACTTTAATTACAAAATATAAATGATTTGAATCTTGTCATGTGTGTAAAAATTGTCGCTCACGTCAAAATTGTTGCATGTCAAAATTATTTTGATGCCCATTGGCTTCAATGCATTTTTCAAATTTATTCGCAGTTTCGCAAATTTTTCGGCAAAGTGAAGAGGGACAGATTTGCCCATCGCTACTTCCTTGTAAACAATTCTCGTGTCTCACATGAATCCTGTATGTCAAGTTTACCGTTATGATGAAGCTTATTCTATGGTGGGGTGAACTGAGAATAAAATTAGCTGTTTTATGCCACAATTGTCCAGAAGAACCAGAATTGTAGAAAATGAAAGTACTTTCAGTTTTACTGTTTGCCTAGTTTAGTGCAAGAATAACAAAACAATTTATAAACATGATGCATTCCCAGGACACTGTCTTTCCTATCCACCAAACTCATAACATTCAGCATGAAGGACACAGAGCACGCATGGGACTTAATTTATGTGCAAAAATGTAATGGTGTAAGTTTATGTGTCGGTCCTACATAGAGGACCTTTATGCACATATTATATTTTGCAATAGAACCTGGGCTTTTTTGGGTGGTCGGTCTGCTGCCTTTCAGACGCTATATAAGCTCATAAGATATATTTTGTTATCCATTAGGATATAACATCAGATTACTCACCTTGCAAATTATTTGGTATTTCTTCCTTTTTGCCAATGTTATTTTCTTCTATTGTAGTACGGGGTGAGTAATCTATGGGGGGTACACTGATTAAGTGAGAAGAACAGTGACACAGTGGGTGGGCTAGGATTTTGGGTTCAATGTCATCCAGGACACTATCTGCAAGGAGGTCACTTTTTCTCCTTATATTTGTGTAGGGTACTGTTACTGTTTTGACATATCATGTGTTATCATTAATTATAGAATAAATAAATGTTTCTTTTTTTCATAGAATTACATTGGAATTATTTAATTCATGTTTTGATCAACCAAATATATAAGCTATTGTATATGATAATAGAAGTCATAAACTGCATTATGGGTTATAGAGAGAAGCAAACTGTTCCCTTTAGTTTGAAGAGCAATAATCTTACTATGGGTTACTAGACCTGTAGCAAACTTTGTATCTTGTATTACATTACCCCCTATATCACTTTCTTAATTCCACCATCCAATTCTATTCCCTACTTTTCCATTTATAGATTTTTTTCCTTCTCCCATAAAATATCTTAAGGGTCTGAATATAAAGAAAAGTAATACAAATGATAATACCAATAAAATTGTAGCTTCACATGGCACTAACTATTTGGCTGTAAGTGCTGGCATCATCAGTCCATTGCTCTGTTTAATTTTGCCCATCAATGTTTGGGGCATACGATTGTAGGAAAATATAAGTAAGTTCCTGAACTCACTCAATTTTCCCCCAGTTGATTATTCTGGCTTAGAGACTTTTTTTTAATAATTTATTTCCCACAAGCGTGTTTTTGAAAAAAATATAAACATGCCAGGTTGTTAGTGGCAAGCTTTTTATTTTTGTTAATAACTCACTCATGTAAATGCACAGGTAAGATTAATAAGTCTGCCCCTTGAACTTCTAGCCAGAATTAATTCTGTAAATACCAGGATAATAAGACTGTAGGGATGAGTAAAATAATTTTCTGCATTTCATCACAGAAAAACACTCTATGGTATGGTAAAAAAAGTTTTGAAAATTGTCTCACAATTGTTGTCCAAAAAAAGTCAGTTGAATGAAATGCGCTTGACAAATTTTTTGCCATTTCACAAATTTTCAGTGAAGCAAAATGGGTCAGATTGTTGTTACCATAATTGCTTACTGATTCTAAATAATAATATGAGAAAAGGTTTTTTATTTTATGAATTTTAGGGTTTCTCTATTTAAAAAAAAATATATATAATATGGAAGATGAGCTTACCTTTGTCAATTCCTGTATTTTGTTCTTTCCCATCATCAACACTGTTCATATCCACATTATCTAAATAACAATAGAATTACAACACTCAATTTTCATTAGCAATACACTTTAAATTAATATTTTTTTATACTGTGTATTGGTCCACATTGACTTATTTTGTCCCTTTATGTTACCGAGCATTTGGCTCTGATCAGTGATGGGTGAATCTGATCAGTTTCACTTTTTTTTTTTTTTTTACACCCATTAGAGTCTATGGGCCTCGTTTTTATGGCGGAACTAGGCAAAATTTCACTCTGATCATTTTTACCTTGTTCAGTATTCTGCTGGGTGCACTATGAATTTCATAGATGGTGCTTATGCTAATGACACTAATAACACCCAATAGTGCCAGTATTTAGTCTCTGTTAGACATTAATGGTAAGCTTCTGTCACTCTGAGAAACAGACTGAAACAAGTCTAAGGTGCCTCCACTGGTGTCTTATTCAGTTTTATTTCACTGTTTGTGTCTAACTCTTAGGGGGTTATTTACTAAAGTCCAAATGCCAAAAAAACAAGTTGTTTTTACTATAAAATCCAAATTTTTAGTGGGGAAAAAACTTGAGATTTATTATACCCCGAGGATGAAAAAAGTCTGAATCTGAAAATCTGGCATCTCAGACCTGCTGATGATGTCTATAAGTCAATGGGAGAGGTTCCTATCCTATTTGAAAGTTTCTGTGGACTGTGCTGAAATTAGCCTGAAAATCTGACTATTTAGGACTTTTCAGGCAAAAATCGGAAAAATTCGGTCTTTCGGGAAAAAGCCCAAAACAATAGAGAAAAACGTAGGATTGAGGTTTTTGCTCAATTTTAATGAGTTTGTCCCCGACTTTTCAGGCAAAAATCGGAAAAATTTAGGCTTTCAGGAAAAAGCCCAAAACAATAGAGAAAAATGTAGGATTGAGGTTTTTGCTCAATTTTAATGAGTTTGTCCCCAATTTGATCAAACCATGCTTTTTAAAATAATAAATAAGGTCCAATTGTGGATTCTAGTTTGGTCAGAATTTTTTATTTAAATACTCAGAAAAATAAAGGCCCTAAACCTGCTGTTTGTCACGTTCATGAAATCATTTGTATTCACCATAACATGGCAAACCCACCTAAAACCCACCGGAGGCTCACCAAAATAATACAAAGCAAGTTTAATGTAATTCATTTTTGAGAAGTGAATCATATCCAAAGTGAAATGAAATGTAAAAGGTAAAATCTTTTTGAAAGTTCCACCCCTCTTGCACACTACAGAGAACTACAGGTTAAGCAGCACTGGGGCTGTACTTCACTTAGTATGGAGTGGCTGACCATGGGGAGCTCACACATAAAATCTAGAGCTGTTAATCAAATTCATGATACTCATACCTTTTTCAAGCAGCTCCAGAAAACAGGCACAGGCATTCTTTCCTTTCCCAGATATTAGGCTGAGCAAGGTTTTAGATTTCATAATCATGTCTTCAGTATTTTCAAGAGCAGCACATTCCTGTTGGTTTAAAAGCTCTTTTGATTCTAGCTTCTCCACCAAGTTTTGAAAGTTCTGCTGAAGTTCTGTTATAGAATCTTGTGATTTTTGCAGCATAGCAAGAACCGTTTCAATGGAGGGTAAGGACTGAGCATCATGTGATCTGAAATATAAACATTATTAGGGTTAAAGTAAAAAAAAATATGAATTCTATGTAGTGATGGGCGAATTTGGGCCGTTTCGCTTCGCCGAAAAATTCGCGAATTTCGCGCGAAATTCGTGAAACTGTGAAAAATTCGCGAAACGGCGCCGGCGTCTCGTTTTTGACGCCGGCGCCCGTTTTTGCCGCGAATTTTCGCGGGCGTTTCGCAAATGTATTCGCTGGTGGCGAAACGCGCAAATTCGCCGCGAATTCGCGCCTGGCGAATAAATTCGCCCATCACTAATTCTATGTCTAACCCCTATATGAAAAACCTAGCGGCAGATTTATCAGAGGTCGAGGTGAATTTTCGAATTGAAAAAATTTGAATTTCTAGCTAATTTTGTGTACTTCGACTAGGGAATAGTCCAAATTTGATTCAAATTTGCAAATAAATGTAGGGACCTTAAGGGATTAAGGGCCCCTCCCCAGAGCCTCATGGCCTGAGATACAGGTTTTCTGCTTGAATTTTCCAGGGGCAGAGCCTTTGGATTGGTGCAGCATGGCTGATCCAAAAAGGAACCACAAGGTGGTGCTGTGCAACCATATAAAAGGGGATGCCATGTGCTTTGTCCGCCATTACAGTTTCAGGTTGCAGTGATTGCTGTTATCTGCTGCAGAACTTTGTTTCACTTTGGACATAGTGACAACACAGGCAACATGTTGGCTTTCAGTGGAGTGCAATAGGCTTGCCAAAGGCTGGAGAGGATCCTCCAGTGCCTGGATAACTCAACTAAGATGGTTTGGAGTTTGGATGCTAGATTTCTGTATTCACCTTTGGAGATGGGTGAGAGATACAGTTCAGCATGGATGTCGTTTTGTGCTTGCACTATAGACACATTGGGAGCTGGATAAGTCTGGATGCCTACTTCATCTCTATGTGAGTCTGCCTGGAATGGCAGAGAAAGAGGATCTAGATCTAGGTGGAGGCACTGCCAGAGAAGAGTTTTCCCAGTACCTTTCACCTTGCAAAGGGAACTCAGGACCCGAGTTGGTAAGCTGGTACAACCTTGGCACCAGGGGGGTCGCCAAGAGAGTGTTTTAAACTAGCTCTTGGTGAAAACTTTTTTTTGGAGAACAAGCATGCCTTGCATCCATTTTATGAATCAAACTGAGCAATTTAGAATTCAGAATTAAAAAAGTCAGATGACTAGTGAAACATATTTAAGAGAAAAAAAATACTGCAAGTCCAGTTGATTTGACTTATTACTATGGTTACATCCCTTTTTTATATTTTTGTCTACAAATCTAGTACATTTTTGTAACTATCTTGAGAACACTTCTAGATTTAAACTAAACTGTATCATATTAGGAGCAGATTTATCAAAGAATGAGATTACAGTTCCCCATAGAAGAGCTCTTCCACTTTCTATTTATTCCTATTGGGTTTTTAGAAGCGTAGTTAATCAATAGGTGAAAGTTAGAATGCATCCCTTGATAAATATGATTCTAAAAATCCCATAGAGATGAATAGAACATGGGTGATCTTTTCTGTGACGCGCTCTAATCTCACATTTTGATTAATCTGCCCCTATATATCTACATAGACTTGTACACTGACAATAATATAAAATCATTCACATTGTGGAATATATCTAAGAAACCTTTACCGCGATTCTGCAGGAATTTCCACTTTTTTTGGAGTTAGGTAAGAAGACTTTGTAAATTCATTGTCATCATCTTGGCTTCCACTTAGCTGATAATATGGATGTTGCTCATGTGGGCCAGATTCATGCTTGGGGTTATTTTCCAGTTCTCTTTTATTTTCACTTGGGTGGTTCGGCTGCCTTTTTTTTGGTTGGTTTAGAATAAACGAGTAATTAGATCCTAGGTTAATTTTATCCTCATGATATAACTGAATCTTCTCCTGGACCAAATTGCCATTTACTCGAGTCTCAGCTTTTCCATTTGGAACAAGAAAAACATCTCCATCAGGAGTCATGGTAATCACACAGTGCTCTTCTTCTATTCCAGGTCCAGATAACTTGAAATCTTGTGAAGACCCTGCACCTATTTTGTTATCATCTCGTAAATAATATAATAAGTAATCATTGGATTTTGGGTCAGAATTTAAATTAATTAAAAAACACTGGTCTTTGGCACACTTTATACCGGAAGCTTCTACTGAAATACCCATGCTCTCCAAATACTCCTGCATCACTTTGGCATTTTCTTCAGTTTTTTTCAGCTTTTCTTCCCAGCTTAAGTTAAGTTGTTTTAGAAGATTCTCTGATTCTTTTAGTTTTAACTTTAGCTCCTGAGATTGCTGACTTTTAGCATGCTTCAGTTGTTCTTTTAATTTTAGCACCTCTTCCTGTAATGTGGCAACAGCTTTGAACTTGGTATCCTCATTCACTGTAGCTTCATTAACTATCTTTCTTGCTCTTTCTGCATACACCAATGTGGAGTGGGTTTCCCCATAATTATCATCAGCTGGACTTATGGTGGCCAACATGACTGTTTTGCTATTTCCTCCCAGGCTGTTTTTCAGAAGCCACGTGAGCACAGATTCTCTATAGCTCACATAACTCTGTCTTCTGTTCTTCTCTTCAGCCAAAGAAGATATAACCCTGCCTAAGAATGTAAGAGATTTATTAATGTTGCCACTTTCAACAAGACGTTTTCCCTGAGCACCTGATTTAGATGCCCTCTCACTACCTGCTAAATCCACCAGATTGAATTTGCTGTTAAGTTCTTTTGAGGTACCAGACTCTTGGTTGTGAAATATCTGAGTTATAGTGAGAGTAAAAATGGCATGTGAACGGCTACTTTCTTCATTCATTTTGGTTGCAGCTGTGGTTCTGCATTTATTTCCAGCTACAAGCAGTAATTTGATATCCTCCCATGTACTAACAGCATGCTGAGACAATCCTTCTACATATGGTCCAAGAATGTTATGTTCCCGAACACTGAGTTCTGTCTTGCTCTTTTTCAGCTTTAATAGATCCCTCACCTTTTCATTGTATATTTCCATATAAGATAGTTCAACAGTTACAGTGCCTTTAGATTCTTTGTTCAGTAAGGCAGAGCAGAATCTTGGGATCAAACCTGGTTCATCATCAGTTCCCATCATTGAATATGTTTTTCCTGAACCTGTTTGTCCATATGCAAAAATGCAAACATTGTATCCTTGGTATGTATTCTCTATAATTCCTTCCCCAAGAGTTCTAAACACTTCTTCCTGCCCTGCATAATTATCAGGATCTGAGTCATCTGTTGACCAGAAGCAATGATCAAAAATGAATTCTGTAGGTCCTTTCTGCACTTTTCCTGGACTGACAGCAGCATTGCTCTGCAGAATTGTTTTATTTTCATTCATAGAAATAACACAAGATGACTGCTTTGCCTTCTCTCTCTGGTTCATTGGCCGAACCCGAACAGCCACTCTCACGTTGCTCCTCTCCGACATATTTTTGGTGTGCTTAAATCCTGAAACTTCTTTGCCTAGAAGTTATTCCAGGTTTTTCAGTTATTCCAGGGTTTCACTTAACGCCTTCCATTACTTTGATCTGAAAAAAAAAAATAAAGAAACATAACAGAAAATAGACCTTCTTATTAAACTATATTAAATTCAATAGAAATGCGTAATATGATGTCAAAGTTTACTAAGTTCAGTCTCTTTCCTATTTCATTCTACCTTCTTCTAGTTAACAAATTGTAGCTGTTTATATAAAATTTACCCTTTATGGTCCAAAAATAGAGCAACAAGTGGCAAGTGAATCATCTGCAAGTAATGGCATCAAATGAATTCTCAATTTGGCCTACAATTTACAATAATTAGTGACGGGCGAATAAATTTGCTAGCCCGAATTTGTGCTGAATTTCTGCATTTCGCAGCCGGCAAATACATTTGCGTATCTCCCAGGAAAATTGCTGGCAAAAAAAATTTGGACACGCGTCCGAAAAGTCGCTCACGTCAAAATCGCAGCACGTCAACGCTATGCTGATGTCCATTGACTTTAACACCTGCCTCAAAATTGACACAATCGACTTTTCGGGCGAGTGTCCAAAGTTGATGCGGGCGTCAATTTTCAAGTATCATGAATTTTTTGCTAATTCTTTGCCATTTTGCAAATTTCTCAGGAAATTTGCAAATTTTCGGTGAATTGAAATGTGGGCAAGAGCTAAAAAGATACAGACATTCTCCAGATGTAGATAATTATGGGTTTACAGATTGTGCTTTGGTCCCTACTCCAAGATAAATGTGTCCAAGATATTTGGAAACTGCCAAACAAGTACAAAATTAACTATGCAAAGAAGGATTGATCTTTACAAAAAATAAAGAACTCTCATTTTTCAATGGCTTAATAAGGTAAATAAAAGGAAACAAATAGTGATGGGCAAATAAATTCGGCTGGCGCAAATTTGTGCAGAAATTCAGCATTTCAGCGCTGGCAAATACATTTTCAAAACTCCCATGAAAATTCACTGGTGTCAAAAAATTGTGAACGCACATTCGAAAAGTCGATTGCGTCAATATCGCCACGCATCAACACTATTCAGCCGCCCATTGACTTTAATGCCGGCGTCAAAATTGACGCAAGCGACTTTTACGGATGCGCGTCCTCAATTGACGTGGGGTGTCAATTTTCGAGTTTCACAAATTTTTTGCAAATTCTTCACCATTTTGCTAATTTAGCTGGAAATTAAAAAAATTTTAGCAAAAAGGGAGAAATTCGCCCATCACTAGAAATGAAGACTATAGGGCTCATTAAAAATGCAATGAAATGTTTTTTTTCACCCACTGTCCTAGGATAATAATGAAATAGTATTTACAGGGGTCGCCTGTGTCTAGTGAAACTCCATCACACACAAAATGTTCCGATTGGCTATTTCTTATACTTCCTCATGTCCAGCACTGTAGTGCTTTACTTACACTTTATTAATGATATCTGATTTTCTTCAGTCTTGGAATAAACAATCACAGGAAGCAGGCAGGCACCAATTTATAAGCACGGCTATTAAAGCGAGCTTGGCATCATCTCAAAACCTTGTTTATGTGCCAAAAACAGGACTTGATGCACATGCCACACACAAGATACACATTTATAGACCATACGAAGGGAGGGGGAATGTGGCGAGTGCAGTGACGTCTGGGAAGTGCAGAGTGGAAAGTAGAATTAACTGCCTGCCCTGCCTCTATGCCTGCAGTATAAAGGCGGGGCAGACAGTATATGTATATGACAGCAGAGATTTTTAAATTCCTTTGTAAGAAGTAATTTAAAAAAATAATTTTGGTTTCATGTTTAATTTGAATAGGATTTTTACTATACAGCTTTTTATGTCTAGGTGGCAGGTCCCCTTTAGAATGAAACAAGTTCAGTTTAGCCCAAGTTGAAATCAAGTAACATTTACCATTGCCTACATGAAAAGAATGAGTTTTTGCACCTGCAAAGTGAAACCTAATGGGGAGCCTCCTGCATACAAATACGTGGCATCTACGTGGCTATCATTCTGATACTGATGACACTTGTTTGCAAGTTTGTGCGTCGGAACAAAGCAAACTTCTCAGTGGTTGTTATTGGTAACTGTGCCAGTGGAATTTAATACCTGTATACCCTTGTATCAGTTGAAAAACTCGTCTCAGGTGGCAGCGGCAAAGCAGGTGGCAATAAGCCATTTCTGTAACTTTAAGAGCTGAATTTCCAGTTTTTGAATCAGAAATTTGCCTGCACTAGCCACATGGTCACTCTTGGAGCCCCTTCGGTACAGATAAACTAAGTGCTAAGGGGGTGGCACCTCAGATGGATCCAGAGCAAAAAACATTGCTGGTTTAAGGCTGGTTGCTCCATAGACATCTGCCTTTTCTGCCTACCCCTAGTTCCACTCCTGGAATCACTTCCACTCAGTGGTGTAACTAGATATTACTGGGCCACAGCAAATTATCTTTCTGGCCCCCAAAATGTCTAGAGGTTGCATTGTTGCATCACAACAATTCGCCAGGCGAAAATTTGCTTAAACAAAGCAAATTTAATAAAATGCGAAGTTGTGTCCAGGGCGCCGAACGATGGCGTATTTTCACTAGCGTTACTTACGTTATGGCAATGTGAGCAAATCAAAGCGAAGATGCGCCATCGTTCAATTCTGCCTTGTGCAACTTCGTTAGAGGTCTTCTCTCAGGCTAATTTGCATATGGCGGCTGGGAAATTATAAAGTTGAATAGACGTATATGATGCAACAAGTCCAGGGAACCTTAAAGCAAAATTAACTTTAATTACACTATATAAATTATTTGAATCTTGTTTCCTTTAGTCTGGGAATTCATAATTATAACAAGTAGGCCGCAGCCATTTTGTGGACACTGTTATTAAGACAAGCTTTGCTTCATCTCAGAATCTTGTTTGTGACCCAGAATGGGGGACCTGATGTCCATCCCCATGTACTGGCTACACAATTAAACGGTAAAGAGAACGTGGGGAATGTGGGGAGAGCAGTGACATGTAGGAAGTGCTGAATGGAAAGTGAAAGTAATTGCCTAAGGCATAGAGGAGGGGCAGGCAATATTTGATTGACAGCTGAGATGTTTAAATGAGTTTACAACAGCAATGAATTCTTTAATAAAAAATAGAAATTGGATTTCATGTTTAATTTGAAAAGGACTTTTATTATACAGATTTTTATGTCTGGGTGACAGGTCCACTTTAATAAAGACAATAGAGTTGTTATATTGCCCTACACATGAGCCCACTGTATAGTTTATGTTCTATATGTTAGAAATGTATGGGGAACCCGGTTACCCCCCGGTTACCCCTTTTGCAGGTTATCTCTCTGAAAAAAGGAAAAGACGCCAGCGTTTCTTTGGACTTAGAAACTTTTTCCACTTAATAATATGATGTAGGTCAGAGGTCCCTAACCTTTTCTGGACCGGGGACCAATACAAAAAAATGTTGTTGTTTTTTTTGCAAGGACCAGGGGTGGGGTCGGGGATGGGGTTGAAGGGGTTGGGAGTGGGGTTGGAGGTATCAAGGGAGGGGTTAGCGGGTCGGTCGGCACCAGGGTCAGAGGGGTCGGTGGTGGGGTCGAAGGTGGGGTCAGGGGAGGCAGCAAGTTTGGATGCGCTGTGCCTCGTTTTTGTGGGCTTGGCGGCCCAGTGCAGGAGTGTCCGCGGCCCGGTTCTGGCCCGGCGATTGGGGATCCCTGATGTAAGTAACATAAGAATGAGGAAGATCTACACACTCCACTGCAATTCATCTGGTCTGAGCTGGTGAAGGCAAGTCTGGCGAAAGAGGTAACGCTCAGTAAAATCCGCATCTTAGTGAATTTGCGGAGTAACATCCATTTGCCAGAACAAAAATTTGCCTGGTGATAAGAGTGTGAATCACCTGTAGCGTCTATCTCCTTCACTAGCGAAATGACGTCTGTGCAGTGAAGTCCCTGAGAACAGTAACGCTGGTGAATCTTCGCCAGCGTTACTCACTTCGCCCTTTAGTAAATCTGCCCATAGTCTTTTGAAAGGGCCACGGAATTCAGAAAATATTGCTTTATAAGAGACAACAGCCGATGGCCTATCAAGTGTAAGAGAACTATAACTCCCAGCAACTAATACCAGCGTTTGGCTTCTATACGATGCCGGTAACAACAGCTGCAGTGTAGCAACTTAGACATCAGTCTCTATTCATGTATAATAAAACAAACCATTTCCCCTTGTAAATGTTCCCAGTGATATTAAAACACTGATAGAGTGATAATGAAAGTAGAATTGGCAAACGAGAGTTACTGGGAGTGTCTATATCAGACAATATATCAGGTGATGATTCCTCCTCCCTATGTGCTTTTGATCCGCCTCTAACTAAAGAATTAACCCTCTCAGTGCCAGCTGCATTCCCTCCCCCCTTAGAACTGAATGGGACTTTAAACATAGAATGACATCAGGGCTGGCTGGTCAGGGATCTGAGTGTTGAAGCCATATTGCCTTTATTCTATAGGAGTTAAAGGGGTTGTAAACCCTGCTGCACTGCTCAACCAAATGTTACTGAGTTATTGCTGGACTACAAATCCCAGAATAATGTAATATATAATGAAGGTTGAGGCATGCTGGGAGCTGTAATCCAGCAACATCAGGGTTGTATTCTTAAAGCAATATTGCACAGTAAAACTTTTCCCAAACTATTTCCCAAATCTCCAAAGCCAGTGGCTGCTTTAAAATAAAAATAAAAAATCCTCCAGCTGATCTGTATCACCTCCGTGTTCTTTGTTCCTGCAACTGGAGTTGGAAGCTTTAAGCCCAGTTTCCCAGCACTGAACAAGTCTGTCCTTTATCCCCATGTCTGATTCCAGTGTCATATAATGAAGAATAAAATGATATAATAATTATCTCTATATGTAACATAACAGCAAGATGCCTGACATGGTGCTGGGAATCATTGGTCAGCTCTTTTGCATTTATAATGATCTGCATCACTCTCATTGGTCTGTTGTTTTGCATTTATAATGAAGCTTTTGATCAGTAGAATTCTCATTGGTGAATTTTATTACATCTATAATTAGTTTTTTTCTGCAACTTCTGATGAAAACTAAGGGGCGCTGTAGGACGGCGTTACAGCTGGGTTTGTATCCCCTTTATATCTGCCCTTTGGAATCATGAAACTCTCAGCTCTGACACTTTATCACACACACAGGACAAAGATCAAAGTGAGGGAGAGGCTGCTGACACCCTTTCACTGCCTGAGATCTAACTACAGCCTAGTCACCGAAGAAAACATATTTTTAGTAAGATTTTCCTATAAACTGCCACACTATCCTTGTGTCTGTATCTGTCAGTTTTCCCCATACCATTCAGTACATAATATACAAGAAATCCTTACCCAATCAGAATGCAGAGCAGAGTCTCAGTGTCCCTGTGCCTGAGTATTGGGGCAGTTCTCAGGCAGTTATAGTATAAAAGTTTCCCCATAAACTTAGTGCTGAGGCTCCGCAGTCTGTAGCTGATCTGGAGGATTTGTAGGTACAGCCGCATTCAGTATCCAGTGAAACTGATCTTGTCTAACTGAGATATTACATGGCTATCATACACACATAATGTATGTACATACCCATAAAAAACCCCAGCAGTTCCTGTGCAGAAGGAGTAGGGAGAATAGGGAATGAAGGATGCCTTCAAGGCAGCTCTATCTACCAGGCAGATAACAACTCAGCCACACCCTCCTCCTAGGCTAAACACACCTCCCCCAGCTGATTGGTCAGTGCACTCTAGCATTGTTTTCAATGAAGTTGCCAGATAACTGAAAATCATATCATACTTACCGAGATTTTCATTTCCTGGACTGGAACATGGCAGTGGGCACACAAAGGGTTAATACCTCCTGCCGTGAGAAAGGCACAGGAAGTGACGAATAAAAGGACTTCCCCCAGCTCTGGCGCTCATTCTTTCTGACTGATTACAATACCCCTGGGAGGGAAGCCCCTGCCCACTGCCATGTTCCAGTCCAGGAAATGAAAATCTCGGTAAGTATGATATGATTTTCAGTTTTCCTGTTCCTTTCACATGGCAGTGGGCACAAAAAGGGACTTAACAAGCTAAGCATTTAGGGAGGGACAAAAAACATAGACCAAGTACTGCAATTATACATTTATTCAGCAGTAGCCGCCTCCGAAATTGAATGCCCAAAACAGGCTAGATCTTTAGAATATGGGGCAAATTCACTAAGATGCGAAGTTGCGCCAGGCGCAACTTCGCCGCACTTCGCCGCACTTCGCCAGGCGTAGTTTCGCCAGCGCTTCGCAAATTCACTAAAATCCGAAGTTGCGCACAGGGGTAGCGTAAGGTTGCGGAGTTGCGCTAGCGTTGATTCGCTATATAAAGGGAAGTTACGCTATCGAAGGTTAATTTGCATACGGCGCGAAATTCAAATTTCAATGGAGGAATACGTATCTGCACTACAAATGCCTAGAAAACCTTCAAATCTGCAAATAAAAATTTTATTTTGCCCTACACATGTGCCCACTGTCTAGTTAAGTTGCCATGAGTTAGGAAATGTAGGGGGGAGGAAGGGGAGCCCCAAAAAATTTTCGATCTTTTTCAGCCTATCAGCCATCATGTAGAAAACACGCCAGCGTTTTTTGGGACTTAGAAAAAAAATTGACTTTTTTTTAAACAATCCCTATCTACTCTATTGCGCTTCGCCAGGTCTGAGGTGGCGAAGGAAGTCTAGCGTAAAAGGTAGCGTTCAGTACACTGCGCAAGTTAGTGAATTTGTGTAGTTTCGTCGCTAGCGAAAATTCGCCTGGCGTAAGGTTGCGAAGTAACACTAGCGAAACTACACCAGCGTTCGTTAGTGAATTTGCGCAGTAGCAAAAATGCCAAACGCTAGCGAATTAACGCTAGCGTTCGGCGCTTCACGGCTTAGTGAATTTGCCCCTTTGTATCAAACTTGTAATGTTTGGAAAAAGTGCAAAAAGATGACCAAGTGGCCGCTCTGCAGATTTCTTCTGCTGATACCTGGGCTCTGAGTGCCCAGGAAGCTGCCATCCCTATGATGGAGTGTGCTTCAACCATCTTGCAATCGTGCTTTTAGCTGCTCTGTTTCCTGAATTATTACTTCCAATGGTCACCAAAAGGTAATCTGTTTTTCTGAAAGCCACTTTCTTAAGGTAAATCCGTAAGCATCTGACTACATCCAAGGAGTGAAGCTTTTCTTCTTGTTGATTTTGTGGTTCCGGATAGAATGCAGGTAAGATTAGTTCCTGCTGCTGATGAAATCTAGATGGTACTTTGGGCATGAATCTATCTTTCGTCCTGAGTACCACCTTGTCTGGAAAAAAGGATAGCTTAGACGGTTTAATTGATAATGCCTGCAATTCTCCTACCCTTCTGGCAGATGTGATGGCTAATAAGAATACTGTTTTGAGGTACAGATTTTTTAAAGATGCTTCCTCTAATGGTTCAAAAGGGTGTTCCATTAACGCTTTTAAGACCAACGAGAGGTCCTAAGGTGGAACTTCTGACCTGATGATAGGGCAAAGTTTTTTCAATCCCTGAAAAAATCTTTTCAATAGGATTCCTGAAGCCCAGTGAAAGTCAGTGTGTGCTAAAATCGCTGTCACCTGTCCTTTAAGCGTAGAAATACTTAAATTGCGTTCTACCCCTGCTTGTAGAAATTCTATGATGGTGACTTCAGATATTCTGAGAGGGTCATGACCTCTTACTTTGCACCATTCTATAAAGACCTCCCAAGTTCTGGCATACTTTATGTGTGTCGATTTTTTCTTTAAAGCTAAGATGGTAGATACTGTGGAGTCAGATAATCCCAACCGATTAAGCTTTAGCCTTTCAGTTTCCAGGCTGCTAAGGCCCAAAGGCCTGGGTTCGGATGTAACACCATTCCCTGGTGGAGAATTGTTGGAACTATTGGAAGGTATAATGGCTCTTCCTGATAGAGCTGCATCAGTGTCGGAAACCAAGCTCTTCTGGGCTACCAAGGTGTCACAATGACCACATTTGCCTTGTCTGTCCTGATTTTCTTGAGGACTTTCGGTATCACAGCTAGAGGTGGAAAGATTTAAGCCATTCAAAATTTCCATGGGAAGGAAAAGGCATCCGAAAATATAGTTTGACTGTTCTTTCCCCAAGAACAAAATGTCGCAATCTTCTTGTTCTGAGATGTTGCCATCAGGTCTATGGAGAAGGGACCCCACTTGTTGTCGATCAGATTGAAAATTTCTTGGCTGAGTTCCCATTCTCCCACTGTCGGGAATTTCTTGCTGAGCTGATCCGCTAGGCAGTTCTGGACTCCCGGTATGTAACAGGCCGACAGACCTATTAGGTTCTCTTCCGCCCACGAAAAAATAGCTATGGTCGTGCTCAATAAGGTTTTAATTTTGGTGCCCCTTGCTTGTTTATGTAATTGACCACGGTAAGATTGTCTGACTTTATCTGCACTTCTTTCCTTCTGACTATTTCGTGGAATCTTGTCAGGCTTAGTAGAACTGCTTTCAATTCTCTCCAGTTGGAGCTCTTTCTGCTGTCTTCCTTGGACCAAATTCCTTGGCATGTTTGTCTCCTGCAATGTGCTTCCCAGCCTATTCTGCTGGCATCCGTCGTGACTGTTTTCATGATTTTTGGCATGATGGTATTTTCTCTAGGGGGGAGTCTCAGATGGCATTCTTGTGTGTTGATTGTTGTTCCTAAGAACAATATTTCCTGAGTTGGGGTCAGAAGTGACTTTTCCCAATTTATTAACCAGTCCCAACTCTGTAGAGTGGTTACCACAATCCTTAAGTGCTCGGTCAGCAACTGGCATGAAGAAGCTTTTATGAACAGATCGTCTAGATAAACAAAGATCTGAATTCCTTTCATACGAAGATGTGCTAAAAGAGGTGCCAAGATCTTTGTGAATACCCTGGGACCTGTCGCCAACCTGAAAGGGACTGTCTTGTATTGAAAATGTTTCCCCAAAATGAAGAAACGCAGAAATTTCCTGTGTGGTTCCGATATGGGAATATGAAGGTAGGCGTCCATCAGGTCGATCTTTGCCATCCAATCTCCATGGCAGATATGCATCGTAATTGTTCTGATGGATTCCATTTTGAATGTTCTTACATGGAGATTTTGGTTGAGACTTTTCAAGTTGAGTATTGAGTTGAGTATTGAGTTGAGTATTACTCGAATCAAACCGTTGTGTTTCTGTCTGAGGAATAAATGGGAATATATTCCTGAAAAATGACTTCTTTTTGGAACTTCCTCTATGACTCCCTTGTCCAAGAGGTCCAGGATGACAGATTGGAGACATTCTCTGTCTTGGTCTGATCTCTGTCTGTCTGATGACACAAATTTTCTTTGGAGTCTATTCATCAGTTCCAATGCATAACCCTCCACAATCGTATTGAGGACCCAGGAATCTTGTATATGTTGAGCCCACACTGTCCCAAACTCCCTTAATCTGCCACCTACTTGGGCCAGAGGGGCTCGCGCACCTTCATGCTGATTTCCTCTCAGGTTTCTGATCTCTTTTGTCTTGGTTACGAAACCTGGATCTCCAGGGCTGATGGACAAAGGGTTTTCCTGGTTTGTATTGTTTGGTATCCCGAAATGAAGGGTTTTGATTTCTGAAATTTCTTCTATCTTTACGATCTTGCGGCAGAAAAGCTGATTTCCCAGCTGTCGCCTTGGAGATTATTTGATCTAAACGTTCCCCAAAAAGGAATTCTCCTTTAAATGGCAGGGAGCAAAGGTTATGCTTGGACTGAGAGTCCACTTGCCAATGACACAACCACAGTGCTCGTCTGGCTGCAACTGCAAGGCCCATGGATCTGGCTGCCACCCTTGCTCCCTCAAGGGAAGCTTCAGAAGCAAAATTGTTTGCTGTTTTAATGTCTTGAATTATATCCAGAATTTTATCTTGATCTGCTCCTTCTTTAACTGCTTTCTCAACCTCAGATATCCAAATACTGTTGGCTCTGGTGAGTGATGTGGTTGCTACCGTTGTTTTGCAAGCCTTCCCTCCTGCAAGGTACAGCTTCTTTAGAATGGCATCTTGCCTTTTTTCCATAGCATCTTTGAGGGAAACTCCCTCATCTACTGGCAATGTTGTTCGTCTAGCCACTCTGGTGATTGCTGCATCTACTTTGGGCACAGAATTCCAAGATTTTACATCTTTTTCTGAAAAAGGAAACATTCTGTTAAACCTCTTAGATTCCCCCAGTTTTTTGTCAGGGGTTTCCCATTCTGTATTTATCATGCTAGCAATCACATCATGGACCGGATACACCTGTGTTTTCTTTTCTCTAGATCTGAACATTTTATCTTGGGTAGCGGTTCTTCTTCATCTAAGTCTAGTGTGATTCTCATGTGTCTTATGAGTGGCTCAATAAAATCAATATTGAAGGCTGATTCCTCTGCTTCTTCTGTATCTGTTTCTGATATTTCCCCTTCAGAGGAAGTAGAATCTCTTTCTTGTACTGTTCTAGATGATCCGGCTGTCGTCCCTGCACTGGCAGCAGGTATGCATCCTTGTTTACTCAGATTATGCATTACTTTAGAACGGCATTGCGACTTACATCGCTGGAGGCAACGGATGGCCATAAGCCCGCCGGCTTCTCCTGCGGCTCACATGAGAACCTGTATCTCGGCCAGAGGAGCTTCAAACAGAGGAAAGCAGCTCTGCTGGTACATTGTGGGAGTATTGTATGACAGGAACAAAAAGAATGGGCGCCAGAGCTGGGGGAAGTCCTTTTATTCGTCATTTCCTGTGCCTTTCTCACGGCAGGAGGGATTGACCCTTTGTGTGCCCACTGCCATGTGAAAGGAACAGGAAATGGAGTGTGTGATGTCATCTGCTCCTCCCTTTGATGATGTGCTGTGTGATGTAATCTGCTCCTCCTGTATCATGGCTGCTGAAGTCTGGAGGGAAAGTTATTTGAAAAGAGAGAGGATTCCTGCAGAGAAGCAGAATTTCAGTGTGAGGTTTTATGCAAGAGACTGCACAGAATGCTACAGAAAGTCACACACAGGTGGTAATCTGGTGCAGGCAGGGAATGTGTGGGTGTGTGTGTAGGCTGTGGTTTTTTTTTGTGAATTACACTGACATCTAAATGTAACATGGAGGCTCTGAGGACAGAGAGCTGCAAATTATCTTTCTAGCTCAAAACAAATCTGCTTCCCAACTATACTTTTTGTATATTTTGTGCAATAAATGTGCTGTACAAGCGATTGTAATGTGTTTCTTAAAGGAGAAGGAAAGATACCGAGGCATTTTATTGCCAATAGATTAGCTGCAATAGTGCAAGCTAGAATGCTATATTTATTCTGTAGAATGTTTTACCATACCTGAGTAAAAAGCTCTAGAAACTCTCTGTTTGTTTAGGATAGCAGCTGCAGTACTAACATGGTGTGACATCACTTCCTGCCTGAGTCTCTCCCTGCTCTGGGCTCAGATTACAGCAGAGAAGGGAGGGGGTAGGGGAAGAGTAGCAAACTGAGCATGCTCTTGCCCAGGGCAATGAGGTTTAAGCTGAAGGCAGGAAGTCTGATACAGAAGCACATGTGTACACAATAGAAGGAAAGAAATGCAGTGTTTCTTTTGACAGGGGACTCGGAGCAGCACTACTTTGGGAGTTTACTGGTTTATTTAGAAGGACCTTTCTGATAAGGCTTACTTAGTTTTAACCTTTCCTTCTCCTTTAATGCTAAAATAGTAAGTTGTAACCATGTGCTCTCTGCCTCCCAGGATGATCTCATTTATGTTCTGCCTGGTAGGATGATGATGTCACTTTGAGCTGCCTGGTAGGATGGTTTTCATATGAGCTGCCTGATAGGATGCTGTTATCACTATGAGCTGCCTGGTAGGATGGTTTCCATATGAGCTGCCTGATAGGATACTGTTGTCACTATGAGCTGCCTGGTAGGATGGTTTTCCTATGAGCTGCCTAATAGGATGTTGTTGTCACTATGAGCTGCCTGGTAAGATGGTTTTCATATGAGCTGCCTGATAGGATGTTGTTGTCCCTATGAGCAGCCTGGTAAGATGGTTTTCATATGAGCTGCCTGGTAGGATGGTGTTGTCTCTGTGAGCTGCCTGGTAGGATGGTTTTCCTATGAGCTGCCTGATAGTATACTGTTGTCACTATGAGCTGCCTGGTAGGATGGTTTTTCTATGAGCTGCCTGATAGGATGCTGTTATCATTATGAGCTGCCTGGTGGGATAGTTTTCATATGAGCTGCCTGATAGGATGTTGTTGTCACTATGAGCAGCCTGGTAAATGGCGTTCTTATGAGCTGCCTGGTAGGATGGTGTTGTCACTATAAGCTGCCTGATAGGATGTTGTTGTCACTATAAGTTGCCTGACAGGATGTTGTTGTCACTTTGACCTGCCTGGTAGGATGGTTTTCCTATGAGCTGTCTGGTAGGATGGTGTTGTCTCAATGAGCTACCTGGTAGGATGGCGTTCTTATGAGATGCCTGGTAGGATGGTGTTTCTATGAGCTGCCTAGTGGGATGACACCATTTCTATGTGCTGCCTGGTAGTATTGTGTTCCTATGACCAGCGTGTGGGATGGTGCCATCTTTATATGCTGCCTGGTAGGATGGTGTTCCTGTGCGCTACCTGGTAGGATGGTGTTCATAGGAACACATCTCACCAGGGATCTCCTTCCAGTGATGTCACCTCTGTGAGCTGCCTGGTGGGATGGGATGATTTTCCCAAGACGTGCCTGGTGGGATGGTGTTTTCCCTATGTTCTGCCTGGTAGGATGGTGTTCCTATTAGCTGCCTGGTAGGGTGGTATTCCAATGAGATGCCTGGTGGGATGGTGTTTGTATCAGCTGCCTGGTGGGATGGCATTCCTGTTAATGCTTGGTGGGGTGGTGTCATCCCTATGAGATGCCTTATGAGATGGTGTCACCTCTATGAGCTGCCTGGTGGGATGGCGTTCCTATGAGTTGCCTGGTGGGATGGTGTTATCCATATTTGCTACCTGGGGGGATGAGGTAATTGTATGTACTTCATAGTAGGATGGCATCCCCATGAGCTGCCTAGTGCAATTGTGTTCTTCTGAGCTGCCTGTTTGGATAGCATTCCAGTGAGCTGCCTGGTGGATGGTGTCATTCCTATGAGCTGCCTGGTCAGATGGTGTAATCTCTATGTGCTGCCTAATGGGATGGTGTCATCCCTTTCTGCTGTCTTGTAGGATGGTGTTCCAATGAACTGTCTGGTAGAATGGTGTAGTCCCTATTATTGCCATTAGGATGATATGGTTTATATGTGCTGCCTGGTAGAATGGTGTCTTTCTATGTCAGTAAGCTATACTGACAGACTCTTTGGATTTAAATGACACCTGAGATGGATGGCATGTAAATGGTGTATTGTCAGATGTTAAATGCAAACTAAAAAGTAAAACCCTCTATATTTAACTGTGTGTGTTGTCCGTGCTGCAATCATATCAGTAATCACTGAACACTGCATCAGTACCATAAGTAGGCCTCCAGTGTTCATGCACCTACTTAGAAATTATTACATAGACCTTGGGGCCAAAGTAATGCAACTAAATGTGGCAGTTCCCAAATTCACCACACACCTCTGTAGTGTGGCTCCAGGTACATGGGAAATATTTACTTTTAGGAAGTATGATTCATGCACATCTGTAGGGGGCACATGGACAATTTAATGTTTAGATTGTAAGCTCTGTTGGGCAGGGCCAACTGTACTACTTATATCAGTTCTTGCCTTCTTGTATGTAATCTGTATGTTCATTGTGTACACTTTAATACACAATTTATTATACAGTACAATGTAATATGTTGGTGCTTTATACATTCAGTCCTAATAAATCACTTTTAACTTTTTATAACTCTAAGGTCTTATTTGTGAAGCTACCTCTTCATGTTGGCTTGTTTATTAGCTTAGCGCTATATCATCACTGTTTCTTAGAAGCAACATCAGCACTGTAATCATTGTCACTTTATAGATACATGTTAATAATAATAATTCTGGCAGTTTAAAGCATGCTATTAACTGTGGTCCAGCAGCGCCAAGGTCATATTCTTTAGGGGATTATGACACATTATACACTATAAAAACCCATGTGAACTTTAGGGTTTTTTTTTTTCCCAGATTAAAATGCCCCCATGCCGCCCCAAGCCCCGTGGTACCAAAAAGTCAGCATGGGAAAAAGAGAAGCAGACACTGGGCTGGAGTTGGCGCAATACTTCAATTTGCTGATTACAAATAAAAATACTCGTGGGGACTATAGATTGCACTGCCTCCAGCACAGCGCGACTGACAGAATCAAACAGGACCCTAAACTGTGCCAGAGTGTCATTTTTAAAAAGAAAAAAGTTTTACAAATTGTCTGACACACTCAGAGATTAGTTGCCTGCAATGAAACTCCTCTTCTGTTTTCCCATCACTATTACTGCAAATCATTAATGGAAAAACATATGCAGGGGTTTGTTTTTCCAAAGACGTCTGAATTTTCCTGAGGCAATGCTGGGTGATAGAAGTTAATTTCTATAAATTACACTCCATGTTAATGGTACTAGAACTAGTGATGCACAGAGTGGCCTGTCACCTGTTTAGATGGTCTTGACAACGGCCGCCTGCAGAGGATTGCAGATGAGTTGTGGGTCATATTCACTGCCAGTCCATCCACTTCTTGACCTTCCCTACACTGTCCTAACCGAACATTTTATAACCAGCATGAACTGTCATTGCTATTTATATATTCATGCACACCTGCCCCTTCTGATGAGTTTAGAGACAGTCAAGTTGGCACAGGCATATAAATAAGCAGATGGGCCATGCTTGGGATGGGTTAGGGTGAGTTAGGGTCAGTAGGACATTAGGGCTTACTTAGGACTGCAAGAAGCAGTTGTGGTAAGTTCCCACAGTCACTGAGCAAAAAGTTCCAATCCATTTAAGGTGCTTGCATTTCCAAAAGTATAGTTTCACTTGCCACTTAAGCCTTCTGTATAAATTTTGAGTAAAAGCAGCAATTGGATTTATAGTTGTTTGCTTGTACTTCCCCAGAAGACATTTTTAACAAAACAAAATGAAGCTGATGTTGACAAAGTCAGATTTTTAGGGGGGGCAGATAACTTGGCCGTAATACTTGCGAATAACTGAGAGTTGTGTTGCATATGTAAGTGTAACTACTTGAAATGTCCCTTTGGCTAATATTTATCAGATTGAAACTAGGACTAGAAAGTCCCCTGAAGTGATATTCCGCAACTTTCTATTCATTTCTATAGGTTATTTTAAGGTATATTTATCAAAGGGTAAACTCTTACTTTTACCCATTAATAAATATGCTTCCCAAACCCCCATACAAATAAATAGCAATATAATTTCACTCGGTGGGACTGTGGCAAGCTCTAGTTCCATTGTTTATTATAAATATTCCCAAAAATTGGAATCTATATGTGATACTTTCTGAAAAAGTGATTAATGCTTACCGTATATACTCGAGTATAAGCCGAAATGAGTATAAGCCGAGGTACCTAATTTTACCTACGAAAACTGGAAAACCGTATTGACTCGAGTATAAGCCTAGACACAACTACAGCCCTGTCTCCCATCAGCGCACATTCCGCCAAAGCGACCCCCCCAGCGATCAACCGGACTTCTTTGCAAAGTTGATGGTGACAGAGAATTGCCAAACGGATTACTGTGTGCATTGTCCCACTGTCCCACTACCATGTGCAGAGGGTGCTGTGTGATATTGCAGTCACTGTTAATCTTTCGTATAACCAACAGAGGGCGCTGTGTGATATTGCAGTCACTGTTATTCTTTCATATAACCAACAGAGGGCGCTGTGTCATATTGCAGTCACTGTTATTCTTTCATATAACCAACAGATGGCGCTGTGTGATATTGCAGTCACTGTTATTCTTTCATATAACCAACAGAGGGCGCTGTGTGATATTGCAGTCACTGTTAATCTTTCATATAACCAACAGAGGGCGCACTGTTATTCTTTCATATAACCAACAGAGGGCGCTGTGTGATATTGCAGTCACTGTTATTCTTTCATATAACCAACAGATGGCGATGTGTGATATTGCAGTCACTGTTATTCTTTCATATAACCAACAGATGGCGCTGTGTGATATTGCAGTCACTATTATTCTTTCATATAACCAACAGATGGCGCTGTGTGATATTGCAGTCACTATTATTCTTTCATATAACCAACAGAGGGCGCACTGTTATTCTTTCATTTAACCAACAGAGGGCACTGTGTGATATTGCCCAAGCGAACTGTTGGTATATGAATGATTTAAAGTGACTGCAATCTCAGCTACTGCCCGCTGACTCGAGTATAAGCCAAGGTAGTCTTTTTCAGCACATTTTGGATGCTGAAAAACTCCGCTTATACTCGAGTATATACGGTATATATATATATAGCCCTTAAAATGATCTGGTTTTGTAGCTCGAGCTTTACACGTCGACCTGCAGCCAACCAGGATGGGTTGCACTAGCGACATTGTACTACATTCAGCTCATAACTCCTTTAAGTCACCTACAGAAATATGAAAAATGTGTCATCATATTCAGTTCTATTATTCTATGTTGAATGGGTGACTGCAGGTATCTGTGCGCTATTTCAAATCTGTGCTGAAGGTGTTAGCAATAGACACGTACTGGCACATAGTGACGCACCACTTCACATACTTCTTTAGTGCTGAAGGTGTCAATAGATGTACTGATGTACCAGTATAGTAAACTAAAGAAGTGTGTGAGAGCGGTGCGTCACTCCGTGCCAGTATGTGTCTATTACTAACACCTTCAGCTCACAGGCAGCGATATAGACCAAGTGGCAGATCATTTCACTAATATTACTGCTATGGCTACGTGATTCCTTGTTTAAATGAGTTAAATGATGTTAATGGTTCAAAGAATGTCAGGCTGAATGGTCGGCCCCCACACATTTTCACCTCACCAAATCTTGCCCTTGTTGCAAAAAGTTTGGACACCCCTGGCTCAGAGGAAACTTTTTTTGTAACCCAACTTATAGGTATATGAACTAAAAGCAGGCAAGGAATACTGCCCCCAACAATTCACTCGCGGTAGTTCAGTATATTGGGTATATTTATCAAAGAATGAAGTTAGAGATTGCTACAGTCCTCTAGAGTGAAATACTGCCTCTCTCTATTCATTTCTATTTGATTTTTAAAGGGCTATTTATCAATGGGTGAAAGTTCAGCCTTTGATAAATAGGCCTTTAAAAATCCCATAGAAATGAATGGAGAGAGGCAGTATTTCACTCTAGCAGACTGTGGTGATCTCTAACTTCACTTTTTGATAAATACACCCCTATGTTCTAAACTTGTCTTGGTAGACACTTTTTTTTTTTAGCAAAACTGAATTAGAACCGTGACACAGAATTTTTAAGAGACATGATAAAAAAGGGAATGAATATGAAAAAAGAAAAATTGCTACATACACCATTTTCTTTCCTGGTCAGAATTTTCTAATTTACTCTATGTAGAAATGCAGTTCTATGCCTATACTGACAGGAATCAGCAGGTGTGAAGACACATGGGGGCCTGTGCACGTTACTTCGGCAATGCGAGAAATTCAATTCGTAGATGCACTAGCGTTCATTTCTGCCTATCGCAAATTCGCTATAGGTCTTGCACTCAGGTTGATTTACATACGGTGAGAAATTTAAGTTGAATGGATGTCTTTATGTTATGTGTTGCAGCAAATACATTACATTTCCACTGTTAGTTACACATGTCCAGGGAATTTTAATAAAGACAATAGAGTTAATATAATGCCCTACACATGAGCCCACTGTATAGTTTATGTGCCATATGTTAGAAAATGTATGGGGGAAACTGGTTACACAAAAAAAAAATGTTGAGGACTTTTGCAGGCTATCACTCTGAAAAAAGGGAAAAGACGCCAGTGTTTTTTGGACTTTGAGGCATTTTCCGCTCACAGAATATAATGTAAGTGATAGAAGATTGTGGAAGATCTAGCTACTTTAATGCACTTCGCCTGGTCTGAGAGAGGTAACTCAGTAAAATCTGCATTTTAGTGAATTTGTGGAGTAGCGTCCGTTAACTAGAGCAAAAAGTCGCCTGGTGATAGAGTGCAAATGACCACTAGCGCCAGTCTCTTTCACTAGTGAATTGGCACCTGCACCCGTTAGTAAATTGGCAATGTCCCTGTGGGTGGCAACACTGGGGAAAAGTTGCTAGCATTAGCCACTTTGCCCTTTAGTAAATCTGCCCCTTGGAGTGGACTTTAGCACAGAACACAACATTATACATGTATGTGCACACAAGACAACTCCTCACTTACAGTGATGGATCAGTTTTATCTCATCCTGTGTCTCTATGCAGGTGGGAAATCAGCCTGGTGTGCCTTTAGCCTAAAAGAGTTTCCATAAAAAAAACAGTAGAGTTAAATGATGCAATTATAATTTATGAAAAACGGTTACGTGGTGACCATGTATTGCACAATATGAGGGGAGGCCAAAGAGACTGCTCAACACACACCATCTCGTATGCTGGGAGTGTCCACTTTGCAGTACTTTTGGAGTTGTGACATTTCTTATTTTATCATTTAAAAGGCACCTATTACATACAAAGCCCATACTCTGGATGGAGGAAATGATTGTATTTCTTTAAGAAAATCACACTTGTGAGAGCTGCAGCTTTCTCGTTGTGTAGATAAATGCAGAAAAAAAAATTGTTTATTAGGGACATAAGTATTGTTTACTTTATTCTCTCCTAGTCCCCACCTCTGGGGAAAAATGTTAAGTATTAGGTTCCATTTAACTTGTCTAACATTAATCTACCCCCACAAGGCTGCAAAGATGTTGGAATTATGGAAAAAAACATGTAAACTTTTACTTAAAATTGTACTTGGAACACTGCACTTGTGCCCAATAAACCCTTTAGGGCAGGGCTGTCCAACTGGCAGCCTATGGGACGCCCCCTTGTGTGGCCCCTCCACATGAATATTCTGCCTGCTGTGTCTGCTTACCATCTATAAAATTTAAAATGTATCACTAGCCAGATTAACGGGCCTCTGCATAATTTAATCCTCAAATTCAGACTGTAATCCCTCTGCATTGTTCACGCCTGTGACACCTCTGCTGTTCACACCCCTAAAACCTGTACTGTTCACACCTGAGACCCAGACTGAAATTGTCCACATTGTTAACCTGTTCACACTCATACAAACTGCTAAAGGGGCACCAGCACTGTTTAACTGTATGCAGTACATCTTTAATTGGTCCTGATAGGTTTCCCTGTCTCCTGCCCTGTTCTGCCTTCCCTTTGCTCCCTGTGTTTGCCATACTCTTCCTTCCCTATGCTCCCTGTGTCTGCCATACTCTGCCTGCCCTATGCTCCCAGTGTGTGCCATAGTCTGCCTACCCTATGCTCCTTGGGTGTGCCATACTCTGCCTGCCCTATGCCCCTTGTGTATGTGTCATACTCTACCTGCCTTATGCTCCCTGTGTATGCTATATGCTGCCTGCCCTATTCTCCCTGTGTGTGCCATACTCTGCCTGCCCTTTGATCCTTGGTTGTGCCATACTCTGCCTGACCTAAGCTCCCTGTGTGTGCCATATGCTGACTGCCCTATGCTCCCTGTGTATGCCATATGCTGCCTGCCTTATGCTCCTTGTGCACCATACTCTGCCTGTGTGTGCCATACTCTGCCTGTGTGTGCCATACTCTGCCTGCCCTATGCTCCTAGTGTGTGCCATACTCTGTCTACCCTATGCTCCCATATGCTCACTCTGTGTGCCATACTCTGCCTGCCCTATGCTCACTGTGTGTGCCATATGCTGACTGCCATGTGCTCCCTGTGTATGCCATACGCTGCCTGCCTTATGCTCCCTGTGCACCATACTCTGCCTGTGTGTGCCATACTCTGCCTGCCCTATGCTCCCAGTGTGTGCCATACTCTGTCTACCCTATGCTCCCATATGCTCACTGTGTGTGCCATACTCTGCCTGCCCTATGCTCACTGTGTGTGCCATATGCTGACTGCCATATGCTCCCTGTGTATGCCATATGCTGCCTGCCTTATGCTCCCTGTGCACCATACTCTGCCTGTGTGTGCCATACTCTGCCTGCCCTATACTCCCTGTGTGTGCCATACTCTACCTACCATATGCTCACTGTGTGTGCCGTACTCCGCCTGCCCTATGCTCACTGTGTGTGCCATACTCTGCCTGTGTGTGCCATACTCTGCCTGCTCTATGCTCCCTGTGTGTGCCACACTCTGCCTGTCATATGCTCCCTGTGTGTGCCATACTCTGCCTGTCCTATGCTCCTTGCGTGTGTGCCATACTCTGCCTGCCCTATGCTCCCTGTGTGTGCCATCTGCCGGCCCTATGCTCACTGTGTGTGCCATACTCTGCCTGCCTATACTCCCTGTGTGTGTCCTGCTCTGCCTGTGGAACATAACACTGATATTTGTTCTGGAGTTTGTTAACATTTGAAAATTATTGTTAGGGGCCCCTAAGGTGTTTAATCATGTGCTGGGGGTGTGGGTGTGGTTTAAAGTTTGTGTGGTTTAAAAACAAGGAGTGGTTAACACTGGCTTCCATTATCGGCTCTCCACCATGTAGGCCAGAAAAATTCCGGGCAATGGTATATGACATTTTTGCCTACGACACAGCATCCCTAGTTTTCTTTCCACCCTCAGTAATGTGAACCGCGGGTGGGGAAACGTGCATCAATTCCACTTTCCAAACTAGCCTGAAATGAGAAGACTTTAGGCTAATTTTGAGTGTGTATGTTTTCTGGCCAGTGATTCAAAGTACCGCCAGTCAGAAGTAAACCAGGATTTTTTGTTGCCTGAGGAAGCAAAAATTTACTTAAGGGGGTGGTTCACCTTTAAGTTAACTTTTGGTATGTTATAGAATGGCTAATTATAAGCAACTTTCCAATTGGTCTTTATTATTAATTTTGTATAGTTTTTAAATGATTTGCCTTTTCCTCCTGACTCTTTCCAGCTTTCAAATGAGGGTCACCGAAACCAATTGCGTAGTTTCGCAAAAGCTGTGCAAATTCATGAAGATCCGAAGATGCGCACAGGTTACCAAACAGTTGCTAAGTTGTGCTAGCGATAATATGATAAGCAGTCCAAAGTTACAGTAGCGATGCTTAATTAGCATATGCCGTGCAGTTAAAGTACAATGGAAATATTTGTTGCAGCAACTACATTACACTACACAAGGCCAGGGAAACTTAATAAAATGAAATAGAGGTCTTATATTGCCCTACACATGTGCCCACTGTATAATTTAGGTGCTAAATGTAAGGGGGAAGGAAGGTACCCCAAAAAAAATTTAAGATCTTTTTCAGCCTATCACCCAGTAAAAAGTAAAACTTTTTACTGGGTGATAGGCTGAAAAAGATCGTAAAATTTTTTTGGGTACCTTCCTTCCCCCTTACATTTTGGGACTTCAACTTTTTTGAAGCAAGCCCTATCTACTCTATTACACTTCGCCTGGTCTGAGGTGGTGAAGTCAAGTCTGGCACAAGAGGTAACGTTCAGTAAAATCCGCAAGTTAGTGAATTAGCGTAGTTACATCCCTTCGCCAGAGCGCAACTTCGCCTGGCGTTAGGGTGCGAAGTAGCGCTAGAGTATGTCTTCACTTGCGAATTTACACCAGGGACCGTTAGTAAATCGGCAAAGTGGCAAAATTACGTCAGACTGGAAAATTTTCGCTAGCGTTAGCCACTTCGCACTCTAGTAAATTTGGCCCATATAGAGAGGAAAATACAGTAGGAGCAGAAAGGGAAGTAGTACTAGAATAAGAATGGAATATGTTAAAAAAACTTAGAGAATACTATGTGTTAGGATGACACCCTCCTGTCAGGCAGCTCATAGTGACATCACCCTTCCTATCAGGCAGCTCATAGTGACATCACCATACTATCAGGCAGCTCATAGGAAAACCATCCTACCAGGCAGCTTATAGTGACATCACCATCCTACCAGGCAAAAAATAAATGAGATCATCCTGGGAGGTAGGAAGCACATGGTTACAACTTACTATTTTAGCATTAAGAAACACATTACAATCACTTGTACAGCACATTTATTGCACAAATATATGTAACCCTTTTGACACCCCTTTGTCTGTGTTACACTCCGTGTGGCGCTTACCTGATGACACAGGACAAACCTGAGCCACTCCGCAGTGGTATTGGGAGAGACTGGGTACCTGGTACTTACTAGCGCAGTGCCTCCACCTAGTGGGATCCGGGAATGACCTACGGTTGGCCCCACTAGAAATACAGTAATAACACACACACAATATTGGTTAAACTAAATAAGTTTATATAAAATAAATGGGCACCTAATACAGGCAGCACTCCTAACCGGCGGCAATAGGGCCTCACTAACTAACTTGCTAGCGCAATCTGTCTAGTTAACTAAGAAAAAAGGTAAAGTTCTTAAATGTCCATTAATACACAGCCTGTTTATCTTCAGCGCTCTTTAGGGTACTGTCCCTTTAAACAGGATGCGCACAAATCCTCTTTGGATACTTCAGAGCTCTCTTTAGGTGAATCCAGCACATTCAGGCATACAGTGCGATTACCAACCCCTTTGAAAGCTCAGATAGGAATCTCCTGCTGTTTGTTCCTCCAGTCTGGATTCCTCTCACACTCTCTGTCTCTCCAGGCACAGTATGTGGCTTCCCTGTGCGAACCTGATCCAAATGAATACTTGTGGTGCAGCCTCTCAGCTCTCTGGTCCCACACAGACACAGGCTCTCTGCCCTTACAGGGAAAAGTGCAATGATTTTGCACAGATTCCCTACATTCTCCCCCTACTTGAATGGGAAACGTCCTCGCTTGCCCTTCTTGACCCTTCTTATTCTCCCTAACCTCTGGGGGAGAAACACAGGGGAAAACTTTCTTACTAACTACCCTGACATGTCCCCTGCCTGAAGGCTTACGCTTTCCCAGGCCCAGTTTCTCATGTTTAACAGGGGTGCCAGAGTGCTCAGAGATAATCCTCGTGCCATAGGACTTCTCTTTAGGAATATCCACTTCACATGGGAAGGATGTCACATATCCATCATAAGATTCTTCATTCTACTAACTATTTAACTATTTAACTATTTACTATTCAATCCCCAATCACAGGAGCGGGAAGTATGACCGTACCAACCACAGGTGTAACACTTCACCTGGAGATATCTCTTTTGGGGTAGCTTCTATCTGCAGTTTGTAGATATATGGCCCAACCGACCACAAAGGAAACACTTAGGTGGTTCTCTGCCAGCACCACTTACTTTAGGAGACGGAGCCGGTCTAGACATAGTTGACATCTCATACCTTCCAGACACTTGAGCCTTGATCTTTGCAATCTCTTTTTTCAATTCCGTAATCTCTTCCTCCTTTAGGGAATCACTGGAAGTCTTTTCAGAACTACGATTTTTCTTCTCTCGACGTAGAACATTAACTTCTTCCCTTCGGATCTCTTGAATTAACTTCTGATAAGTGGGTTCTTTCTTTCCTCTGTAGAACGATCTCAACATCACGGCAGTGGGGTCCATAGACAAAGCCCCTCGGAATAACTGTTTTAGTCTCATGGAATCAACACGATCAGTAGCAATGATCCTTCTGCAAACAAGTAACTTTAACATCTGCTGCAGTCTCTTTAAATACTCAGACAGACTCTCTTTGTCTTTCTGCATGCAAGACTGAAACTTATACAGCATCCCAATTTCATCTTCCACTGGTCTTTAGGTATCTTCCAACAGTTCTATTAACTTTTCAGGACCATCTTGCGGGCACACCTCTCTGTGTAGCTTAATGAGGTCCAATGCAGGCCCTCACAAACTCTCTTGGATCTTGCGACACAAAGCAGGTCCAGACCCAGGCCAATCAGCAACAGCGGTCAAAGCAGAATCTGTCAAGACCTCAAAGGTCTCTTCACCCAAGGGAGTGGGTTCCACACCTGAAAATATTTTCAGTCTCTTATAATTGCCATTGTATGCCAGCTGTCTCAAATTCTCACCAACTTGTGCCACTCTCTGTCTCTCCAGGCACGGTATGTGGCTTCCCTGTGCAGCCCGATCCAAATGAATGCCTTTGCTGCAGCCTCTCAGCTCTCTGGTCCCACCAGCAGCTCTCTGGCCTCTTTCTCTGTCCACCATGCGGCTCTCTATGCCAGGCTTTCTTCTTTTGCCAGTCTCTGTGACTTCCTTTTCCTGCCTGCCACTCACTAGCTGCTGTGTCACTTCCTGTTTCACTGAATAGCTGGTTGCTAGGTAACAGCTTACAGCACAGACACAGGCTCTCTGCCCTTACAGGGATAAGTGCAATGATTTTGCACGGATTCCCTACATATACAAAAAGTATAGTTGGGAGGCAGATATGTTTTGATCTAGAAAGACAAATAGCAGCTCTCTGCCCTCAGAGTCTCCATGTTACATTAAGATGTCAGTCTAATTCACTAAAAAATACACAGCCTACACACACCTTCAGATTCCCTGCCTGCACCCAGATTACCACCTGTATGTGACTTTCGGTAGAGTTCTGTGCAGTCTCCTATATAAAAGTTGTAGCAGGGTTGGGAAAATCATAGATGGAAAGTATATCCCTCCCAGAATCCTCTATGAAGCAGTGCAGAGGGATGTGAAAATGAGGCTCTGAATAGCAGGGAGGTGATTAGCCTCAACTGGAGTTAAAAGGTGGAGGCTCAATTAAGGCTGTTCTCTGCCCTGGAGAGAGAGAAAGGAGAGCTACTGGGGCTGTGTTACAAGTTTTCAGTGTAACTGCATGTGACCTGTGTTGTGGAGCATAAGGACTGTATTGCTGGGCACAAGTTTTGACAAGGAGACAAGTTCTCCGGTAGCAAGGACTGGCTACCAGCTACTGCCCTAAAGTGCTTGGGAGTGAGCAGCTTCCAGGAGAAAAGCACAGGGAATCTCCAAAGGACTGTGAGTTAACAGTTTATTTTGTTTGCTGGACTTATATTGCCCAAGTGGGGCTGTGGGACCTTTGGGAAAAGGACATTTTTTCTTTACCAGCACAGCTGGAACTATTCTGTTGTCTTCCTCCTAAAAGATTATGAACTTTTATGTTGGTGTGTAAACTGGTGTGTGGAATAAAATCACATACAAAGATCAGCTGGAAACCTGTGTACTGTCTACTATCTGTGTGAAAGGAGTTGCTGCTGCTGCTAATATCTAAAGAGTGATTCCCCACAAAGTTCTCTTTGAAATTCTGCTTCTCTGCAGGAATCCTCTCTCTTTTCAAATCACTTTCCCTCCAGAATTCAGCAGCCATGATACAGGAGGAGCAGATGACATCACACAGCACATCATCAAAGGGAGAAGCAGATGACATCACACACTCCATATCTGGCAACTTCATTGAAAGCAATGCTAGAGCGTACTGACCAATCAGCTGGGGGAGGTGTGTTTAGCCTGGGAGGAGGGTGTGGTTGAGTTGTTATCTGCCTGGTAGATAGAGCTGCCTTGAAGGCATCCTTCATTCCCTATTTTACTCCACTGCAAAGATGGTGGTGTGTTCCTCTAGTTGTGCCTTTTCACCTTTTATTACTGCTACTGAACCTGAACATTTAATGTTGCACCAGATGTGGGGGTGTCCAATTCACCCCGACAGAATGGGGCAAAGTTTGTCAGGCAATATATTTAGATATTGTTTCTATGTCTTACTGTTGCGGGGCTAATTTATGATCCACCTTCATATTCAATGTACTGATCTGCATTACATGTATGCTGAATAAAAAAAGAAATAACAAAAAAAACACAAATAATAAAAAATGAAAACCAATTGCAAATTGTCTTGAAATATCAGTCTCTACATCAGGACTGGGCTGGCAAACTGTGGGTTCTGGCAAATGCCAAAGGGGCTGCTGTCAGATGCCATAGACATTCACTATACACTGGGCTGGTGGGGGCCTCTTCATACTTGCAATGGCAGGACCTCATTTGAATCCCAGTCCAGACCTGCTTTACAACAAACTCAAAGATAATTTAAAGGTGAACAGCCCCTTCAAGATAGTGATCTGAACTAAGAAATGTCACTTTCACACTTTCACACAAGAGAATTACTGGAAATGGAAAGATCAGAAGTTCCAGTTCAAAGACGAGTGAGAGCAATAGGGAATGGGGACCAAGCCTGGAGAAAAATACATTAGGTGTAAATCTGTTGTGTATATTGGTCCAGTCCTTACAGTAGGTGCAAGATTTATTAGATCCCACATGGACACAACCAGAGGTGAATGTAACTGAAGGAGCTACACACTGTCAATGTTAAATATTTTTCCTCCAAGAATATAGACTGTTTTTACTCCAAAAAAAAGGTTAAAGGGAAAATGTGCCCTTGTTTATAAGCAGATTGACATTCACTTTAGAAAAAAATAACAAATGAGAGTGATATCTGTACAATACTAGTGATGGGTGAATTTGTCCCGTTTCGCTTCACCAGCATTGTCACCAGCGTCAAATGGTCGCCGGCGCCCATTGAAGTCAATGGAAGAAGCATCAACAATAGCGCTGGTGTCGAAAAAACTTTGACACCAGCAAATTCACAAATCTATTCGCCGCTGGCGAAGCGTGCAAATTCGCTATGAATTTGCGTCTGGCGAATACATTCGCCCATCACTATCTAATACTGCAGTTGTTTCACATGTAAATACTGTACTAATACCTCTCATAAGCAGGGAGCTTTGGTCTTGCTGCACTGTGTGTTATTCTCATTCTTTATGTAACACTGAAATATTCTCCAGCACATTACAGAGATTATTCACCAGCCCCTGTGTTTACAATCGAAATCATACCTCCCAACTGTCCCATTTTCTGTGGGACAGTCCCGAATTTGACAGCTCAGCCCGAAGTCCAGAGTTTCTTACTGAAATGTCCCGAGTTTCTCTTTGATCTCCTACACTGACGCCAGAAAAAGAAACAAAGTTTCTGACACTTAATTTAAATAAGAGCCTTTTTGGCAGAGAACCCAGAACAGTAGCAACTGCACCTAGATACTTTGTAACAATTTAAGATAAGAGAGGAAACAATTGTAACTATTTAAGAAAAGCAGGTCTCTTGGGAGAACTGAGAGTAGCAGCTTAAAGGGCAACTGACTTTCATTATAAAAACTGTGTTAACACATAAATCATTGCTCCAAAACTCCCAGAAATGTTTTCAGACTTTCATCACCTGCCAAATTTTGTAAAATGGACATGATAATTAAGGGGAAGTGGTCATAAAATGGGTGTGGTCAAAAAACTGCCGCACTTCACGCAGCACATCTTTTTGTCCCTTTTTTCATATGTTGGGAGTTATGATCTAAAGTGACAACTGTCAGTTAAATTATGAGTCAAATAGCCTGCCTGCATGTTTGTATGACCAAGTGAGAACATACAAGGGGCCGCTTCTGCCATGAGGCAAGGTGGGAACCTTATACAATAACAGGGGGTCGTGGGAGGACTCAAAAGGCTAAGTTAAAGTATTATTTATATTTAAGTTTAAGGGAAGTGCTAGTTTTCAATGCACTTCCCCGGTCCCCTGTTTCACAAATAATTCAGTATAATTGCAAGTGCATGTGTTTAAGAAATAGGGGTTATTTAGTTACAAAGTTATGATCATAAATTTGATAAGCCACCATAATACGTCAAGGTAAACCCCATATGGCGGTCCCTAACTTGTGCACCTATACATATCATTTTACTTTGCCTTCACTATTTTTACATCTTTACATTTTTTTTAAAAAATGGGTGTTGGTTTGGGCAATTACTCTCTCTTAAAAGCTGCAAGTTAGCAGCGGGGGAGGATCTAGCCTTCAGACTGAAACCAAGGTTCAGCAGACTTTTACTTCAATTAATGCTACTATGCAGAGAGGCACTAGATCCTTTATACCAGGGTCGTACTGGGGGGCCCGGGGCCCACGGGACTACTGTCCGGGGCCCCCTCCGACCCCCTGCCCCCCTACATGATGCGCCGAGCGCGCTCCTGCTTGAGGGCACCGCTCGGTGCTCCTGCTAGAAAAGCACCACTCGGCACACGCACATGGCACTGCGCAGCACGCCTAGGGAAATTTTTTTTCTTGTATAATATGATCGAGAAAAGGATCTGGCCTGGCGGGGGCCCATTAAGGGTCGGGCCCACCGGGTTTTTTCCCGGTTTCCCCCCGGTCTGACACATCTTTATACTATGACCAGAGGTAACAAGTTAGGGACCACTGTATGGGGTTTACCTTGATGTGGTATGGTGGCTTATCAATTTTATGAGTCAGCGACATCCAAAGGCACACAGGTCTACAGGAATTCTTCCAAAAACTCTTTATTTACGGATTGCAAATGCAACGTTTCGGTCAAGCATGCTTGACAAAGGGGATTTTTGTTCCCCGAAACGTTGCATTTGCAATCCGTAAATAAAGAGTTTTTGGAAGAATTCCTGTAGACCTGTGTGCCTTTGGATGTCGCTGACTTGTATCCTGCTGTGAGGTTGCCGAGCCTCTACCATTGTGCACCAGGCGTCTCTCAACTTCTATAGGGTGTGCGTAGTCCTACACTGCTGTTTATCAATTTTATGATCATAACTTTGTAACAAAAAACCCCTGTTTCATAAACACACACACTTGCATTTATACTGAATTATTTGTGAAACAGGGGACTGGGGAAGTGCATTGAAAAATAGCACTTCCCTTATACTTAAATATAAATTATACTTTAACTAAGCTTTTTGAGTCCTCCCACAACCCCCTATTATTGTATAAGGTGAGAACCTTGCCTCAGGCAGCAGCGAGCGGCCAGTTACAAGGGGTGACAAAAAGTAGCCTCTTCTAACTTTAAGAGCCAAATGTCTAGGTTTTAAACTGGAAATTCGGCTCCGCTAGTGCAAGGAGTGCAATTGCACTCAATGCACTAGCGATGCTGCCCCCTTTTGACCCGCTCTGACGCTGATTTTTATGCGTGGAGCGGGAGGGCAGCTTCCTCAGCCGGCAGCAGCCCCAGGGTTGGTGCTGAACACACACATAACTCCTGGCTGGAGTCGAGCCAAGGGCCCCACTAACCCACAAGTGCCAAGCACATTATAAATCAAGCAGAGATCTGGATGTCCAAACTCTGAAGTCAGCAACATCAGGTTTAGGTTTTATGAGGTTCAACAAGGTAAAAAAATAAAGAAATTTACAACTGACCAAATACACCACCAAAAATGTTCATCATCCAGCATGGAAAAATATATAAAAAACAAACCTTTTTTAGTTTTAAATAATGTTAGTGTGTTAAGATATAGATTTCTGCATTCCAGCCAATTAGGGAACACTGGATTGGGAGACCAAGCCTGAAGATTATTAAGGGTAAGTTTTGGTGAGACTGCCTATAAGCACCATTATATTTTACCCATTGTGTGGATAAAAATCCATTACAGACGTGACCAAGGGCACCCCAGGGCAAGCGCTAGTGATGCCTCCCTTCTGCCACCACTGGGTTTCCCACTTTCATGTCTGAGCAGGTTTAGGGGAGGACTGCATCACTACTGCACTAGAAGAGATGAATTTCCATTAAAAACATTTTTTGGTTCTTTGTCTGAGGCAAGGTCCTCACCAACCACACTCAGATCTGGATTAAGACTAAACTGGGCCCTAGGCAAGGTAGTGTTTTGGAGCCCCACCCAACACTGAACCCCAACCTCAAAAGAGTCAGGAAGAGAGAAATACCACCCACAAATACCATGTCCATTTTACAAAAACACTCCCTTTTCCATGTTTGGAGGGCACTATGAGCCAAGACCAGGGAGCCTAGCATTGGTTCTGGATTCTGGGTGCCAATTCGTGACAATAACAGTGTGAAAATTGGTGCAGGAATAACTCACACACTGAGCAGGAAGAAGGAAAACAGCAACCTTTGCTAAGGATCACCGTCCAGGAATCTGAGCCAACCAGGATCATAATCAAGGACAGGCTGGGTCAAGCATGAAGATCCGTCCAACCGAGCAGAGGTACCAAGGGAGGAGAATCAAAACCAAAACCAAATGCAGACCGAAGATGAGAACCAAAGAAATCCAGCAATGTTCAAACGCTGAAGTTACTTCCTGGACATGCTAAGTATAACTGCACATGCGAGTCGCTTAAAAAGGCAGAGAAGGTAACCACAGGCTCTGGAATGGAGCTGCAGAACCTTACACTCTATCACTATTAACTACCAATAACCACTGAGCCACTTTATAGATCACATAGTAGGGTTGCCACCTGTTCAGTTTTGACCTGAACAGTCCAGTTTTTTGAAGGGCTGCCTGGGTCATAACTGCCTGCCCAGTTTTCCATATTAGGAAAACCGGACAGGATTTGATGCTGCTATCAGCCAATCACCACACGTCATAGTCCCGTCCCTGATGTCACAACCCACCTCTGGCACGCCACATCTCTGCTCCGTTATGTCACATCCCTGCTTGGAGTCAGATCGGGCAAAAAGTGGCAACCCTATGAGGAGGATTTTCATGATTATAAATCCTCAGACATGTCGAGGTCCTGTATAAGTCAAAGGTAGAGGCACCAATCTCAATTTTTGCGAGTTGAACCCGAAAATCTGAAAAATTCTGGGGGTTTTTTCACATAAGGGATATCATACCTGCATTTGTAAAAAAATTAATTAAAAATGGTAGGCATAGGTAAAAACATTTTGTAGAGTATGTATAAGGACACCCAAATCCAATAAAACCTGTCATTTTAATTCACTTTATTTCACAGAAAAACTGCACAAATTCTGTTGAGGTTCTTGTCAGACATTTTTGGCAAGCAACAACATTCACAAATTCATAAAATAAACTCCTGCTTTATTTGATCTTTACCTAATTGGCAGGGTTTCTTCCTTCTCTATACAAGGCCTCAACTACTGGAACTAAGTTCACATTTGAAAACTATAACCCCGAAAACTGTAGGTCTCTATAAAAATAAAAACATTTGCAAAAAACAGCTCTTATCTAAAACCCTGCTTCATTTAAATAAACCATTTTCATAATAATATACTTTTTTAATAGTATGTGTCACTGGGTCCAGCATCCAAAATGTGCTGAAAAAGTACCTCGGCTTATACTCTAGTCAGTGGGCAGTAGCTGAGATTGCAGTCACTTTTAATCATTCCTATACCAACAGTTTGCTTGGGGGGAGACTGCAATATCACACAGCGCCCTCTGTTGGTTATATGAAAGAATAACAGTGCGCCCTCTGTTGGTTATATGAAAGAATAACAGTGCGCCCTTTGTTGGTTATATGAAAGAATAACAGTGACTGCAATATCACACAGCGCCATCTGTTGGTTATATGAAAGAATAACAGTGACTGCAATATCACACAGCGCCATCTTTTGGTTATATGAAAGAATAACAGTGACTGCAATATCACACAGCACCCTCTGTTGGTTATATGAAAGAATAACAGTGACTGCAATATCACATAGCACCATCTGTTGGTTATATGAAAGAATAACAGAAACTGCAATATCACACAGCATCCTCTGTTGGTTATATGAAAGAATACACAGCGCCCTCTATTGGTTATATGAAAGAATAACCGTGACTGCAATACCACACAGCGCCATCTATTGGTTATATGAAAGAATAACAGTGCGCCCTCTGTTGGTAATATGAAAGAATAACAGTGACTGCAATATCACACAGCACCCTCTGTTGGTTATATGAAAGATTAACAGTGACTGCAATATCACACAGCGCCCTCTGTTGGTTATATGAAAGAATAACAGTGACTGCAATATCACACAGCGCCCTCTATTGGTTATATGAAAGAATAACAGTGACTGCAATATCACACAGTGCCTTCTGTTGGTTATATGAAGGATTAACAGTGATGGCAATATCACACAGCGCCCTCTGTGGGTTATAAGAAAGATTAACAGTGATGGCAATATCACACAGCACCCTCTGCACATGGTAGTTGGACAGTGGGACAATGCACACAGTAATCCGTTTGGCAATTCTCTATCACCATCAACTTTGCAAAGAAGTCCGGTTGATCGCTGGGGGGGTCGCTTTGGCGGAATGTGCGCTGCTACGAGACAGGGCTGTAGTTGTGTCTAGGCTTATACTCGAGTCAATAAGTTTTCCCAGGTAAAATTAGGTACCTCGGCTTATACTCGGGTCGGCTTTTACTCGAGTATATACGGTAATCATAAATAGAAAACTGCCATTTTAAGTCCTGAGGGCCGACCCCTGGGATCCTTACGATTCACAGTGCACATAAACAAACTATACTTGTTAGGTCACATGAGCCAATTACAGGACCAAGTTCTGTCATTTTCTCCCACACTTCTTCCTGTTACAGTTAGAGCTTCAGTATTTCTGGTCAGGTGATCTCTGAGGCAACACACAGACCATCACAAAATGGTGGTTTGAAGCAAGAGATGTAAAAGGTCAATATTTACTTAAAGGAGACATTTTGTGTAAAAAATAAGAATGTACCAGTGGGTTATACTCATTTAGATATAGAAGAATTGTGCTTAAAAAATTAGTGTTTCATGCTGATTTATTGAATATTTCTGCAAAAACCCTAATAATCCCTCCCTTCCACTTCCTGCTTCCTGAATTCCCAGGCTGTGCAGGGGAGTCTGCGGCTCTCAGCTCACTGCACTGTAGGACAGGAACCAATCAGCAGCTAGCAGGACCTGATAAGGAACTGAAGCCTGTGTGTGTGTGTGTGTGTGTGTGTGTATATATATCTATATATATATATCAGTTAAGAATTTTTAATATGTCACTTAATATGATATAAACTATCTGTTGCTTAAGTATACATTCTGGGGTATTGGTTTCCTTTCACAAGTAGTCTCTCAAGACATTGAGCTTTACCTCTCAGATCTCAATTTCAGCTCTTAGCCACATCTGGCTCCATTCTTATTTTTTTATTTTACGCCATAAACACAGTTAGCTGACTTACATGTGGCATCTCCTCCCTCTTAGTCCTATGGAAGTGCCATTGTTTGTGTTAGCCCTTAACACAAATGAGAAACATACAACTTTGCTTTATTTCCTGCTTTACAATAATGCCCATCGTTACACCTATTTCACTTTGCAAGATGGCAAAGTTTAATTTCAGTAAGAAAGGGGCATGAACCCCATAAGCATCCTGATCTTGCACCTGTATTTTTTTTTAAATAATATACTTCAGCAAGTATTTCATTTCATACCAAAGGCAGTGTTGAGGCATTTTTCTGCCTGTGCTTTAGTTATTGTATTCCATTCCTTAGGATATTCACCAGGTCTGGCCTCATATTCTTCTGCAAAGTGTTCATTAAATTCTTTAAGAACATATTTCCAATAATCAGAGGCCTCAATATTTGGATCAGGGAGAATATCCCAGTTTGGGTAAATTGTTCTGTATTCTTTATAGGGATGAGAAGAGCCACTTTGATGTATGAATGACTTATTGACAGATATATTAGTGGTGCAGATATCATAACAAAGAGGCTGAGTGAAAAAGGATCTGTATTTTCCCAATCATATTCCAGTAGCCATCATCTATTCAACAATAGTTATTGCTAATGTCTGATATACTACTAAATAAGTAGTATATTACCCTTGTCTATGCTTTTTACATCCCAACCTTTCCATTTACACTGTGTCTCAACTTTTTCCTTCAACCATGCACCTTACTAGTGATGGGCGAATTTGCGCCGTTTCGCTTCGCCGAAAAATTCGCGAATTTCGCGCGAAATTCGCGAAATGGCGAAAAATTCGCGAAACGGCGCCGGCGTCTCGTTTTTGACGCCGGCGCCCGTTTTTGACGCCGGCGCCCCTTTTTCCGATGCCGGCGCCCGTTTTTGGCGCCGGCGCCCGTTTTTGACGCCGGCGACTTTTTTCGAAAATTTTTTTTTTTTGACGCCGGCGAATCGCGCAAATTCGCCGCGAATTCGAGCCTGGCGAATAAATTCGCCCATCACTACACCTTACCTCTCCCAATATATTTTTATTCTTTTTGAGTGGGGGGCTGGTACACCTCATGTGACAATTCTCTGACTTCTCAGATATTTTTTATCACTTTTTGCACCACCAACTAAATTTGGGATACAGGCGGACAGTAGTTAATACCACAGAAGGTAAAGTTTTCTTCACTTGGAATAATGAAGCATTGCATGGGATCATCTAGAGGGAATACATACGAAAATATGTTGTGCAAACACAGGTATTGCAGTCTACTAAATATATAATATACTAATTGTCCTCATTAAAACATTTGCTCAAAATGTTTTAATTCTTGGTTGGAACTATGAGTGGTGCTGTGTTGTATAGTGTTGAGTATATATATATATATCTATATATATTCTTAGTCCAACCTGGTGCACTCACGACCATGATCAAAAAATGCCTGGGTGCTGATCTAAAAATGATAGCATAAACAAAAAACACACTCCAAGGACTTTGTAATGTGAACAAACAATTACTATTTATTTTGACGTTTCGGCGCTATCACTCGGGCCGTCTTCAGGAAGGTAAACACAACATATCAGTGACCCCATTTTAAAGGTGTAAAAAATGGTGCCAAACAAGCCTGCATGATGTCATTAGTGGGTGTGGCAAATTCAATATACAAACCAACACACTTAATAAGTGTTATAATACTACAACCGTCATCTAAGTGATAAGCATAATCTCACGTGAATAAGTGGGTAGACATGTGCTTGCATACCAGTATTCAACCCAGTAGCCACCGCATCATCCTGGCAGTGCAGTGCCTCTCCTCGCCTTACGTATCAAAGTTGCATTCAGACTGCGCTTCCCATAATAAACTTACATCACGATCCTGCGGTATATAAACACGTAGTTTGGGGCCCTTATCTTCTTTCTGATAAAACCTTCTGCTTCATAAGCACAACTGACATTTTTTTGTTTATGAAATACATCCCCATTATACAATTATTGTACCCATCAAAAAACACAGAAGACTTTTATTTTATCAGTTATCATAGCATGTGTTTTAATTTTAAAAATTTTATTTCAAGACACTTTAGAACTTAGGCAGATTTATTTCAAAGGTAACCCCCCCTGTTTTATTCTGACTAAAGTAATGTTCTTCTCCATTATTTTTTTCAAGTGGAAATAGTGAACAATGGTAGAAAACTATGCTACCTGTAGAGGAAAAAGGGAATTTGAAGAAACATTTTTAGCATGTGATACTTTTTCACAGATGAAGGCTATGGAGACATGTTTTCCTCACCGACTTGACTTTGTATCAATACTTAAGATTGCCAAATGCCCAAAACCTGCAATATTTAATAAAAAGATTTTTTTTATAGAAACAAATGGCCTACTCATTCCTCTTTGTAATAATGAATCATAAAGGAAAGGCACTATGCTTGTCTACCCAGTTAATGCCCCTGTATAATAATCTCCTCCTTGTATTTAAAGTACAAGGAAAGAAAAACCTATTGGCAGTGTCAATGTATTAGGCACCCCCAGTGATTACAATTGCCTACCTGTTACCCATAGGCTGATACTCCTTAAACAAAATGATGCACCATCAGAGAACTGCTTTGAAAAGTGAAGTGTTTTTTTTTACATATTGTACTTCAGCAAGTAGTTCATTTCATACAAAAGGCAGTTTTGAGGGATGTTTCTGCCTGTGGTTTAGTTATTGTATTCCATTCCTTGGGATATTCAGCAGGTCTGGCCTCATATTCTTTTGCAAATTGCTCATTAAATTCTTTAAGAACATATTTCCAATAATCAGAAGCCTCAAAACTTCGGTCAGGGGGAATATCCCAATCTGGATAAACTGTCCTGTATTCTTTATAGAGATGTAAAGACCCACTTTTATCTATAAATGATTTATCGCCAGATATATTAGTGGTGCAGATATCATAACAAAGATCCTGTGTGATAAAGGATCTGTATTTTCCCAATCCTGTAGGTCGATGAATAGATGCAAAGTGATTTTTATGATCAGTTCCACCAGCCTCACAGGGAACTCTACAGAAAGGACATTGCTTCCCACATCCAAATACTCTCTTAAACAATTCATCAACTGGTTTTACCACAACATTGGAGAAAATTGTTTCCTTGTCCACTGCTTTCATCTCAGATATGATTTCAGCTTCAGTGTCACTGAGAGATTTCTCAAGATTTCCAACAAATTCTTTTATATTTGCCTCATCTTTCAGGCAAAACAGATCCATATCATCTGATAACACTAGATCAGTCCTAAGTCCTTTCTTAAGGTGCTCAAGGAAATCAGAGACTTTCTGAAACGGAAAGGTCCTTGGCTCATTTAGGAATCTTTTTATCTTCTTTGTGATATTAGAAAGAATAATTGACTGCAGATGGTGGAAGTCACATTTTTCTAAAATACAGTTATCTATCCATTTTTTGACAAACGTTTCATAATCACTTATGTATTCTAAGTAGTCAGAAAAATTACTCTTTTCTAGAAGAGTTTTCATCACAGTGAACTGGAAGTATCCTCTTGTTCTATAATGATTGGATTCACTGTTCTCTAGAATGTGATCAACTATTTCATATCCAAGTTTTCGGTTTAGTTGCTCAATCAGAGCTGGTTTCAACCAGAAGTCACAGAAATGTTTTGCTCGCTCCCAGCTTTCATCTTTCTCCAGAAATAGATACTGAAAACTCTTACAATATTTTGGTTTCATCTCTCCAAGACAAATCAGAGGATCATTCTTCTTGACAAACTCTTTATGCATCTGTTGAAAATCACCAACTGCATTACCCAAAATAAAGAGTTTCAGATCCAGCTCAGCATCAGATGTGATCTGAAAATCTTTGTTTCCATCACACACTAAATTAATCAAATTTAGTAGTTCCAATCCATATGTTTCATCATAGTCAGATTCTGATTTTAGCTTACCCTTTATATACTCAGAACATATGTCTGAAAGGGACTTAAGAAATACTTCTAGTTCGTCAGAACTATAAGCACTACTCCCCAAAAATGTATGCCTTATTTTTTTAAAAAAACTTTTCACCTTATTTTCATGTACATGCAACTTTTCCTGCTTTGGAAGTTTGTTTATGTTGTTCAGTCTTTGATTGATACAGGAACCTTTTAATGTCATATCTCTTTTCAGTAATGTAAGAAGTTCAAGTTCAACATTAGGTTCTGGAAGGGCAGTAACATTTAACTCTGCTATAATATTTGTCCACATTACCTCAAATTCTTCTTCAAGTTTTTTTTCATCAGGTTTATATTTTTGTTCCCTACACTTCATCACAAGACTGGCGACCTTTTTATCAATAACTTCTTTGTATGCACTGATAATATTTTTTACCTTTAAGTTCTCTTTATGGATGCGAATAGCCTCATCACATTTGCTAATAGATGACGATTCCAGCTTCTTCCTAAGGCAACTCGCACTAGTTAGAAATTCTGCTTTGTACCTCTCTACTAGACTTGCATCTTTGTTTTCACTTGAAAAATATTTCTCTAATTCTGCCTGCATATTCACCTCCTCATTGCCAAGGATAACATATGCTGTACGTTTACATTGTGCTGCTTCACTATCCACTGTCTGTGCATTTTGATTCTTGATCACTGTTTCAGTCTCTGCTAGCCAATTATGCATTGACTTAGTGAACTTCCACTCTAGTTCTGAGTATTTCTTAGCCAGTTGGTTGTAGGCATTGGCTACTAAGCTGTTTCTAAAGCTGAAAATGAAGTTTTCATATTTCACAGCAGTCCACAGACTTTCTATCCACTCCATGAAGTCACCAATTTTGTGTCCCTTGTTCTTCATAGATTCAATTAAATATGCTTTAAGCTCATAGATTGTTTCACTGTAAGCAACGTTTATAGATGCCATTGGTGGGACTCCATTCCAGAGGCCAGGAATGTAGGAATTGTCTTTCTCTGGATCATATATCATAATATCAGAAAAAGCTGTAAATTTTGTCTTATTCTCCATATTTGCTGCAATTTTGGTCATTTCATTCAGATGTTCCAGAAGTTTCACTCTGTCTCGCCTGTTATTTTCATGTGCAGAAACCTCACTTACATTCTGATGTACAAAATAGCACTTAGGTTTCCTTCCAATCTCTTTCATTCTTAGAAATGCATGGACCACTATCTGCAAAATATCTTTCATCTCAGTTGTATTCTCCATGGCCATGTTTACAATTGTGATGTCACTCAACCCAACGACCAGCGTTGCAAGTTCATTATCATGTTCATTGCTGTTTTCCAGAGAAGTCAATTCTGGAGCTCTCAATCCTTCAGTGTCAATCACCAGAATAAACTCACAGCCCAGCTCTCCTTGAAAATTTTCTCTTACTTTCATTAGTGTCATAAAAGCTCCTCGTGTGCATCGTCCACTAGAGACTGGAAACTGCAGCCCAAACATTGTGTTAAGAAGGGTGGATTTTCCTGTGCTCTGCACCCCCAATACAGTGATTACCCCCATTCTGCAGCATTTCCCTGTTTTATTGTCCAGTTCATGTAGTACATCCTGTAGCCACTGCAGTGGGATATTAGAAGCATCTCCATCTATCAGCTCCAGTGGGAATCCACGCAGTAAGAGATCAGCGGCATATGTTGGCAGTTGAGCAAATTTTCTTTTTTTTGCATTTTCTTCCTTCAACATAAAATGTTCTGCCTCATAAAACTGACCTAATTCTCTCAAAAAATGTTCAATACCCAGGGAACTGTCTGATATTTTCTGATCAAGCTCAGACAGCTGAGTCATACTGTGACTGCTTGTCATTTGTTTATACTCAGTTTGTAAAGCAGAGAGGTTATTCATGGCAGATAAATCAAGATAAAATCTAAGCCATTTCAAAAAATAGTGATTTTCAGTATGGTTCCTTTTCTTGATTGAATCAATAAACTTACTAATGCCATTTGGCATTTCACACTGATACTGTTGCGTACGGTTTTCTACACGTTGATTTTGTAGTTCCACTTTGTAATGCTCTCCATTTTTATCACCTTGTTTTTTCATTTGACACATTTCTTTTTCCAGCTTAGCCAGATTTTTCCATAAATTGCCCTGCAGCTTCATTGTAGTCTTCTTGTACTGTGCAACATCTTTTATTTCCTCTGCAATGGCTTCGGCATCTGCCTTTGCATTCTGACATTCTATTCCATTCTCATCTACAGAGATTCCTAGTTTGGAAGCAATTTCTGCCATATCTTCCAGTTTCAGGAAATTACATTCTTTTTTAATAAAATCGACAGCAGTTGCTCGAATTTTCTTTGTGATTATTGCTTCACTGGTTTTACTTTTGAACTGAAGTACAGTAACATTATTGAGATTTGTGCTTTTGTCAATTTTACTGTTTGCCTTGACAATAATGACAAAGGTTGTCTTAGAGTTTTTATATTGGGATAAAAAGTCATAGATAGGCTGATCAATATTTTCCACAAAAATAAAAACAGCTGATGAGATCTGTGTTAGAAATGCAAACTGCATCAAGTTGTCCTCCATGTTTCCATGAAGGTTTGCAAATGCAGCTGGCTCTGAGAAAATATCTGAATTACCTTTACCTGCTGGAAAATACCAGGATATTTCTGTCAGCCCCTCAGATATCTCCCTTGTGACATCAGCACCTTCCATATTATTGTGAACAAAGAATTCGTAGGTGTGCTGAGCTGGGCTGAGAACTTGATTTAGAATAGTAGATTTAGATAATTTACTTTCACCCAATCTAACAAAACTGAATGTTGGCATAGATATCTGAACAAGATGTGCTTGTGTAAATCCCTTTGTTTCAGCTAGAGACTGAGGTCTCCATCTTTTTACAATATCTCTCATTCCCCAAAGCATGAAGGTACAGCCTGGGCCATCAACATCAGGGAGCAGCAAAGGGACAGCAAATTGACACATAGACATTTTCAGTATAATCTCCTGCTGCAAAAAATTGTCACAGCGATGCAAGACAAAGCAAAGGACATCTAGGATATGAACAGCGTTATCATCTGTGTGATCCTGAAGATCTTCATTTTCATCCTCACTTTTTGTAACTATGCTTCTGGCTGTTCCATTTAATGCAATTACTTTATGTATAAAATTCCAGGCTGCAGACTCTTTTTGCCAATCTTCCATCCGCTGTAAACATTCTTGATCAATCTGAAGAAAGTCTTGTAATGTTAGAGTTTTGTTTTCATATGGTTCCATTTTCATTTTCCTTGATAAGTCACTAAATAAGTTTTTTTTATCTGGAAAAAAAAAGAAAGTAAGTGTTTATAAAACATGAAGTTCTACTTAAGATTCACTCCATAAAATAATATCAATTGCCTAGGTGCCAGAGCTCAAGGAGAGAAAGGAGAAAAGTGACAACTCTCAAAAGTGATGTAAATATAGAATATATTTTACAGTTTAGTCACATACTGAGACCATCATTAGGTAGACATGCATATTGTATTTTTGATCTAATAGACATGAGTGTCATCATTTATGAAAATATGTAATAGAAAGTAAAAGATTCCCACCTTTACATTAGACATTAGAGTCCTGTTAAATACTTTCTCAGAGAAGGAAGCCTTTATTTGATTCATGTCTTAGTGCCGATACAAAATTTGGCAGCACGGGAGACCTCTCCCTACACGACCATTACAATACTTTCTTAATTATGGAATAAACAATATTCATATTATAATCCTTGGTTTCAAGATATTGCACCATGTTAGCAGTTGAGCAAATGCAGAAAATGTAAAGTTTTGTGATACCTTTTATCAGGCCTGTGTGCTCTGAAAGCTTGCAATTTTTATTTATTTAGTTTTCTTTGTTTCAAATTAGTTAGTATGATGTCTAAACAATAATTCAATTCTTGATTGGTTCTGTTAGAATATAAATATATTGTAAGAAACTTACCCTGGTGGTCTAATGGGCAGCGGGGTCCACACCGCTGCGCCGCTCCTGTCCTGCCCTTGCCGGCGCCATCTTTGATTCCTAGGGCGCGCGCGGCGTGTCTGCGCGTCTCTTAAAGGCGCAGGCGCAGTGGCGTGATTGCGACAGCGCGCAACGCCACGAAATTGTGCATGTTTTGGCGCCAATTGGATCCTTATTTAAGGCCCATTCAGACCTGTAGCCAGTGCCCGTTATAGGATCATATCCTGTGGTTTCCTGAGCTTTTGCTACCTGTTTCTCAATTTGCTATCCTGACTGATTATCCGTGTTTGACCCAGCCTGTTCCTGACTACTCTGCATTCTGTATCCTGACCCTTGCCTGCCTACGACAACTCTTCCTGCTTAACCCCTTGCTTGATCACCCAGTTTGACCCTTTGCCTGTTTGACGATTCTGATATCCGCCTGCCTCGACCCAGCCTGTCTGCCCATCCTTCTGCCTTATCCAGTCTGTCTGATTATCTGGTTTTGACCCCTTGCCTGCCTGATGATTCTGTTATCTGCCTGTCCTAATCCGGTCTGTTCCATTTCCACCAGACGCCTTGTCCTTGACCTTCTGCCCAAAGACTCTTGCTATCCGGTCGTGCCCCTTTGCCAGCCAGAACTCCTCGCCTTGTACCCCTCGTTAAGTCCAGGTGGCACCCAATTAAGCTTTGGGCTCCTCAAGAAAGCCCAAAGGTGGTCACACTACTGGTGAAGCCGAGCTGAGACCAGGGTCCTTGGCATTTGTTCTGGTATTGGGTGCCGGCCGTGACATTTCTATAGTACAATATGCATTTAATCATCATTTGTTTATTGTTCACCATTGTTTAGTAAATCATTTTTAACAAAAAATATTAAATGTGCGGAGGCCTATTTATTAAAGGTCAAACTTTAGTGATCTTAGAGGTTTTTAAAACCACAACTAAACTCACTTTCTTTCAAACCACAAATGCGATGACATCTATTAAAAAAATCTGAATAAAAAAAGCAAGGATGGAAAATAAAAGCAAGGATGGAAAATAATGCTGTATGTGCTAAAAAGTGCCAAAAACTCGGAATACCTCTAAAACCTTAACAATTCAAGCTTTTCGGACAATTACTAGCAGAAAAAAATCTGAAAACTACTAGCATTGAATCCAGGATTCGGTTTGGGATTCGACCAGGATTGTGCCTTTTTCAGCAGGATTGGGATTCAGCGGAATCCTTGTGCATGCCAAAACTGAATCTGAATCCTAATTTGTATATGCAAATTAAGAATGGGAATGGAAATCACGTGACTTTTTCCTTTCCTGACCCTAATTTGCATATGCAAATAGGATTCAGATTTGGTTCAGTATTCAGCCAAATCTTTCACGAAGGTATTTGGCCGAATCCCAAAAAGTGGATTCAGTGCATCCCTACTGAATTTATAATGATTTAAACTGTATAATAGGATTAGCAAAGCTCCCACTGACTTCTATAGGACCTTGCCAACTTTTAACTGGTGAAATTTTGTATTAGTCATTTTTCTCGTTTTTACACTAAATCTTGAATTTTTAGAGCCTTAAACCATGAATTTTTTGATATTTGTGGAAAAAACAAAATGTAGTTGTTAGTTAATGGGCCCGTAGTATTAAACTATATCTGGTTACATTGGAAGATCAGATTTTATATATTTGTAAAGTTTAACAGTTCCTTATACAGTATCAGTTGGCGCTACCATACTTGAGCTTCCTTATTTCTTACACTCTTAGGGACCCATTTACTAAAAGTCGAATTTCATTAAGTTAAGATTATTAAACTTGCTTATGTTAAGCATTCTAAGAACATCAAGATGCATTTTTCAAAATGTCAGCAGTTGCTTTTTGCTAAGAATAGTATAATACATAGTCATTGTGGAAAGTGAAACTTACATCAAGAGGGTTATTTATTCAAGTCTGAAAAATTATATGAAATCCAAATTTTTTGTTAAAAAAACCTCATATTTTCCAAGATTTATTATATGGAAAAAGTCAGAATCCAAAAATCAGGCATCTCGGACCTACTGAGGTTGTACGGTATATAAGCCAATGAGAGAGGAATTAGCCCCGAAAATCTGACTGTTTCATATTTTTCAGGCAAAAAACCTTATTCGCCATTAGTGTTTTTGTGAGAACTTTAATTTCCACATGAAAACATATGTTGAACTCATATTCCTTAATTCCAGCACACTATGATTGGCCCAGAATTCCTGGAAGTAACAGTCATGAACAAATGAGCAAATCTGCATTACCATAATCTGTAACATATTGATGAGTAATTGGGTGGTGCACCCACAGGAATATGAAATTGTTAGCTTTTATGTGAAGTGGACTGGCTTTAAAATGGAAACATAATGGAAGCATAATTCATAATCAACCATGTATAGAACAATTTTTACTGTATAAGTTGATAGAAATAAAGTGTGGAAGCCTCTACAATAATATGTATATTCATGTTTGAAGGCCAATATATTCAAACTAGAAAACAAATCAGGCTGCATGTGTAAGGTCATATTTGCCAGAATTGGCGAAGAAGGGGGTCAAAGTTTTTTTTAAAGAGACAATACTTCTATCAAATGGTCGAATAGTCGAACGATTTTTAGTTCGAATCGTTCAATTCGAAGTCAAAGTCATAGTCGAAGGTAGAAGTAGCCAATTCGATGGTCGAAGTAGCCAAAAAAATACTTCGAAATCCGAAGTTTTTTTCATTCGAATCCTTCACTCCAGCTTAGTAAATGTGCCCCCAGTTTTGATTCTTAGTCATTTTATATTGTTAATAATATATCCCCGGTTGTACAATATATACATATTAGAAGTTACCTTGAAGTGGCACCAGAGGCCTCATGTTTCCCCATATTTTAGGAAAGGGTGAATTACACTGAAATCTCAGTAGGTTATGTAAAACATGTGACATCACTAAGCACTGATTATAACTGATGATTAGGGATGGGTGAATTTGACCCGTTTCGTTTCGCCAAAACGTGAAAAAAAATTGTTGTGAAGCTAAATATTTTAGTTGCGCGTCTTTTTTTTTTTTTTTAACGCACAACACCATACAAGTCTATGGGCGTAATTTCCGTGTCAAAACGAGGCAAAAAAATTTGCCCATCCCTATCATACAATAGTCCCATTTGTAAGGATTTAATTTGGATATCTATTTTTGTCTTAAATCATTTAAACATTCAATAAACCCAACTACATGGTACTATTTTATTAATACAGAAATAAAGAAAACAATTTAAATTATTTTTTAATTAATTTAGAAAAATTGAGTTTCTTTAAGATGGCTTTCTTGTAATTTTGAGCTTTCTGGATAATGAGTTTTCAGATAACTGATCCTATACCTGCATAAAATTATGTGTACATACATATGCATACTAAGGGGGTTACTTATTAAAGTCTGAATGCCAAAAACTCAAAAAATTCTAGTTTTTTTAACTAGAAAATCCTAGTTTTTAGCGGAAAAAAACCCCCCAAATTTTTCAGGATTTATTATCCCCCTTAGTATGTAAAAAGTTTGAATCCAAAAATCTGGCATCTCATACCTGCCGAGGTTGAATACTGTATTAGACAATGGGAGAAGTCCCGAAGATATCCTGATCTGCACTGGGTTTCCTGCAATAATTTGAATATTTGGTGGTTTTTGGGCATAAAATCAAAAAAAAATCTGATTTTTTCACCATTTTTTTTTAGTTTTTTCCCGCACGCGTGTGGATTTGGTTGGTGTAGTTTTCACTATTTTGATAATTTACCCCCTAACTGTAGCTTGTAAGATAACAATAGCCTTGGATATTATGTTTGCTCAATAAATCATTGAAGCCTCTCCTAAAGTTATTAATAGAAAGCTAATTTTTTTAAATCTAAACATGTTACATGATATTTATGGATCTTTTGTATTTTAAGAAAAATAACATAGGAAATGCTTAGGACTAATGCTTTAGAATATTATTATAGAATAAATCAGTTCTCTGAATTTGTAATCACATTAAAATGAATGCATTCATGTGTTTGAGCAAATATAAAATCTACTGTAGGAGTTATTTACTTTCCTTGCAGTGCCAATGCTAGAGAATTAAGGGGAAAAATTACATGTCCCTTAGTACTCATTTAACAATCACATGTGTCCCAGACACACTTTGCACCTTGTGCTGGATTGAAAATTCAGGGTGAGGTTTAGACCGTCCTGGGGCACAGGCCAACCCTGTACTTCACAACTGCCACATGGAATGAGGTAAGGGCAGGACCTTGTTGTGCCCTGCATCTCCTCTTCCACTTCTGAACATGACTGACAAGTTAGGGTTCGGGTGGGGGGGTGGGTTCATTAAAAGAAGTTACACAGGTATGGAATTATAAATTACAGAATGCAAATATTTTGAAACATGATTCAAACCTCTTTAGAAAATGTTATATCTCACCTTTGGTAGTTTCTGTTTTTTGTTCTTTCTCATCATCCTCTTCATGCTTATTGATAGCATTATCTGAATGAAATTTAGGAAAAATAACCAAATGAAAGCATTACAATTTCATTGGCATCATCCTCTCTTCAAAATAACGCATTCTGTCTATCTATTATGATCATGCCTTTCCCCTTCTCCTTTCTATGTCATTCACATTGACTTATATACAACCATGAATGGTCTAAGATGCCAGATTTTCAGATACGGATGTTTTCCATACTCAGGGTATACTAAATCCAGAAATTTTTTTGTTTTTTTCCCACTTAAAATATAGATTTTATAATAAAAAACCCTAAAATTTTTAAACTTTTTAGCATTCAGACTTTAATAAATAACACCCTTGGATTGCATTTGTTATCACTGCAATTACTGACTCGGCATTTCCCAAGCACAAAGAGCTGGTGCTTTTACAAACAAAGGGGCAATAAAATCCTAAATACAAATATATACAAACTACCATTGCATTATAAAACAAGTCATTATATTCTAGTAGGAGAAGAAAGCACAGTTGTAATACTGTCCTTATATTCTGTTCTATAAAAACAGTAGTTCTCGGTGATGCTTTGCAGCAACACTGAGCTTTATCATCTCATTACTCTAGTCTTGTTCTCCAATGCGTAGTGCATGCAGAGAAAAGTAATTTGGATAATTATTTTTCACAATGTAAGAAACATTTCTAGCTCAGAAGAAAACACATCTATATGTCAAACCTTTAGTAATGTTTTACTGAGAGATAACTATCATTACCACATGGTAACATTTAACAAGGCTTTATAAATCAGCCCCTAAGTAACTGACCTTGTAAATTACCTGTGATTTCTTCCTTTGCTTCCATTGTGCCAAAATTTGAGGGATCTATGGGAGCAAACAATTATGTAATTTAAAGAGGACCCGTCACCCCAAAAAATTATTCAAATTCCTATTTTATCACATTAGTCAAGCAAAATTAACTTTAATAACAAAATATAAATGATTTGAACCTTGTCGTGCATGTAAAAATTGTTGCTCACGTCAAAATTATTTTGATGCCCATTGGCTTCAATGCATTTTTCGGATTTTTTCGCAGTTTCGCAAATTTTTCAGCAAAGTGAAGAGGGACAGATTTGCCCATCACTACTTCCGTGTAAACAAGTTCTCGTGTCTCGCATGAATCCTGTATGTCAAGTTTACAGTTATGGAGAAGCTTATTCTATGGTGGGGTGAACTGAGAATAAAATGAGCTGTTTTATGCCACAATTGTCCAGAAGAACCAGAATTTTAGAAAATGAAAGTACTTTCGGTGTCACCGTTTGCCTAGTTTAGTGCAAGAATAACAAAACAATGTATAAACATGATGCATTCCCAGGACACTGTCCTATCCACCAAACTCATAACATTCAGCATGAAGGACACAGAGAACGCATGGGACTTAATTTATGTGCAAAAATGTAATGGTGTAAGTTGATGTGTCTGTCCTACATAGAGGACCTTTATGCAGATATTATATTTTGCAATAGAACCTGGGCTTTTTTGGTTTTTTTGGGTGGTCAGTCTGCTGCCTTTCAGACGCTATATAAGCTCATAAGATATATTTTGTATATTATTAGGATATAACATCAGATTACTCACCTTGCAAATTATTTGGTATTTCTTCCTTTTTGCCAATGTTATTTTCTTCTATTGTAGTAGGGGGTGAGTAATCTATGGGGGGTACACTGATTAAGTGAGCAGAACAGTGACACAGTGGGTGGGCTAGGATTTTGGGTTCAATGTCATCCAGGACACTATCTGCAAGGAGGTCACTTTTTCTCCCTATATTTGTGTAGGGTACTGTTACTGTTTTGACATATCATGTGTTATCATTAATTATAGAATAAATAAATGTTTCTTTTATTCATAGAATTACATTGGAATTATTGAATTCATGATTTGATCAACCAAATATATAAGTTATTGTATATGATAACAGAAGTCATAAACTGCATTATGGGTTATAGAGAGAGGCAAACTGTTCCCTTTAGTTTGAAGAGCAATTATCTTAATATGGGCTAGTAGACCTGTAGCAAACTTTGTATATTGTATTATATTTTATATTTACATTTTAGTTTCAGTTTGTTTCTTTTTTCAATTAATCAAGTGATCTTTAGAAAATGATTATAAAGTAAAATATATTTAATTTCCCATATCCACTAAGGAAATTTATTTTTGTAAACTAGTTATATATTATAATAAAATGATATATTGTTATATGCATATACAGTGTTTTTTTAGTAGCAGTATGCAACAATCCCTGTTTTGTTTAAAGGGTAAGGCATTTTTCATTAGCAGTATGCACAAAATGTTAATGTCTTAAATATATTGATAATGGGTTGAGTGCAGAGGACTCTTGTAATTGTCTATATACATATACACATATATATACAAACAATTACAGAATTTGAAGTTGAATCTAAATGGCTAACATTTTCTAGAAAGACTTCTAAAATAAATTAGGGGGCATTGTTACCTCTTTTTAACATTATAAAAAATAAACATTTACCTTTGGAAGGTTCTGTGTTTTCTTCTTTCCTTTCGGCTTCATCTACCATTTCTATGAAAAAAGATTGCAAAATAAAGTATTTACATACTGAATTTAAAAACCCTATTTATATGGACTACAATTTCTTTCCTAGAAGTCCATGCACAATATCTAGATGCACATTTTTATGTTGGTGATACTGATTTAAACATTTACTTTTGGAAGGTTCTGTATTTTCTTCTTTCCTTCCAGCTCCTTTCTCATTCATTGCATCTACTATTTCTATGAAAAAATAAATTGCAAAATAAAGCACTTACATATTGATTCATAAATTGTATTTATATGGCCTACAATGCCTTTCCTATAAGTCCATGCACGATATTTCCATGCACATTTCTCATTATGGTAATACTGAATTAAACTGTAAACATTTACCTTTGGAAACTTCTGGGTTTTCTTCTTTCCATTCAGCTCCATTCTCATTCATTGCAACATCATCTACTGTTACTATGAAAAAATGCAAAAAAAAGCACTTACATATTTAATTCATAAACCCTATTAAAAGGCCCTCAATTTCTTTCTTAGAAGTTCATGCACAATTTCTACATGCACATTTCTCAATTTGGTGATACTGAAGGAAACATTTATCTTTGGAAGGTTCTGGTTTTCTTCTTTCCTTTCAGCTACTTCATTCAAAATTAATTAGTTAGAGGTGCACATCATAATACAGTAATAATTATTTGGTGCTCAGGAGTCCCGTGTGAGATCCCCTAATAATGCACTAAACATTAAGAAAAGCAGTGCACCCAAATTGTAAGATCTAGCTACATGCACATTTATCATTGTGGCAATACTGAATTAAACATTTACCTTTGGAAGGTTCGGTGTTTTCTTCTTTTTTCTTTTTAGCTACATTCTCATTTAAGGCAACATCATATACAATTTCTATGAAAAAAATAGCAAATTAAGCATTTACACATTGAAATTATAAACCCTCTATTTGACCTACACCTTCTTTCCTAGAAGTCCATGCACAATATCTACATGAGCATTTTATTTTTTGCCAGTCCCTGGTCTTTCCCTTGTTTGTTATAGTTTATACAGGAGCAGTGGCCAGCTAGCTCCCACCCTTTCCAGCTATAGGCAGGTGAATGAAGTGGTGGCCAACAAAAGGGCAACCAAGTTTGGGAGTTTTAACAGCGGCAAGTAAGTTGCAGGTAAAACTTGGTCCCAGTGTAAAATGCATAACGATGGAGTACAATTCTTAATGAATCAGTGAAAGTTGAGCATAGGACTGGCCACATGTGGGATTACTTTGACATAGTTGGCCATCTTAAATATATTACAATATATGGACAAACAATCCCTGTTTTGTTTAAATAGTAAGCATGTAGATAAGTCTGTCTATGCATGTATAAATATATGGAATTTATTTAGAAAGGTTGAACTTGATGGATCATTGTCCTTTTTCCACCTAACTACTATTTGTAAGTATGTGTGTAATTGCATACTAATACATTAGAATTAAGAATTCACCTTCTAAAGTTTCTGTGTGTTCTTCTTTTCCATCATCTTTTTCACTCATTGTCATTGTATTATTTTCTGAGAGAAATATGAAAATAATGAATATGAATAATATAAAAATACCTGTGTCCTCTCTAAGCTACATATAAGATAAGCTGTATATTATACTTTTTAAAAATAGCAGTTTCTGTCAATTTCAATTTCGTAAAATAGAATTTTTTTTTTTAAATCTGTTCATGGAGTTGATTATCTGAACAATAATCTGTAGAATAAACCCTTAAAAAATATAACCTTAGTAACTTTGATATTCAAAATGTAATTCATATGCCCTATACCAATAAATGTAATAATTAACTTTTTAAAGTTTATATATGTTCTTTCTTTTCCATATACTTATTGTATTTTAGTATATAACAGATTTACATTCAATCATGTATTACGTAATTGGGAGAGAATACCCAGTAATACTTTACATTTATATTATAGATTTGTTTATCTATATGAATCCTCCTAGGACCCAGTATTATTTTTTACTGTTTAGATGAATTTAAGTAGCCTTAAATAATGGTCCTTATGATATTATACCTGCTGCCCCTTAAGATAGTCAGTGCCAATCAAGTATAGGGCAACTCGGTCTTTGACACCAGAATTGAAAATATATTTTACATGATCTACCTAAATTGATTAGTAGATGTGATGTCATAATTTGATCATGCTTTCTTTCCATATTTTTGTTCAATTGTAGGCTGGCACAAAACGGACTTCACTCCAAAATATGATGCAGTTTATTAAACAAAAAAGAACATCTCAAAAAGTAGCCTTACATGCTTTGTGCTTGTAGGCACTTAATCATAGGCTAAGGATATTCTGCACAGACAGTGGTTTATAAATGGAAACAAACCAATCAGAAAAGTACTTTGAACAGCCAATCAGAAAGGTTAGTATATATATATATATATATATATATATATATATATAACAAACAAGGGAAAGTTGTGCTCACCACTATTTTTTAAAAACCATTAGGCGGGGGTGCAATGAGGGTGTGACCACAAAATACATATAGTCAACTACAAGAGGTCCTCTGCACTCAACCCATTATCAATATATTTAAGACAGAGACATTTTGTGCATACTGCTACTAAAAAATGCCTTACCCTTTAAACAACACAGGGATTGTTTGTCCATATATTGCAATATATTTAAGCTGGCCAACTACGTCAAAGTCATCCCATATCTGGCCAGTCCTACGCTTAATTTTCATCTGATTCATTAAGAATTCAATTGCATAAGTATACATTTTACAAAGGGACTAAGTTTTACCTGCAACTTACTAGCTGCTTTCAAAGTAAAACTCCCAAACTTGGCTGTGACCAGCTCCATGTTGTAGCTCCCACCCCTCCCAGCTATAGTCAGGTGATCCCACTGGTGTCTAATAAAAGGGCAGCCAAGTTTGGGAGTTTTACTTTGAAAGCAGCTAGTAAGTTGCAGGTAAAACTTAGTCCCTTTGTAAAATGTATACTTATGCAATTGAATTCTTAATGAATCAGATGAAAATTAAGCGTAGGACTGGCCAGATATGGGATGACTTTGACGTAGTTGGCCAGCTTAAATATATTGCAATATATGGACAAACAATCCCTGTGTTGTTTAAAGGGTAAGGCATTTTTTAGTAGCAGTATGCACAAAATGTCTCTGTCTTAAATATATTGATAATGGGTTGAGTGCAGAGGACCTCTTGTAGTTGACTATATATATATATATATATATATATATATATATATATATATATATATATATATATATATATATATATATATATATATATATATATATATATATATATATATATATATATATATATATATATAATTGAGTTGTCCAGGAATATAAGGCTATACAATAAGTACAAACGTTAAAAGCTTAAAATTCATATTTCTACAAAATAGAGAAATTCTAATAGTTAAATGATTGTATAAAAATAGTATTGCAGTTAAGGTGACAGTTTTAGTATTTTCAGAGTTATTCAAGGTTTAAAGTATTAGGAATATTTTTAGACAAATTCTCAATTTTTTTATACAAAACAGGATACATTGTATTCTAAATTCATTCCTGAAGGTTGTCTAGTTTCTTGAAAGAACATCTATTTAGCTTCTTGTTTAATAAGTCTATCCAATGTATTTCCACCTCTAATGTGTAACAAAACCTTTTCTATGCCATATCTAGTATAGGTTAATTGAAAACAACTAGACTTGCGGAGCAATCATTGAAGAAGTTTCACTACTCATCCGAGCAGCTTCTTCAGTTCAACTGGGAAATTCTCAGCATATAAACTCTTCCACTAATCCAATCACAATGGCACATTGCAACTCTCCAGTGAGGTGACATCTGAAATTTACTGAGGTGTTGATTCTGTGTAGTTACTGTGATAGGATTATCCAATGTGTCATGTAACTCCTAGAAACAGGTGTTACTAGGGAGTATTCATGCAACTCTCACAAATAACACCTGTTACTGTAACACCTGTTAAACGAAATCCCTGATTTTTGGATTATCAAACGCAAATCACAATGTCATGAAACAATTTTAGGGACATCTGCCTTTGACTTCTACATGACCTTGACAGGTTTGAAATGGATTATTTTTGGATTCAGAGTTTTAGAAGCTTTGGTGTGCAATAAAATCTCTAAAAATTATACTTTTTTCCATTAAAAGTTCATGTTTTCCCTTTAAAAAGCTTGACCAGATAAAGGCCCCCTAAATAAACCCAGTAGGATTTGATTGTCACCAATGAGGATTAATTATATCTTAGTTGCAATAAAGTACAATGTACTGTTTTATTAAAAGGAAATCATTTTAGATTTGATTGAAAAGGAGTCTATAGGAGATAACCTTTGTGTGTTTTTATTAGCTGAATGCTCGAGCACGAAAGCTTGAATGTTATTAAATGGTGCCCTTGTTGATAATAATGGACTTCATAAAGAGAAAAGTGTGGCATAGTTACATAGTTAAATTGGGTTGAAAAAGACAAAGTCCATCAAGTTCAACCCCTCCAAATGAAAATCCATACACACACCCCTCCCTACTTTTAATTAAATTCTATATACCCATATCTATACTAACTATAGAGCTTAGTATCACAATAGCCTTTGATATTATGTCTGTCCAAAAAATCATCCAAGCCATTCTTATAGTCATTAACTGAATCAGCATCACAACATCACCCGGCAGTGCATTCCCCAACCTCACTGTCCTGACTGTGATGAACCACCTACGTTGCTTCAAATGAAAGTTCTTTTCTTCTAGTCTGAAGGGGAGGCCTCTGGTACGGTGATCCACTTTATGGGTAAAAAGGTCCCCTGCTATTTGTCTATAATGTCCTCTAATGTACTTGCAAAGTGTAATCATGTCCCCTCGCAATCGCCTTTTTTCCAGAGAAAACAACCCCAAACTCGACAGTCTACCCTCATAATTTAACTCTTCCCTCCCTCTAACCAGTTTAGTTGCACTTAGTCTCTGCACTCTCTCCAGCTCATTTATATCCCTCTTAAGGACTGGTGTCCAAAACTGCCCCCATACTCCAGATGAGGCCTCACCAGGGACCTATAAAGAGGCAGAATTATGTTTTCATCCCTTGAGTTAATGCCCTTTTTTATACAAGACAGAACTTTATTTGCTTTAGTAGCCACAGAATGACACTGCCCAGAATTAGACAACGTGTTATCTACAAAGACCTCTAGATCCTTCTCATTTAAGGAAACTCCCAACACACTGCCATTTAGTGTATAACTTGCATTTATATTATTTTTGCCAAAGTGCATAACCTGCATTTATCAACATTGAACATGAAACATTGCCTTGTCCCTTGCTTAATTAAAGCCCCTTTTTATTGAATTGCTGCCAAAGTTTAAATCTATTAGTTGTGTCCAGCCAACCTGATCAATTTTAGCTTAAAGCTAAGAGGCCCATTAACTATCAAATAGATTTTTTCAGAATCTCTAAAAATGTGTGGTTTTCCTATTTTTAAAAGTTCTAAAAATGATTTACTAAGTATAAAAACCACAAAACCCTCTTATATAAAACTTCCCCAGTTTAAACTTGTAGAGGTCCTTTAAAAATTAATGGGAGCTGCCCTGATTCTACTGAATTGTTTTTTAAATACTTTGGTCTTTAAGAAGTTATTTTTTCACTAGCAATAGTCTGAAAAACTCAAATTTGTATATGTTTTAAAGGTATTCACATTTTTTCATGACATGCGTAGTTTTAGAGAAAGTATGTGATAAAAATTTGCAAAAAGCCATTTTAAGTAACACTTTTATTACATTGTCCCTAAGGAGAGCTGGGGGGGATGCGGTTGAGGAGGGGTGGGAGGATCTCTGTACTAGCCCCAGATGTTTAATACAGAGGAGGTTGCTTCCACTACAATAATGAGCTCTGTGTAAACAAGCTGTCCTCCCTCATTTGTTGCCTATGTCTAATGTTTACATACAAGAATGAATTCATTCTACATGGAGTTTAACTAATAATGGTCCTATACGACTCTCATGATTGTCCTGAAGAAGCAGAAAGTTGAAAATGAACGTTTCATAGTTTGTCTTATTTAGTCAAGAAATAACAACCATATATATTTATGAATATAAAAAGGCATGCCTATTTTCCTGCATTACCATCTTTTCTACCCACTTAACTTTAATAGGGATAATTACTAAACCTCAAATTTATCTGGTCGGGTTTTTTGGGGCAAAACTCAAGGTTTTCAGGTTTTCTCAAACTCAAATTTTTCGAGATTTATAAAAGCCTGATGCAGCAAAATGTCTGAATCTGAAAATCCGCCATCTCAGATCTGCAGAGGTTGTAAATAAGTCAATGACAGAGGTCTCTATCCTAATTGTAAGTTATTATGGCTTGTGCTGGGTTTAGCCTGAAAATATAATCATTTCTGGCTTTTTGGGCAAAAATCCCAAAAAATCGTATGATTCAGGGAAAATTCCCGAAAAAATGGTATGATATAATTTTTCATATGAATGTTTGGGTTTGGTTGTGTTTTTTTTATTAAAATAATGAGATAAAACTGGATTTGAGTAAATAACCTCTTAATATACCATTATGTACATTACATAAAAAGAAGAACATGGAAATTTACAATCTCAAAAATAAGATTTAAATTACCAACCTTGCAAAATATTTGATATTTCTTCCTTTTCTTGAGTTTCATTTTCATCCATTGTACTAAGAGGTGAGTGATCTTTGGGAGCAGATAATTAAATATTAAAAATGTAGGATTTGCATACCAAGTATATACCCACTTTGGATGGCTTTTAATGCTGTTAATGATTAATGCTATTTCTGAGAAACCAACTTTAGGGGGCACATTTACTATTGGTCGAATATTGAGGGTTAATTAACCCTCAATATTCGACTATCGAATTTAAATCCTTCGACTTCGAGTATCCTTTTTGTTGTGCGTCTTTTATTTTATTTTTTTGAAGCACAACACCATACAAGTCTATGGGCATCATTTCCGTGTCGAAACAAGGCAAAAAAATTTGCCCATCCCTATCATACAATAGTCCCATTTGTAAGGATTTAATTTGGATATCTATTTTTGTCTTAAATCATTTAGGGGCCGATTCACTAAGCTCGAGTGAAGGATTCGAATGAAAAATACTTCGAATTTCGAAGTATTTTTTGGGTACTTCGACCATCGAATGGGCTACTTCGACCTTCGACTACGACCTTCGACTTCGATTCGAACGATTCGAACTAAAAATCGTTCGACTATTCGACCATTCGATAGTCGAAGTACTTTCCCTTTAAAAAAAACTTCGACCCCCTACTTCGGCAGATAAAACCTACCGAAGTCAATGTTAGCCTATGGGGAAGGTCCCCATAGGCTTGCTAAACTTTTTTTGATCGAAGGATTTTCCTTCGATCGTTGGATTAAAATCCTTCGAATCGTTCGATTCGAAGGATTTAATCGTTCGATCGAACGAAAAATCCTTCGATCGATCGAACGAACGTTTAGCGCTAAATCCTTTGACTTCGATATTCGAAGTCGAAGGATTTCAATTCGAGGGTCGAATTTCGAAGTATTTTTTACTTCGAAATTCGACCCTTAGTGAATCTGCCCCTTAATATCAATATCAATAAACCCGACTACATGGTACTATTTAATGAAAAAACAACTTCACATTTTTCAGGATTTATTATCCCCTGTAAAAAGTTTGAATCCAAAAATCTGGCATCTCAGACCTGCCGAGGTTGAATACTGTATTAGACAATGGGAGAAGTCCTGAAGATATCCTGATCTGCAGTGGGTTTCCTGCAATAATTCGAATATTTGGTAGCTTTTGGGTATAAAATAAAAAAATCTGATTTTTTCACAATTTTTTTAGTTTTTTCCCGCACACGTGTGGATTTGGTCGGTGTAGTTTTCACTATTTTGATAAGTTACCCCCTAACTGTTGCTTGTAAGATAACAATAGCCTTGGATATTATGTTTGCTCAATAAATCATTGAAGTCTCTCCTAAAGTTATTAATAGAAAGTTAATTTCCTTAAATCTAAACATGTTACATAATATTTATGGATCTTTTGTATTTTAAGAAAAATAACATAGGAAATGCTTAGGACTAATGCTTTAGAATATTATTATAGAATAAATCAGTTCTTTGAATTTATAATCACATTAAAATGAATGCATTCATGTGTTTGAGCAGATATAAAATCTACTGTAGGAGTTATTTACTTTCCTTGCAGTGCCAATGCTAGAGCATTAAGAGGAAAAATGACATGTCCCTTAGTACTCATTTAACAATCACGTGTGTCCCAGAGACTGCGCAACTTTGCACCTTGTGCTGGATTGAAAATTCAGGGTGAGGTTTAGACCATCCTGGGGCACAGGCCAACCCTGTACTTCACAACTGCCACATGGCATGAGGTAAGGACAGGACCTTGTTGTGCCCTGCATCTCCTCTTCCACTTCTTAACGTGACTGACAAGTTAGGGTTCGGGTGGGGGAGTGGGTGCATTAAAAGAAGTTATACAGGTATGGAATTATAAATTACAGAATGCAAATATTTTGAAACATGATTCAAACCTCTTTAGAAAATGTTATATCTCACCTTTGGTAGTTTCTGTTTTTTGTTCTTTCTCATCATCCTCTTCATGCTTATTGATAGCATTATCTGAATGAATTTTAGGAAAAATAACCAAATGAAAGCATTACAATTTCATTGGCATCATCCACTCTTCAAAATAACGCATTCTGTCTATCTATTATGATCATGCCTTACCCCTTCTCCTTTCTATGACATTTAATATTCTATTGGCTGTATTACAAAATATTAAACTATAGGATCATTAAAGTTACTATTGAGTCTACCCTTGATCATATACAATGAGACTATCTTCATTCAAACAGACGTAAGACAACAAATTTTAGGCAGTTATTTATCAAAATCTCTCATTATTTTCTGAAATCTACTCTGACCGAATGGGTTATTTCCCCTAATTTATCATTACATTTTCCAGAAAATGTCCTAAAAAAAAATTTGTGAAAAATGTGAATTGTACTAATTTTTTCAGATTTTCTGCCCAAAAACCTAGATTTTTTGGGATTTTTGCCTGAAAACCACAAAATCCTCAGATGATTTCACAAAACCCTGTGTAGATCAGGATATCTTTTGGACTTTTCCCATTGATTTATATACAACCACGAATCGTCTAAGATGCCAGATTTTCGGATACTGATGTTTTCCATCCTCAGGGTATACTAAATCCAGAAAAATTCTAGTTTGTTTCCCACCTAAGATATAGATTTTATAATAAAAAAAACTCAATTTTTTCAAGTGTTTAGCATTCAGACTTTAATAAATAACACCCTTGGATTGCATTTGTTATCACTGCAATTACTGACTGGGCATTTCCCAAGCACAAAGAGCTGGTGCTTTTACAAACAAGGGGGCAATGAAATCATAAATACAAATATATAAAAACTACCATTGCATTATAAAACAAGTTATTATATTCTAGTAGGAGAAGAAAGCACAGTTGTAATACTGTCCTTATATTCTGATCTATAAAAACAGTAGTTCTCAGTGATGCTTTGCAGCAACACTGAGCTTTATCATCTGATTACTCTAGTCTTGTTCTCCAATGCGTAGTGCATGCAGAGAAAAGGAATTTGGATAATTATTTTTCACAATGTAAGAAACATTTCTAGCTCAGAAGAAAACACATTTATATGTCAAACCTTTAGTAATGTTTTACTAAGAGATAACTATCATTACCACAAGGTAAAATTTAACAAGGCTTTATAAATCAGCCCCTAAGTAACTGACCTTGTAAATTACCTGTGATTTCTTCCTTTACTTCCATTGTGCCAAAATTTGAGGGATCTATGGGAGCAATCAATTATGTAATTTAAAGAGTACTCGTCACCCAAAAAAATTATTCAAAATCCTATTTTCTAACATTAGTCAAGCAAAATGAACTTTAATTACAAAATATAAATGATTTGAATCTTGTTGTGCGTGTAAAAATTGTCGCTCACGTCAAAATTGTTGCATGTCAAAATTATTTTGATGCCCATTGGCTTCAATGCATTTTTCAAATTTCTTCGCAGTTTCGCAAATTTTTTCGACATAGTGAAAAGGGACAGATTTGCCCATCGCTACTTCAGTGTAAACAAGTTCTCGTGTCTCACATGAATCCTGTATGTCAAGTTTACAGTTATGGTGAAGCTTATTCTATGGTGGGGTGAACTGAGAATAAAATGAGCTGTTTTTTGCCACAATTGTCCAGAAGAACCAGAATTTTAGAAAATGAAAGTCACTGTTTGCCTAGTTTAGTGCAAGAATAACAAAACAATTTATAAACATTATGCATTCCCAGGACACTGTATTTCCTATCCACCAAACTCATAACATTCAGCATGAAGGACACAGAGAACGCATGGGACTTAATTTATGTGCAAAAATGTAATGGTGTAAGTTGATGTGTCTGTCCTACATAGAGGACCTTTATGCAGATATTATATTTTGCAATAGAACCTGGGCTTTTTTGTTTTTTTTGGGTGGTTGGTCAGCTGCCTTTCAGATGCTACATAAGCTCATAAGATATATTTTGTTATCCATTAGGATATAACATCAGATTACTCACCTTGCAAATTATTTGGTATTTCTTCCTTTTTGCCAATGTTATTTTCTTCTATTGTAGTAGGGGGTGAGTAATCTATGGGGGGTACACTGATTAAGTGAACAGAACAGTGACACAGTGGGTGGGCTAGGATTTTGGGTTCAATGTCATCCAGGACACTATCTGCAAGGAGGTCACTTTTTCTCCCTATATTTGTGTAGGGTACTGTTTTGACATATCATGTGTTATCATTAATTATAGAATAAATCAATGTTTCTTTTTTTCATAGAATTACATTGGAATTATTGAATTCATGTTTTGATCATCCAAATAGATAAGCTATTGTATATGATAATAGAAGTCATAAACTGCATTATGGGTTATAGAGAGAGGCAAACTGTTCCCTTAAGTTTGAAAATCAATTATCTTACTATGGGTTACTAGACCTGTAGCAAACTTTGTATCTTGTATTACATTATACATATATTTTATATTTACATTTTAGTTTCAGTTTGTTTCTTTTTTCCATTAACCAAGTAATCTTTAGAAAATTATTATAAAGTAAAATATATTTAATTTCCCATATCCACTAAGGAAATTTACAAGAAGTCCATGCACAATATCTAGATGCACATTTTTATGTTGGTGATACTGATTTAAACGTTTACTTTTGGAAGGTTCTGTATTTTCTTCTTTCCTTCCAGCTCCTTTCTCATTCATTGCATCTACTATTTCTATGAAAAAATAAATTGCAAAATAAAGCACTTACATATTGAATTCATAAACCGTATTTATATGGCCTACAATGCCTTTCCTATAAATCCATGCACGATATTTCCATGCACATTTCTCATTATGGTAATACTGAATTAAACTGTAAACATTTACCTTTGGAAACTTCTGGGTTTTCTTCTTTCCATTCAGCTCCATTCTCATTTATTGCAACATCATCTACTGTTACTATGAAAAAATGCAAAAAAAAAGCACTTACATATTTAATTCATAAACCCTATTAAAAGGCCCTCAATTTCTTTCTTAGAAGTTCATGCACAATTTCTACATGCACATTTCTCAATTTGGTGATACTGAAGGAAACATTTATCTTTGGAAGGTTCTGGTTTTCTTCTTTCCTTTCAGCTACTTCATTCAAAATTAATTAGTTAGAGGTGCACATCATAATACAGTAATAATTATTTGGTGCTCAGGAGTCCCCTGTGAGATCCCCTAATAATGCACTAAACATTAAGAAAAGCAGTGCACCCAAATTGTAAGATCTAGCTACATGCACATTTATCATTGTGGCAATACTGAATTAAACATTTACCTTTGGAAGGTTCTGTGTTTTCTTCTTTTTTCTTTTTAGTTACATTCTCATTTAAGGCAACATCATATACCATTTCTATGAAAAAAATAGCAAATGAAGCATTTACATATTGAAATTATAAACCCTTTATGTGACCTACACCTTCTTTCCTAGAAGTCCATGCACAATATCTACATGAGCATTTTTTTTTTGCCAGTCCCTGGTCTTTCCCTTGTTTGTTATAGTTTATACAGGAGCAGTGGCCAGCTAGCTCCCACCCTTTCCAGCTATAGGCAGGTGAATGAAGTGGTGGCCAACAAAAGGGCAACCAAGTTTGGGAGTTTTAACAGCGGCAAGTAAGTTGCAGGTAAAACTTGGTCCCAGTGTAAAATGCATAACGATGGAGTACAATTCTTAATGAAACAGTGAAAGTTGAGCATAGGACTGGCCATGGGATGACTTTGACATAGTTGGCCATCTTAAATATATTACAATATATGGACAAACAATCCCTGTTTTGTTTATATAGTAAGCATGTAGATAAGTCTGTCTATGCATGTATAAATATATGGAATTTATTTAGAAAGGTAGAACTTGATGGATCATTGTCCTTTTTCCACCTAACTACTATTTGTAAGTATGTGTGTAATTGCATACTAATACATTAGAATTAAGAATTCACCTTCTAAAGTTTCTGTGTGTTCTTCTTTTCCATCATCTTTTTCACTCATTGTATTATTTTCTGAATGATCTGAGAGAAATATGAATAATATAAAAATACTTGTGTCCTCTCCAAGCTACATACAAGATAAGCTGTATAGTATACTTTTTGAAATAGCAGTTTCTGTCAAGTTCAATTGGGAAAAAAGGAAAAAGATTAAATATTTTGTAGAATATCTGTAGAATAAACCCTTAAAAAATATTACCTTAGTAACTTTAATATTCAAAATTTAATTCATATGCCCTATACCAATAAATATAATAATTAAGTTTTTAAAGTTTATATGTTTTTTCTTTTCCATTTACTTGGGGGCACATTTACTAAGGCTCGAAGTGAATTAAAAGTGAATTTTTGAATTCAAAAACGTTGAATTTCGAAGTTATTTTTGGGTACTTCGACCAACAAATAGGCCAAATTAGATTTCAACTTTGATTTGAAGTGAAAATGCTTTGACTATTCGACCATTCGATAATCGAAGTACTGTCATTTTAAAAAACTTTGACTTAGACACTTCGCCACCTTAAACCTGCCGAATTGCTATGTTAGCCTATGGGGACCTCCTAGAACCTATAGCCAGTATTTGGCTAAGTTTAGAGAAGTCGAAGGATTTTTTTATAAATTCGTACGATCGTACAATTAAATCATTTGAATCGTTCAATTCGAAGTACGATCGTACGATCTTAAAAATCCTTTGACTTCGAATGTAGGTCTAGCCTATTAGATGGTCGAATTTAGAAGTTTTTTTTTCACTTCGAAATTTGACCCTTGATAAATCTGCCCCTTACTGTATTTTAGTATATAACAGATTTTCATTCAATCATGTATTACGTAATTGGGAGAAAATACCCCGTAATACTTTACATTTATATTATAGATCTGTTTATCTATATGAATCCTCCTAGGACCTAGGATTATTTTTTAATGTTTAGATGTATTAAGTAGCCTTAAAGAATGGTCCTTATGATATTATACCTGCTGCCCCTTAAGATAGTCAGTGCCAATCAAGTATAGGGCAACACGGTCTTTGACACCAGATTTGAAAATATATTTGACATGATCTACCTAAATTGATTTGTAGATGTGATGTTATAATTTGATTATGCTTTCATTTCTTTCCATATTTATGTTCAATTGTAGGCTGGCACAAATCGGACTTCACTCCAAAATATGATGCAGACTTTTAAACAAAAAAGAACATCTCTGTAATAGCCCCAGATGTTTAATACAGAGGAGGTTGCTTCCACTACAATAATGATCTCTGTGTAAACAAGCTGTCCTCCCTCATTTGTTGTCTAAAGTTTACATACAAGAAGGAATTCATTCTACATGGAGTTTAACTAATAATGGCCCTATACGACTCTCATGTCCTGAAGAAGCAGAAAGTTGAAAATTAAAGTTTCATAGTTTGTCTTATTTAGTAAAGAAATAACAACCATATATATTTATGAATATAAAAAGGCATGCCTATTTTCCTCATTGCATTACCATCTTTTCTACCCACTTAACTTTAATAGGGATAATTACTAAACCTCAAATTTATCTGGTCGGGTTTTTTGGGGCAAAACTCAAGGTTTTCAGGTTTTCTCAAACTCAAATTTTTCGAGATTTATAAAAGCCTGATGCAGCAAAAAGTCTGAATCTGAAAATCCGCCATCTCAGATCTGCAGAGGTTGTAAATAAGTCAATGACAGAGGTCTCTATCCTAATTGTAAGTTATTATGGCCTGTGCTCAGTTTAGCCTGAAAATACAATCATTTCTGACTTTTTGGCCAAAAATCCAAAAAAAATGGTATGATTCAGGGAAAATTCCCGAAAAAAATTGTATGATATGATTTTTCATATGAATGTTTGGGTTTGGTTGTGTTTTTTTTATTAAAATAATGAGATAAAATTGGATTTTAGTAAATAACCTCTTAATATACCATTATGTACATTACATAAAAAGAAGAACATGGAAATTTACAATCTCAAAAATAAGATTTAAATTACCAACCTTGCAAAATATTTGATATTTTTTCCTTTTCTTGAGTTTCATTTTCATCCATTGTACTAGGAGGTGAGTGATCTTTGGGAGCACATAATTAAATATTAAAATGTAGGATTTGCATACCAAATATATACCCACTTTGGATGGCTTTTTAATGCTGTTAATGATTAATGCTATTTCTGAGAGACCAACTTTAGGGGGCACATTTACTATTGGTCCAATATTGAGGGTTAATTAACCCTCGATATTCGACTATCGAATTTAAATCGACTAAGAGTATGGTTTTTGTTGTGCGTCTTTTCTTTTTTTTTTTGACGCACAACACCATACAAGTCTATGGGCATCATTTCCGTGTCGAAACAAGGCAAAAAAAATCGCCCATCCCTATCATACAATAGTCCCATTTGTAAGGATTTAATTTGGATATCTATTTTTGTCTTAAATCATTTAATATCAATATCAATAAACCCAACTACATGGTACTATGTTATTAATACAGAAATAAAGAAAACAATTTAAATTATTTTTTAATTAATTTAGAAAAATGGAGGTTCTTTAAGATGGCTTTCTTGTAATTTTGAGCTTTCTGGATAATGAGTTTTCAGATAACTGATCCTATACCTGCATAAAATTATGTGTACATGCACACTAAGGGGGTTACTTATTAAAGTCCGAATGCCAAAATCTCAAAAAATTCTAGTTTTTTTAACTAGAAAATCCTAGTTTTTAATGAAAAAAAAACCCTCAAATTTTGTTTGAATCCAAAAATCTGGTATCTCAGACCTGCCGAGGTTGAATACTGTATTAGACAATGGGAGAAGTCCTGAAGATATCCTGATCTGCACTGGGTTTCCTGCAATAATTCGAATATTTGGTGGTTTTTGGGCATAAAATAAAAAATCCGATTTTTTTCACTATTTTTTTTAGTTTTTTCCCGCACACGTGTGGATTTGGTCGGTGTAATTTTCACTATTTTGATAAGTTACCCCCTAACTGTAGCTTGTAAGATAACAATAGCCTTGGATATTATGTTTGCTCAATAAATCATTGAAGTCTCTCCTAAAGTTATTAATAGAAAGTTAATTTCCTTAAATCTAAACATGTTACATGATATTTATGGATCTTTGTATTTTAAGAAAAATAACATAGGAAATGCTTAGGACTAATGCTTTAGAATATTATTATAGAATAAATCAGTTTTCTGAATTTATAATCACATTAGAATGAATGCATTCATGTGTTTGAGCAAATATAAAATCCACTGTAGGGTTCATTTACTTTCCTTGCAGTGCCAATGCTAGAGCATTAAGGGGAAAAATTACATGTCCCTTAGTACTCGTTTAACAATCACATGTGTCCCAGACACACTTTGCACCTTGTGCTGGATTGAAAATTCAGGGTGAGGTTTAGACCATCCTGGGGCACAGGCCAACCCTGTACTTCACAACTGCCACATGGCATGAGGTAAGGACAGGACCTTGTTGTGCCCTGCATCTCCTCTTCCACTTCCTAACGTGACTGACAAGTTAGGGTTCGGGTGGGGGAGTGGGTGTATTAAAAGAAGTTATACAGGTATGGAATTATAAATTACAGGATGCAAATATTTTGAAACATGATTCAAACCTCTTTAGAAAATGTTATATCTCACCTTTGATAGTTTCTGTTTTTGCTCTTTCTCATCATCCTCTTCATGCTTATTGATAGCATTATCTGAATGAATTTTAGGAAAAATAACCAAATGAAAGCATTACAATTTCATTGGCATCAGCCTCTCTTCAAAATAACGCATTCTGTCTATCTATTATGATCATGCCTTACCCCTTCTCCTTTCTATGTCATTTAATATTCTATTGGCTGTATTACAAAATATTAAACTATAGGATCATTAAAGTTACTATTGAGGCTACCCTTGATCATATACAATGAGACTATCTTCATTCAAACAGACGTAAGGCAACAAATTTTAGGCAGTTATTTATCAAAATCTCTCATTATTTTCTGAAATCTACTCTGACCGAATGGGTTATTTCCTCAAATTTATCATTACATTTTCCAGAAAATGTCCTAAAAAAAACTTGTGAAAAATGTGAATTGTACTAATTTTTTCAGATTTTCTGCCCAAAAACTCAGATTTTTTGGGATTTTTGCCTGAAAACCACAAAATCCTCAGATAATTTCACAAAACCCTGTGCAGATCATGATATGTTTGGGACTATTCCCATTGACTTATATACAACCACGAATCGTCTAAGATGCCAGATTTTCAGATACTGATGTTTTCCATACTCAGGGTATACTAAATCCAGAAAAATTTTAGTTTGTTTCCCACTCAAGATATAGATTTTATAATAAAAAAAAAACAAAATTTTTTCAAGTTTTTAGCATTGAGAATTTAATAAATAACACCCTTGGATTGCATTTGTTATCACTGCAATTACTGACTGGGCATTTCCGAAGCACAAAGAGCTGGTGCTTTTACAAACAAGGGGGCAATGAAATCATAAATACAAATATATACAAACTATCATTGCATTATAAAAAAAGTTATTATATTCTTGTAGGAGAAGAAAACACAGTTGTAATACTGTCCTTATATTCTGATCTATAAAAACAGTAGTTCTCGGTAATGCTTTGCAGCAACACTGAGCTTTATCATTTCATTACTCTAGTCTTGTTCTCCAATGCGTAGTGCATGCAGAGAAAAGGAATTTGGATAATTATTTTTCACAATGTAAGAAACATTTCTAGCTCAGAAGAAAACACATTTATATGTCAAACCTTTAGTAATGTTTTACTAAGAGATAACTATCATTACCACATGGTAAAATTTACAAGGCTTTATAAATCAGCCCCTAAGTAACTGACCTTGTAAATTACCTGTGATTTCTTCCTTTACTTCCATTGTGCCAAAATTTGAGGGATCTATGGGAGCAAACAATTACAGTGTATGTAATTTAAAGAGGACCCGTCACCCAAAAAAATTATTCAAAATCCTATTTTATAACATTAGTCAAGCAAAATGAACTTTAATTACAAAATATAAATGATTTGACTCTTGTTGTGCATGTAAAAATTGTTGCATGTCAAAATTATTTTGATGCCCATTGGCTTCAATTCATTTTTCAAATTTCTTCGCAGTTTCGCAAATTTTTTCGACATAGTGAAAAGGGACAGATTTGCCCATCACTACTTCAGTGTAAACAAGTTCTCGTGTCTCACATGAATCCTGTATGTCAAGTTTACCGTTATGATGAAGCTTATTCTATGGTGGGGTGAACTGAGAATAAAATGAGCTGTTTTATGCCACAATTGTCCAGAAGAACCAGAATTGTAGAAAATGAAAGTACTTTCGGTGTCACCGTTTGCCTAGTTTAGTGCAAGAATAACAAAACAATGTATAAACATGATGCATTCCCAGGACACTGTCTTTCCTATCCACCAAACTCATAACATTCAGCATGAAGGACACAGAGAATGCATGGGACTTAATTTATGTGCAAAAATGTAATGGTGTAAGTTGATGTGTCTGTCCTACATAGAGGACCTTTATGCAGATATTATATTTTGCAATAGAACCTGGGCTTTTTTGTTTTTTTTGGGTGGTCGGTCTGCTGCCTTTCAGATGCTACATAAGCTCATAAGATATATTTTGTTATCCATTAGGATATAACATCAGATTACTCACCTTGCAAATTATTTGGTATTTCTTCCTTTTTGCCAATGTTATTTTCTTCTATTGTAGTAGGGGGTGAGTAATCTATGGGGGGTACACTGATTAAGTGAGCAGAACAGTGACACAGTGGGTGGGCTAGGATTTTGGGTTCAATGTCATCCAGGACACTATCTGCAAGGAGGTCGCCTTTTCTCCCTATATTTGTGTAGGGTACTGTTTTGACATATCGTGTTATCATTAATTATAGAATAAATCAATGTTTCTTTTTTTCATAGAATTACATTGGAATTATTGAATTCATGTTTTGATCATCCAAATAGATAAGCTATTGTATATGATAATAGAAGTCATAAACTGCATTATGGGTTATAGAGAGAAGCAAACTGTTCCCTTTAGTTTGAAGAGCAATTATCTTAATATGGGCTAGTAGACCTGTAGCAAACTTTGTATATTGTATTATATTTTATATTTACATTTTAGTTTCAGTTTGTTTCTTTTTTCAATTAATCAAGTGATCTTTAGAAAATGATTATAAAGTAAAATATATTTAATTTCCCATATCCACTAAGGAAATTTATTTTTGTAACTTTAGAAGGTGAATTCTTAATTCTAATGTATTAGTATGCAATTACACACATACTTACAAATAGTAGTTAGGTGGAAATGATCCATCAAGTTCAACCTTTCTAAATAAATTCCATATATTTATACATGCATAGACAGACTTATCTACATGCTTACTATTTAAACAAAACAGGGATTGTTTGTCCATATATTGTAATATATTTAAGATGGCCAACTATGTCAAAGTAATCCCATATCTGGCCAGTCCTATGCTCAACTTTCACTGATTCATTAAGAATTGTACTCCATCGTTATGCATTTTACACTGGGACCAAGTTTTACCTGCAACTTACTTGCCGCTGTTAAAACTCCCAAAACTTGGTTGCCCTTTTGTTGGCCACCACTTCATTCACCTGCCTATAGCTGGAAAGGGTGGGAGCTAGCTGGCCACTGCTCCTGTATAAACTAGAACAAACAAGGGAAAGACCAGGGACTGGCAAAAAATAAAATGCTCATGTAGATATTGTGCATGGACTTCTAGGAAAGAAGGTGTAGGTCAAATAGAGGGTTTATAATTTCAATGTGTAAATGCTTAATTTGCTATTAAAATACCTGTGTCCTCTCTAAGCTACATATAAGATTAGCTGTATATTATACTTTTTAAAAATAGCAGTTTCTGTCAATTTCAATTTCGTAAAATAGAATTTTTTTTTTTAAATCTGTTCATGGAGTTGATTATCTGAACAATAATCTGTAGAATAAACCCTTAAAAAATATAACCTTAGTAACTTTGATATTCAAAATGTAATTCATATGCCCTATACCAATAAATGTAATAATTAACTTTTTAAAGTTTATATATGTTCTTTCTTTTCCATATACTTATTGTATTTTAGTATATAACAGATTTACATTCAATCATGTATTACGTAATTGGGAGAGAATACCCAGTAATACTTTACATTTATATTATAGATTTGTTTATCTATATGAATCCTCCTAGGACCCAGTATTATTTTTTACTGTTTAAATAAAATAATGGTCCTTATGATATTAGACCTGCTGCCCCTTAAGATAGTCAGTGCCAATCAAGTATAGGGCAACTCGTCTTTGACACCAGAATTGAAAATATATTTTACATGATCTACCTAGATTGATTAGTAGATGTGATGTCATAATTTGATCATGCTTTCTTTCCATATTTTTGTTCAATTGTAGGCTGGCACAAACCGGACTTCACTCCAAAATATGATGCAGTTTATTAAACAAAAAAGAACATCTCAAAAAGTAGCCTTACATGCTTTGTGCTTGTGGGCACTTAATCATATGCTAAGGATATTCTGCACAGACAGTGGTTTATAAATGGAAACAAACCAATCAGAAAAGTACTTTGAACAGCCAATCAGAAAGGTTAGTATATATATATATATATATATATATATATATATATAAATATATATATATATATATATATATATATATATATATATATATATATATAATTGCGTTGTCCAGGAATATAAGGCTATACAATAAGTACAAACGTTAAAAGCTTAAAATTCATATTTCTACAAAATAGAGAAATTCTAATAGTTAAATGATTGTATAAAAATAGTATTGCAGTTAAGGTGACAGTTTTAGTATTTTCAGAGTTATTCAAGGTTTAAAGTATTAGGAATATTTTTAGACAAATTCTCAATTTTTTTTATACAAAACATCTATTTAGCTTCTTGTTTAATAAGTCTATCCAATGTATTTCCACCTCTAATGTGTAACAAAACCTTTTCTATGCCATATCTAGTATAGGTTAATTGAAAACAACTAGACTTGCGGAGCAATCATTGAAGAAGTTTCACTACTCATCCGAGCAGCTTCTTCAGTTCAACTGGGAAATTCTCAGCATATAAACTCTTCCACTAATCCAATCACAATGGCACATTATAACTCTTCAGAGAGGTGACATCTGAAATTTACTGAGGTGTTGATTCTGTGTAGTTACTGTGATAGGATTATCCAATGTGTCATGTAACTCCTAGAAACAGGTGTTACTAGGGAGTATTCATGCAACTCTCACAAATAACACCTGTTACTGTAACACCTGTTAAACGAAATCCCTGATTTTTGGATTATCAAACGCAAATCACAATGTCATGAAACAATTTTAGGGACATCTGCCTTTGACTTCTACATGACCTTGACAGGTTTGAGATGGATTATTTTTGGATTCAGAGTTTTAGAAGCTTTGGTGTGCAATAAAATCTCTAAAAATTATACTTTTTTCCATTAAAAGTTCATGTTTTCCCTTTAAAAAGCTTGACCAGATAAAGGCCCCCTAAATAAACCCAGTAGGATTTGATTGTCACCAATGAGGATTAATTATATCTTAGTTGCAATAAAGTACCATGTACTGTTTTATTAAAAGGAAATCATTTTAGATTTGATTGAAAAGGAGTCTATAGGAGATAACCTTTGTGTGTTTTTATTAGCTGAATGCTCGAGCACGAAAGCTTGAATGTTATTAAATGGTGCCCTTGTTGATAATAATGGACTTCATAAAGAGAAAAGTGTGGCATAGTTACATAGTTAAATTGGGTTGAAAAAGACAAAGTCCATCAAGTTCAACCCCTCCAAATGAAAACCCAGCATCCATACACACACCCCTCCCTACTTTTAATTAAATTCTATATACCCATATCTATACTAACTATAGAGTTTAGTATCACAATAGCCTTTGATATTATGTCTGTCCAAGAAATCATCCAAGTCCCTCTTATAGTCATTAACTGAATCAGCATCACAACATCACCCGGCAGTGCATTCCCCAACCTCACTGTCCTGACTGTGATGAACCACCTACATTGCTTCAAATGAAAGTTCTTTTCTTCTAGTCTAAAGGGGAGGCCTCTGGTACGGTGATCCACTTTATGGGTAAAAAGGTCCCCTGCTATTTGTCTGTAATGTCCTCTAATGTACTTGTAAAGTGTAATCATGTCCCCTCGCAATCGCCTTTTTTCCAGAGAAAACAACCCCAACCTCGACAGTCTCCCCTCATAATTTAACTCTTCCCTCCCTCTAACCAGTTTAGTTGCACTTAGTCTCTGCATTCTCTCCAGCTCATTTATATCCCTCTTAAGGACTGGAGTCCAAAACTGCCCCATACTCCAGATGAGGCCTCACCAGGGACCTATAAAGAGGCAGAATTATGTTTTCATCCCTTGAGTTAATGCCCTTTTTTATACAAGACAGAACTTTATTTGCTTTAGTAGCCACAGAATGACACTGCCCAGAATTAGACAACGTGTTATCTACAAAGACCCCTAGATCCTTCTCATTTAAGGAAACTCCCAACACACTGCCATTTAGTGTATAACTTGCATTTATATTATTTTTGCCAAAGTGCATAACCTGCATTTATCAACATTGAACATGAAACATTGCCTTGTCCCTTGCTTAATTAAAGCCCCTTTTTATTGAATTGCTGCCAAAGTTTAAATCTATTAGTTGTGTCCAGCCAACCTGATCAATTTTAGCTTAAAGCTAAGAGGCCCATTAACTATCAAATAGATTTTTTCAGAATCTCTAAAAATGTGTGGTTTTCCTATTTTTAAAAGTTCTAAAAATGATTTACTAAGTATAAAAACCACAAAACCCTCTTATATAAAACTTCCCCAGTTTAAACTTGTAGAGGTCCTTTAAAAATCAATGGGAGCTGCCCTGATTCTACTGAATTGTTTTTTAAATACTTTGGTCTTTAAGAAGTTATTTTTTCACTAGCAATAGTCTGAAAAACTCAAATTTGTATATGTTTTAAAGGTATTCACATTTTTTCATGACATGCGTAGTTTTAGAGAAAGTATGTGATAAAAATTTGCAAAAAGCCATTTTAAGTAACACTTTTATTACATTGTCCCTAAGGAGAGCTGGGGGGGGGGATGCGGTTGAGGAGGGGTGGGAGGATCTCTGTACTAGCCCCAGATGTTTAATACAGAGGAGGTTGCTTCCACTACAATAATGAGCTCTGTGTAAACAAGCTGTCCTCCCTCATTTGTTGCCTATGTCTAATGTTTACATACAAGAATGAATTCATTCTACATGGAGTTTAACTAATAATGGTCCTATACGACTCTCATGATTGTCCTGAAGAAGCAGAAAGTTGAAAATGAACGTTTCATAGTTTGTCTTATTTAGTCAAGAAATAACAACCATATATATTTATGAATATAAAAAGGCATGCCTATTTTCCTGCATTACCATCTTTTCTACCCACTTAACTTTAATAGGGATAATTACTAAACCTCAAATTTATCTGGTCGGGTTTTTTGGGGCAAAACTCAAGGTTTTCAGGTTTTCTCAAACTCAAATTTTTCGAGATTTATAAAAGCCTGATGCAGCAAAAAGTCTGAATCTGAAAATCCGCCATCTCAGATCTGCAGAGGTTGTAAATAAGTCAATGACAGAGGTCTCTATCCTAATTGTAAGTTATTATGGCTTGTGCTGGGTTTAGCCTGAAAATATAATCATTTCTGGCTTTTTGGGCAAAAATCCAAAAAAATCGTATGATTCAGGGAAAATTCCCGAAAAAATGGTATGATATAATTTTTCATATGAATGTTTGGGTTTGGTTGTGTTTTTTTTATTAAAATAATGAGATAAAACTGGATTTGAGTAAATAACCCCTTATATACCATTATGTACATTACATAAAAAGAAGAACATGGAAATTTACATTTTCATCCATTGTACTAGGAGGTGAGAGATCTTTGGGAGCAGATAATTAAATATTAAAATGTAGGATTTGCATACCAAGTATATACCCACTTTGGATGGCTTTTTAATGCTGTTAATGATTAATGCTATTTCTGAGAAACCAACTTTAGGGGGCACATTTACTATTGGTCGAATATTGAGGGTTAATTAACCCTCAATATTCGACTATCGAATTTAAATCCTTCGACTTTGAGTATCGTTTTTGTTGTGCGTCTTTTATTTTATTTTTTTGACGCACAACACCATACAAGTCTATGGGCATCATTTCCGTGTCGAAACAAGGCAAAAAAATTTGCCCATCCCTATCATACAATAGTCCCATTTGTAAGGATTTAATTTGGATATCTATTTTTGTCTTAAATCATTTAGGGGCCGATTCACTAAGCTCGAGTGAAGGATTCGAATGAAAAATACTTCGAATTTCGAAGTATTTTTTTGGTACTTCGACCATCGAATGGGCTACTTCGACCTTCGACTACGACCTTCGACTTCGATTCGAACGATTCAAACTAAAAATCGTTCGACTATTCGACCATTCGATAGTCGAAGTACTTTCCCTTTAAAAAAAACTTCGACCCCCTACTTCGGCAGATAAAACGTACCGAAGTCAATGTTAGCCTATGGGGAAGGTCCCCATAGGCTTGCTAAACTTTTTTTGATCGAAGGATTTTCCTTCGATCGTTGGATTAAAATCCTTCGAATTTAATCGTTCGATCGAACGAAAAATCCTTCGATCGATTGAACGAACGTTTAGCGCTAAATCCTTCGACTTCGATATTCGAAGTCGAAGGATTTCAATTCGAGGGTCGAATTTCGAAGTATTTTTTACTTCGAAATTCGACCCTTAGTGAATCTGCCCCTTAATATCAATATCAATAAACCCGACTACATGGTACTATTTAATGAAAAAACAACTTCACATTTTTCAGGATTTATTATCCCCTGTAAAAAGTTTGAATCCAAAAATCTGGCATCTCAGACCTGCCGAGGTTGAATACTGTATTAGACAATGGGAGAAGTCCTGAAGATATCCTGATCTGCACTGGGTTTCCTGCAATAATTCGAATATTTGGTAGCTTTTGGGTATAAAATAAAAAAATCTGATTTTTTCACAATTTTTTTAGTTTTTTCCCGCACACGTGTGGATTTGGTCGGTGTAGTTTTCACTATTTTGATAAGTTACCCCCTAACTGTAGCTTGTAAGATAACAATAGCCTTGGATATTATGTTTGCTCAATAAATCATTGAAGTCTCTCCTAAAGTTATTAATAGAAAGTTAATTTCCTTAAATCTAAACATGTTACATAATATTTATGGATCTTTTGTATTTTAAGAAAAATAACATAGGAAATGCTTAGGACTAATGCTTTAGAATATTATTATAGAATAAATCAGTTCTTTGAATTTATAATCATTGAAAATGAATGCATTCATGTGTTTGAGCAGATATAAAATCTACTGTAGGAGTTATTTACTTTCCTTGCAGTGCCAATGCTAGAGCATTAAGAGGAAAAATGACATGTCCCTTAGTACTCATTTAACAATCACGTGTGTCCCAGAGACTGCGCAACTTTGCACCTTGTGCTGGATTGAAAATTCAGGGTGAGGTTTAGACCATCCTGGGGCACAGGCCAACCCTGTACTTCACAACTGCCACATGGCATGAGGTAAGGACAGGACCTTGTTGTGCCCTGCATCTCCTCTTCCACTTCTTAACATGACTGACAAGTTAGGGTTCGGGTGGGGGAGTGGGTGCATTAAAAGAAGTTATACAGGTATGGAATTATAAATTACAGGATGCAAATATTTTGAAACATGATTCAAACCTCTTTAGAAAATGTTATATCTCACCTTTGATAGTTTCTGTTTTTTGCTCTTTCTCATCATCCTCTTCATGCTTATTGATAGCATTATCTGAATGAATTTTAGGAAAAATAACCAAATGAAAGCATTACAATTTCATTGGCATCAGCCTCTCTTCAAAATAACGCATTCTGTCTATCTATTATGATCATGCCTTACCCCTTCTCCTTTCTATGTCATTTAATATTCTATTGGCTGTATTACAAAATATTAAACTATAGGATCATTAAAGTTACTATTGAGGCTACCCTTGATCATATACAATGAGACTATCTTCATTCAAACAGACGTAAGGCAACAAATTTTAGGCAGTTATTTATCAAAATCTCTCATTATTTTCTGAAATCTACTCTGACCGAATGGGTTATTTCCTCAAATTTATCATTACATTTTCCAGAAAATGTCCTAAAAAAAACTTGTGAAAAATGTGAATTGTACTAATTTTTTCAGATTTTCTGCCCAAAAACTCAGATTTTTTGGGATTTTTGCCTGAAACCCACAAAATCCTCAGATAATTTCACAAAACCCTGTGCAGATCATGATATGTTTGGGACTATTCCCATTGACTTATATACAACCACGAATCGTCTAAGATGCCAGATTTTCAGATACTGATGTTTTCCATACTCAGGGTATACTAAATCCAGAAAAATTTTAGTTTGTTTCCCACTCAAGATATAGATTTTATAATAAAAAAAAACAAAATTTTTTCAAGTTTTTAGCATTGAGAATTTAATAAATAACACCCTTGGATTGCATTTGTTATCACTGCAATTACTGACTGGGCATTTCCGAAGCACAAAGAGCTGGTGCTTTTACAAACAAGGGGGCAATGAAATCATAAATACAAATATATACAAACTATCATTGCATTATAAAAAAAGTTATTATATTCTTGTAGGAGAAGAAAACACAGTTGTAATACTGTCCTTATATTCTGATCTATAAAAACAGTAGTTCTCGGTAATGCTTTGCAGCAACACTGAGCTTTATCATTTCATTACTCTAGTCTTGTTCTCCAATGCGTAGTGCATGCAGAGAAAAGGAATTTGGATAATTATTTTTCACAATGTAAGAAACATTTCTAGCTCAGAAGAAAACACATTTATATGTCAAACCTTTAGTAATGTTTTACTAAGAGATAACTATCATTACCACATGGTAAAATTTACAAGGCTTTATAAATCAGCCCCTAAGTAACTGACCTTGTAAATTACCTGTGATTTCTTCCTTTACTTCCATTGTGCCAAAATTTGAGGGATCTATGGGAGCAAACAATTACAGTGTATGTAATTTAAAGAGGACCCGTCACCCAAAAAAATTATTCAAAATCCTATTTTATAACATTAGTCAAGCAAAATGAACTTTAATTACAAAATATAAATGATTTGACTCTTGTTGTGCATGTAAAAATTGTTGCATGTCAAAATTATTTTGATGCCCATTGGCTTCAATTCATTTTTCAAATTTCTTCGCAGTTTCGCAAATTTTTTCGACATAGTGAAAAGGGACAGATTTGCCCATCACTACTTCAGTGTAAACAAGTTCTCGTGTCTCACATGAATCCTGTATGTCAAGTTTACCGTTATGATGAAGCTTATTCTATGGTGGGGTGAACTGAGAATAAAATGAGCTGTTTTATGCCACAATTGTCCAGAAGAACCAGAATTGTAGAAAATGAAAGTACTTTCGGTGTCACCGTTTGCCTAGTTTAGTGCAAGAATAACAAAACAATGTATAAACATGATGCATTCCCAGGACACTGTCTTTCCTATCCACCAAACTCATAACATTCAGCATGAAGGACACAGAGAATGCATGGGACTTAATTTATGTGCAAAAATGTAATGGTGTAAGTTGATGTGTCTGTCCTACATAGAGGACCTTTATGCAGATATTATATTTTGCAATAGAACCTGGGCTTTTTTGTTTTTTTTGGGTGGTCGGTCTGCTGCCTTTCAGATGCTACATAAGCTCATAAGATATATTTTGTTATCCATTAGGATATAACATCAGATTACTCACCTTGCAAATTATTTGGTATTTCTTCCTTTTTGCCAATGTTATTTTCTTCTATTGTAGTAGGGGGTGAGTAATCTATGGGGGGTACACTGATTAAGTGAGCAGAACAGTGACACAGTGGGTGGGCTAGGATTTTGGGTTCAATGTCATCCAGGACACTATCTGCAAGGAGGTCGCCTTTTCTCCCTATATTTGTGTAGGGTACTGTTTTGACATATCGTGTTATCATTAATTATAGAATAAATCAATGTTTCTTTTTTTCATAGAATTACATTGGAATTATTGAATTCATGTTTTGATCATCCAAATAGATAAGCTATTGTATATGATAATAGAAGTCATAAACTGCATTATGGGTTATAGAGAGAAGCAAACTGTTCCCTTTAGTTTGAAGAGCAATTATCTTAATATGGGCTAGTAGACCTGTAGCAAACTTTGTATATTGTATTATATTTTATATTTACATTTTAGTTTCAGTTTGTTTCTTTTTTCAATTAATCAAGTGATCTTTAGAAAATGATTATAAAGTAAAATATATTTAATTTCCCATATCCACTAAGGAAATTTATTTTTGTAAACTAGTTATATATTATAATAAAATGATATATTGTTATATGCATATACAGTGTTTTTTTAGTAGCAGTATGCAACAATCCCTGTTTTGTTTAAAGGGTAAGGCATTTTTCATTAGCAGTATGCACAAAATGTTTATGTCTTAAATATATTGATAATGGGCTGAGTGCAGAGGACTCTTGTAATTGTCTATATACATATACACATATATATATACAAACAATTACAGAATTTGAAGTTGAATCTAAATGGCTAACATTTTCTAGAAAGACTTCTAAAATAAATTAGGGGGCATTGTTACCTCTTTTTAACATTATAAAAAAATAAACATTTACCTTTGGAAGGTTCTGTGTTTTCTTCTTTCCTTTCGGCTTCATCTACCATTTCTATGAAAAAAGATTGCAAAATAAAGTATTTACATACTGAATTCAAAAACCCTATTTATATGGACTACAATTTCTTTCCTAGAAGTCCATGCACAATATCTCGATGCACATTTTTTTGTTGGTGATACTGATTTAAACATTTACTTTTGGAAGGTTCTGTATTTTCTTCTTTCCTTCCAGCTCCTTTCTCATTCATTGCATCTACTGTTTCTATGAAAAAATAAATTGCAAAATAAAGCACTTACATATTGAATTCATAAATTGTATTTATATGGCCTACAATGCCTTTCCTATAAGTCCATGCACGATATTTCCATGCACATTTCTCATTATGGTAATACTGAATTAAACTGTAAACATTTACCTTTGGAAACTTCTGGGTTTTCTTCTTTCCATTCAGCTCCATTCTCATTCATTGCAACATCATCTACTGTTACTATGAAAAAATGCAAAAAAAAGCACTTACATATTTAATTCATAAACCCTATTACAAGGCCCTCAATTTCTTTCTTAGAAGTTCATGCACAATTTCTACATGCACATTTCTCAATTTGGTGATACTGAAGGAAACATTTATCTTTGGAAGGTTCTGGTTTTCTTCTTTCCTTTCAGCTACTTCATTCAAAATTAAGTAGTTAGAGGTGCACATCATAATACAGTAATAATTATTTGGTGCTCACAACACCATACAAGTCTATGGGCGTAATTTCCATGTCAAAACAAGGCAAAAAAATTTGCCCATCCCTATCATACAATAGTCCCATTTGTAAGGATTTAATTTGGATATCTATTTTTGTCTTAAATCATTTAAACATTCAATAAACCCAACTACATGGTACTATTTTATTAATACAGAAATAAAGAAAACAATTTAAATTATTTTTTAATTAATTTAGAAAAATTGAGTTTCTTTAAGATGGCTTTCTTGTAATTTTGAGCTTTCTGGATAATGAGTTTTCAGATAACTGATCCTATACCTGCATAAAATTATGTGTACATACATATGCATACTAAGGGGGTTACTTATTAAAGTCCGAATGCCAAAAACTCAAAAAATTCTAGTTTTTTTAACTAGAAAATCCTAGTTTTTAGCGGAAAAAAAAAAACCCAAATTTTTCAGGATTTATTATCCCCCTTAGGATGTAAAAAGTTTGAATCCAAAAATCTGGCATCTCATACCTGCCGAGGTTGAATACTGTATTAGACAATGGGAGAAGTCCCGAAGATATCCTGATCTGCACTGGGTTTCCTGCAATAATTTGAATATTTGGTGGTTTTTGGGCATAAAATCTAAAAAAAATCTGATTTTTTCACCATTTTTTTTTAGTTTTTTCCAGCACGCGTGTGGATTTGGTTGGTGTAGTTTTCACTATTTTGATAATTTACCCCCTAACTGTAGCTTGTAAGATAACAATAGCCTTGGATATTATGTTTGCTCAATAAATCATTGAAGCCTCTCCTAAAGTTATTAATAGAAAGCTAATTTTTTTAAATCTAAACATGTTACATGATATTTATGGATCTTTTGTATTTTAAGAAAAAGAACATAGGAAATGCTTAGGACTAATGCTTTAGAATATAATTATAGAATAAATCAGTTCTCTGAATTTATAATCACATTAAAATGAATGCATTCATGTGTTTGAGCAAATATAAAATCTACTGTAGGAGTTATTTACTTTCCTTGCAGTGCCAATGCTAGAGAATTAAGGGGAAAAATGACATGTCCCTTAGTACTCATTTAACAATCACATGTGTCCCAGACACACTTTGCACCTTGTGCTGGATTGAAAATTCAGGGTGAGGTTTAGACCGTCCTGGGGCACAGGCCAACCCTGTACTTCACAACTGTCACATGGAATGAGGTAAGGACAGGACCTTGTTGTGCCCTGCATCTCCTCTTCCACTTCTGAACATGACTGACAAGTTAGGGTTCGGGTGGGGGAGTGGGTTCATTAAAAGAAGTTATACAGGTATGGAATTATAAATTACAGAATGCAAATATTTTGAAACATGATTCAAACCTCTTTAGAAAATGTTATATCTCACCTTTGGTAGTTTCTGTTTTTTGTTCTTTCTCATCATCCTCTTCATGCTTATTGATAGCATTATCTGAATGAAATTTAGGAAAAATAACCAAATGAAAGCATTACAATTTCATTGGCATCATCCTCTCTTCAAAATAACGCATTCTGTCTATCTATTATGATCATGCCTTTCCCCTTCTCCTTTCTATGTCATTCACATTGACTTATATACAACCATACAACCTTATATACAACCATACTCAGGGTATACTAAATCCAGAAATTTTTTTGTTTTTTTCCCACTTAAAATATAGATTTTATAATAAAAAACCCTATAATTTTTCAACTTTTTAGCATTCAGACTTTAATAAATAACACCCTTGGATTGCATTTGTTATCACTGCAATTACTGACTGGGCATTTACCAAGCACAAAGAGCTGGTGCTTTTACAAACAAAGGGGCAATAAAATCCTAAATGCAAATATATACAAACTATCATTGCATTATAAAACAAGTCATTATATTCTAGTAGGAGAAGAAAGCACAGTTGAATACTGTCCTTATATTCTGATCTATAAAAACAGTAGTTCTCGGTAATTTTTTGCAACAACACTGAGCTTTATCATCTCATTACTCTAGTCTTGTTCTCCAATGCGTAGTGCATACAGAGAAAAGGAATTTGGATAATTATTTTTCACAATGTAAGAAACATTTCTACCTCAGAAGAAAACACATTTATATGTCAAACCTTTAGTAATGTTTTACTGAGAGATAACTATCATTACCACATGGTAACATTTAACAAGGCTTTATAAATCAGCCCCTAAGTAACTGACCTTGTAAATTACCTGTGATTTCTTCCTTTGCTTCCATTGTGCCAAAATTTGAGGGATCTATGGGAGCAAACAATTATGTAATTTAAAGAGGACCCGTCACCCCAAAAAATTATTCAAAATTCTATTTTATCACATTAGTCAAGCAAAATTAACTTTATTAACAAAATATAAATGATTTGAACCTTGTCGTTCGTGTAAAAATTGTCACTCACATCAAAATTATTTTGATGCCCATTGGCTTCAATGCATTTTTCGAATTTTTTCGCAGTTTCGCAAATTTTTCGGCAAAGTGAAGAGGGACAGATTTTCCCATCACTACTTCCGTGTTAACAAGTTCTCGTGTCTCACATGAATCCTGTATGTCACGTTTACCGTTATGATGAAGCTTATTCTATGGGGGGGTGAACTGAGAATAAAATGAGCTGTTTTATGCCACAATTGTCCAGAAGAACCAGAATTTTAGAAAATGAAAGTACTTTCGGTGTCACCGTTTGCCTAGTTTAGTGCAAGAATAACAAAACAATTTATAAACATTATGCATTCCCAGGACACTGTCCTATCCACCAAACTCATAACATTCAGCATGAAGGACACAGAGCACGCATGGGACTTAATTTATGTGCAAAAATGTAATGGTGTAAGTTGATGTGTCTGTCCTACATAGAGGACCTTTATGCACATATTATATTTTGCAATAGAACCTGGGCTATTTTGGGTGGTCGGTCTGCTGCCTTTCAGACGCTATACAAGCTTATAAGATATATTTTGTATATTATTAGGATATAACATCAGATTACTCACCTTGCAAATTATTTGGTATTTCTTCCTTTTTGCCAATGTTATTTTCTTCTATTGTAGTAGGGGGTGAGTAATCTATGGGGGGTACACTGATTAAGTGAACAGAACAGTGACACAGTGGGTGGGCTAGGATTTTGGGTTCAATGTCATCCAGGACACTATCTGCAAGGAGGTCACTTTTTCTCCCTATATTTGTGTAGGGTACTGTTTTGACATATCATGTGTTATCATTAATTATAGAATAAATAAATGTTTCTTTTATTCATAGAATTACATTGGAATTATTGAATTCATGATTTGATCAACCAAATATATAAGTTATTGTATATGATAATAGAAGTCATAAACTGCATTATGGGTTATAGAGAGAGGCAAACTGTTCCCTTTAGTTTGAAGAGCAATTATCTTAATATGGGCTAGTAGACCTGTAGCAAACTTTGTATATTGTATTATATTTTATATTTACATTTTAGTTTCAGTTTGTTTCTTTTTTCAATTAATCAAGTGATCTTTAGAAAATGATTATAAAGTAAAATATATTTAATTTCCCATATCCACTAAGGAAATTTATTTTTGTAAACTAGTTATATATTATAATAAAATGATATATTGTTATATGCATATACAGTGTTTTTTTAGTAGCAGTATGCAACAATCCCTGTTTTGTTTAAAGGGTAAGGCATTTTTCATTAGCAGTATGCACAAAATGTTTATGTCTTAAATATATTGATAATGGGCTGAGTGCAGAGGACTCTTGTAATTGTCTATATACATATACATATATATATATATATACAAACAATTACAGAATTTGAAGTTGAATCTAAATGGCTAACATTTTCTAGAAAGACTTCTAAAATAAATTAGGGGGCATTGTTACCTCTTTTTAACATTATGAAAAAAATTTACCTTTGGAAGGTTCTGTGTTTTCTTCTTTCCTTTCGGCTTCATCTACCATTTCTATGAAAAAAAGATTGCAAAATAAAGTATTTACATACTGAAATTATAAACCCTATTTATATGGACTACAATTTCTTTCCTAGAAGTCCATGCACAATATCTAGATGCACATTTTTATGTTGGTGATACTGATTTAAACGTTTACTTTTCGAAGGTTCTGTATTTTCTTCTTTTCTTCCAGCTCCTTTCTCATTCATTGCAACATCATCTACTGTTTCTATGAAAAAATAAATTGCAAAATAAAGCACTTACAGATTTAATTCATAAACGGTATTTATATGGCCTACAATGCCTTTCCTATAAGTCCATGCACGATATTTCCATGCACATTTCTCATTATGGTAATACTGAATTAAACTGTAAACATTTACCTTTGGAAACTTCTGTGTTTTCTTCTTTCCATTCAGCTCCATTCTCATTCATTGCAACATCATCTACTGTTACTATGAAAAAATGCAAAAAAAAAAAGCACTTACATATTTAATTCATAAACCCTATTAAATGGCCCTCAATTTCTTTCTTAGAAGTTCATGCACAATTTCTACATGCGCATTTCTCAATTTGGTGATACTGAATGAAACATTTATCTTTGGAAGGTTCTGGTTTTCTTCTTTCCTTTTAGCTACTTCATTCAAAATTAATTAGTTAGAGGTGCACATCATAATACAGTAATAATTATTTGGTGCTCAGGAGTCCCCTGTGAGATCCCCTAATAATGCACTAAACATTAAGAAAAGCAGTGCACCCAAATTGTAAGATCTAGCTACATGCACATTTATCATTGTGGCAATACTGAATTAAACATTTACCTTTGGAAGGTTCTGTGTTTTCTTCTTTTTTCTTTTTAGTTACATTCTCATTTAAGGCAACATCATATACAATTTCTATGAAAAAAATAGCAAATGAAGCATTTACATATTGAAATTATAAACCCTCTATGTGACCTACACCTTCTTTCCTAGAAGTCCATGCACAATATCTACATGAGCATTTTTTTTTTTGTCAGTCCCTGGTCTTTCACTTGTTTGTTATAGTTTATACAGGAGCAGTGGCCAGCTAGCTCCCACCCTTTCCAGCTATAGGCAGGTGAATAAAGTGGTGGCCAACAAAAGGGCAACCAAGTTTGGGAGTTTTAACAGCGGCAAGTAAGTTGCAGGTAAAACTTGGTCACAGTGTAAAATGCATAACAATGGAGTACAATTCTTAATGAATCAGTGAAAGTTGAGCATAGGACTGGCCAGATATGGGATGACTTTGACATAGTTGGCCATCTTGAATATATTACAATATATGGACAAACAATCCCTGTTTTGTTTAAATAGTAAGCATGTAGATAAGTCTGTCTATGCATGTATAAATATATGGAATTTATTTAGAAAGGTAGAACTTGATGGATCACTGTCCTTTTTCCACCTAACTACTATTTGTAAGTATGTGTGTAATTGCATACTAAAACATTAGAATTAAGAATTCACCTTCTAAAGTTTCTGTGTGTTCTTCTTTTCCATCATCTTTTTCACTCATTGTCATTGTATTATTTTCTGAATGATCTGAGAGAAATATGAATAATATAAAAATACTTGTGTCCTCTCCAAGCTACATACAAGATAAGCTGTATAGTATACTTTTTGAAATAGCAGTTTCTGTCAAGTTCAATTGGGAAAAAAGGAAAAAGATTAAATATTTTGTAGAATATCTGTAGAATAAACCCTTAAAAAATATTACCTTAGTAACTTTAATATTCAAAATTTAATTCATATGCCCTATACCAATAAATATAATAATTAAGTTTTTAAAGTTTATATGTTTTTTCTTTTCCATTTACTTGGGGGCACATTTACTAAGGCTCGAAGTGAATTAAAAGTGAATTTTTGAATTCAAAAACGTTGAATTTCGAAGTTATTTTTGGGTAGTTCGACCAACAAATAGGCCAAATTAGATTTCAACTTTGATTTGAAGTGAAAATGCTTTGACTATTCGACCATTCGATAATCGAAGTACTGTCATTTTAAAAAACTTTGACTTAGACACTTCGCCACCTTAAACCTGCCGAATTGCTATGTTAGCCTATGGGGACCTCCTAGAACCTATAGCCAGTATTTGGCTAAGTTTAGAGAAGTCGAAGGATTTTTTTATAAATTCGTACGATCGTACAATTAAATCATTTGAATCGTTCAATTCGAAGTACGATCGTACGATCTTAAAAATCCTTTGACTTCGAATGTAGGTCTAGCCTATTAGATGGTCGAATTTAGAAGTTTTTTTTTCACTTCGAAATTTGACCCTTGATAAATCTGCCCCTTACTGTATTTTAGTATATAACAGATTTTCATTCAATCATGTATTACGTAATTGGGAGAAAATACCCCGTAATACTTTACATTTATATTATAGATCTGTTTATCTATATGAATCCTCCTAGGACCTAGGATTATTTTTTAATGTTTAGATGTATTAAGTAGCCTTAAAGAATGGTCCTTATGATATTATACCTGCTGCCCCTTAAGATAGTCAGTGCCAATCAAGTATAGGGCAACACGGTCTTTGACACCAGATTTGAAAATATATTTGACATGATCTACCTAAATTGATTTGTAGATGTGATGTTATAATTTGATTATGCTTTCATTTCTTTCCATATTTATGTTCAATTGTAGGCTGGCACAAATCGGACTTCACTCCAAAATATGATGCAGACTTTTAAACAAAAAAGAACATCTCTGTAATAGCCCCAGATGTTTAATACAGAGGAGGTTGCTTCCACTACAATAATGATCTCTGTGTAAACAAGCTGTCCTCCCTCATTTGTTGTCTAAAGTTTACATACAAGAAGGAATTCATTCTACATGGAGTTTAACTAATAATGGCCCTATACGACTCTCATGTCCTGAAGAAGCAGAAAGTTGAAAATTAAAGTTTCATAGTTTGTCTTATTTAGTAAAGAAATAACAACCATATATATTTATGAATATAAAAAGGCATGCCTATTTTCCTCATTGCATTACCATCTTTTCTACCCACTTAACTTTAATAGGGATAATTACTAAACCTCAAATTTATCTGGTCGGGTTTTTTGGGGCAAAACTCAAGGTTTTCAGGTTTTCTCAAACTCAAATTTTTCGAGATTTATAAAAGCCTGATGCAGCAAAAAGTCTGAATCTGAAAATCCGCCATCTCAGATCTGCAGAGGTTGTAAATAAGTCAATGACAGAGGTCTCTATCCTAATTGTAAGTTATTATGGCCTGTGCTCAGTTTAGCCTGAAAATACAATCATTTCTGACTTTTTGGCCAAAAATCCAAAAAAAATGGTATGATTCAGGGAAAATTCCCGAAAAAAATTGTATGATATGATTTTTCATATGAATGTTTGGGTTTGGTTGTGTTTTTTTTATTAAAATAATGAGATAAAATTGGATTTTAGTAAATAACCTCTTAATATACCATTATGTACATTACATAAAAAGAAGAACATGGAAATTTACAATCTCAAAAATAAGATTTAAATTACCAACCTTGCAAAATATTTGATATTTTTTCCTTTTCTTGAGTTTCATTTTCATCCATTGTACTAGGAGGTGAGTGATCTTTGGGAGCACATAATTAAATATTAAAATGTAGGATTTGCATACCAAATATATACCCACTTTGGATGGCTTTTTAATGCTGTTAATGATTAATGCTATTTCTGAGAGACCAACTTTAGGGGGCACATTTACTATTGGTCCAATATTGAGGGTTAATTAACCCTCGATATTCGACTATCGAATTTAAATCGACTAAGAGTATGGTTTTTGTTGTGCGTCTTTTCTTTTTTTTTTTGACGCACAACACCATACAAGTCTATGGGCATCATTTCCGTGTCGAAACAAGGCAAAAAAAATCGCCCATCCCTATCATACAATAGTCCCATTTGTAAGGATTTAATTTGGATATCTATTTTTGTCTTAAATCATTTAATATCAATATCAATAAACCCAACTACATGGTACTATGTTATTAATACAGAAATAAAGAAAACAATTTAAATTATTTTTTAATTAATTTAGAAAAATGGAGGTTCTTTAAGATGGCTTTCTTGTAATTTTGAGCTTTCTGGATAATGAGTTTTCAGATAACTGATCCTATACCTGCATAAAATTATGTGTACATGCACACTAAGGGGGTTACTTATTAAAGTCCGAATGCCAAAATCTCAAAAAATTCTAGTTTTTTTAACTAGAAAATCCTAGTTTTTAATGAAAAAAAACCCTCAAATTTTGTTTGAATCCAAAAATCTGGTATCTCAGACCTGCCGAGGTTGAATACTGTATTAGAAAATGGGAGAAGTCCTGAAGATATCCTGATCTGCACTGGGTTTCCTGCAATAATTCGAATATTTGGTGGTTTTTGGGCATAAAATAAAAAATCCGATTTTTTTCACTATTTTTTTAGTTTTTTCCCGCACACGTGTGGATTTGGTCGGTGTAATTTTCACTATTTTGATAAGTTACCCCCTAACTGTAGCTTGTAAGATAACAATAGCCTTGGATATTATGTTTGCTCAATAAATCATTGAAGTCTCTCCTAAAGTTATTAATAGAAAGTTAATTTCCTTAAATCTAAACATGTTACATGATATTTATGGATCTTTGTATTTTAAGAAAAATAACATAGGAAATGCTTAGGACTAATGCTTTAGAATATTATTATAGAATAAATCAGTTTTCTGAATTTATAATCACATTAAAATGAATGCATTCATGTGTTTGAGCAAATATAAAATCCACTGTAGGGTTCATTTACTTTCCTTGCAGTGCCAATGCTAGAGCATTAAGGGGAAAAATTACATGTCCCTTAGTACTCGTTTAACAATCACATGTGTCCCAGACACACTTTGCACCTTGTGCTGGATTGAAAATTCAGGGTGAGGTTTAGACCATCCTGGGGCACAGGCCAACCCTGTACTTCACAACTGCCACATGGCATGAGGTAAGGACAGGACCTTGTTGTGCCCTGCATCTCCTCTTCCACTTCCTAACGTGACTGACAAGTTAGGGTTCGGGTGGGGGAGTGGGTGTATTAAAAGAAGTTATACAGGTATGGAATTATAAATTACAGGATGCAAATATTTTGAAACATGATTCAAACCTCTTTAGAAAATGTTATATCTCACCTTTGATAGTTTCTGTTTTTTGCTCTTTCTCATCATCCTCTTCATGCTTATTGATAGCATTATCTGAATGAATTTTAGGAAAAATAACCAAATGAAAGCATTACAATTTCATTGGCATCAGCCTCTCTTCAAAATAACGCATTCTGTCTATCTATTATGATCATGCCTTACCCCTTCTCCTTTCTATGTCATTTAATATTCTATTGGCTGTATTACAAAATATTAAACTATAGGATCATTAAAGTTACTATTGAGGCTACCCTTGATCATATACAATGAGACTATCTTCATTCAAACAGACGTAAGGCAACAAATTTTAGGCAGTTATTTATCAAAATCTCTCATTATTTTCTGAAATCTACTCTGACCGAATGGGTTATTTCCTCAAATTTATCATTAAATTTTCCAGAAAATGTCCTAAAAAAAACTTGTGAAAAATGTGAATTGTACTAATTTTTTCAGATTTTCTGCCCAAAAACTCAGATTTTTTGGGATTTTTGCCTGAAAACCACAAAATCCTCAGATAATTTCACAAAACACTGTGCAGATCATGATATGTTTGGGACTATTCCCATTGACTTATATACAACCACGAATCGTCTAAGATGCCAGATTTTCAGATACTGATGTTTTCCATACTCAGGGTATACTAAATCCAGAAAAATTTTAGTTTGTTTTCCACTCAAGATATAGATTTTATAATAAAAAAAACAAAATTTTTTCAAGTTTTTAGCATTGAGAATTTAATAAATAACACCCTTGGATTGCATTTGTTATCACTGCAATTACTGACTGGGCATTTCCGAAGCACAAAGAGCTGGTGCTTTTACAAACAAGGGGGCAATGAAATCATAAATACAAATATATACAAACTATCATTGCATTATAAAAAAAGTTATTATATTCTTGTAGGAGAAGAAAACGCAGTTGTAATACTCTCCTTATATTCTGATCTATAAAAACAGTAGTTCTCAGTGATGCTTTGCAGCAACACTGAGCTTTATCATCTCATTACTCTAGTCTTGTTCTCCAATGCGTAGTGCATACAGAGAAAAGGAATTTGGATAATTATTTTTCACAATGTAAGAAACATTTCTAGCTCAGAAGAAAACACATTTATATGTCAAACCTTTAGTAATGTTTTACTAAGAGATAACTATCATTACCACATGGTAAAATTTACAAGGCTTTATAAATCAGCCCCTAAGTAACTGACCTTGTAAATTACCTGTGATTTCTTCCTTTACTTCCATTGTGCCAAAATTTGAGGGATCTATGGGAGCAAACAATTACAGTGTATGTAATTTAAAGAGGACCCGTCACCCAAAAAAATTATTCAAAATCCTATTTTATAACATTAGTCAAGCAAAATGAACTTTAATTACAAAATATAAATGATTTGACTCTTGTTGTGCATGTAAAAATTGTTGCATGTCAAAATTATTTTGATGCCCATTGGCTTCAATTCATTTTTCCAATTTCTTCGCAGTTTCGCAAATTTTTTCGACATAGTGAAAAGGGACAGATTTGCCCATCACTACTTCAGTGTAAACAAGTTCTCGTGTCTCACATGAATCCTGTATGTCAAGTTTACCGTTATGATGAAGCTTATTCTATGGTGGGGTGAACTGAGAATAAAATGAGCTGTTTTATGCCACAATTGTCCAGAAGAACCAGAATTGTAGAAAATGAAAGTACTTTCGGTGTCACCGTTTGCCTAGTTTAGTGCAAGAATAACAAAACAATGTATAAACATGATGCATTCCCAGGACACTGTCTTTCCTATCCACCAAACTCATAACATTCAGCATGAAGGACACAGAGAATGCATGGGACTTAATTTATGTGCAAAAATGTAATGGTGTAAGTTGATGTGTCTGTCCTACATAGAGGACCTTTATGCAGATATTATATTTTGCAATAGAACCTGGGCTTTTTTGTTTTTTTTGGGTGGTCGGTCTGCTGCCTTTCAGATGCTACATAAGCTCATAAGATATATTTTGTTATCCATTAGGATATAACATCAGATTACTCACCTTGCAAATTATTTGGTATTTCTTCCTTTTTGCCAATGTTATTTTCTTCTATTGTAGTAGGGGGTGAGTAATCTATGGGGGGTACACTGATTAAGTGAGCAGAACAGTGACACAGTGGGTGGGCTAGGATTTTGGGTTCAATGTCATCCAGGACACTATCTGCAAGGAGGTCGCCTTTTCTCCCTATATTTGTGTAGGGTACTGTTTTGACATATCGTGTTATCATTAATTATAGAATAAATCAATGTTTCTTTTTTTCATAGAATTACATTGGAATTATTGAATTCATGTTTTGATCATCCAAATAGATAAGCTATTGTATATGATAATAGAAGTCATAAACTGCATTATGGGTTATAGAGAGAAGCAAACTGTTCCCTTTAGTTTGAAGAGCAATTATCTTAATATGGGCTAGTAGACCTGTAGCAAACTTTGTATATTGTATTATATTTTATATTTACATTTTAGTTTCAGTCTGTTTCTTTTTTCAATTAATCAAGTGATCTTTAGAAAATGATTATAAAGTAAAATATATTTAATTTCCCATATCCACTAAGGAAATTTATTTTTGTAAACTAGTTATATATTATAATAAAATGATATATTGTTATATGCATATACAGTGTTTTTTTAGTAGCAGTATGCAACAATCCCTGTTTTGTTTAAAGGGTAAGGCATTTTTCATTAGCAGTATGCACAAAATGTTTATGTCTTAAATATATTGATAATGGGCTGAGTGCAGAGGACTCTTGTAATTGTCTATATATATATACACATATATATATACAAACAATTACAGAATTTGAAGTTGAATCTAAATGGCTAACATTTTCTAGAAAGACTTCTAAAATAAATTAGGGGGCATTGTTACCTCTTTTTAACATTATAAAAAAATAAACATTTACCTTTGGAAGGTTCTGTGTTTTCTTCTTTCCTTTCGGCTTTATCTACCATTTCTATGAAAAAAGATTGCAAAATAAAGTATTTACATACTGAATTTAAAAACCCTATTTATATGGACTACAATTTCTTTCCTAGAAGTCCATGCACAATATCTAGATGCACATTTTTATGTTGGTGATACTGATTTAAACATTTACTTTTGGAAGGTTCTGTATTTTCTTCTTTCCTTCCAGCTCCTTTCTCATTCATTGCATCTACTATTTCTATGAAAAAATAAATTGCAAATAAAGCACTTACATATTGATTCATAAATTGTATTTATATGGCCTACAATGCCTTTCCTATAAGTCCATGCACGATATTTCCATGCACATTTCTCATTATGGTAATACTGAATTAAACTGTAAACATTTACCTTTGGAAACTTCTGGGTTTTCTTCTTTCCATTCAGCTCCATTCTCATTCATTGCAACATCATCTACTGTTACTATGAAAAAATGCAAAAAAAAGCACTTACATATTTAATTCATAAACCCTATTAAAAGGCCCTCAATTTCTTTCTTAGAAGTTCATGCACAATTTCTACATGCACATTTCTCAATTTGGTGATACTGAAGGAAACATTTATCTTTGGAAGGTTGTGGTTTTCTTCTTTCCTTTCAGCTACTTCATTCAAAATTAAGTAGTTAGAGGTGCACATCATAATACAGTAATAATTATTTGGTGCTCAGGAGTCCCGTGTGAGATCCCCTAATAATGCACTAAACATTAAGAAAAGCAGTGCACCCAAATTGTAAGATCTAGCTACATGCACATTTATCATTGTGGCAATACTGAATTAAACATTTACCTTTGGAAGGTTCGGTGTTTTCTTCTTTTTTCTTTTTAGCTACATTCTCATTTAAGGCAACATCATATACAATTTCTATGAAAAAAATAGCAAATTAAGCATTTACACATTGAAATTATAAACCCTCTATTTGACCTACACCTTCTTTCCTAGAAGTCCATGCACAATATCTACATGAGCATTTTATTTTTTGCCAGTCCCTGGTCTTTCCCTTGTTTGTTATAGTTTATACAGGAGCAGTGGCCAGCTAGCTCCCACCCTTTCCAGCTATAGGCAGGTGAATGAAGTGGTGGCCAACAAAAGGGCAACCAAGTTTGGGAGTTTTAACAGCGGCAAGTAAGTTGCAGGTAAAACTTGGTCCCAGTGTAAAATGCATAACGATGGAGTACAATTCTTAATGAATCAGTGAAAGTTGAGCATAGGACTGGCCAGATGTGGGATTACTTTGACATAGTTGGCCATCTTAAATATATTACAATATATGGACAAACAATCCCTGTTTTGTTTAAATAGTAAGCATGTAGATAAGTCTGTCTATGCATGTATAAATATATGGAATTTATTTAGAAAGGTTGAACTTGATGGATCATTGTCCTTTTTCCACCTAACTACTATTTGTAAGTATGTGTGTAATTGCATACTAATACATTAGAATTAAGAATTCACCTTCTAAAGTTTCTGTGTGTTCTTCTTTTCCATCATCTTTTTCACTCATTGTCATTGTATTATTTTCTGAATGGTCTGAGAGAAATATGAATAATATAAAAATACCTGTGTCCTCTCTAAGCTACATATAAGATAAGCTGTATATTATACTTTTTAAAAATAGCAGTTTCTGTCAATTTCAATTTCGTAAAATAGAATTTTTTTTTTTAAATCTGTTCATGGAGTTGATTATCTGAACAATAATCTGTAGAATAAACCCTTAAAAAATATAACCTTAGTAACTTTGATATTCAAAATGTAATTCATATGCCCTATACCAATAAATGTAATAATTAACTTTTTAAAGTTTATTTCTTTTCCATATACTTATTGTATTTTAGTATATAACAGATTTACATTCAATCATGTATTACGTAATTGGGAGAGAATACCCAGTAATACTTTACATTTATATTATAGATTTGTTTATCTATATGAATCCTCCTAGGACCCAGTATTATTTTTTACTGTTTAGATGAATTTAAGTAGCCTTAAATAATGGTCCTTATGATATTATACCTGCTGCCCCTTAAGATAGTCAGTGCCAATCAAGTATAGGGCAACTCGGTCTTTGACACCAGAATTGAAAATATATTTTACATGATCTACCTAAATTGATTAGTAGATGTGATGTCATAATTTGATCATGCTTTCTTTCCATATTTTTGTTCAATTGTAGGCTGGCACAAAACGGACTTCACTCCAAAATATGATGCAGTTTATTAAACAAAAAAGAACATCTCAAAAAGTAGCCTTACATGCTTTGTGCTTGTGGGCACTTAATCATAGGCTAAGGATATTCTGCACAGACAGTGGTTTATAAATGGAAACAAACCAATCAGAAAAGTACTTTGAACAGCCAATCAGAAAGGTTAGTATATATATATATATATATATATATATATATATATAACAAACAAGGGAAAGTTGTGCTCACCACTATTTTTTAAAAACCATTAGGCGGGGGTGCAATGAGGGTGTGACCACAAAATACATATAGTCAACTACAAGAGGTCCTCTGCACTCAACCCATTATCAATATATTTAAGACAGAGACATTTTGTGCATACTGCTACTAAAAAATGCCTTACCCTTTAAACAACACAGGGATTGTTTGTCCATATATTGCAATATATTTAAGCTGGCCAACTACGTCAAAGTCATCCCATATCTGGCCAGTCCTACGCTTAATTTTCATCTGATTCATTAAGAATTCAATTGCATAAGTATACATTTTACAAAGGGACTAAGTTTTACCTGCAACTTACTAGCTGCTTTCAAAGTAAAACTCCCAAACTTGGCTGTGACCAGCTCCATGTTGTAGCTCCCACCCCTCCCAGCTATAGTCAGGTGATCCCACTGGTGTCTAATAAAAGGGCAGCCAAGTTTGGGAGTTTTACTTTGAAAGCAGCTAGTAACTTAGTCCCTTTGTAAAATGTATACTTATGCAATTGAATTCTTAATGAATCAGATGAAAATTAAGCGTAGGACTGGCCAGATATGGGATAACTTTGACGTAGTTGGCCAGCTTAAATATATTGCAATATATGGACAAACAATCCCTGTGTTGTTTAAAGGGTAAGGCATTTTTTAGTAGCAGTATGCACAAAATGTCTCTGTCTTAAATATATTGATAATGGGTTGAGTGCAGAGGACCTCTTGTAGTTGACTATATGTATTTTGTGGTCACACCCTCATTGCACCCCCGCCTAATGGTTTTTAAAAAATAGTGGTGAGCACAACTTTCCCTTGTTTGTTATAGTTATACATGAGCAGTGACCAGCTCCATGTTGTAGCTCCCACCCCTCCCAGCTATAGTCAGGTGATCCCACTGGTGTCTAATAAAAGGGCAGCCAAGTTTGGGAGTTTTACTTTGAAAGCAGCTAGTAAGTTGCAGGTAAAACTTAGTCCCTTTGTAAAATGTATACTTATGCAATTGAATTCTTAATGAATCAGATGAAAATTAAGCGTAGGACTGGCCAGATATGGGATGACTTTGACGTAGTTGGCCAGCTTAAATATATTGCAATATATGGACAAACAATCCCTGTGTTGTTTAAAGGGTAAGGCATTTTTTAGTAGCAGTATGCACAAAATGTCTTTGTCTTAAATATATTGATAATGGGTTGAGTGCAGAGGACCTCTTGTAGTTGACTATATGTATTTTGTGGTCACACCCTCATTGCACCCCCGCCTAATGGTTTTTAAAAAATAGTGGTGAGCACAACTTTCCCTTGTTTGTTATAGTTATACATGAGCAGTGACCAGCTCCATGTTGTAGCTCCCACCCCTCCCAGCTATAGTCAGGTGATCCCACTGGTGTCTAATAAAAGGGCAGCCAAGTTTGGGAGTTTTACTTTGAAAGCAGCTAGTAAGTTGCAGGTAAAACTTAGTCCCTTTGTAAAATGTATACTTATGCAATTGAATTCTTAATGAATCAGATGAAAATTAAGCGTAGGACTGGCCAGATATGGGATGACTTTGACGTAGTTGGCCAGCTTAAATATATTGCAATATATGGACAAACAATCCCTGTGTTGTTTAAAGGGTAAGGCATTTTTTAGTAGCAGTATGCACAAAATGTCTCTGTCTTAAATATATTGATAATGGGTTGAGTGCAGAGGACCTCTTGTAGTTGACTATATATATACAGTATATATATATATAATTGAGTTGTCCAGGAATATAAGGCTATACAATAAGTACAAACGTTAAAAGCTTAAAATTCATATTTCTACAAAATAGAGAAATTCTAATAGTTAAATGATTGTATAAAAATAGTATTGCAGTTAAGGTGACAGTTTTAGTATTTTCAGAGTTATTCAAGGTTTAAAGTATTAGGAATATTTTTAGACAAATTCTCAATTTTTTTTATACAAAACAGGATACATTGTATTCTAAATTCATTCCTGAAGGTTGTCTAGTTTCTTGAAAGAACATCTATTTAGCTTCTTGTTTAATAAGTCTATCCAATGTATTTCCACCTCTAATGTGTAACAAAACCTTTTCTATGCCATATCTAGTATAGGTTAATTGAAAACAACTAGACTTGCGGAGCAATCATTGAAGAAGTTTCACTACTCATCCGAGCAGCTTCTTCAGTTCAACTGGGAAATTCTCAGCATATAAACTCTTCCACTAATCCAATCACAATGGCACATTGCAACTCTCCAGTGAGGTGACATCTGAAATTTACAGAGGTGTTGATTCTGTGTAGTTACTGTGATAGGATTATCCAATGTGTCATGTAACTCCTAGAAACAGGTGTTACTAGGGAGTATTCATGCAACTCTCACAAATAACACCTGTTACTGTAACACCTGTTAAACGAAATCCCTGATTTTTGGATTATCAAACGCAAATCACAATGTCATGAAACAATTTTAGGGACATCTGCCTTTGACTTCTACATGACCTTGACAGGTTTGAAATGGATTATTTTTGGATTCAGAGTTTTAGAAGCTTTGGTGTGCAATAAAATCTCTAAAAATTATACTTTTTTCCATTAAAAGTTCATGTTTTCCCTTTAAAAAGCTTGACCAGATAAAGGCCCCCTAAATAAACCCAGTAGGATTTGATTGTCACCAATGAGGATTAATTATATCTTAGTTGCAATAAAGTACAATGTACTGTTTTATTAAAAGGAAATCATTTTAGATTTGATTGAAAAGGAGTCTATAGGAGATAACCTTTGTGTGTTCTTATTAGCTGAATGCTCGAGCACGAAAGCTTGAATGTTATTAAATGGTGCCCTTGTTGATAATAATGGACTTCATAAAGAGAAAAGTGTGGCATAGTTACATAGTTAAATTGGGTTGAAAAAGACAAAGTCCATCAAGTTCAACCCCTCCAAATGAAAATCCATACACACACCCCTCCCTACTTTTAATTAAATTCTATATACCCATATCTATACTAACTATAGAGCTTAGTATCACAATAGCCTTTGATATTATGTCTGTCCAAAAAATCATCCAAGCCATTCTTATAGTCATTAACTGAATCAGCATCACAACATCACCCGGCAGTGCATTCCACAACCTCACTGTCCTGACTGTGATGAACCACCTACGTTGCTTCAAATGAAAGTTCTTTTCTTCTAGTCTAAAGGGGAGGCCTCTGGTACAGTGATCCACTTTATGGGTAAAAAGGTCCCCTGCTATTTGTCTGTAATGTCCTCTAATGTACTTGTAAAGTGTAATCATGTCCCCTCGCAATCGCCTTTTTTCCAGAGAAAACAACCCCAACCTCGACAGTCTACCCTCATAATTTAACTCTTCCCTCCCTCTAACCAGTTTAGTTGCACTTAGTCTCTGCACTCTCTCCAGCTCATTTATATCCCTCTTAAGGACTGGAGTCCAAAACTGCACTGCATACTCCAGATGAGGCCTTACCAGGGACCTATAAAGAGGCAGAATTATGTTTTCATCCCTTGAGTTAATGCCCTTTTTTATGCAAGACAGAACTTTATTTGCTTTAGTAGCCACAGAATGACACTGCCCAGAAATAGACAACGTGTTATCTACAAAGACCCCTAGATCCTTCTCATTTAAGGAAACTCCCAACACACTGCCATTTAGTGTATAACTTGCATTTATATTATTTTTGCCAAAGTGCATAACCTGCATTTATCAACATTGAACATGAAACATTACCTTGTCCCTTGCTTAATTAAAGCCCCTTTTTATTGAATTGCTGCCAAAGTTTAAATCTATTAGTTGTGTCCAGCCAACCTGATCAATTTTAGCTTAAAGCTAAGAGGCCCATTAACTATCAAATAGATTTTTTCAGAATCTCTAAAAATGTGTGGTTTTCCTATTTTTAAAAGTTCTAAAAATGAATTACTAAGTATAAAAACCACAAAACCCTCTTATATAAAACTTCCCCAGTTTAAACTTGTAGAGGTCCTTTAAAAATCAATGGGAGCTGCCCTGATTCTACTGAATTGTTTTTTAAATACTTTGGTCTTTAAGAAGTTATTTTTTCACTAGCAATAGTCTGAAAAACTCAAATTTGTATATATTTTAAAGGTATTCACATTTTTTCATGACATGCGTAGTTTTAGAGAAAGTATGTGATAAAAATTTGCAAAAAGCCATTTTAAGTAACACTTTTATTACATTGTCCCTAAGGAGAGCTGGGGGGGGGGGATGCGGTTGAGGAGGGGTGGGAGGATCTCTGTACTAGCCCCAGATGTTTAATACAGAGGAGGTTGCTTCCACTACAATAATGAGCTCTGTGTAAACAAGCTGTCCTCCCTCATTTGTTGCCTATGTCTAATGTTTACATACAAGAATGAATTCATTCTACATGGAGTTTAACTAATAATGGTCCTATACGACTCTCATGATTGTCCTGAAGAAGCAGAAAGTTGAAAATGAACGTTTCATAGTTTGTCTTATTTAGTCAAGAAATAACAACCATATATATTTATGAATATAAAAAGGCATGCCTATTTTCCTGCATTACCATCTTTTCTACCCACTTAACTTTAATAGGGATAATTACTAAACCTCAAATTTATCTGGTCGGGTTTTTTGGGGCAAAACTCAAGGTTTTCAGGTTTTCTCAAACTCAAATTTTTCGAGATTTATAAAAGCCTGATGCAGCAAAAAGTCTGAATCTGAAAATCCGCCATCTCAGATCTGCAGAGGTTGTAAATAAGTCAATGACAGAGGTCTCTATCCTAATTGTAAGTTATTATGGCTTGTGCTGGGTTTAGCCTGAAAATATAATCATTTCTGGCTTTTTGGGCAAAAATCCAAAAAATCGTATGATTCAGGGAAAATTCCCAAAAAAATGGTATGATATAATTTTTCATATGAATGTTTGGGTTTGGTTGTGTTTTTTTTATTAAAATAATGAGATAAAACTGGATTTGAGTAAATAACCTCTTAATATACCATTATGTACATTACATAAAAAGAAGAACATGGAAATTTACAATCTCAAAAATAAGATTTAAATTACCAACCTTGCAAAATATTTGATATTTCTTTCTTTTCTTGAGTTTCATTTTCATCCATTGTACTAGGAGGTGAGAGATCTTTGGGAGCAGATAATTAAATATTAAAATGTAGGATTTGCATACCAAGTATATACCCACTTTGGATGGCTTTTTAATGCTGTTAATGATTAATGCTATTTCTGAGAAACCAACTTTAGGGGGCACATTTACTATTGGTCGAATATTGAGGGTTAATTAACCCTCAATATTCGACTATCGAATTTAAATCCTTCGACTTTGAGTATCGTTTTTGTTGTGCGTCTTTTATTTTATTTTTTTGACGCACAACACCATACAAGTCTATGGGCATCATTTCCGTGTCGAAACAAGGCAAAAAAATTTGCCCATCCCTATCATACAATAGTCCCATTTGTAAGGATTTAATTTGGATATCTATTTTTGTCTTAAATCATTTAGGGGCCGATTCACTAAGCTCGAGTGAAGGATTCGAATGAAAAATACTTCGAATTTCGAAGTATTTTTTGGGTACTTCGACCATCGAATGGGCTACTTCGACCTTCGACTACGACCTTCGACTTCGATTCGAACGATTCAAACTAAAAATCGTTCGACTATTCGACCATTCGATAGTCGAAGTACTTTCCCTTTAAAAAAAACTTCGACCCCCTACTTCGGCAGATAAAACGTACCGAAGTCAATGTTAGCCTATGGGGAAGGTCCGCATAGGCTTGCTAAACTTTTTTTGATCGAAGGATTTTCCTTCGATCGTTGGATTAAAATCCTTCGAATTTAATCGTTCGATCGAACGAAAAATCCTTCGATCGATCGAACGAACGTTTAGCGCTAAATCCTTCGACTTCGATATTCGAAGTCGAAGGATTTCAATTCGAGGGTCGAATTTCGAAGTATTTTTTACTTCGAAATTCGACCCTTAGTGAATCTGCCCCTTAATATCAATATCAATAAACCCGACTACATGGTACTATTTAATGAAAAAACAACTTCACATTTTTCAGGATTTATTATCCCCTGTAAAAAGTTTGAATCCAAAAATCTGGCATCTCAGACCTGCCGAGGTTGAATACTGTATTAGACAATGGGAGAAGTCCTGAAGATATCCTGATCTGCACTGGGTTTCCTGCAATAATTCGAATATTTGGTAGCTTTTGGGTATAAAATAAAAAATCTGATTTTTTCACAATTTTTTTAGTTTTTTCCCGCACACGTGTGGATTTGGTCGGTGTAGTTTTCACTATTTTGATAAGTTACCCCCTAACTGTAGCTTGTAAGATAACAATAGCCTTGGATATTATGTTTGCTCAATAAATCATTGAAGTCTCTCCTAAAGTTATTAATAGAAAGTTAATTTCCTTAAATCTAAACATGTTACATAATATTTATGGATCTTTTGTATTTTAAGAAAAATAACATAGGAAATGCTTAGGACTAATGCTTTAGAATATTATTATAGAATAAATCAGTTCTTTGAATTTATAATCATTGAAAATGAATGCATTCATGTGTTTGAGCAGATATAAAATCTACTGTAGGAGTTATTTACTTTCCTTGCAGTGCCAATGCTAGAGCATTAAGAGGAAAAATGACATGTCCCTTAGTACTCATTTAACAATCACGTGTGTCCCAGAGACTGCGCAACTTTGCACCTTGTGCTGGATTGAAAATTCAGGGTGAGGTTTAGACCATCCTGGGACACAGGCCAACCCTGTACTTCACAACTGCCACATGGAATGAGGTAAGGACAGGACCTTGTTGTGCCCTGCATCTCCTCTTCCACTTCTTAACGTGACTGACAAGTTAGGGTTCGGGTGGGGGAGTGGGTGCATTAAAAGAAGTTATACAGGTATGGAATTATAAATTACAGAATGCAAATATTTTGAAACATGATTCAAACCTCTTTAGAAAATGTTATATCTCACCTTTGGTAGTTTCTGTTTTTTGTTCTTTCTCATCATCCTCTTCATGCTTATTGATAGCATTATCTGAATGAATTTTAGGAAAAATAACCAAATGAAAGCATTACAATTTCATTGGCATCATCCACTCTTCAAAATAACGCATTCTGTCTATCTATTATGATCATGCCTTACCCCTTCTCCTTTCTATGACATTTAATATTCTATTGGCTGTATTACAAAATATTAAACTATAGGATCATTAAAGTTACTATTGAGTCTACCCTTGATCATATACAATGAGACTATCTTCATTCAAACAGACGTAAGACAACAAATTTTAGGCAGTTATTTATCAAAATCTCTCATTATTTTCTGAAATCTACTCTGACCGAATGGGTTATTTCCCCTAATTTATCATTACATTTTCCAGAAAATGTCCTAAAAAAAAATTTGTGAAAAATGTGAATTGTACTAATTTTTTCAGATTTTCTGCCCAAAAACCTAGATTTTTTGGGATTTTTGCCTGAAAACCACAAAATCCTCAGATGATTTCACAAAACCCTGTGTAGATCAGGATATCTTTTGGACTTTTCCCATTGATTTATATACAACCACGAATCGTCTAAGATGCCAGATTTTCGGATACTGATGTTTTCCATCCTCAGGGTATACTAAATCCAGAAAAATTCTAGTTTGTTTCCCACCTAAGATATAGATTTTATAATTAAAAAAAACTCAATTTTTTCAAGTGTTTAGCATTCAGACTTTAATAAATAACACCCTTGGATTGCATTTGTTATCACTGCAATTACTGACTGGGCATTTCCCAAGCACAAAGAGCTGGTGCTTTTACAAACAAGGGGGCAATGAAATCATAAATACAAATATATAAAAACTACCATTGCATTATAAAACAAGTTATTATATTCTAGTAGGAGAAGAAAGCACAGTTGTAATACTGTCCTTATATTCTGATCTATAAAAACAGTAGTTCTCAGTGATGCTTTGCAGCAACACTGAGCTTTATCATCTGATTACTCTAGTCTTGTTCTCCAATGCGTAGTGCATGCAGAGAAAAGGAATTTGGATAATTATTTTTCACAATGTAAGAAACATTTCTAGCTCAGAAGAAAACACATTTATATGTCAAACCTTTAGTAATGTTTTACTAAGAGATAACTATCATTACCACAAGGTAAAATTTAACAAGGCTTTATAAATCAGCCCCTAAGTAACTGACCTTGTAAATTACCTGTGATTTCTTCCTTTACTTCCATTGTGCCAAAATTTGAGGGATCTATGGGAGCAATCAATTATGTAATTTAAAGAGTACTCGTCACCCAAAAAAATTATTCAAAATCCTATTTTATAACATTAGTCAAGCAAAATGAACTTTAATTACAAAATATAAATGATTTGAATCTTGTTGTGCGTGTAAAAATTGTCGCTCACGTCAAAATTGTTGCATGTCAAAATTATTTTGATGCCCATTGGCTTCAATGCATTTTTCAAATTTCTTCGCAGTTTCGCAAATTTTTTCGACATAGTGAAAAGGGACAGATTTGCCCATCGCTACTTCAGTGTAAACAAGTTCTCGTGTCTCACATGAATCCTGTATGTCAAGTTTACAGTTATGGTGAAGCTTATTCTATGGTGGGGTGAACTGAGAATAAAATGAGCTGTTTTTTGCCACAATTGTCCAGAAGAACCAGAATTTTAGAAAATGAAAGTCACTGTTTGCCTAGTTTAGTGCAAGAATAACAAAACAATTTATAAACATTATGCATTCCCAGGACACTGTATTTCCTATCCACCAAACTCATAACATTCAGCATGAAGGACATTTGGGTGGTTGGTCAGCTGCCTTTCAGATGCTACATAAGCTCATAAGATATATTTTGTTATCCATTAGGATATAACATCAGATTACTCACCTTGCAAATTATTTGGTATTTCTTCCTTTTTGCCAATGTTATTTTCTTCTATTGTAGTAGGGGGTGAGTAATCTATGGGGGGTACACTGATTAAGTGAACAGAACAGTGACACAGTGGGTGGGCTAGGATTTTGGGTTCAATGTCATCCAGGACACTATCTGCAAGGAGGTCACTTTTTCTCCCTATATTTGTGTAGGGTACTGTTTTGACATATCATGTGTTATCATTAATTATAGAATAAATCAATGTTTCTTTTTTTCATAGAATTACATTGGAATTATTGAATTCATGTTTTGATCATCCAAATAGATAAGCTATTGTATATGATAATAGAAGTCATAAACTGCATTATGGGTTATAGAGAGAGGCAAACTGTTCCCTTAAGTTTGAAAATCAATTATCTTACTATGGGTTACTAGACCTGTAGCAAACTTTGTATCTTGTATTACATTATACATATATTTTATATTTACATTTTAGTTTCAGTTTGTTTCTTTTTTCCATTAACCAAGTAATCTTTAGAAAATTATTATAAAGTAAAATATATTTAATTTCCCATATCCACTAAGGAAATTTACAAGAAGTCCATGCACAATATCTAGATGCACATTTTTATGTTGGTGATACTGATTTAAACGTTTACTTTTGGAAGGTTCTGTATTTTCTTCTTTCCTTCCAGCTCCTTTCTCATTCATTGCATCTACTATTTCTATGAAAAAATAAATTGCAAAATAAAGCACTTACATATTGAATTCATAAACCATATTTATATGGCCTACAATGCCTTTCCTATAAATCCATGCACGATATTTCCATGCACATTTCTCATTATGGTAATACTGAATTAAACTGTAAACATTTACCTTTGGAAACTTCTGGGTTTTCTTCTTTCCATTCAGCTCCATTCTCATTCATTGCAACATCATCTACTGTTACTATGAAAAAATGCAAAAAAAAGCACTTACATATTTAATTCATAAACCCTATTAAAAGGCCCTCAATTTCTTTCTTAGAAGTTCATGCACAATTTCTACATGCACATTTCTCAATTTGGTGATACTGAAGGAAACATTTATCTTTGGAAGGTTCTGGTTTTCTTCTTTCCTTTCAGCTACTTCATTCAAAATTAATTAGTTAGAGGTGCACATCATAATACAGTAATAATTATTTGGTGCTCAGGAGTCCCCTGTGAGATCCCCTAATAATGCACTAAACATTAAGAAAAGCAGTGCACCCAAATTGTAAGATCTAGCTACATGCACATTTATCATTGTGGCAATACTGAATTAAACATTTACCTTTGGAAGGTTCTGTGTTTTCTTCTTTTTTCTTTTTAGTTACATTCTCATTTAAGGCAACATCATATACCATTTCTATGAAAAAAATAGCAAATGAAGCATTTACATATTGAAATTATAAACCCTTTATGTGACCTACACCTTCTTTCCTAGAAGTCCATGCACAATATCTACATGAGCATTTTTTTTTTGCCAGTCCCTGGTCTTTCCCTTGTTTGTTATAGTTTATACAGGAGCAGTGGCCAGCTAGCTCCCACCCTTTCCAGCTATAGGCAGGTGAATGAAGTGGTGGCCAACAAAAGGGCAACCAAGTTTGGGAGTTTTAACAGCGGCAAGTAAGTTGCAGGTAAAACTTGGTCCCAGTGTAAAATGCATAACGATGGAGTACAATTCTTAATGAAACAGTGAAAGTTGAGCATAGGACTGGCCATGGGATGACTTTGACATAGTTGGCCATCTTAAATATATTACAATATATGGACAAACAATCCCTGTTTTGTTTATATAGTAAGCATGTAGATAAGTCTGTCTATGCATGTATAAATATATGGAATTTATTTAGAAAGGTAGAACTTGATGGATCATTGTCCTTTTTCCACCTAACTACTATTTGTAAGTATGTGTGTAATTGCATACTAATACATTAGAATTAAGAATTCACCTTCTAAAGTTTCTGTGTGTTCTTCTTTTCCATCATCTTTTTCACTCATTGTCATTGTATTATTTTCTGAATGATCTGAGAGAAATATGAATAATATAAAAATACTTGTGTCCTCTCCAAGCTACATACAAGATAAGCTGTATAGTATACTTTTTGAAATAGCAGTTTCTGTCAAGTTCAATTGGGAAAAAAGGAAAAAAATTAAATATTTTGTAGAATATCTGTAGAATAAACCCTTAAAAAATATTACCTTAGTAACTTTAATATTCAAAATTGAATTTATATGCCCTATACCAATAAATATAATAATTAAGTTTTTAAAGTTTATATGTTTTTTCTTTTCCATTTACTTGGGGGCACATTTACTAAGGCTCGAAGTGAATTAAAAGTGAATTTTTGAATTCAAAAAAGTCGAATTTCGAAGTAATTTTTGGGTACTTCGACCAGCGAATAGGCCAAATTAGATTTCGACTTTGATTCGAAGTGAAAATGCTTTGACTATTCGACCATTTGACAATCGAAGTACTGTCTTTTTAAAAAACTTTGACTTAGACACTTCGCCACCTTAAACCTGCCAAATTGCTATGTTAGCCTATGGAGACCTCCTAGAACCTATAGCCAGTATTTGGCTAAATTTAGAGAAGTCGAAGGAGTTTTTTTATAAATTGGTACGATCGTACAATTAAATTGTTCAATCCGAAGTACGATCTTAAAAATCCTTTGACTTCGAATGTAGGTCTAGCCTATTAGATGGTCGAATTTAGAAGTTTTTTTCACTGGGTCTCCTGCAATAATTCGAATATTTGGTGGTTTTTGGGCATAAAATAAAAAAAAAAATCGTACAATCTGATTTTTTCACTATTTTTTTTAGTTTTTTCGGTGTAGTTTTCACTATTTTGATAAGTTACCCCCTAACTGTAGCTTGTAAGATAACAATAGCCTTGGATATTATGTTTGCTCAATAAATCATTGAAGCCTCTCCTAAAGTCATTAATAGAAAGTTAATTTCCTTAAATCTAAATGTTACATGATATTTATGGATCTTTTGTATTTTAAGAAAAATAACATAGGAAATGCTTAGGACTAATGCTTTAGAATATTATTATAGAATAAATCAGTTCTCTGAATTTATAATCACATTAGAATGAATGCATTCATGTGTTTGAGCAAATATAAAATCTACTGTAGGGGTTATTTACTTTCCTTTCAGTGCCAATGCTAGAGAATTAAGGGGAAAAATGACATGTCCCTTAGTACTCATTTGACAATCACATGTGTCCCAGACACACTTTGCACCTTGTGCTGGATTGAAAATTCAGGGTGAGGTTTAGACCGTCCTGGGGCACAGGCCAACCCTGTACTTCACAACTGTCACATGGAATGAGGTAAGGACAGGACCTTGTTGTGCCCTGCATCTCCTCTTCCACTTCTTAACTTGACTGACAAGTTAGGGTTCGGGTGGGGGAGTGGGTGCATTAAAAGAAGTTATACAGGTATGGAATTATAAATTACAGGATGCATATATTTTGAAACATGATTCAAACCTCTTTAGAAAATGTTATATCTCACCTTTGGTAGTTTCTGTATTTTGTTCTTTCTCATCATCCTCTTCATGCTTATTGATAGCATTATCTGAATGAAATTTAGGAAAAATAACCAAATGAAAGCATTACAATTTCATTAGCATCATCCTCTCTTCAAAATAACGCATTCTGTCTATCTATTATGATCATGCCTTACCCCTTTTCTTTTCTATGTCATTCACATTGACTTATATACAACCATGAATGGTCTAAGATGCCAGATTTTCAGATACGGATGTTTTTCCATACTCAGGGTATACTAAATCCAGAAAATTTTCGGTTTTTTCCCACTTAAAATATAGATTTTATAATAAAAAACCCTAACATTTTTCAAGTTTTTAGCATTCAGACTTTAATAAATAACACCCTTGGATTGCATTTGTTATCACTGCAATTTCTGACTGGGAATTTACCAAGCACTAAGAGCTGGTGCTTTTAAAAACAAGGGGGCAATGAAATCATAAATACAAATATATACAAACTATCATTGCATTATATTCTAGTAGGAGAAGAAAGCACAGTTGTAATACTGTCCTTATATTCTAATCTATAAAAACAGTAGTTCTCGGTGATGCTTTGTAGCAACACTGAGCTTTATCATCTGATTACTCTAGTCTTGTTCTCCAATGCGTAGTGCATGCAGAGAAAAGGAATTTGGATAATTATGTTTCACAATGTAAGAAACATTTCTAGCTCAGAAGAAAACACATTTGTCAAACCTTTAGTAATGTTTTACTGAGAGATAACTATCATTACCACATGGTAACATTTAACAAGGCTTTATAAATCAGCCCCTAAGTAACTGACCTTGTAAATTACCTGTGATTTCTTCCTTTACTTCCATTGTGCCAAGATTTGAGGGATCTATGGGAACAAACAATTATGTAATTTAAAGAGGACCCGTCACCCAAATAAATTATTAAAAATCCTATTTTATAACATTAGTCAAGCAAAATTAACTTTAATTACAAAATATAAATGATTTGAACCTTGTCGTTCGTGTAAAAATTGTCACGCATTCTGTCTATCTATTATGATCATGCCTTACCCCTTTTCTTTTCTATGTCATTCACATTGACTTATATACAACCATGAATGGTCTAAGATGCCAGATTTTCAGATACGGATGTTTTTCCATACTCAGGGTATACTAAATCCAGAAAATTTTCGGTTTTTTCCCACTTAAAATATAGATTTTATAATAAAAAACCCTAACATTTTTCAAGTTTTTAGCATTCAGACTTTAATAAATAACACCCTTGGATTGCATTTGTTATCACTGCAATTTCTGACTGGGAATTTACCAAGCACTAAGAGCTGGTGCTTTTAAAAACAAGGGGGCAATGAAATCATAAATACAAATATATACAAACTATCATTGCATTATATTCTAGTAGGAGAAGAAAGCACAGTTGTAATACTGTCCTTATATTCTAATCTATAAAAACAGTAGTTCTCGGTGATGCTTTGTAGCAACACTGAGCTTTATCATCTGATTACTCTAGTCTTGTTCTCCAATGCGTAGTGCATGCAGAGAAAAGGAATTTGGATAATTATGTTTCACAATGTAAGAAACATTTCTAGCTCAGAAGAAAACACATTTGTCAAACCTTTAGTAATGTTTTACTGAGAGATAACTATCATTACCACATGGTAACATTTAACAAGGCTTTATAAATCAGCCCCTAAGTAACTGACCTTGTAAATTACCTGTGATTTCTTCCTTTACTTCCATTGTGCCAAGATTTGAGGGATCTATGGGAACAAACAATTATGTAATTTAAAGAGGACCCGTCACCCAAATAAATTATTAAAAATCCTATTTTATAACATTAGTCAAGCAAAATTAACTTTAATTACAAAATATAAATGATTTGAACCTTGTCGTTCGTGTAAAAATTGTCACTCACATCAAAATTATTTTGATGCCCATTGGCTTCAATGCATTTTTCAAATTTTTTCGCAGTTTCACAAATTTTTGTGAAGAGGGACAGATTTGCCCATCGCTACTTCCATGTAAACAAGTTCTCGTGTCTCACATGAATCCTGTATGTCAAGTTTACCGTTATGATGAAGCTTATTCTATGGGGGGGTGAACTGAGAATAAAATTAGCTGTTTTATGCCACAATACCAGAACCAGAATTTTAGAAAATGAAAGTACTTTCGGTGTCACCGTTTGCCTAGTTTAGTGCAAGAATAACAAAACAATGTATAAACATGATGCATTCCCAGGACACTGTCCTATCCACCAAACTCATAACATTCAGCATGAAGGACACAGAGAACGCATGGGACTTAATTTATGTGCAAAAATGTAATGGTGTAAGTTGATGTGTCTGTCCTACATAGAGGACCTTTATGCAGATATTATATTTTGCAATAGAACCTGGGCTTTTTTGGTCTTTCAGGAAAAACCCCAACTTAGAGACTCAAGTTTGTCCCCGATCTGATTAAACCATGCTTTTTTAAATAATTAATAAGGTCCAATTGTGGATTCTAGTTTGGTCAGACTTTTTTATTTAAATACTCAGAAAAATAAAGGCCCTAAACCTGGTCTTTGTCATGTTCATGAAATCATTTGTATTCACCATAACATGGCTTTCTCTATTCATCCACAAACCCACCTAAAACACACCGGTGGCTCACCAAAATAATGCAAGACAAGTTCAATGCAATTCATTTTTGAGGATTGAATCATATCCAAAGTGAAAGTAAATGTAAAATATAAATGTAAAAAATCTTTTTGAAAGTTCCACCCCTCTTGCACACTACAGAGAACTACAGGTTAAGCAGCACTGGGGCTGTACTTCACTTAGTATGGAGTGGCTGACCATGGGGAGCTCACACATAAAATCTAGAGCTGTTAATCAAATTCATGATACTCATACCTTTTTCAAGCAGCTCCAGAAAACAGGCACAGGCATTCTCTCCTTTCCCAGATATTAGGCTGAGCAAGGTTTTAGATTTCATAATCATGTCTTCAGTATTTTCAAGAGCAGCACATTCCTGTTGGTTTAAAAGTTCTTTTGATTCTAGCTTCTCCACCAAGTTTTGAAAGTTCTGCTGAAGTTCTGTTATAGAATCTTGTGATTTTTGCAGCATAGCAAGAACTGTTTCAATGGAGGGTAAGGACTGAGCATCATGTGATCTGAAATATAAACATTATTAGGGTTAAAGTTAAAAAAATATGAATTCTATGTCTAACCCCTATATGAAAAACCTAAGGGCAGATTTATCAAAGGTCGAATCGAATTTTCTAATTGAAAAAATTTCGAGCTAATTTTGTGTACTTCGACTAGGGAATAGTCCAAATTCGATTCAAGTTTGCAAAAAAACATTTCAGCAAAATTAAATTGGTCAGATTGCCCATCACTAGAAACTAGCTCTTGGTGAAAACTTTTTTTGGAGAACAAGCATGCCTTGCATCCATTTTATGAATCAAATTCAATGCAGAATTGAAAAAGTCAGATAACTAGTGAAACATATTTAAGAGAAAAAAAATACTGCAAGTCCAGTTGATTTGACTTATTACTATTGTTACATCACTTTTTTATATTTTTGTCTACAAAACTAGTACATTTTTGTAACTATCTTGAGAACACTTCTAGATTCAAACTAAACTGTACCATTTTAGGAACAGATTTATCAAAGAATGAGATTACAGTTCCCCACAGAAGAGCTCACCGACTTTCTATTCATTCCTATGGGGTTTTTAGAAGCTTAAGTTAATCATTGGTGAAAGTTAGAATGCACCCCATGATATGTGTTTCTAAAAATCCCATAGAATGATGAATAGATGAAAAGAACATGGGTGAGCTTTTCTGTGACGCGCTCTAATCTCACATTTTGATTAATCTGCCCCTATATATCTACATAGACTTGTACACTGACAATAATATAAAATCATTCACATTGTGGAATATATCTAAGAAACCTTTACCGCGATTCTGCAGGAATTTCCACTTTTTTTGGAGTTAGGTAAGAAGACTTTGTAAATTCATTGTCATCATCTTGGCTTCCACTTAGCTGATAATATGGATGTTGCTCATGTGGGCCAGATTCATGCTTGGGGTTATTTTCCAGTTCTCTTTTATTTTCACTTGGGTGGTTCGGCTGCCTTTTTTTTGGTTGGTTTAGAATAAACGAGTAATTAGATCCTAGGTTAATTTTATCCTCATGATATAACTGAATCTTCTCCTGGACCAAATTGCCATTTACTCGAGTCTCAGCTTTTACATTTGGAACAAGAAAAACATCTCCATCAGGAGTCATGGTAATCACACAGTGCTCTTCTTCTATTCCAGGTCCTGATAACTTGAAATCTTGTGAAGACCCTGCACCTATTTTGCTATCATCTCGTAAATAATATAATAAGTAATCATTGGATTTTGGGTCAGAATTTAAATTAATTAGAAAACACTGGTCTTTGGCACACTTTATACCGGAAGCTTCCACTGAAATACCCATGCTCTCCAAATATTCCTGCATCACTTTGGCATTTTCTTCAGTTTTTTTCAGCTTTTCTTCCCAGCTTAAGTTGAGTTGTTTGAGAAGATTCTCTGATTCTTTTAGTTTTAACTTTAGCTCCTGACTTTTAGCATGCTTCAGTTGTTCTTTTAAGTTTTGCACCTCTTCCTTTAATGTAGCAACAGCTTTGAACTTGGTATCCTCATTCACTGTAGCTTCATTAACTATTTTTCTTGTTCTTTCTGCATACACCAATGTGGAGTGGGTTTCCCCATAATTATCATCAGCTGGACTTATGGTGGCCAACATGACTGTTTTGCTATTTCCTCCCAGGCTGTTTTTCAGAAGCCACGTGAGCACAGATTCTCTATAGCTCACATAACTCTTTCTTCTGTTCTTCTCTTCAGCCAAAGAAGATATAACCCTGCCTAAGGATGTAAGAGATTTATTAATGTTGCCACTTTCAACAAGACGTTTTCCCTGAGCACCTGATTTAGATGCCCTCTCACTACCTGCTAAATCCACCAGATTGAATTTGCTGTTAAGTTCTTTTGAGGTACCAGACTCTTGGTTGTGAAATATCTGAGTTATAGTGAGAGTAAAAATGGCATGTGAACGGCTACTTTCTTCATTCATTTTGGTTGCAGCTGTGGTTCTGCATTTATTTCCAGCTACAAGCAGTAATTTGATATCCTCCCATGTACTAACAGCATGCTGAGACAATCCTTTTACATATGGTCCAAGAATCTTATGTTCATGAACACTGAGTTCTGTCTTGCTCTTTTTCAGCTTTAATAGATCCCTCACCTTTTCATTGTATATTTCCATATAAGAGAGTTCAACAGTTACAGTGCCTTTAGATTCTTTGTTCAGTAAGGCAGAGCAGAATCTTGGGATCAAACCTGGTTCTTCATCAGTTCCCATCATTGAATATGTTTTTCCTGAACCTGTTTGTCCATAGGCAAAAATGCAAACATTGTATCCTTGGTATGTATTCTCTATAATTCCTTCCCCAAGAGTTCTAAACACTTCTTCCTGCCCTGCATAATTATCAGGATCTGAATCTGAATCTGCTGACCAGAAGCAATGATCAAAAATGAATTCTTTAGGTCCTTTCTGTACTTTTCCTGGACTGACAGTAGCATTGCTCTGCAGAATTGTTTTATTTTCATTCATAGAAATAACACAAGATGACTGCTTTGCCTTCTCTCTCTGGTTCATTGGCCGAACCCGAACAGCCACTCTCACGTTGCTCCTTTCCGACATTTTTTTTGGTGTGCTTAAATCCTGAAACTTCTTTGCCTAGAAGTTATTCCAGGTTTTCAGCTATTCCAGGGTTTCACTTAACGCCTTCCATTACTTTGAGCTGAAAAAAAAAATAAAGAAACATAAAAAATAGACCTTCTTATTAAACTATTAAATTCAATAGAAATGCGTAATAGGATGTCAAAGTAGACTAAGTTCAGTCTCTTTCCTATTTCATTCTACCTTCTTCTAATTAACAAATTTTAGCTGTTTGTATCGCAGCCGGCAAATACATTAGTGTATCTCCAGAGAAAATTTGCTGGCTAAAAAAAATTTTGGACACGCGGCCGAAAAGTCGCTCACGTCAAAATCGCAGCACATCAACACTATGCAGATCTCCATTGACTTTAACACCTGCGTCAAAATTTACATAATCGACTTTTCGGGCGAGTGTCTAAAATTGATGCGGGCACATTTTTTGAGTAACATGAATTTTTTGCTAATTCTTTGCCATTTCGCAAATTCCTCGGGAAATTTGCAAATTCCGGCAAATCAAAATGTTGATAATTATGGGTTAACAGATTGTGCTTTGGTCCCTACTCCAAGATAAATGTGTCCAAGTTAATTGGAAGCTGCCAAACAAGTACAAAATTAACTATGCAAAGAAGGATTGATCTTTACAAAAAATAAGGAACTAATTTTTCAATGGCAAAATAAGAATAATAAAAGGAAACGAATAGTGATGGGCGAATAAATTCAGCTGGCGCAAATTTGTGCAGAAATTCAGCGTTTTGCGCCGGCGAATACATTTTCGAAACTCCCATGAAAATTCGCTGGTGTCAAAAAATCTTGGAAGCACATTCGAAAAGTCGATTGCGTCAATATCGCCACGCATCAACACTATTCGGACGCTATTGACTTTTACGCTGACGTCAAAATTGACGTGAGTGACTTCTACGGATGCGCGTCCTCAATTGATTTTCGAGTTTCACAAATTTTTCGCTAATTTTGCGGAAAATTCACAACTTTTCTCGGCAAAACGGGAGAAATTCGCCCATCACTAGAAATGAATACAATAGGACTCATTAAAAATGTAGTGACATTTTTTTTTTCACCCACTGTCCTAGGATAATAATGAAATAGTATTTACAGGGGTCACCTGTGTCTAGTGAAACTCCATCACACACAAGATGTTCTGATTGGCTATTCCTTATACTTCCTCATGTCCAGCACTGTAGTGTTTTACTTACACTTTATTAATGATATCAATCTGATTTTCTTCAGTCTTATAATAAACAATCACAGGAAGCAGGCAGGCACCAATTTATAAGCACGGCTATTAAAGCGAGCTTGGCATCATCTCAAAACCTTGTTTATGTGCCAAAAACAGGACTTGATGCACATGCCACACACAAGATACACATTTATAGACCATGCGAAGGGAGGGGGAATGTGGCGAGTGCAGTGACGTCTGGGAAGTGCAGAGGGGAAAGTAAAATTAACTGCCTGCCCTGCCTCTATGGGGTAAATTTATCAAAGAGTGAAGTTCCGCCACTAGAGTGAAATTCCGCAGCTCTCAATTCATTTCTATGGGATTTTGAAAGGCGTATTTATCAATGGGTGAAAGTGAAAGTTCACCTTTTGATAAATACGCCTATAAAAATCCCATAGAAATGAATAGAGAGTGGCGGAATTTCACTATTAACTTCACTCTTTGATAAATATACCCCTATGCCTGCAGTATAAAGGCGGGGCAGGCAGTATATGTATATGACAGCTGAGATTTTTAAATACCTTTTGTAAGAAGTAATTAAAAAAAATAATTTTGGTTTCATGTTTAATTTGAATAGGACTTTTATTATGCAGCTTTTTATGTCTGGGTGGCAGGTTCCCTTTAGAAGTTCAGTTTAGCCCAAGTTGAAATCAGGTAACATTTACCATTGCCTACATGAAAAGAGTGAGTTTTGTGACACCTAATTGTGAGCCTGCTGCATACAAATATATGGCATCTACGTGGCTATCATTCTGTTACTGACACTTGTTTGCAAGTTTGTGTGTCGGAACAAAGCAAACTCCTCAGTGGTTGTTATTGGTAACTGTGCCAGTGCAATTTAAAGGGATACTGTCATGGGAAAATATTTTATGTTCAAAATGAATCAGTTAATAGTGCTGTTCCAGCAGAATTCTGCACTGAAATCCATTTCTCAAAAGAGCAAACAGGTTTTTTTATATTCATTTTGAAATCTGACATGGGGCTAGACATTTTGTCAATTTCCCAGCTGCCCCAAGTCATGTGACGTGTGCCTGCACTTCAGGAGAGAAATGCTTTCTGGCAGGCTGCTGTTTTTTCTTCTCAATGTAACTGAATGTGTCTCAGTGGGACATGGGTTTTTTCTATTGAGTGTTGTTCTTAGATCTACCAGGCAGCTGTTATCTTGTGTTAGGGAGCTGTTATCTGGTTACCTTCCCATAGTTCTGTTGTTTGGGAGGTGGGTGATATCACTCTATATCACTCTAACTTGAAGTACAGCAGTAAAGAGTGATTGAAGTTTATCAGAGCACAAGTCACATGACTTGGGGAGCTGGGAAATTGACAAAATGTCTAGCCCCATGTCAGATTTCAAAATTGAATATAAAAAAATCTGTTTGCTCTTTTGAGAAATGGATTTCAGTGCAGAATTCTGCTGGAGCAGCACTATTAACTGATTCATTTTGAAAAAATTTTTTTTTCCCATGACAGTATCCCTTTAATATCTACAGTATGTTAGTAAATCAGCCCTTGTATCAGTTGAAAAAAACTCGTCTCAGGTGGCAGCGGCAAACCAGGTGCCAAAAAGCCATTTCTGTAACTTTAAGAGCTGTTTTTAAACCAGAAATTTGCCTGCACTAGCCACATGGTCACTCTTGGAGCCCCTACGGTACAGATAAACTAAGTGCTATGGGGGTGGCATTGCAGGAGGCATCTCAGATGGATCCTGAGCAAAGAACAATGCTGGTTTAAGGCTGGTTGCTCCCTAGACATCTGCCTTTTCTGCATACCCCTAGTTCCACTCCTGGAATCACTTCCACTCAGTGGTGTAACTAGATATTACTGGGCCCCACAGCAAATTATCTTTCATGCCCCCAAAATGTCTAGAAGTTGCATTGTTTTACCAATATTTATTAAAATTGTATATGAATTAGGGCCATATGGGGCCCCTATACCTCCCCTTTAGCCGCAGGGTCTGCCTCCTCTGTAGTTAAGCTCCTGCTTCCACTATGGGGGTAAATTTAGTAAGTAGCTTCGCAGCCATCGCAACACTTCGCCAGGCGAATATTTGCTTAAACAAAGCAAATTTACTTAAATGCGAAGTTGTGTCCAGGGCACCGAACGCTGGCGTATTTTCGTAGCGTTACTTCGGCAATGCGAGCAAATGAAAGCGAAGATGCGCTAGCGTTAAATTCTACCTAGTACAACTTCGTTAGAGGTCTTCACTCAGGCTAATTTGCATATGGCGGGAGGGAAATGATAAAGTTAAATGGACGTATTTGTTGCAGCAAATACATTACACTACACAAGTCCAGGGAAACTTAATAAAGACCATAGAGTTTTTATATTGCCCTACACATGAGCCCACTGTATAGTTTATGTTCCATATGTTAGAAAATGTAGGGGGAACCTGGTTACCCAAAATTTTAAGGACTTTTGCAGCTTATCACTCTGAAAAAAGGAAAAGAAGCCAGCGTTTTTTTTGGACTTAGAAACTTTTTCCACTTAATAATATGTAAAGGTGGCCATACACGGGCCGATAAAAGCTGCCGACAGACTGTGCCCCCCCCCCGACGGGCTTCACCGATCAAGATCTGGCCGAAAGTCGTTTGGCGACATCGCCAAATGAGCGGATCTCTCCATGTATGGCCACCTTAAGTCAGCGGGCCCCAAACTTTTTTGGACCGGGGACCAATGCAAAAAAATATTTTTTTTACAAGGACCAGGGTTGGGGTTGGAGGTATCAATGGAGGGATTGGTGTGTCAGGGGTGGGGTTGGCCGGTCGGGGTCAGAGGGGTCGGCAGCAAGTTTGGACGCGCTGTGCCTCATTTTTGTGGGCTGGGCGGCCCAGTGCAGGAGTGTCCTCGGCCCGGTTCTGGCCTGGCGATTGGGGACCCCTGATGTAGAAAAGTCTGGCGAAAGAGGTAACGTTCAGTAAAATCAGCATCTTAGTGAATTTGCGGAGTAACGTCCATTTGCCAGAACAAAAATTCGCCTGGTGCGAATCACCGTTAGAGTCTATCTCCTTCACTAGCAAAGTGACACCTGTGCGGTGAATCTTCGCCAGCGTTAGTCGCTTCGCCCTTTAGTAAATCTGCCCCATAGTCTTTTGAAAGGGCCAAGGAATTCAGAAACTATTTCTTTATAAGAGACAACAGCTGATGGCCTATCAAGTGTAAGAGAACTATAACTCCCAGCAACTAATACCAGCGTTTGGCTTCTATACGATGCCGGTAACAACAGCAGCAGTGTAGCAACTTAGACATCGGTCTATATTCATGTATAATAAAACAAACCATTTCCCCTTGTCAATATTCCCAGTGATATTAAAACACTGATACAGTGATAATGAAAGTCGAATTGGCAAACGAGAGTTACAGGGAATTTCCTTTCCGGAGTGTCTATATCAGACAATATATCAGCTGATGATTCCTCCTCCCTTTGTGCTTTTGATCCTCCTCTAACTAAAGAATTAACCCTCTCAGTGTCAGCTGCATTCCCTCCCCCCTTAGAACTGAATTGGACTTTAAACATAGAATGACATCAGGGCTGGCTGAGTGTTGAAGCCATATTGCCTTTGTTTTATAGGAGTTAAAGGGGTTGTAAACCCTGCTGCACTGCTCAACCAAACGTTACTCAGTTGTTGCTGGACTACAAATCCCAGAATGATGTAATGTATAATGAAGGTTGAGGCATGCTGGGAGCTGTAATCCAGCAACATCAGGGTTGTATTCTTAAAGCAATATTGCACAGTAAAACTTTTCCTGAACTATTTCCCAAATCTCCAAAGCCAGTGGCTGCTTTAACATAAAAATAAAAAATCCTCCAGCTGATCTGTATCAATCTGGCTCCATGTTCTTTGTTCCTGCAACTGGAGTTGGAAGCTTTTAGCCCAGTTTCCCAGCACTGAACAAGTCTGTCCTTTATCCCCATGTCTGATTCCAGTGTCATATAATGAAGAATAAAATGATATAATTATCTCTATATGTAACATAACAACAAGATGCCTGACATGGTGCTGGGAATCAGCATTCTCATTGGTCAGCTCTTTTGCATTTATAATGATCTGCATCACTCTCATTGGTCAGTTCTTTTGCAGTTATAATGATCTGCATCACTCTCATTGGTCAGTTCTTTTGCAGTTATAATGATCTGCATCACTCTCATTGGTCTGTTCTTTTGCAGTTATAATGATCTGCATCACTCTCATTGGTCTGTTCTTTTGCAGTTATAATGATCTGCATCACTCTCATTGGTCTGTTGTTTTGCATTTATAATGATCTGCATCACTCTCATTGGTCAGTTCTTTTGCAGTTATAATGATCTACATCACTCTCATTGGTCTGTTCTTTTGCAGTTATAATGATCTGCATCACTCTCATTGGTCTGTTCTTTTGCAGTTATAATGATCTGCATCACTCTCATTGGTCTGTTCTTTTGCAGTTATAATGATCTGCATCACTCTCATTGGTCTGTTGTTTTGCATTTATAATGATCTGCATCACTCTCATTGGTCAGTTCTTTTGCATTTATAATGATCTGCATCACTCTCATTGGTCTGTTGTTTTGCTTTTATAATGAAGCTTTTGATCAGTAGAATTCTCATTGGTGAATTTTATTACATCTATAATTAGTTTTTTTCTGCAACTTCTATAGAAAACGATGGGGCGCTGTAGGACCTGTGTTACAGTTGGGTTTATATCCCCTTTAAGCTGTTAGAGCTGCCCCTCTCTCCCCTTCAGAATCATGAAACTCTCAGCTCTGACACTTTATCACACACACAGGACAAAGATCAAAGTGAGGGAGAGGCTGCTGACACCCTTTCACTGCCTGGTGATCTAACTACAGCATAGTCACCGAACAAAACATATTTTTAGTAAGATTTTCCTATAAACTGCCACACTATCCTTGTGTCTGTATCTGTCAGTTTTCCCCATACCATTCAGTATATAATATACAAGAAATCCTTACCCAATCAGAATGCAGAGCAGAGTCTCAGTGTCCCTGTGCCTGAGTATTGGGGCAGTTCCCAGGCAGTTATAGAATAAAAGTTCCCCATAAACTTAGTCCTGAGGCTCCTCAGTCTGTAGCTGATCTGGAGGATTTGTAGGTACAGCCGCATTCAGTATCCAGTGAAACTGATTTTGTCTAACGGAGATATTACATGGCTATCATAAACACATAATGTATGTACACACCCAGAAAACCCCCCCAGCAGTTACAGAAACTCTACTTTCACTTTCATATTCCCAGAAGGCCCCTACTTACAGGAATACGAAGGCTACGGCCGACATACAGGCAACACAATTATAGTTGTTACAAGATCACAGATGTTTTACTGCAGAACATTTTACATTTACTTCAGTACCTAAAGGGGTGGTTCATGTTTAAATTGCAATGTCGCAGAATGGACAATTCTCAGCAACTTTTCAATTGGCCTTCATTTTTACTTTTTTATAGTTTTTTAATTATTTGCCTTCTTCTTCTTCCCAACTTTCATATGGAGGTCGCTGACCCCATCTAGAAAACAAATGCTCTGTCAAAGGCAACACATGTATTGTTTTTTGCTTTTTATTACTCATTTCTCTATTCAGGTCTCTCCTATTCATATTCCAGTCTCTTATTCAAATCACTGCACGGTTGTACTGCTGAGGTAATGCAGAGATTGGATAATCTTTACTACTACAGTAATACCAAAATGTAAAGTGTTTTAAAGTAATTAATAAGGATGCACCAAATCCAGGATTCGGTTCAGGATTCAGCCTTTTTCAGGAGGATTCAGATTCGGCTGAATCCTTCTGCCCGGCCAAACCAAATCCAAATCCTAATTTGCATATGCAAATTAGGGGCGGGGAGAGAAATTGTGTGACTTTTTGTCACAAAACAAGGAAGTAAAAAATGTTTCCCCCTTCCCACACCTAATTTGCATATGCAAATAAGGATTCAGTATTCGGGCCAAATCTTTCACAAAGAATTCGGGGGTTCGGCTGAATCCAAAATAGTGGATTTTGTGCATCCCTAGTAATATTATGTTTGCTTCCGTAATAGTTTATAGTTTATATAAAAAAACAAGCTGCTGTGTAGCCATGGGGGCAGACATTCAAGTACAGGATACACAGTAGATAACAGATAAGTACTACTATAGTTTATATAAACAAACTGCTGTGTAGCCATGGGGGCAGCCATTCAAGTACAGGATACACAGTATATAACAGATAAGTACTACTATAGTTTATATAAACAAGCTGCTGTGTAGCCATGAGGCAGCCATTCAAGCACAGGATAAACAGTAGATAACAGATAAGTACTACTATAGTTTATATAAACAAGCTGCTGTGTAGCCATGGGGGCAGCCATTCAAGCACAGGATACACAGTAGATAACAGATAAGTACTACTATAGTTTATATAAACAAGATGATGTGTAGCCATGGGGGCAGCCATTCAAGCACAGGATACACAGTAGATAACAGATAAGTACTACTATAGGTTATATAAACAAGCTGCTGCGTAGCCATGGGGGCAGCCATTCAAGCACAGGAAACACAGTAGATAACAGATAAGTACTACTATAGTTTATATAAACAAGCCACTGTGTAGCCATGGGGGCAGCCATTCAAGCACAGGATACACAGTAGATAACAGATAAGTACTACTATAGTTTATATAAACAAGCTGCTGTGTAGCCATGGGGGCAGCCATTCAAGCACAGGATACACAGTAGATAACAGATAAGTACTACTATAGTTTATATAAACTAACTGCTATGTAGCCATGGGGGCAGTCATTCAAGCACAGGATTCGACCGAATCCTTCTGCCCTGACAAACCGAATCCAAATTTGCATACACAAATTATGGTCGGGAAAGGAAAAGAAGTAAAAAATGTTTTCCCCTTGATTTTCTGGTTTTGACCCTTGCCTGTCTGACTCCACTCGTATTCTGCCCGCACCGACCCAGCCTGTTTGACTACATAGTTACATAGTTACATAGATAAATTGGGTTGAAAAAAGGCAAAGTCCATCAAGTTCAACCCCTCCAAATGAAAACCCAGCATCCATACATACACCCCTCCCTACTTTTAATTAAATTCTATATACCCATATCTATACTAACTATAGAGCTTAGTATCACAATAGCCTTTGTTATTATGTCTGTCCAAGAAATCATCCAAGTCCCTCTTATAGTCATTAACTGAATCAGCATCACAACATCACCCGGCAGTGCATTCCACAACCTCACTGTCCTGACTGTGAAGAACCCCCTACGTTGCTTCAGATGAAAGTTCTTTTCTTCTAGTCTAAAGGGGTGGCCTCTGGTACGTGATCCACTTTATGGGTAAAAAGGTCCCCTGCTATTTGTCTTTAATGTCCTCTAATGTACTTGTAAAGTGTAATCATGTCCCCTCGCAAGCACCTTTTTTCCAGAGAAAACAACCCCAACCTTGACAGTCTACCCTCATAATTTAGGTCTTCCCTCCCTCTAACCAATTTAGTTGCACTTAGTCTCTGCACTCTCTCCAGCTCATTTATATCCCTCTTAAGGACTGGAGTCCAAAACTGCCCCCATACTCCAGATGAGGCCTCACCAGGGACCTATAAAGAGGCAGAATTATGTTTTCATCCCTTGAGTTATTGCCCTTTTTTATACAAGACAGAACTTTATTTGCTTTAGTAGCCACAGAATGACACTGCCCAGAATTACACAACTTGTTATCTACAAAGACCCCAAGATCCTTCTCATTTAAGGAAACTCCCAACACACTGCCATTTAGTGTATAACTTGTATTTATATTATTTTTGCCAAAAAACGTTTTCATCCAACCCTTGAACTGTGACCTTTTCCCCAAAAGACTTTGCTTAACGATTGTGCCCCTCTGCTCGTCCAGAACCCTCGCTTGACACCTCTCCTTATAAGACCTGGCGGCATCCAATGAACCGAGGGCTCCTCCCGAGGTGAAAGGCAGCTGTTAAAGGCAGACACAAGACCCGAGACCAGGGAGCCTAGCATTGGTTCTGGATTCTGGGTGCCAATTTGTGGCAATAACAATATGAAAATTGGTGCAGGAATAACTCACACACTGAGCAGGAAGAAGGAAAACAGCAACCATTGCTAAGGATCACCATCCAGGAAACTGAGCCAACCAGGATCATAATCAAGGACACACTGGGTCAAGCATGAAGATCCGTCCAACCGATCAGCGGTACCAAGGGAGAAGAATCAAAACCAAAACCGAATGCAGACCGAAGATGAGAACCGAAGAAATCCAGCAATGTTCAAACGCTGAAGTTACTTCCTGGACATGCTAAGTATAACTGCACATGCGCGTCGCTTAAAAAGGCAGAGAAGGTAACCACAGGCTCTGGAATGGAGCTGCAGAACCTTACACCTGTTCAGTTTTGACCTGAACAGTCCGGTTTTTTGAAGGGCTGCCTGCCCAGTTTTCCATATTAGGAAAACCGGGCAGGATTTCCTATGATTGATGCTGCTATCAGCCAATCACCACACGTCATAGTCCCATCCCTGATGTCACAACCCACCTCCGGCACACCACAGCTCCACTCCGTTATGTCACATCCCTGCTTGGAGTCTGGCAAAAGGATGGCAACCCTATGAGTAGGATTTTCATGATTATAAATCCTCAGACATGTCGAGGCCCTGCATAAGTCAAAGTTAGAGGAACCAATCTCAATTTTTGCGGTGAGTTTAGCCCGAAAATCTGAAAAATTCTGGGTTTTTTTTTTCAGATAAGGGATATCATAAATGCATTTGTAAAAAAATAAATAAAAAATGTTAGGCATAGGTAAAAATATTTTGTAGAGTATGTATAAGGACACCCAAATCCAATAAAACCTGTCATTTTAATTCACTTTATTTCACAGAAAAACTGCACAAATTCTGTTGAGGTTCTTGTCAGACACTTGGCAAGCAACAACATTCACAAATTCATAAAATAAACTCCTGCTTTATTTGAGCTTTATCTAATAGACAGGGTTTCTTCCTTCTTTATACAAGGCCTCAACTACTGGAACTAAGTTCACATTTGAAAACTATGACCCCAAAAACTGTAGGTCTCTATAAAAATAAAAAATTTGCATAAAACCCTGCTTCATGTAAAAAAAAACATTTTCATAATAATATACTTTTTTAGTAGTATGTGCCATTGGGTATTTATAAATAGAAAACTGCAATTTTAAGTAATAAGGGCCGACCCCTGGGATCCTTACGATTCACAGTGCACATAAACAAATTATACTTGTTAGGTCACATGAGCCAATTACAGGACCAAGTTCTGTCTTTTTCTCCTACACTTCTTCCTGTTACAGTTAGAGCTTCAGTCTCTGGTCAGGTGATCTCTGAGGCAACACACAGACAATCACAAAATGGTGGCTCAAGGCAAGAGATGTAAAAGGTCAATATTTACTTAGAGGAGACATTTTGTGTAAAAAATAACAATGTACAAGTGGGTTATACTCATTTAGATATAGAAGAATTGTGCTTAAAAAATTTGTGTTTCAGGCTGATTTATTGAATATTTCTGCAAAAACCATAATAATCCCTCCCTTCCACTTCCTGCTTCCTGAATTCCCAGGCTGTACAGGGGAGTCGGCGGCTCTCAGCTCACTGCACTGTAGGACAGGAACCAATCAGAAGCTAGCAGAACCTGATAGGGAATTGAAGCATGTCTGTGCTTGTGTGACTGCAGGGCTGTGATTGGCTGTCCCCTTCCAACTGTGCTTCTGGTAGGGACCATTAGGACACGCCCACCCCTCATTTGAAAAACATACAGGGACCAGAGAACATCTATAGGGAGCTCCAATAAAGGGGATATTTTTAAAAATAATATTAATTTTGAGCACCATGTAAAAGCAACACCATATCTTACTTATAATTGACTACAAAATTCGTTTTTTTTTCATTTATCCTATATGTCTCCTTTAAATATATATATATACATACCAGTTAAGAATCTTTAATATGTTACTTAAACTATCTGTTTAAGCTTAAGTATACATTCTGGGTTATTGGTTTCCTTTCACAAGTAGTCTCTCAAGACATTGAGCTTTACCTCTCAGATCTCAATTTCAGCTCTTAGCCACATCAGGCTCCATTCTTATAGAGCTCCACCTTTTTTATTTTACGCCATAAACACAGTTAGCTGACTTACAATGTGGCAACTCCTCCCTCTTAGTCCTAGGGAAGTGCCATTGTTTGTGTTAGCCCTTAACACAAATGAGAAACATACAACTTTGCTTTATTTCCTGCTTTACAATAATGCCCATCGTTACACCTATCTCACTTTGCAAGATGGCAAAGTTTAATTTCAGTAAGAAAGGGGCATGAACCCCATAAGCATCCTGATCTTTATTGGAGAAATGGGATATTCGTTGACCTGTATTTTTTTTACATAATGTACTTCAGCAAGTAGTTCATTTCATTCCAAAGGCAGTGTTGAGGCATTTTTCTGCCTGTCCTTTAGTTATTGTGTTCCATTCCTTAGGATATTCTGCAGGACTGGCCTCATATTCTTCTGCAAACTGTTCATTAAATTCTTTAAGAACATATTTCCAATAATCAGAGGCCTCAATACTTGGGTCAGGGAGAATGTCCCAGTTTGGGTAAATTGTTCTGTATTCTTTATAGGGATGAGAAGAGTCACTTTGATGTATGAATGACTTATTGCCAGATATATTAGTGGTGCAAATATCATAACAAAGAGCCTGAGTGAAAAATGTTCTGTATCTTCCAAGTCCTGTAGGTCGATGAATAGATGCAAAGTGATTTTTATGATCAGTTCCACCAGCCTCACAGGGAACGCTACAGAATGGACACTGCTTCCCACATCCAAAAACTCTCTTAAATAATTCATCAACTGGTTTTACCACAACATTGGAAAGAATTGTTTCCTTCTTCACTGCTTTCATTTCTGATATGATTTCTGCTTCAGTGTCACCAAGAGATTTCTCAAGGTTTTCAACAAATTCTTTAATATCCATGTGGTCCTTGAGGCGAAACATTTCTATATCATCTGATAAGACTAGATCACTCTTCAGCCTTTCCTTAAGATGTTCAAGGACATTGGATGCTTTATGAATACGAAGGGTCCTTGGATCAGTAAGAATTCCCTTTAACTTCCTTATCATATTAGAAAGAATAATAGATTGCAGATTGTTGAAGTCACAATTTTCCAAAATACAGTTATTTATCCATTTTTTGACAAATGTTTCATAATCACTTATGTATTCTAAGTAGTCAGAGAAATGACTCTTTTCTAGAAGAGTTTTCATTACAGTAAATTGGAAGTATCCTCTTGTGCTGTATTGATTGGATTGACTGCTGTCTAGAATGAAATGTATTATTTCATATCCAAGTTTTCTGTTAACCTGCTCAATCAGAGCTGGTTTCAACCACAAGTAACAGACAAGTTTAACTTGCTCCCAGATTGCATCTTTCTCCAGAAACAGATAATGGAAACTTTTACAATATTTAAGCTTCATCTCTCTAAGGCAAATCAGAGGATCATTCTTCTTGACAAAATTGTAATGCATCTGTTGGAAATGTTCAACTGCATTACCTAAAATAAAGAGTTTCAGGTCAAGTTCGACATCCGCTGTGATCTGAAGATCTTTGTTTTGATAACATTCCAAACTGATCAAATGTAGTAGTTCCAACCCATAAGTCTCATCATAGTCAAACTCTGCAATTAGTTTATTATTTATGTACTTAGAACATTTTTCTGAAAGTAGTTTAGAAAATTCTTTTAGTCTAACAAAAGGCAATTTTTCAACTTTGGTAAATAGATTAGTTGCCATGTGTTCATGTACATGCAGCTTTTGTTGCTTTGGCAGTTGATGTATGTTGTTTAATCGTTGATTGACAGAGGAACCACTGGATTCCATATCTTTTTTGAGTAATGAAAGTAAATTAAGCTCAATGTTAGGTTCTGGAAGGGCGGTAACATTTAACTCTGATACAGTGTCTTCCCATATCAACTCAAATTCTTCTTCAAGTGTTTTTTCATTAGGTTTATATTGTTTCTGCCTACTCTTCGTCACAAGACTGGTGACCTTTTTATCAATAACTTCTTTGAATATACCAATAAAATTTCTAACCTTTAGGTTCTCTTTTTGGATGCGAATAACCTCAGCACATTTGCTAAAAGATGAAGATTCCAGCTTCTTCCTAAGGCAACTTGCACTAGTTAAAAATTCTGCTTTGTACCTCTCCACTAGACTTGCCTCTTTGTTGTCAATTGAAAAATATTTTTCTAATTCCTCCTGCATGTTCTTTTCCTCCTCACTGAGTATAGAATACATTTTATTTATACATTTAGCTGCTTCACTATCCACCATTTCTGCATTTTGATTCTTAATCACTGTTTCAGTCTTAGCTAGCCATTTATGAACTGCCTTAGTGAACGTCCACTCCATTTCTGAGTATTTCTTAGCCAGCTGGTTGTAGGCATTGGCTACTAGGCTGTTTCTAAAGCTGAAGATGAAGTTTTCATGTTTCACAGCATTCCATAAACTTTGTACCCATTCTATAAAGTCACCAATTCTCTGCCCCTTATTCTTCATACATTCAATTAAATGTGATTTAAGCTCATAGATGGTCTCACTGTATGCAATGTTTATAGAAGCCATTGGCGGGACTCCATTCCAGAGACCTGGTATGTAATAGTTGTTTGTTTCTGGATCATACACCATAATATCAGAAAATGCTGTAAATGTAGCTTTCTTCTCCATGGTTGCCGCAATTTTGGTCATTTCATTTAGATGTTCCAAAAGTTTTGCTCTGTCTCGCCTGTTATTTTCATGAGCAGAGACATCACTTACATTTTGATGCACAAAATGACAGTTGGGTTTCCTTCCAATCTCTTTCATTCTTAGAAATGCATGGACCACTATTTGCAAAATATCCTTCATCTCAGTTGTATTCTCCATGGCCATGTTTACAATTGTGATGTCACTCAACCCAACGACCAATGTTGCAAGTTCGTTATCATGTTCATAGCTGTTTTCTAGATAAGTCAGTTCAGGAGCTTTCAAGCCTTCAGTATCAATAACCAGAATAAACTCACAGCCCAGCTCCTCCTGGAAATTTTTTCTCACTTTCATTAGTGTCATAAAAGCTCCTCGTGTGCATCGTCCACTAGAGACTGGAAACTGCAGCCCAAACATTGTGTTTAGAAGGGTGGATTTTCCTGTGCTCTGCACCCCCAGTACAGTGATTACCCCCATTCTGCAGCATTTCCCTGTTTTATTGTCCAGCTCAGTCAGTACATCCTGTAGCCACTGCAGTGGGATATTAGAAGCATCTCCATCTATCAACTCCAGTGCTAATCCACCCAGTAAGAGATCAGCAGCGAATGCTGGCAGTTGGGTGAATTTACTTTTACTTGCAGTTACTACGCATTTACTCAGCATAAACTGTTCTGCCTCATAAAACTGACCTATTTCTCTCAGGAAATGTTCAATCCCCAGAGAGCTGTCGGATATTTTTTGATCAAGGCCAGACAGCTCATTAAAGGTGGAAGTATATAATTTCTCTTTATACTCGGCTTGTAGAGCAGAGAGGTTCTTCCTACTAGATGAATCAAGATAAAAACGAAGCCACTTAAAAAAATACAAATTTTCTATGTGGTTCTTTTTTAGAACTGAATCAATAAATGTACTGATGCCATGTGGAATTCTAGAGTTATACTGTAGTTCACGTATGTCAGCACATTGCTTTTTGAGTTCCATTTTGTAACTCTCTCCATGTTTATCACCTTGTTTTCTCATTTGACACATTTCTCTTTCCAGTTCGGTCAACTTTTTCCACAAATGTCCTTGTAGCCTCATTGTATCCTTCTTGTACTCTGTGACATCTTTTATCTCCTCTGTAATTGCTTTGGCATCTGCCTTTGCATTCTGACATTCTCTCGCATTCTCATCAACAGAGATTCCTAGTTTGGAAGCGATATCTGACATATCTTCCAGACTCAGAATACTACATCCTTTTTTAATGAAATCTAGAGCAGCTGTTCGAATTTTCTTTGCTATTGTTGCTCCATTAATTTTACTACTGAATACAAGTACAGTGACATTTGTGAGATTTGTGCCTATGTTTACTTTACTGTTTTTCTTGATAATAATGACAAAGTTTGTCCGAGAGTGTTTAAACTGGGATAAAAAGTCAAACAGATTCTTATTGATGTTCTGAACAAAAATAAATACAGCTGATGAAATCTGACTTAGAAATGCAAACTGTGTCAAGTAGTCTTCCAGGTTTCCATGAAGGTTTGCAAATGCAGCTGGCTCTGAGAAAATATCTGAATTACTTTTACCAGCTGGAAAATACCAGGATATTTCTGTCAGCCCCTCAGATATCTCCTTTGTGACATCAGCACCTTCCATATTGTTGTGAACAAAGAAGTCGTAGGTGTGCTGGGCTGGGCTGAGAACTTGATTCAGGATATTAGATTTAGATAATGTATTTTCACCCAATCTAACAAAACTGAATGTTGGCATAGATATCTGAACAATATTGGCTTGCATGAATCCCTTAGTTTCTTCTAGGGACTGAGGCCTCCATCTTTTCAAAATAGCTCTCATTCCCCAAAGCATGAAGGTACAGCCTGGGCCATCAACATCAGGGAGCAGCAAAGGGACAGCAAATTGGCACATAGACATTTTCAGTATAATCTCCTGCTGCAAAAAATAGTCACAGCAATGCAGGACAAGGCAAATGACATCTAGGGGGTGAACAGAACTACATGAGTCACAAGTGATATCATCTGGATCATCCTGAGGATCTTCATTCTCATCTTCATATGCCATATTTATGCTTCTGGCTGTTCCATTTAATGCAATTATTTTATAAATAAAATTCCAGGCTACAGACTCTCTTTGAAAATTCCCCTTCTCCTGGGCACATCCTTGATCAATCTGAAGAATGTCTTGCAACGTTAGATATGTGGTTTCGTATGGATCCATATTCATCATCTTCAGTAGGTTTCTAAACAAGGTTTTTTTGTCTGGAGAAAAAATATGTACAAATAAATATAAAAATAATACAAATGCTTAGTTGCTAGTGCTAGTCGCACACTAAGACCTTTATTAGGTGTTATCGGTTTTGCTTTTAAACAGGTGAACAATAAATTTAATTTGAAACCTTTAAGGCAGTATAGAAAAAAGGGTGCAATGTGCCTGTTCTTATTATTTTGCACACTGCCTTTTGTTGTTCCTGAATTACCATGGGTCTCTGTGCTTCATTGTGAAGGGCAGAAACTTGTCCCAAAGAATACAGCATTCTTTTATAAGGGATGGGAAGGGGAAGGCACATAGGCATAAGCATATTGCCAAAGTAGAGGCTATCAAAATCTTGGAGATGCGTCTGCTCATTGTGCCTATTAGTGGTGATCAAGTTGGCTTGCGGGTTTCACCACAATTTCAGTATTTCCACTTCAGTCTCTTGGATCTCACTCCATATCCACAAAGACATATCTTTGGGATGGAAGTGTGAGCTTTAGGAGCCTGGGGTATCAGTCTAGCAGATACAATGGGGGAGCCTTCTAGTGGAGATAATGAACATCAGGAAATTATCGGTGCCTTTTATGTGCACATTGGGAGCATAAGAACTTCAGTATTTCCACTTCAGTCTCTTGGAGCTCAATCCGTATCCAAGGGGACACATCTCTAGGGTGGAGGCATGAGCCTGAGGAATCAGTCAAGCAGATACAATGGGGGAGCCCTCTAGTGGGGCTATTGAACATCAGGAAATTATTGGTGTATTTTGTGTGCACACTGGGGGGCATAAGAACTCACAAGAAACTGCTCCATCAACTTCTGAGTATATGTTTTTGCAAGAAAATTTTCTGTATTCTTGACCTGTGCTACTATTGTTGCCCATTGCTTCCATTTTATATAATATATTGTGGCCTAGAGAGTGACTGAGCTGCCTTATACAGATTCTGCCTTATACATATCATTGTTCCCTGTCCTGCCTATATCTTATTGGGGAAATCATTAAGTGCTAAAGATTTATATATGGTTCATATCAAGGGCAGCCTTGCTATGCTGAGTTCAGCGGACTCTTACTAACCTCTGGAAGTTTCTGTTTTTCCTTCTCTGTATTCATCTTCACTATCTTCCATTGTATCATTGTCTCAATGATCTGCAAGAAAACAGAGGGAAAATAATTACACTTGCCAATAGGGTGGCCCAGTGTTTAACACTTCTGTCATTCTGGGGTCCTGAGATTGATACCAGCCTGGCACTACCTGTACTGTATGTAAGGATTTTGTATGTTCTCCCCCTGTCTGTTTGGGGTGCATCTCACACTCCAACAACATACAGGTAGGTTAAATGGCTCTTGATAAAATTGACCCTAGTGTGTGAATGTGATAGGCACCTTAGATTGTAAGTCCACTGGGACATGGGCTGATGGGACTGATGAACAATGTCTGTAAAGCATGTCCTGGTGAAATAACATAATAGATTAGATGCAAAAGGATTTTCCTGACATTCGTGCAGTAGGAAACATGGTTATCTACTGGCAAAAGTACTACAGGCATGGAATGTAATAAAAAAATGGAGAGAGTTTGCACATAAGGCATGTAAAATGAATATAACTCACAAATATAAAGGTGTTCAGAATAGTTTCTTCTTTTTTTTCCGTTTTGCCTACAAATGTCTGATTATAATCTGTCATTGAATAACAAACCTTCTTTGTGCATCTTAATGAATAACTGGAAAAAGGCATTGTATTCAATGAGTGCCAGATATTCCATTGCCTGCCCTTTAAAAGAGAACTAAACCCTAAGAATATATGTGGTTAAAAATGCCATACTTTTATAATGACCTTATTGCACGAGGCTAAAGTTTGAGCTTGTCAATAGCAGCAATGATCCAGGACTTCAAACTTGTCACAGGGGGTCACCATCTTGGAAAGTGTCTGTGACACTCACATGCTCAGTGGGCTCTGATTGGCTGTTGAGAAGCTAAGCTTAGGGCTCGTCACTAATTATCCAGCAGAAAATGAGCTTCCCTGGCTGTAATATAAGCTGATGCTACAGGTTTGCTGATTATTAAATTCTGATGCTAATTGCACTGGTTTCTGTGCTGCCATGTAGTAATTATCTGTATTAATTACTAATCAGCCTTATATTGTGGCATTTCTATTCTATGTGTACTGTATATTGTGAGTGGGTCCCTAAGCTCAGTAAGTGACAGCAGCACAGAAGCAAAAAACATAATGAACATTTCTAGCTACTTCTTTAGTTAGGCATTAGTTCTTTTTTAAAGTCGGCGTATACATTCTCTATAAATAAGGCATCAAATATCTTAATTAGAGGTACAAGATAATCTCTAATTTGTTTTGCCTTCCAATGCTACACCTACCAATTATATAATACAAGCAGGCCCGGAGTGACAATCTGTGTGTTCGGGCAATTGCCCAATGGGCCGTTCAACACACAGTTAAAATGGGCTGCTCTCTTCAGTAAAGCACAAGTTCAGGTCTGAGTTCCTCTCTCTCTCTCTCTCTCTCTCTCTCTCGTGCCCTGTTGCCATGGAGATGCTCGGATCAACATGGCTTCTAAACAGGTGCAGCAGGGGGGAACAGGATGGAGGAGCAGCAGCAGCTGGGCTTGTGAGACACGGGCAGCGCAAAGTGAGATGCTGAATGATAGCCTCTATACATACAGCCTGCATTAAATCCGGAACTGCCTGCTTGTTGCCCTTCCCACTCCCCCCCTAATGAATTTCCTGCACTACACAACAAGGGGGCGGGGTCACAGTGGGCCACGGCAACAAGCAGGTCGGGGGGGGGGGGAGAAGAAATACCGAGCAGTTACAGCTGTGCTGCCAGGTGAGGAGTTGGGACAAGAACTCAGGGTTTGCAGACAGAAGAGTTACTGACTAGCCCCCCCTCCCCCTTTATTCACTCACTGAAAAGCTGCTCCTGATGTGTAGGTATTATAGACTTAAATATCCAACAAAATCTAATCTAATCTAATCTAATGTAAAATCTGAGCCTGTTGTATGATTTCTTGTTTTCATGCATCTAACTTATGTATTTTATATTCTCTGATGAAAACACAGTGTGCATCATTCTCCTCCAACAGTTGTATTATGTCCCATTGCAAATCTTTTTAATGTTGTCTACAGATCAGAGCTAAAATCAGTCACAGTGTTTTTAGGGCAAGGCCAGACGTGGTGTTTTTGCAGCGTTTTTTAGTTGCGTTTTTAAAAAAGAACAGCCAGGCGTAAATACGCATAAACTGCACTACCACTGAAACTAATGGAAAACGCACTATGACAATTCACACAATGCAAGCTGAAATCCGCCACAGGACGCCAGTATTGGCGTTTTTTAGCAGAAACACCAATACATCAAGAAACTACAAAATCAATAGACTCTATGGGATCTGCACGTTTGAAACCACACTTTACGTAAATATGCAGCGTATTTTAAATATGGCGTCCAAATTCAGTTAGAACAATGAGAACAATGAGAAGTGCATGTTGGGAAAAGAATCCTACATACTGAAAAACGCATGTTGACGGTCGCATGTGGTTTCAGTGGCGTATTTAAGCCTGGCTGTTCTTTTTTAAAAACGCAACACAAAAACGCCACGTCTGGTATTGCCCTTAGACATGTGCTACTACATATTACTTGGAGGATGCAAGCAATTGTCCCACAAAAACTTATTTTTAGTCCCCTATCGGCTAATGTCACATGGGGCTGAAAATCAGTCTGTGGGCTGCTTCAATTTTTTTGCCCAGGCTGCTTTTTACTCCCAGTCCGTCCCTGAATACAAGTGTGGGTCATGTTATCCAGAATGCTCTGGACCAGGGGTTTTCCAGATAAGGAATATTTCTGCAATTTGGATCTTCATACCTTAAGTCAACAAAAAAAAAATCATGTAAACATGAATTAAACTGAACAGGACTATTTTGCCTTTAATAAGGATTAATTATATCTTAGTTGGGATCAAGTACAAGCTACTGTTTTATTATTACATTATTATTATTATTATTTTATTATTATTTTGATTAAAATGGAGTCTATGGGGCAAATTTACTAAAGGGCGAAGTGGCTAAAGTGGGCGAAAATTCGCCAGTGTGACGTCATTTTGGTACTTTGCCGATTTACTAACGGGCGCTGGCGTAACTTCGCTAGCGAAGGAGATAGACTCTAGCGGTACTTCACTTCCTAACGTCTGGTGAATTTTTGCTCTGGTGAATGGACGTGTCAAATAGGGTCCAGGAGCTGAGCGTTTAGGGGATTAGGCAGATCATAGATCATAGTAGGCTGAGAGATCACAGGCGGCAAGTGGTGCCACAGTCCCTGACCAATAACTTTAACTGCACAAAGTGGCCCATTTCACCGGAAAGTGGAGCGGCCCTTCGGGCAGTTGCCAAAACAGACAGTTTGCCAGTCCGGGGCTGGTTCGGCACTAGTGCAAAACAATTGGATTACAACAAAGAGAATTAGCGCCGACAGGTCGTAGGACTGCATCAACTAGCCGATGTGTCCAGAATAAAATAAATGACACGTTTTGTCTCTTTTCCTGTTTTTCAAAACACATCAGTTAAAGGGGTTGTTCACCTTCAAACAACTAGTTGTTTTCAGATAGATCCCCAGAAATAACGACTTTTTACAATTACTTTATATTTTCTATATGTCACTGTTTTTCTAATATTGAAGTGTAAAGTGTCATTTTTCACCTTCTGAAACAACTCTGAGAGGGGGGTCGCCGATCCTGTAAACTGTTCTAAATGGATACATAGTTACATAGATAAATTGGGTTGAAAAAAGACAAAGTCCATCAAGTTCAAACCCTCGAAATGAAAACCCAGCATCCATACACACACCCCTCCCTACTTTTAATTAAATTCTATATACCCATACCCATACTAACTATAGAGTTTAGTATCACAATAGCCTTTGATATTATGTCTGTCCAATAAATCATCCAAGTCCCTCTTATAGTCATTAACTGAATCAGCATCACAACATCACCCGGCAGTGCATTCCCCAACCTCACTGTCCTGACTGTGAAGAACCCCCTACGTTACTTCAAATGAAAGTTCTTTTCTTCTAGTCTAAAGGGGAGGCCTCTGGTACGTGATCCACTTTATGGGTAAAAAGGTCCCCTGTTATTTGTCTATAATGTCCTCTAATGTACTTGTAAAGTGTAATCATGTCCCCTCGCAAGCTTGTCAGTCTCCCCTCATAATTTAAGTCTTCCCTCCCTCTAACCAGTTTAGTTGCACTTAGTCTCTGCACTCTATCCAGCTCATTTATATCCCTCTTAAGGACTGGAGACCAAAACTGCCCCCATACTCCAGATGAGGCCTCACCAGGGACCTATAAAGAGACATAATTATGTTTTCATCCCTTGAGTTAATGCCCTTTTTTATGTAAGACAGAACTTTATTTGCTTTAGTAGCCACAGAATGACACTGCCCAGAATTAGACAACTTGTTATCTACAAAGACCCCTAGATCCTTCTCATTTAACGAAACTTCCAACACCCTGCCATTTAGTGTATTTTTGCCAAAGTGCATAACCTGCATTTATCAACATTGAACCTCATTTTCCAGTTTGCTGCTCAGTTTTCCAACTTAGACAAATCACTATGCAAAGTGGCAGCATCCTGCATGGAACCTATAGTTCTGCACAATTTAGTATCATCTGCAAAAATAGAAACAGTACTTTCAATGCCCACCTCCCGGTCATTAATAAACAAGTTGAAAAGCAAGGGACCTAGTACAGAGCCCTGCGGTACTCCACTAACAACACTGGTCCAATTAGAAAATGTTCCATTTACCACCACTCTTTGTAGTCTATCTTTTAGCCAGTTCTCTATCCAGGTACAAATACTATGTTCCAGGCCAACACTCCTTAATTTAACCAGTAACCTTTTGTGTGGCACTGTATCAAATGCTTTAGCAAAGTCTAAATAAATCACATCCACTGCCATCCCAGAATCGAGGTCTCTACTTACATTCTCATAAAAAGAAATTAAGTTAGTCTGGCAAGATCTATTACGCATAAAACCATGCTGGCACACACTCATAGTATTATGATTTGCTATGAAGTCCAGTATCTTATCCTTAATTAACCCTTCGAAAAGCTTTCCTACCACTGACGTCAGACTAACTGGCCTATAGTTTTGAGGCTGAGAACGGGATCCTTTTTTGAATAGAGGCACCACATTAGCAATTCGCCAGTCTCTCGGCACTATGCGAGATCTCAATGAATCCTGAAAAATTAAGTAAAGAGGTTTGGCAATCACAGAGCTAAGCAAATTACATTTTTTGATACATTTCTTTTATTTGTCCCTGCTGAGCAGAATCTCTGGGTTTCATTACAGGCTTGATACAATAGTTACTTATACTCCAGAGATGCTGCTGAGAATTCAACTACTGTAAATTGTAACAGTTCAGAATCTGCACCTGAATTACTGAGCTGCCAGATTCAAACACCAGAGACACCAACATTCAACTTTACACTTCGATTTTGGAAAAACGGTAAAAAAATAATAAATTAAAGGTAATTGAAAAAGTCTTTATTTCTCAGGAACAATCTGATTTGCGGCCAGCCGAACAGCCGAAAATGCGGAAGTGCCGAACAGCCAGAGGACCCGAAGCCACGAAAACAGCCGAAGCCAAACTCCCGAAGAGGCGAAAAGACCCGAAGTCACGAAAATAGCCGAAGCTGAAGTCCCAAAGTGGCGAAAAGACCTGAACTCACGAAAGGAGGCGAAGTTAAAGTCCTGAAGCCATGAGTTCAATTCTACTGAACACCAATTTGTTTTTGTTTTTTAATCCCCTGGCCACCAATGTATTCTTTTAATACTCTATAGCCCCTGCCACCAATGTTTTTATAAAAAATATTTTTGGGGCCCCAATTTTTTTTTAACTTGTAAGGGGGGCCCTGGCACCAATGCTTTTTAAAAAAAAACCTTTATGGGGGGCCCTGGCGCCTATGTTTTTTTTTTTTAACTTATAAGGGGGCTTTTCATAAATTTCAAAATTTTGTTGTACGGGGCCCTGTGATTTCTAATGGCGGCCCTGATGGCAATGGCCAGGTCACAGACCTGACTGTGGACACAATAGATGCGTATTGTGTTCTCCCTCATTACTAACTTTCTACACACCCATGATCTGTTGGACCCTCTGCAATCTAGTTTCTGGCCTGGTCACTCTACTAAGACTGCTTTGTGCAGAGTTACAAATGATCTTCAGGTTGCCAAAGCCAAAGGTCACTTCTCCATCCTTCTCCTCCTTGACCTATCATCTGCATTTGATACAGTTGATCACTCTCTCCTGATGCAGATTCTCTATTCGATTGGCATCCGTAACCAGGCTGCATCTTGGCTCTCTTCTTACCTCTCTAACCGATCATTCACTGTCTCCTATGATAACAAAACCTCATCTCCAGTTACACTTAATGTGGGGGTGCCGCACGGCTCTGTACTTGGTCCACTGTTGTTCTCCCTGTACACTCTGTCTTTGAAAGATCTCATCCATTCATTTGGCTTTAATTATCATCTGTATGCTGATGATACCCAAATATATTTATCCACCCCTTCATTAACAGCTGAAACAGAGGCTCAGATCTCTAACTGCCTCCTGGCTATCTCAAATTGCATGAACCAGCACCACCTCAAACTCAACCTAACAAAAACTGAACTTATCATCATTCCACCTAAGCCTGGTCCTACTCCCCTATTTACTATCTCTATTGATGGCTCATTAATCCTGTCAACTCAGCTCACTGTCTGGGGGTAATCTTTGACTCCTCTCTCTCCTTCTCTGATCATATTAACACCACTGTCAAAACCTGTCACTTCTTCTTACGCAATATTGCCAAAATCCGTCCCTTCCTTTCACCTGATACATCCAAGACGCTCATGCATGCTCTCATCCTATCCCGACTAGATTACTGTAACCTTCTACTAACTGGCCTCCCTAACTCCCATCTCTCCCCTCTACAGTCTGTATTAAACACTGCTGCAAGAATTATCCTCCTCTCATCCAAAAGGTACAGGCCCCTCCGCTGCTGAAGTCCTTATCATGGCTTCCTATAAAACAAAGAATAACTTATAAACTCCTCCTCATAACCTTCAAAGCCCTTCATTCCTCTGCACCTAAATACATCTCATCTCTTGTCTCTCTATATGTTCCTGCCCGAAACCTCCGCTCCTCTCAGAGCAACCGCTTGGTTGTACCCCCCACTACTACTGCTGTTTCCCGTATCAAACCCTTCTCTCTTGTGACTCCTTATATTTGGAATGTCATTCCTGAATCTCTCAGGAGAGAATCCTCCTTCAGTGTTTTCAAAACAAAACTCAAAGACTCCCTCTGGGAGCACCTGGATAACACCTGAACTGGCACTTATATAACAGTGTAACAAACTGTAACCCACAGCACCTTAATACCCCTCTGAATTGTGTCTGTATGTTACCCTCCCATTTAGACTGTAAGCTCTACGGGGTAGGGTCCTCTAGCCTTTTGTTTCCTTGACACTGAGCACTTAATCTGTATTGTAATTATATTTTATATTTATGTGAATTGTATTCTAATAATGCACTTATTGTTACTTTTTATTCCAATGACCCCTTGTTTGTTACTACTAATTTATTGTTTTGTTGTACAGTGCTTTGCCCTCAAGAAGCGCTTTACAAATAAAAATATACATACATACATACATACAGTCTACAGCAAACTGTCAGCTCTCACACTTTAAATCACACACAGAGGAGAGAGAGAGAATGTTGTTCCCGCCCCAGGCAGCGATCAAAGAGCACTAAGGGAGTGTGATACAGCAAATTGTTCAGACTGATAGGGAAGGCCACCATTTCACTGCACTTGTTAACATCGAAAAATATATTGTGTCCATATGATTTCACAGCACAGTGTCACACTATTTATGTACAGGGCCGGATTTACATAGCAGATGCCCCTAGACCCACTGCCGTTCATTGCCCCTCTCCCTTCCCCCACCTTTGTGCACAAATTTTCAGCATCGGGTTCAGAGTACTGGGGATTGGTGCACAGGAAATTTTAAAAATTATTGGATCTCCTGCAAATCCCCAGTGCTTGTGAACCAATACGGGTGTGCTTGGGTGGCATGCCGCCCCCTAAAATTCTGCCTTCCTAGGCCCGGACCTTTTGTAGTTTTCTGGGCCTGTTTATGTATCTGTCACACTTAGCATTCAGTATACTGTATAATATATAAGAAATCCTTACCCAATATAGATGTGGAACAGAGTCTCAATGTTCCTATTCCTGAGTGTTTCCTAACAGGGCAGTTCCAAGGCTGTTACGGTGTAAATGTTCCCATAAACCCAGTCCTGTGGCTCCTCTATCTGTAGCTGATCTGCCGGAGGATTTCCAGGTAGAGCAAAATTCAGTGTCCAGTAAAACAACATTTTCCAACAGCGGCAGGGTCTCCCTATGAGTTGTGTACAGCCGTGTACAGCCGTTATAGAAATAAAATTAGTTTCACTTTCACATTCTCAGACTGTTCCTGGTTTAACTATGAATATGCTACAGGCAAGAAACAGGCAACTTAGTATATATATATATATATATATATATATATATATATATATATATATATATATATATATATATATATATATATATATATATATATATATATATTCCCTACAAGAATTTACTCCAAAAAAAGGTAAAATGTGCCCATGTTTATAAGCAGAACAGGCCACTTTATCAATATTTTGGGGCTCTAAATTGAATTTGCTGTGGGGCCCAGTAACATCTAGTTACCCCACTGGCACTGACATTCTGCAGGGCTTTATAGACATTATACACGAGTCCCTGAGTTTACAATCTAATGCACATTAACAGCTGTTATTTTTATTATCAGCCAAGGACCTGCCTGCATGTTTGTATGACAAATAGAGACAAACTCCTTCTGGCTGGAATCAAACCTAGGGCCCCACTAACAGCAATGCTGCTGCCAATAAGCACCCAGGACATCATAGATAAAGCAGTATTCTGGATGTGTGAAGCATTAGGGTTCATTTAAAGGAGAAGGAAAGGCTGGAGACACTTGGGGGTGCCAAACATTAGGCACCCCCAAGTGATTGAAGCGACCTACCAAAAACCCAGGGCCGGTGCTCCTATCAGGAGAAATCTGCACCGGCCCCGGGTTATAGGAGCGAGCACCACGGAGAGATCTACTTCCGTCTTCGCGCAGCTGCGCATTTCCCCGGACTGACGCATGCGCATTTGAACGAAAAAGCCGGCTTTAAAGTTAAAGTTCGGCTTTTAGTTCTAATGCGCATGTGCAGCTGCGCGAAGACGGAAGTAGATCTCTCCGTGGTGCTCGCTCCTATAACCCGGGGCCGGTGCAGATTTCTCCCGATAGGAGCACCGGCCCTGGGTTTTTGGTAAGTCGCTACAATCACTTGGGGGTGCCTAACGTTTGGCACCCCCAAGTGTCTCCAGCCTTTCCTTCTCCTTTAAGGAAACTCCCAACACACTGCCATTTAGTGTATAACTTGCATTTATATTATTTTTGCCAAAGTGCATAACCTGCATTTATCAACATTGAAGCTCATTTTCCAGTTTGCTGCCCAGTTTTCCAGTTTAGACAAATCACTGTGCAAAGTGGCAGCATCCTGCATGGAACCTATAGTTCTGCACAATTTAGTCTCATCTGCAAAAATAGAAACAGTCCTTTCAATGCCCACCTTCCTCTTAAGGCAGGTTTCACTTATGCAAAAAAAGATTGACCTTAATGGATTTGTGTCTTTTTTTAATCTTTTTCATCCACTATGTTAATGTGTTACTGCGGTGTATCAGATTGTATAGCCTTTCAGTTGTCACTCTGGAGGTCCCTTATTTCATGATAAGCCTCGGACTGCTTGGTCTCCTGCAAAACCATGAAGAAGAGGCCTACATAAGTTACTTACACTACAACCCTCATGCTCTGTGAATGGGTTTGCCCATCATATGGTTGGTATTAGTGTCATATACCCTTTATTAGAAAGGGCAGCAAGTGCCATTATTGAGGTAATGTCTACATGCCCGGGCTATGTACTACTGATGAGTTACACCCACTTGTATGAGTAGGGACCTCATGCTACACAGATGCAATTGGACAGGACTCAATGAGGTTATGCTTTCTCATATCTTAGTTGTTTACTTTAAGGTTGCTAGACAAACAGTTTTGGAAACAATAGTTGAGTTAAGGTTACTTTTTCTGTATTAAGGAACTGGGTCTGGTTGCACTGTTTTTGCACCTGATGAAGGTTCCTGTCGAGGACCACACTCGTCAGTCTCATTGTTTCATCATTTATGTTTGAAACAATCACTGGGAATGAAATTACCCATTTTCTTTCACTTCCCCAATAAAACTCTTCTCCGTAAATACCAAGACCTCCTATTTCTAGTCAACGATGAACCTATAATCCTACATCTAGGTGATATAGGTGTTCAGTTTTGAGAAGCAGGAACTAGCCAGAAATTATTGATATGATGAAGTTCATGGTGGACAAAATACAGGCCTAAAAGTAAAACCCATTTTTTGTATCCCTTCAACAGACTTTTCAAATTTTAAAAGGGATTCTGTCATGATATTTATGGTGTCATTTTTATTTCTAAATTGTTTTACCCTGCAAATAATTCACTCTGCCATATAAAACTTAATTCCTAATCCAACAAATGTATTTTTTGTTGTTGTTGTAATATTGGTGTGTAGGTGCATCTCAAGGTCATTTTGCCTGGTCATGTGCTTTCAGAAAAAGCCAGCACTTTAGGATGGAACTGCTTTCTGGCAGGCTGTTGTTTCTCCTACTTAATGTAACTGAATGTGTCTCAGTGGGACCTGGATTTTACTATTGAGTGTTGTTCTTAGATCTACCAGGCAGCTGTTGTCTTGTGTTAGGGAGCTGTTATCTGGTTACCTTCTCATTGTTTGGCTGCTGGGGGGGGGCAAGGGAGGGAGTGATAACACTTCAACTTGCAGTACAGCAGTAAAAAGTGGCTGAATTTTATTAGAGCACAAGTCACATGACTAGGGGCAGCTCTGAAACTGACTATCTCTAGCCCCATGTCAGATTTCAAAATTAAATATAAAACCCTCCAGTTGCTCTTTTGAGAAACAGATTTCAGTGCAGAATTCTGCTGGAGCAGCACTATTAACATATGAATGTTGAAGAAAAAAAAACATGTTTTCCCATGGCTGTATTCCTTTAAGGATTTTTAGCTGTCGCCACCTACATTAACCGCTTACCAGACTACCAGCACTATAAAATTTACCTTTCAGGTTCCCCAGTTGATCAATGTCATGCAGAAAGTTGTCTGGCAACATGGGGTAGAAAAAAAAAGAGAAGGCAAAGGGGGAAAGGGTTAGATACTGCTATCATCAGACTGGGGGTCTGGGCCCACCAGGTGGCCATGTCTGGAGTATCTGAATACTCAAATATTCATGGACAGTTAGATCCAATATATCTTATAGGGGGCTTCCTTTCCTTGCAGATGTATTAGAGCTCACTCACATAAATGATTCCAGTACAAACAAAAGCTAACCAAATAACTGCCTTTTGCACAAATTCTGCATGTAGAGAGACATGATGTCTGGTGATTTTAATAGAGTGAGCTCTAATACATCTTCTAGTCAAAAGGAGCCCCCCTATAAGAAATATTGGATCTAACTGTCACTGAATATCTGACACCCAACTGCTGCTTAAAGACAGAATGAAGAGAAACAGATGCTGAGAGAGGAACAGTGAAGATAAACTTTATTATTTTAGAAACAATGCAGAATATTCCATTGATTGTATGAAGAACGTTTCTTATTTCAGTATGCTAAAACATATATGACATTTTAATTTTCACGACCATTCCACTTTTAATGGTGCTAGGTCATTACATATATATACTGTTTTTTTAATAAATAGTATAATTTATTAATTAGATGAAAATAACACATTTAAATAAGTCATAAGCGGTGAAGAATTTACAGCACAAAAGGTGTAGGACCCTTAAATAGGACATGCAAGTCCCTGTCATTGGTGCCAGTTATTAGTAGAGGTGCACAGCAATACCAGCAGGAGGAACAGCAATTCATGGACTAAATGGAAATGATCTGCCAGATTTAATCCCAGCTGCCTGTATGTGACTATGTGACTTCTGCATAGCAACCGCCATTACATATGTATTAACATACACCAACATATTTTCTCCCCTGCCCCATTATGTCATATAAAGTAAAGCATTCAATGTTAAAATCGGTTTCTGTGAGTTACTAGACCAGGTCGTTACTTGGGAATGAGCTGAACGAGCCCCAGTGGTTCTTATAACAAAGTGCATGAATGTTTCTTTTGTTCATCTTCCAATTTCTTCATCCACTCTTTTCTTTCTTTTTCAAATTCTGTCCTCAAATTCTTTCTGACGCTTGCCACTTCTCTTTCCATTGCCATCATCTGTAGCATTTTAAGACGTTCTTTATGTTTCTTTAATGGATCGTTAAATTTTCCATCTGCTGTGCTGAACTCCACGAGTGCCAGGACCTCCTGTAGGATTTTAAGGAACTGCTTGTCCCTCCCTTGGCTTCTCACATGGTCTTGTGGAGTGTAATTTTCTATGTCGATAATGCACTCTAAGCCCATGGTTTTGAACGCGTCTTCTACTTTTTTGTATCTGTCTGAATTCTTTTTCGTGAGGACCACAATAGGAACCATACCTGAAGGAGGGAATGAGAAAAGACGATATTAAGCAGTCTATTTACAAATAATCAAATTTCATTTTTTTTCATCAATCTCTAAAAATTCATAGTTTTTCTATTTTTCATTAAAACTTGAAACATTTGAGATTTATTAATGGGCATATTTACTTAGGTTCGAATATCGAGGGTTAATTAACCCTCGATATTTGACTGTCGAAGTTAAATCCTTCGACTTCGAATATCAAAGGATTTAGCGCTATTCATTCGATCGAACGATTAAATCCTTCGAATCATTCGATTCGAAGGATTTTAATCCATCGATTGAACGATTGTTCTTCGACCTAAAAATGCTTAGGAAGCCTATGGGGAACTTATTAAAGAATAAAGTCCAGTATGTCAAGCATCACTTGTTCTTTAAAGGAACAGTAACACAAAAAATAAAAGCATTTTAAAGTAATTAAAGGAGACATAGGATAAACAAAAAAAACTGATTTTGTAGGCAGTTATGAATAATATGGGGTATTGGTGTCACATTGTTCTAAAAATTATAATATTACACTTTATTTGAGCTCCCCATAGATGCTCTCTGGTCTCTGTCTGCGTTTCAAATGAGGGGTGGGCGTGTCCTAATGGTCACTGCCAGAAGCACCAATCACAGCGCAGTAGTCATTCAAGCAAATACAGGATTTAGTTCCCTATCATATGCCTCCCAGCACTTTGGAAACAGAAAGAGGGACAAAAAGATTTTGCAGCACGGAGCTCTTCAAAAATATTTGACTACGCCCATTTTTTGGCCACACCCCCAATTACCATGTTCATTTTACAAAATTTGGCAGGTTATGAAAAACACATTTCTGTGGTTTTTATGTGTTATAACCAGGCCCGGACTGACAATCTGTCAGTTCGGGCAATTTCCCGAAGGGCCGCTCCATTTACCTTTGAAACGGGCCGCGTCTGATTTGCAGCGTCTGGGCAGGGGGAGAGAGACTTAAAGCATGCATGCAGTGCTTCTCCTTCACACTCACCAAGCAGCTGCATGTTCCTCCTCCTAAGATCAGTGGTGATTGGCCAGCAGATGGGTTGGGAGGTGTCAGAGTTCCCGTGCTGTTTCACAAAGCTCCTAGGAGAGTTAGGGGGGAGGTAGGGGTGTATCTGTGTGTGTCTGTCTCTCTGTGTTTGTTTGTCTCTCTCTGTGTTTGTATTTTTTGTGTGTGTGTCTCTGTGTTTGTGTGTCTCTGTGTGTGTTTGTGTCTCTCTGTCTGTTTGTCTGTTTGTGTGTCTCTGTGTGTGTGTCTCTGTGTTTGTGTGTCTGTGTGTCTCTCTGTGTCTGTGTGTCTCTGTGTGTGTGTTTGTGTCTCTCTGTTTGTCTGTGTGTTTGTGTGTCTCTGTGTGTGTGTCTCTGTGTGTGTGTCTCTGTGTGCTTGTGTCTCTCTGTGTTTGTGTGTCTCTGTGTTTGTGTCTTTTTGTGTGTCTGTGTGTCTCTCTGTCTTTGTATGTCTGTGTGTCTCTCTGTGTCTGTGTGTCTCTCTGTGTGTGTGTGTGTTTGTGTCTCTCTGTCTCTGTGTCTGTGTGTCTCTGTGTGTGTGTGTGTCTCTCTGTGTTTGTGTGTCTCTGTGTGTGTCTGTGTGTCTCTCTGTGTTTGTGTCTTTTTTGTGTGTTTTTTTGTCTCTGTGTGTGTCTCTGTGTTTGTGTCTCTGTGTGTGTGTTTACATGTGGCCTGCTTTGTTTGTTTTTTGCCCGGGCTGCTTTTTGCTCCCAGTCCGGCACTGGTTATAACTGTTTTGCTAATGAAGGTGAATTGCCCTTTAAGCTGCAAGTCACCGTTTCTCCAAGAGACCTGCTTATCTTAAATAGTTGCAATTGTTTCTTTGCTTACTCATTGAGTTGGGAGGCATGCTATCAGGTCCTGCTAGCTGCTGATTGGTTCCATACACAGTAGATAACAGATAAGTACTACTATAGTTTATATAAACAAGCTGCTGTGTAGCCATGGGGCAGCCATTCAAGCACAGGATACACAGTAGATAACAGATAAGTACTACTATAGTTTATATAAACAAGCTGCTGTGTAGCCATGGGGGCAGCCATTCAAGCACAGGATACACAGTAGATAACAGATAAGTACTACTATAGTTTATATAAACAAGCTGCTGTGTAGCCATGGGGGCAGCCATTCAAGCACAGGATACACAGTAGATAACAGATAAGTACTACTATAGTTTATATAAACAAGCTGCTGTGTAGCCATGGGGGCAGCCATTCAAGCACAGGATACACAGTAGATAACAGATAAGTACTACTATAGTTTATATAAACTAACTGCTGTGTAGCCATGGGGCAGCCATTCAGGAACAGGATTCGGCAGAATCCTTCTGCCCTGCCAAACCGAATCCGAATCCTAACTTGCATACACAAATTATGGTCGGGAAAGGAAATTGCGTGACTTTTTGTCACAAAACAAAGAAGTATAAAATGTTTCCCCCTTCCCACCCCTAATTTGCATATGCAAATTAGGATTCAATTCGGTATTCGGCCAAATCTTTGAGTCCAAAATAGTGGATGCGGTTCACCCCTAGTAATTGTTATATAATTCACTGTTACCCTGCACTATATTTGATTTTACTGACCGTTACCTCTATCACCAGACTTGCCTTCACCACCTCAGACCAGGCGAAGTGCAATAGAGTAGATAGGAGTTCCTCAAAAAAAAGTTTAAAATTTTTCTAAGTCCCAAAAAACGCTGGCATTTTTTCCTATTTAAAGGGTGAAAGACTGAAAAAGATCGTAAATTTTTTTTTTTCGGGTATCCTCCTTCCCCCCTACATTTGCTAACATATGGCACCTAAACTATACTGTGGGCACATGTGTAGGGCAATATAACAACTTTTATATAATTTTATTAAGGTTCCCTTGCCTTGTGTAGTGTAATGTATTTGCTGCAACATATACGTCCATTGTACTTTAACTGCACGCCGTATGCTAATTAGCCAACTCTATCGTAACTTCGAAATGCTGAGCGAATTAGCATTGTCCAGGCGAATTTACGCCTGGCAAAGTGTTGCGATGTGCGCAAAGCCATCGATGGCGATTTTTGCCTGTTATTGAATTTGCCCCATACTTTCTCTGCCTCCTTCCCTAGTCTGGCTCGCTTTCTCCTCTCTCTACTCTGCTGCAGACTGTGAGCATGCTACTATTCGCGCTGGCGTGCATGCGCCTATGCGTGTGTGTGCGCAGCAGCTGGCCAGGATGCCTAGGGTCGCCCGCACTGGGCCATTTTGGGGAGCCAAAGCACTGGATATCAAGGCCAAGTCTGAAGGTTAGTTAGGGTAAGATCAGGTAAGAATGCCTATTTATTTTTCTACTACTGAAAGCTCAACTTGATGTTCCCTTTGAGTTAAACTTGGTCTGTCCCAGATATTCTCATAATTATGTCTGGCTGGCAAATACAGCAGTGTATTATGTGCTAAAGGGGAACCCTGACTAAATGTCGGACATTAAAGGAGAGCTTAAACAAAATGAGTTTAACAGCTGTTGGTGAATAAGATTAAGCCAGACCTGGATCATTTAGTCTCCATAGTCCCATCAGTAGAGAAGTAACAGGTTTCTGTTGAAAGGGTTAGTGTGGAGTTATATTCTGCTTTCTTTGATCCAACTCAGGGCAGAGCAGTCTCCAATTTGTGGCGAGGCCACAAAGGCACGGGCCTAGGGTGGAAAAATTTCAGGAGCACATGCCTCCCATGCATATTCTACTTAGCACTGGAGAGCCACAGCTCTCCAGCGAACTGGCACATGCACGTGTGGGTGTGGGGAACACGTGAAAGCAAGCAGGAGCTAGGACCTGGCAGCCTAGGGGCACAAATAAATCAATCCGGGGGCCTGGGGAGGGTAGATGTGTGTCCAAAGCCTGTGGTGAAGTAGGCTCCATTATAGACTTGCTCTAAGGCAGGGGGCTTCAGTTTAACTGCTAAGAAATCGTGATTATCCAGATGAAGGTTATATTTAACTAGACATTAAGCCCGTTAAATTAACGGGTGCTAGAACGTGCCGCCAGAGACGGTCCGTGGGGCACATGCGCAGTAGCGCATTTCCACGGACACAGGGACTGGACGCAGAGACACTTGCACTTTATTATATAGGATAGAGAGGGGGGGGTAGGTATGAATGTATTAGTGTCAGGAACCAACCATTCTAGGGCATGTTTACTAAAATTGGAGATAAATATCTGGAGAGATTTATGGAGAGATTTCTGGAGATGTTTCCCAATAATAGATTTAAACAGCCACCTATAACTTAGAAAACAAAAACAAATATCTGATTGGTTGCTATGGGCAACATATCCAGAAATCTCTCCAGATATTTATCTTTGGGGGGTGCTAGTTGAATGGGCAGATGGATATAATATAAAACAGTCATTCCTCTCTGTATTCATACAGCAGCCGTATAAATCAACTCAGCTAAGCAGTTCATAGTTGTTCTTAAAGCAAAAGCTCACCTTTCAATTCACTTTAAGTATTATAGAACAATATCGGTCTTCATTAGTAGCCTACCTATTCTGGCTCTTTTGAGCCTACAGCTTGGCCATTTTTGACCCCATAAACAAAAAAATCAACTGACGGTGAGGCTTCGAATGTAATATTATTTTCTATTGGTTATTTTGTTTAATATTCCATTGCCCCTGGTTGCTATGGTAATTAATGTATGGCAACACATAGCTGCAGAACCAAAAATGTACATTATGTTTGTTAAAATACACTATTTTAAAAAAGACCAAATGGCAAAAAATATGCTACCTACAGAACAGGGAAAGTTAAAGGAAAACTATACCCCCCAAACAATGTAGGTCTCTATTAAAAGATACTGAGTAAAACAGCTCACGTGTAAAACCCTGCTTCATGTAAATGAACCATTATCATAATAATATACTTTTTTAGTAGTATGTGCCATTGGGTAATCATAAATAGAAAATTGCCATTTTAAAAAATAAGGGCCGCCCCCTGAGATCGTAAGGTTCACTGTGCACACATACAAACCACATGTTAGATCACATGAGCCAATTAACAGACAGGGTTCTGCCTTTTGCTTCCTCACTTCTTCCTGTTACATTTAGTGTTGTAGTATTTCTGGTCAGGTGATCTCTGAGGCAGCACAGATAGAGTCACGAAATGGGGGTTCAAGGCAAGAGATGTAAAAGGGCAATATTTATGTAAATATATATTCCAGTTTGGTAAGATTCTTTAATATGTCATTCAATTTGATATAAACTATCTGTTGTTTAAGTATTCATTTTGGGGGTATAGTTTTCCTTTAATTTGAAGGTGAAGTAGCTCTTTAACTTGATGGCCAGGCATCCCCACGCTTGAGGCACAGCATGTTGGTAACAGGAGCATTTAACCAGAATGACGTAGAGTATGTGGAACTCCTGCCAAAAACAGAAAAAGTTGAAAAAAATAAAACCGAGTCAAAAGGGAGAAAGCCACCAGAGAAACCTCAGAGATGCTCAGTTCCTTCTCTAAAGACAGAGAGAGAGATAGGATATTTCAGGAAGGGGAGAGACAAAGAGAAACGTGTGGGATGAGGAGAAATAAAGTTGCCCTCTGCACACACTGGGCACAGCAATGACAATCATGTCTGGCAAGAGGAAGAGGTCGCAGGGAGTTGTGCCCATCTATTCCATGGCCAATGTCTGCCAGGCCCACCAAGAACTCATTTTAGCGGCTCATTAAAGGCAACAGTTGGCAGTTGGGTGATACATTGGAGGCACAATCGAAAAAAGGGCTTTTGATGATATTTTCACAAACTCAACATTGCTGAGTAAAATGTGGGGGTGGGAGGATTTCCCCCTGTGCCTTGGATTTAGTGTCTGTCATGTAGAGAAGGATTGGGGAGGAATTGTACAATGACTGAGCTGGGCTCTATGGACATTAAGGGTATTAATCTCTCTCCCCACCTCTCTTTCTCTCCGGCCTTGTCTGATGGAAGGACAGCTTCTGACCGCTGTGTCACCTGCACAGTAGGGGCAGAGTATGTTCCCCGTTCCTTATTGTTAGGCTAAGCCGAGGTCTAGTTCTTATTTAGTGCTCACCGGCGTTTCCAGAGCTGCTCAAGACTCGGAACTGGTCTCACTGGTGCCGCTCAACTCGCCGACCCTCTCAAGTTGCTCAGTCGGGATTTAGGCAGAGTTTTGGCACTTTTCATGTAGCAGGCTCCTGTGCTGCCATTCTTCATCTTCGGTGCTGCCATTCTTCATCGGGACTGTATTGCCAAGAAGCCCAGGTAAGCAATAGGGCTGCGGAAAGATCCCGGGCTCCTTCTGCTAGCTGAGCTATGACGTAATTACGTTAGCAACAAAGCAGTCATTTGTGCGTGAGAATGATCCGCACAATGAGTGTACGCTATTAGAGAAAATGCCACTTGTGCGAAATCTATAATAACCCTAGTCTTGATTCACCGATAGTCTTCTCTAACTCTCCTAGGGAGAGTTAAACCTAATTATGCACCAACAAAACTTCAGTTCTCCAACGGGCGCTAGAACGGGCCGCCAGAGGGGGGTCCGTGGGGCACATGCGCAGTAGCGCATTTCCACGGACACAGGGACTGGACGCAGAGACACTTGCACTTTATTATATAGGATAAATAGATATGTAGGACCATGATACTGAGAGGTAGTGAGTAGTGCAGGCTCCACCGAGAGATGTTAGTGATTTAGTAGCCTTGGTGAATAGGCCAATATTGTAGGGACTCACAGACTAAAGATGGTGGTGTGTTCCTCTTTTTCACCATATATTACTGCTACTGAACCTGAACCTGAACCTGCGAGTGGGCCTACTATCCAATGCTACTGAACCTGAACATTTAATGTTGCACCAGATGTGGGGGTGTCCAATTCACCCGGACAGAATGGGCCAATGTTTGTCAGGCAATATATTTAGATATTATTTCTATGTCTTACTGACGCGGGGCTAATTTATGATCCACCTTCATATTCCGTGCCAAGGTATTTCGGCACCCTAGGCAATGCCTTCCATCAGCGCTCCCCCCCCCCCGCTCCCCCCCCCCCGTTCAGCGATTACCATTTCCCACATACAATTAAGGTTTTATTTTTTAATAAAGAAATCTTACAAGACATTAATGAATGAAAGTTTTCTTTTATATAAATATGTAATGTTAACAAACAAAAATAAAGTACAATAAAAATGTAAGAACAACCAAAACACTATTTTCAGTAGGATCATTTAATCCCATCAAACATTTTTCAAGTAGAGTGCAAATAAAGGATTCACTTAACACCAATACTGGAATGTCCACAACATGTCAGCTGCCACATAAAATTAGCTCCCCCTTCTTCATTGCTCCCATATACAAGTACTAGCAACCATCATACTGCCCCCATCTGTATCTATGCCAACAGCAGCCAAACCCTCACATTGCCCCCAAACTGTACCTGTTCCAGGCTGTCAGCAGCAGCCACAAATCTATCATTTTGCCCCAGTCATCTGCTAACCTATGCCAGCAGCAGCCAAGCTATTACCCCCAAATCTGTACCTATGCCAGCACCAGCCACTCCATATTGCCCCCAAATCTGTAAATGTGCTAGTAGCCACCATATTGCAGCCTTCATGTACCTGTGCCAGCAGTCATCATATTGCCCCCTTGTACCTGTTCCAGCAAGCCCAGTTGCCATCATATTGCCCCCAATCTTTACCTGTGCCAGCAAGCCCAGTAGCCACCATACTGCCCCCCTGTACCTGTGCCAGCAAGCCCAGTTGCCATCATATTGCCCCCAATCTTTACCTGTGCCAGCAAGCCCAGTAGCCACCATACTGCCCCCCTGTACCTGTGCCAGCAAGCCCAGTTGCCATCATATTGCCCCCAATCTTTACCTGTGCCAGCAAGCCCAGTAGCCACCATACTGCCCCCCTGTACCTGTGCCAGCAAGCCCAGTAGTCATCATACTGCCGGTGCCAGCAAGCCCAGTAGCCATCCTATTGCCCCCCCTGTACCTGTGCCAGCAATCCCAGTAGACATCATACTGCCCCACCTGTACCTGTGCCAGCAAGCCCAGTAGCCATCATAATGCCCCCCTTGTACCAGCAAGCCCAGAAGCCTTCATATCGCCACCCTGTACCAATGCCAGCAATCCCAATAGCCATCATACTGCCCCCCCTGTATCAGCAAGCCCAGTAGCCATCATACTGCCCTACCTGTGCCAGCAAGCCCAGTACCATTATACTGCCCCCCGTACCAGCAAGCCCAGAAGCCATCATACCGCCACCCTGTACCTGTGCCAGCAATCCCAGTAGCCATCATACTGCCCCCCTGTATCAGCAAGCCCAGTAGCCATCATACTGCCCCGCCTGTGCCAGCAAGCCCAGTAGCCATCATACTACCCCCTGTAAATGTGCCAGCAAGCCCAGTAGCCATCATACTGCCCCCCCTGTACCTGTGCCAGCAAGCCCAGTAGCCATCATACTGCCCCCCTGTATCAGCAAGCCCAGTAGCCATCATACTGCCCCCTGTAAATGTGCCAGCAAGCCCAGTAGCCATCATACTGCCCCCCCTGTACCTGTGCCAGCAAGCCCAGTAGCCATCATACTGCCCCCCTGTACCTGTGCCAGCAAGTCCAGTAGCCATCATACTACCCTCCCTGTACCTGTGCCAGCAAGCCCAGAAGCCATCATACTGCCCAGCCTGTGCCAGCAAGCCCAGTAGCCATCATACTACCCCCTGTACCTCTGCCAGTAAGCCCATCCGCCATCGTATTGCCCCGAATCTTTACCTGTGTCAGCAGGAAGTGTCAGAAAACTAGATTTTCTCTGCTCTAGAAATGTCTTCGGTGTGAGCCACACCAACGCGCCATCTCTCTACTCTCTGCTGCCCAGTCATGTCAGCGATGTAATTGACACATGCACGCACGGCGCGCCATCTATGGTTGAAGGTACTACTACTCGCCAGCACACGGGTGGCCGAGGGAAGCAGGGTGGCAGTGGGGAGATGGATTCCAGTCACAATATTCAATTCTGTAATGCTACAGAGGGTTGGGACAGGCAGATTATTACAGTACCATATATACTCGAGTATAAGCAGACCCGAATATAAGCCGAGGTACCTAATTTTACCTACGAAAACTGGGAAAACGTATTGACTCGAGTATAAGCCTAGACACAACTACAGCCCTGTCTCCCAGCAGCGCACGTTCTGCCAAAGCGACCCCCCAGCGATCAACCGGACTTCTTTGCAAAGTTGATGGTGACAGAGAATTGCCAAACGGATTACTGTGTGCATTGTCCCACTGTCCCAATACCATGTGCAGAGGGTGCTGTGTGATATTGCCATCACTGTTAATCTTTCGTATAACCAACAGAGGGCACTGTGTGATATTGCCATCACTGTTATTCTTTCATATAACCAACAGAGGGTGCTGTGTGATATTGCAGTCACTGTTATTCTTTCATATAACCAACAGAGGGTGCACTGTTATTCTTTCATATAACCAACAGAGGGTGCTGTGTGATATTGCAGTCACTGTTATTCTTTCATACAACCAACAGAGGGTGCTGTGTGATATTGCAGTCACTGTTATTCTTTCATATAACCAACAGAGGGCGCTGTGTGATATTGCAGTCTCTCCCCAAGTGTACTGTTGGTATAGGAATGATTAAAAGTGACTGCAATCTCAGCTACTCGGGTCGGGTACCGCTGACCCGAGTATAAGCCGAGGTAGACTTTTTCAGCACATTTAGGATTCTGAAAAACTCGGCTTATACTCGGATATATACGGTAAATACTATTAAAGGCCAAACAATTAAAAAATGAAAAAGAGAAAAAAAAATCCCCCTTAAAAGTGCGCCCCCCACCAATGATTGCCCCCTAGGCAGGCGCCTACTCTGCCTACCCCTAGTTCCGGCACTGGGATATATTTAACTACTGTGGTTTTATTTTTTAAAGGTTTTTTTTTCTGTCTTGGGTGCTAAATAGCAAAGTTTGGTGTGCTAGTGTGCTTACAGCAAGTTTGTCACAACCTGCTTTACTTTGCATTGAAGTGCAAGAAGGAAAAGTGTGTCCCATGTCATTGCACCATCCCATTATTTAGTCCGAGATCCCAACCATATAAGATAAAACTTAACTTTTATTAAATCAACTAAATTAACACGAGAAGAAATGATAATAAGCATTAAAAGCAAGGTTAGGTAGGGTAGCTGTATCGACACGAGGTCATCAGCTAATATACGATATATAAGATCGAGAGTGTGACGTGGGTTTATGCTACAGTAACAACTGTTGCCCACCATCAATCTCAACTGCTGCCATGCTGGCGTGCCTCTGTGCGTGTGAGGGATGAGTGGCGTTTGGAGTTAGGTAGGCAGATAAGAAACAAGCTCAATATGTACTCTTTAAACTTAGATGCCGTAATCGGCAGCTTCCACCTAAGAGTCCCGTGTCAACTGCGGGGGTGCTTGCACCTCGCCCCTTGTCTCATGGAAGAGGTAGTTAAACAGTTGGAGGCGGAAGCAAACTTCCGATATCGAGAGCCCTCGTATCCTCCCACACCACCCTTCCTTTGTGTTCAGTCCACGGTTCAGGACGTGAGTAGCCGATCGGCAGAATGCCTTTAAAGTGGATATCTGCGAATTTAAGGTGCCCTTCTCCAGCCCTTCCGCCCTTCCTCCCTTCCACAGAGCCGCCCGTCCCAGCAAATAATCGTCCCTGCCTAACAGTTTTAAAATTAGATGCGCCTGACGCACGTTTCGCTTGTCAAACTACAAGCTTTATCAAAGGCTGTGTTGGGCGCCAAAAATAGTGCAGGTTTAAATAGACAGGGGGATGCTCCTTCAATTTGAATTGGCCAATCGTGGGGCAAGGGGAGGAGTCCTGTCATTGTACATTGTGTCTGATCAGTATTGAGCATCACTTGGACCTGAGAGTCAGGTCATTGGCAACAATGTATAGAGACAGTTTACTGATGTCTATATAATATCCAAATTCTGATTCTCTGATTAAAGTAACAGAGTTCAGTAGTTTGTGAACATTCAATAGCAGGTAAAGCTCTATGATACAGTCACCATCTTTTTGAACAGGAAGATACAATTCTGTAGATTTATTGGCTACACCGATTGTATCAATTCTGGAAATAGGTAATTTAGGAAAAGAAATTCTGTCGATTTATTGCTCATAAAAACTGTGTCCATAAGCCATTAAATAAAGATATTCATCGTGATGCTTTCGTTGAGTCCAGATGGACTTAGAGCATTCATTAAAAAAATTATTTCACTTTCCTTTGCCAGAAGGGATGTTTCAACATCACCCCCCCCGAATCCCTAGATTGATACTACACAGACCAGTGGCGTGCAGTCCCTTACTGGAGCTGTTGTGACATTCCATGAAATGTCTGCTTACTGGGGGGAGTGGATTCTTTGTTTTTACCCAGTCTGGGGCATTATCTATACTTAGTGCATGTTCAAGGATTCTTTTCTTGAAAGCACGGTTGGTCTTACCAATATATATTTTATTGCATGGGCAGGTTAGCAGGTAGATTACATTTGTAGTATTGCATGAAAAATACTGTGTAATTTTAAAAGGTTTGCCAAATCTATCTGGAACTGATAGTTGGTTAAACATAAATTTACATGCTTTACAGTTGCCACATGGAAATGTGCCCATTCTTGCAGATTGGGTTTTGTATTTGGAAAAGTGGCTTTTAACCAATCGATCACGCAGATTAGGGGCTCTACGGCTACATAATTGTGGGCGTGGACCCAGTGTCATGGATAGAACTGGGTCAGTAAGTAAGATATGCCAATGTTTAGTGAGAGCAGAATTAATGTCTGGCCATTGTCTGCAAAAAGTGCTGATAAATCTTATTGGTTGATCATTTGTATTATCAGCATATTGTGGTCGATCAAGTAGACTTGCTCTCTCTGTTTTGATTGCTCTGTGATAGGCCTTCTGAATTATGGATTTTGAGTAGCCCCTTGCCATCAAACGCTCTTTAAGTTCAGTTGCACAGTGTTTGAAGGTGGCCATTTCTGAGCAATTTCGACGCAATCGATGAAATTCCCCTGTTGGAATTCCCTTTTTGGTTGAGATGGGATGATGGCTCTGAAAGTGTAGTATGGAATTGGTAGCTGTAGATTTCCGAAACAAATCTGTAGAGATTTTGCCATCACTCTCTAAGATTAGTGTTACATCGAGAAAATCCAACTTGTGATCGCTGACAGTATGTGTCAATCTGATATTAAGGTTGTTATCATTCAGCGTATGTAAAAATTGGTCTAAACATTCACGGCTACCATTCCATAGGAATACCAGGTTGTCTATAAATATGGAAACCAGGTTGTAATGTACTGGGTGAATTGGGACATTGTGTCTCCAAATACCCAGAAAGCCTCCCACCAGCCCATGAATAGGTTTGCATAAGTGGGTGCGAAAGCAGCTCCCATGGCTACTCCTCTCACCTGCAAATAGAACTTATCGTTAAATACAAAGAAATTGTGATTTAGGCAAAACTGGGTTAGCTCGGTCATAAAATCAATAAATTGATTATCCCAACTGCTTTCAGTCTCCAGGAAAAATCTAACAGCTTGTAGGCCATGTTTATGAGAAATCGATGAGTACAGTGACTCGACATCACATCCCACTAAAAGAGTGCCCACATCAGTTTTGATATCTTGTAATTTAGAGAGGAGGTCACCAGTATCCCTAATATATGATGGGAGATTGGTTACGAAACTCCTTAGTTTGATATCGATATATTGGCTTGCCTTTTCACATAAGTTACCATTTCCTGATACGATTGGACGACCAGGTGGCTTTGATAAATTCTTATGTATTTTAGGTAACATGTAGAATGTGGGGGTAGTGGAAGAGACATTCAATAGGGCTTTGTATTCATTTCTGGTAATCAGCCCTGTTTGAAAACCATCCTCAATCAGGGTGTTGTATGATACCCTAAATTTATTAGTGGGATCACTGTGTAGTTTGTGATAACATAGGTTATCATTTAATTGTTTAAGGGCCTCTGTCATATACATCATACGTGGCCAGATTACGACATTTCACCCTTTATCCGATGGTTTCACTACAAGATCATCCCATTGGGAAATGTCTTGAATGGCCTGTCGTTCATCTCTTGTAAGATTATCACAGTGCGATCTGGGTAACTTCATGAAGTCATTCATGACTAATTCACAAAAGACATTAACTGCCGAGCTTGTGTTCTTAGGTGGCATGAAGCGACTCTTGGGTTTCACAGTGCCCATTGGTGATGCCTGTTCCGTCATTAAATCATTCAGGTCAAAAATCGCCTGATCGAAAGAGTCTTGTTCATGTGTGAAAGACTCTACTAAATCGTGAGGATTAAGGGGATTGGGTGTACGTAGGAATGGGTTCATGGTCGACTGAGTGATTGGATTGTCATCTTTATTAAAGTATTTCCTTAGTAAGAGTTTCCTACAAAAAAGGAAAAGATCTTTATAGAGAGAGAACTGACTAATGTTAAAACTAGGCGAGAAGGACAAACCTTTAGTTAATACATGACTTTGTATATCAGTGAGGACATGTTCACTTAAGTTGATCACAGTTAGTTTCTCTGTGTCCTTTTCTTTCTGTACTGGCCCCTCTCCCAGTAGTTCTGACATGGGTATGCCCACCTGTCCCGATTTCTTAATTCCCTTCCCCCCTCTCCTAACCCTCTTCTTTCTTCTGTTCCTAAAAAAAGTGAAGAGGTCGACGGGGCATCCATCCCCCTAATGTTACTGATTTGTTGTGAGGAGTCATCCTCTGATTTATCAGATAATGAGAGATCACTTTGTGATGTCTGACGTCGATTCGTAGCCTTCCGACCCCACTGAAAGATGGTGCCCACTGCATTGTCATTCATATCGCGAACATATTTCTGTCTTTTTTTGTCAATTGTGTCCTGCCCCATTCTATCAATCTCAGTGTTGACTCTGGACATGCGTAATATAAATTGTTCATTTTGGGAAAACTCAGACAATTGTTTTTCAATCTCGTTAATTTTATTGGTTAGGTTCTTAACCGTTTGGTTCACGTGTTCACATGCCAAGTGAAGGAGTTGTGTTAGCTTCTCTTAAGTGTTTGTTCTTTAAGTGGGGGATCTGTACGTGGAGTTACAAATACAGTTTCAAATTAAAGGAGGTTCAAACTAGGTCAAAAGTTTGTTCTAAACCCTAATTTTTATTTTATTTATTTATTTATTTCTGTTTTGATCTGTAACTGGGATAATGAGCTCTAACAAGATTGAAGGTCTGACTCAGTGCACAGTCTGCCATATGTATGCAGATTTGAAACAAGAGATCCAAAATGTTTACCTCTGTGGTGGTTGTGAGCAAATTGCCACTTTGGAGGCTGGAGTTAGAGCACTAGAGCAACAAATTGCAACACTGAGGTCGAATGACAATCTTGAAAGGAGTCTTTTGCTCACTGAGCAGGACCTAGCGGGGTCAGATAGTTTGGGGGGAACAGAACAGCAGCATGATATTGAGGCAGCTAGCTGGGTGACAGTTAGAAAATCTAAGGTGGGCAAAAGGAAAATGGAGGCTGATCCGGAGCTTATACATCGCAACAAATTTGCCAGATTGTGTGAAGATGATGGGAGTATGAACTCTGGATTGGCAATTCTAGATGGGGCTGATCTCTCTAACAGCCGGGAGACCAGTTTCTCTAGTAGTGGTGGGGAGGAGAGTAGCGTCAGGCCTAAGCAGATTGTGGTTGTAGGGGACTCAATTATTAGGAAAGTGGATAGGGTAATTTGTCGTCCGGATCGCTACAACCGAACAGTTTGCTGTCTACCTGGTGCCAGGGTTCGGCATGTGGCTGATCGGATAGACAAATTATTGGGTGGGGCTGGGCATGACCCAGCTGTCTTAGTGCATATCGGTACTAATGACAAAATAAATGGTAGATGGAAGACCTTAAAGAGTGATTTCAGGGATCTAGGCTCTAAGATCAAGGAAAGGTCTTCCAATGTCATCTTTTCTGAAATTTTGCCTGTGCCACGTGCAAGTTTAGGAAAACAGCGGGAGTTTAGGGAGCTAAATGCATGGCTCAAGTCTTGGTGCAGGAAGGAAGGGTTTGGGTTCCTAGAGCACTGGGCTGATTTTTCGTTGGGGTACAACCTATACAGCCGTGACGGTTTGCACCTCAATGGAAGGGGGTCCGCGGTGCTAAGGGAAAGAATGGCTAAGAGGTTGGAGGAGTGTTTAAACTAGGCAAGGGGGGTGGGTGAGATAAAGAATTATGGGGGAGCTAGGGTAGACGGGGCAGTGGGGTTAGTAAGGGGTCATGGGGGAGGAGTGAGGGGGGCATACAGTTTACCAGCTAAGGAGGTCCCTCCGTTACAAGGAAAACAGAGTAATACTAACTTAACGTATAATTCTCCACTAAGTAATGCACATTTCAAAAGTAAAAGTAGTAACCTCCGCTGTATGCTGCAAATGCACGGAGTTTGTCAGGTAAAATGGGAGACCTAGAATTAATTGCATGCTCTAAAAATTATGATATAATTGGTATCACTGAGACCTGGTGGGATGAAACATGTGACTGGATTGGGAATTTAAATGGTTACACCCTTTTTAGGAGGGACAGAGGGATTAAAAAGGGTGGAGGAGTGTGTTTGTATGTAAAGACTGAATTAAAGCCATGCGCTAAAGAAATAACAATAGCTGGCACTGGTGAGGGTGTAGAATCCCTCTGGGTAGAGATTTTGACTGGGCAAAAGGTAACAAAAAGAATTATCATTGGTGTATGCTATAAACCACCTTGTATAAGTGTCGAGTATGAAGCCCAGCTACTCTTGCAGATACAAGCGGCTTCACAGCTGGGTCAAGTTGTTGCTATGGGTGACTTCAATTATCCAGACATTGACTGGGGTAATGGGGTTGCTAAGACAGAAAAAGCTAATAGGTTAGTAAATATGCTGAATGACAACTTTTTATTCCAGCTCATTCAAGAACCTACTAGGAATAACTCTCTTTTGGACCCTGTAATAACTAACAATACTGAACTCATCTCTTAACATTTGTGTGGGTGAGGGGCATTTAGGGAATAGTGATCATAACATGGTCTACTTTGAGATTCTGTTGCAGAAGCAATTCTACATGGGAGTAACTAAAACACTTAATTTCAGACGTGCAAACTTTGACAGTATAAGGGCATCTCTGCAACATATTAAGTGGGAAATGCTTTTCACAGGGTTAAACACAGAACAAAAATGGGAAGTCTTTAAAATGCTGCTTAATAAATATATTTGTCAGTATATTCCACTTGTAAGCAAGGAACGTCGTTGCAAAGCAAAACCTTTTTGGTTGAATAGAAGCGTTGGTGTTGAGGTAGGTAAGAAAAGACGTGCTTTTAAGGCTTTCAAGTTAGCTGGTACAGCCGAAACATTTATAAGGTACAAGGAGGCAAATAAATCATGCAAAGAAGCTATAAGGCAAGCTAAAATTGATATAGAAAAGGATATTGCAGCAAGCAGTAAAAAAATCCAAAATTATTGATTAAATATGTTAATAGTAAAAAAATGAAGCAGGAAGGGATGGGACCCTTACTATCAGAGGGGGGTCAGCTGGTTGATGAAAACAAAATAAAAGCGCAGATTCTGAACTCATATTTTTCATCTGTCTACACAAATGAGAAACCAGTAAGTGAAGGTTTCCTTCTTAACAGTCCCAATTCTAGTAATACAACTTATGATGCATGGTTCACACATGAAGAAATTCAAAAGAGACTAGAACATGTTAAGTTTAACAAAGGTCCAGGGCCAGATGGTATTCATCCCAGGGTAATTAGCGAGTTTAGCCAAACCTCTTTACTTAATTTTTCAGGATTCATTGAGATCTGGCATAGTGCCGAGAGACTGGCGAATTGCTAATGTGGTGCCTCTATTCAAAAAAGGATCCCATTCTCAGCCTCAAAACTATAGGCCAGTTAGTCTGATGTCAGGGGTAGGAAAGCTTTTCGAAGGGTTAATAAAGGATAAGATACTGGACTTCATAGCAAATCATAATACTATGAGTTTGTGCCAGCATGGTTTTATGCATAATAGATCTTGCCAGACTGACTTCATTTCTTTTTATGAGAAGGTAAGCAAGGACCTCGATTCTGTTATGGCAGTGGATGTGATTTACTTAGACTTTGCTAAAGCATTTGATACAGTGCCACACAAAAGGTTACTGGTTAAATTAAGGAATGTTGGCCTGGAACTTAGTATTTGTACCTGGATAGAGAACTGTCTAAAAGATAGACTACAAAGAGTGGTGGTAAATGGAACATTTTCTAATTGGACCATTGTTGTTAGTGGAGTACCGCAGGGCTCTGTACTAGGTCCCTTGCTTTTCAACTTGTTTATTAATGACCTGGAGGTGGGCATTGAAAGTACTGTTTATATTTGTGCAGATGATACTAAATTGTGCAGAACTATAGGTTCCATGCAGGATGCTGTCACTTTGCAGAGATATTTGTCTAAACTGGAAAACTGGGCAGCAAACTGGAAAATGAGGTTCAATGTTGATAAATGCAGGTTATGCACTTTGGAAAAAAATATATAAATGTAAGTTATACACTAAATGGCAGTGTGTTGGGAGTTTACTTAAATGAGAAGGATCTAGGGGTCTTTGTAGATAACATGTTGTCTAATTCTGGGCAGTGTCATTCTGTGGCTACTAAAGCAAATAAAGTTCTGTCTTGCATAAAAAAAGGGCATTAACTCAAGGGATGAAAACATAATTATGCCTCTTTATAGGTCCCTGGTGAGGCCTCATCTGGAGTATGCAGTGCAGTTTTGGACTCCAGTCCTTAAGAGGGATATAAATGACCTGGAGAGAGCGCAGAGACTAAGTGCAACTAAACTGGTTAGAGGGAGGGAAGACTTAAATTATGAGGGTAGACTGTCAAGGTTGGGGTTGTTTTCTCTGGAAAAAAAGGCGCTTGCGAGGGGACATGATTACACTTTACAAGTACATTAGAGGCCATTATAATCAAACAGCAGGGGACCTTTTTACCCATAAAGTGGATCACCGTACCAGAGTCCACCCCTTTAGACTAGAAGAAAAGAACTTTCATTTGAAGCAATGTAGGGGGTTCTTCACAGTCAGGACAGTGAGGTTGTGGAATGCACTGCCGGGTGATGTTGTGATGCTGATTCTGTTAATGACTATAAGAGGGACTTGGATGATTTCTTGGACAGACATAATATCAAAGGCTATTGTGATACTAAGCTCTATAGTTAGTATAGGTATGGGTATATAGAATTTAATTAAAAGTAGGGAGGGGTGTGTGTATGGATGCTGGGTTTTCATTTGGAGGGGTTGAACTTGATGGACTTTGTCTTTTTTTTCAACCCAATTTAACTATGTAACTATGTAACTATGTAACTTCCTGAAAGGTGAAGAGAATTACTGGAAATGGAAAGATCAAAAGTTCCAGTTCAAAGATGAGTGAGAGCAATAGGGAATGGGGACCAAGCCTGGAGAAAAATACATTAGGTGTAAATCTGTTGTGTATATTGGTCCAGTCCTTACAGTAGGTGCAAGATTTATTAGATCCCACATGGACACAACCAGAGGTGAATGTAACTGAAGGAGCTACAAACTGTCAGCTGTGCATTCCTACGGCTCCCTCCAGATCGTTAAGAAAGCTCCATCTGAGATCCACAAAGAATCTTCCATTGTGAAGGTGCCTGGTGATCAAAGACTCTGTTAATTATTGAGGTACTCATATTTTCCTTATTGCTTATCTAAGGATTCGTAATATTTAACATTAAAGAATTGTTCAGAAAAATTAAAAACTGGGTAAATAGATAGTCTGTGCAAAATAAAAAAGTATATAATATAGTTGATTAGCCAAAAATGTAATGTATAAATGTTGGAGTGACTGGAAGTGTAACATAATAGCCAGAACACTACTTCCTGCTTTTCAGCTCTCTAATGCTGAGTTAGTTAGTGACTATAAGGGGGGCCACAAGGGAAATAACTGGTCAGTGAGTTTGCAATTGATCCTCAGCATTCAGCTCAGATTCAAAAGCAACAGTTATGACCCATGTGCCCCCGTCAAGTCACTGATTGGTTACTGCCTGGTTACCAATCAGTGGAAACCAAGAGTGCTGAAAAGCAGGAAGTAGTGTTCTGGCTATTATGTTACACATCCAGTCACTCCAGCCTTTATAAATTACATTTTTGGCTAACTAACTATATTAGAAACTTTTTTCTTTTGTACAGTCTATTTATTTACCCAGTTTTTATTTTTATACTGAACAATTCCTTTAATGTTAAATATTACGAATCATTGGAGAAGCAATAAGGAAAATATGAGGACCTCAATAATGATCACCAGGCACCTTCACAATGGAAGATTCTTTGTGGATCTCAGATGGAGCTTTCTTCTTTCTACGATCTGGAGGGAGCCGTAGGAACTTACAGCTGTAGCGGGAAGATATTTCCGATAAGATTAATGTGGTCTTAATGATAACCTCTTTCCACAGATACCCTGATAAATGGATCCTTCATAAAGTAAGTATTGTCAGCAGAATGGAGAGAAGCAGTTGATCCACACAGTTGGAGACAACCGACCTTAGAGGGGTAACAACAGAGTCTATTATGAGAAATGGTATGCAGATGGTATGCAGAGAGAGAGACAGTGGGCCGGCTGGGGACTGTTGTGGTAGAATTAAATGATCTTTTGCCTTAATGGACAATCGATCCGGAAACCTTGATGTATCGTGTGGTGATGTTCCGCAATCCCCCGGAAATAACGTCACAGCAGTCGTTCTTAGCTGGGGTCCAGTATTCTGCCTCCTTCTACAATGGCCAGTGGTTTATTATACACCAAGACAAAAGGTGGTCTTACAATATATCCAATCAATGAGCATGTTATGCTATGAATCAATTGGTGGAACCAGCACACAGACACATGTCCATAGAAGAGGGGCGGGAAAGGTAGACTGCCCTAGGCAAACAAAAGACACCAGGACAAAAGGCACTTCCCCCGGTAATATACATATACACAGACAGAGTGATCTTAGCATGGCTTGTACTGATCTTGTAAAAGTACACCTTTGTTCAGTGGTCCGTATTCCTCAATCCCAACCGTCGCCACACCCGACATGCTGCAGTCATGCCTGATGAACACAAATCGGATGGGAATCCGAAAGACTGTGCAAAGGTCGGTCGTAAAGACGCTTATCCCACATCGGTGGCGGCCATATGGCGAAATATAAGAAATTTCCACGTCAGTCCCTCCTTTTTCACCATATGTCGTCACAGCAACGGCTTCCTAACGCTACAATCACTCCAACCAAAGCTTCTAAAGGGTACAGAAAGAAAAGGGAACATGCTACACTACAAAGGCACTAACAAGAAGAACCGGCCTAATATTCTTGATCTTCTTTATATCTTGATCATGAGGTCCAGACTGGCCTTTAGGCAGTCATCATACAAGGTTTCTGGTTATGTCTTCTTTGAGAAGAACAGCCCAACAAAAGTCTCCAAGAAGGGAAGAAGTCGGTTCTTTTAGGGACAGTCCATAGTTTGTTAAAAAAAAAAGGTGGTGGTTCTTCATGTGCTGATCTTCCTGAGGTAAAGGGTTCCGGATGCTTCAGGCGATGGCTCTTTATGGAATCATCACACGGTCCTCTGCACGGCTCCTTGCAACTTGGTTCACCAAACAACAGGTCATTCTCGCCGTCATATAGAGGAGGAAAAGAAAGAGCAGCATCAGGACATACACTCCAACTTCTTTAAGCCATGATCCAATAGAAAACAACATATCACCGAAGCCCCCTAAACCTTTAAAGGGGTTCCAACCCTCCTCTGCAATAGCTCGTGCTTGTCCCTGTAATGCTTTCACCTTGTCAAGATGGGCCTGAACCTTGTCCCCAGTATCTTCCACCCAGGTACAGCAATCCTCCCCGATGAACTCACAGAAACCCCCCTTTGATGCTAAAAGATAGTCGAGAGCCATTTTCTCCTGAAGCATAAGGGTCTTCAGCTATCGTTGTTCAGAAGAAATTTCTCTCATGGCTTCGACTGTCTCATTAAACATCTCGTCCATTATGATGGAAAAATTATTTAGCCGCTTCATAAGTTCTATACCCCATCCGGTCCATGCCGGAAACCATGCCCATGCACGGTCCCCTGCGGAGAATAGCTCTCTCCTGGTCCTTCTTCCCACACTTACCCTCCTCTGCACCCTCAAGTCCTTGTGACTGTCGGCAATGTAGGAGGCAGGGACTAACCTGACTAAGGAGCATGACCCTCTAGTATTCGGGGGAACGACTCTATAGGCAGCCTGGCCGCACAAAAAGTAATAGGGCCCAGTTAATGAGACACAAAGGTCATTGGGGTTACGGTTATGGGTATTGCACAACAACTGGATGGATAATGGGATTGCTGCGCCCTCCTGAATGTCACACCCTCCCCCCCAGCAGACATAATCATGTCTGGTGGTTAGGTTGTTATTGTCAGGGATTCTATGGTCGATCTGGATGGTTATCCCAGATGGGCATTCGGTCCTCCTCAGGGACTTGGCTCCAAAACCAGAGCTGATATTAAAACAAATCCCGGACTGGCCTAATTGACCGGATACCCACACAGGTCTGCTAAGTCTAGTACAAGCCTCAGGGCTGACATCAAGACCATAGGTGACATTACCATCTAAGAATGTCTGATTAAATTCTATGGACAGATGGCGTTCCACTGATCTACCTGAAGGACTAAATTTTCTCATGCCCACCCTGATGTCATAAAGGGCATGTACTGCCGCCATCGCCGGGATGCTCTGGCTTGGAGGGGGTTTGGAGCACACCCAGCAGTTGGACCTATTTGCTGTCTTTGCTAATTGTAAATGCATCTTGAACAGTAAATTCGGATGTGACTCCTCATAACAGTATCCAAAATACATTAAACAACAAGTGTATATAGAAACAATGCACCTGATCATTGCACTTGATAGTCCAGCAGCTTCTTGCAGTGGCTGGCGTGGATCCGCCCGTCACGGAGGTGGATGTTGTACTGCTTCTGTCTCGGGTTCCATGAGTTCAAGACAGTTGTGATTGTCTGTTGGTTCTGTCATGGTTGGGTTAGAGTCAGTCACAATCCCTTCGTCCCCCCCTCTTCTTCCGAGTCAGAATGGGTCGGGAGAAGAGATGCGGGATTGAGGATTGTACATCGTCTCAGTGTGAGGTTAGTAGGGGTAAGGAGAGTCACTTCAGATTTGGTCAGACGTGCTGCTGAAAGATGTTTGGTTTGGACCTGGTTGAGAATCTCTTGGACAGAGTGTGGGATGAGAAAGGTTAGAGAGGAATCTAAAACTATGTCACCAACTTTCTGTAATAACACAGAAAGTATAGAGAGGACCCATTCTGAATAAAATATTAGGGATCCAATCTCTGCTGTAATTGATCAGACCTAGAAGGGCTCTCAACTGTCGGGCATTACGAGGTGGGGTTAAGTCTTTGAGAGTCTATATCTGTTGTGTTGTTAGGTGTTGGGTCCCTTTTGAGATACAGAGGCCTAGAAAAATAACCTTCTCCTTACAAAACTGCAATTTTTCCTTGCTAGCCTTATTCCCAGTGGATGCCAGATGGTTCAGTAGCGAGATAGTGTGTCTATAGCATGAATCCTTGTCCGGGCAACAAACTAATAGATCGTCCACATATTGTAACAGTGCGACCTCCGGATCCTCTGGCACCCACTGGTCTAATACCACCTTTAGCTTGCAACAATATTCCAATGGGCTAGTCATGGACCCCTGTGGTAACCGGGTCCATGTCAGGTGTCTACCCTGGAACGAAAAAGCAAAGATGTATTTACACTGTGGATCTAGTGGAACAGAAAAGAAGGCATTAGACAAGTTGATAACACTAAAGTACGAAGCTTTAGGAGGAATGGACGCAAGTAATGTGTGAGGATTAGGCACTAACGAGGCATCACTGACTATGATTTTGTTATCATGGACCAGTCGGTAAGTGACTTCCTGACCCGTGGCTGATTTTTTTGCCACTGGAAATAAATGTGTATTACAGGGTGATTGTGTTGGGGTTAAGACCTCGATTTGGAGATATCTATCAATCTGGATCTTGAGACTGTCCATCTGCGCTATACTCAGAGGATACTGTGGCAATTTTGGTAGCACGCAACCGGGGGCAATCCGTATAGTGGCTGGAGGTACTGGCAGCAAGCCGACATCATATTTGTCAACCGCCCCAACCTTAGGGTCTATCTCAGCTAGTACATCCAGGGACAAATTTGTACCAGGTTCTCCAGTATACGGGACTGCCACCACTGCACACAGCAACTCGTCTGTGAGTGCACTAGTTACCACAACACCCTCTGGGCTATAAGTGATGTTGGCCTGAATCTCCGACAGAATGTCTGCTCCCAATAGGTTGATAGGGACATCATCTGAAACTAATAGAGATCTGACTGCTTCGGTGTGTTGACCTAACCTGCAGTACAATGGTTTCGTCTCCCTAAGAGTCACTGGATGACCTGTAAGCCCAATGGTGGGGGTTGTGTTGCCAGAGAGTGGAATCCTGCCTTTTAGATCTTGTGTTTTTAGAACAGTCCTGGCTGCGCCGGTGTCGATGAGGCAGGACAGAGGATATGGCAATTCCTCAAGAAATAGATTGAAATGGGCTGACACCGGTTTGCCTTTCCCCTAGTGGGCGAAGCTATGGGACTGTGTAGCAGCTCCGAAGGTTTTAACTGTTTCAGGGTCTGGTATGAAATGGTAGGTTCCCGGGGGGCCCTCCGTACTACGGTAAGATTTCCCCGGGTTTGGGTTATGTGCATGAGGCCGGTCATGAACAACTTTATAAGGACTAGGAGAATTTTGTTCTTTCTTGTCCTCATTTTCTGGACAGTGGCACGCTAAATGTCCAATTTAGCAATTAAAACAAGTTATATTAGTATGTTTGGTGAGTTTCTTTTTCCTAGTATAGGGAAGGTGGTCCTGGGCTATTAGCTCAAGAGCTGCCATGATTTTGGCCGACTTGGCCTCTTTCCTGGCATGCAGGTCCAGTTCTATGGCCTGGATTGTTGCCATAAGGGAGTGGAAACTCATAGAATGGGCCTCTGGTCATGCAACCATTAGTCTATCTCTTAGCTTAGGCACCAATCCAGCCAGAAATTTAGCCTTTAACATTAGATGGATGGGCGATACTGACTGGGTGTTCTCTGGGGCATCTGGACCTGGCTCAAACCCTGCATTTGTTACCCCTTGTTTTAACCTCTGCCAATAGACCGAGGCGTCCTCATCTGGGCCCTGGATCGCTGTCATAAACTGGAATGGGGACACAACATTATACATAGTGGGCATTTTGTCTGTCAGTTGCTTACAGAATTCCTTGCCCCCCCCCCCCCCGTAGCGCCTGTAATCCCCCTCAGGGCCCTGTTGGAAGTCATCCCTTTCCAAGGCCTCTATGCATTCTAATTTGGATTTGTCTATTATAGAGATACTTCTGGCTTCACATAAGGTGACCAAATTGGATTTTCCAAGGCTGCAGAAATCCGTTTTGTCAGAGGCATTTTTTGCGGATTCCGGATGTGGGGATGGTAATGGAGACAGATGAGCTGAGGCTGTTGAGATGACCTGTGTTGCTAGCAAATTTAAACCTGTTTGCAGCTCTGTCCTTATCATTATTGCTTTCTGCAGTTCTGGCTGGACGGAAGTACATGATTATGTTTGACCTTACTGTCTGAGACTTTTGAATGCCCTGCTGCTAAGGCTTGGTAGATTCCTGTAACCACAAATTGGCCTTCTCTAAAGACCCATGTGTTTGGAGTCTGGAGTGGAACTCACGGACGATCTTTTCCCAGATCCAGACCTCAAACGTCCCCTCTATAGGGATGGACCATTCTAAACCTGAAGACCATTTGTGCCAATCTTTGAGGGGCTTTACAGTCCCTCCTCCATATGTGGATTTCATGTGCTGCTGAGCCGTCCTGAACTCAGAAGTGGTAACCTTCTGTTCCCTAGATTTCCCTACACCAATACTCGAGTCTCGAGCTTTTTCCAAGTAGATGCGTCCACCTACAGTGTCTACGTCCACTGCGCAGACCGCCGTCGATCCTTACCTGTTCGTCCTCTGAGTAGCTCTAGGGCTTCAAATACGAACCACGGACATTATCCACCGTAGCCCACTCAGAGAGAAGGATCAGCGGCCGAGGGATCCGGACAGGTACGAACCACGGACACCTTCCTTATCCCTCATGCTAAATTGGCTCAAAACAGCGCCCTGACTGCAGGATAAGAGTTCCCAATGCCTGGAGTGTTGACAGCAAGTGAGAGGGAGCGACAGGAAGTGAGAACAAGGGAGATATAGTTGAACCTTCCTAGGGATTCTGGTACGAACCACGTAAACCTGGTCACCCCAGTCAGGCCAATAGGTTTTGAGAGAAAGTGGCTAGAAAAACAGATAGAAACAGAGAAACCCCTCCCCAGTTCATCTCCCCAAGTTCCGTCCCCCAAGCTTCCGGTACGAACTGCGGACACCTGGTCACTCAGTGACGAAAAGTCAAGAAAGCGAACAAGAAAGGGAACAGTCCTCAATAATTTCCCCACAAACTCCACCCCCGGGCTTTGGTACGAACCACGGACACCTTCCACCCTTAGGATGGACCTCGAGGGAAAGAGAAAAGAGAACAAAGCTCACGCGACAATTGATGAACCCGAGTAGGCTTGGCCCACTTTTTCTCCTCACAAAAAGCTAACCAGTTCACTGTTTTTTCGCCCTATACAGTCCGACAATGCAGCACAGTCCTTATGGTCGTAATTAACAGGAATTTCCTTCCTAACAGCAACTTTCATAAGCAGACAGCAGCTATCTTACACTACCAGACTTCCAATGACGGAAAAGATGTCTTCCAACCAAACCTACAGAGAATGTGTTGGTTTGAGAATAGATTAAAACAGAAAAGAGGGCTAGCCAAAAGCAAGGTAAAGAGTTAGTGTGGTAGTTATAGACAGAGAGAGAGAGAGTGGGTAAGCAAAAGTGTTTTAAAAGAGAGAAATGGAGATAAAGAGAGGAAAATAAAGAGAGAAAGAGCAGGAAACCAAGGAGTATAAAAAGAGAAACAGCTAGTTAACAAATAGCCTTATGTTGTAAACCATGCAACACTCTTCCTTCACTCACACAAAAGGACAATTACAACACCATGTGATAGTCTCTTCCTTAGGAAAACCCCCTATCCTGGAGGAAGTAGGAGTCAATAGACTGCAGGGAACAGCTGAGAGGTATAACAAAAATGTAAAAAATGTTCCAAAAAGTTCAAAGAGAACTTTGCTGTTATGAAATGTAAAGATGAAAATCTATATACAATAGAACAACTGTTAGGGTTATATGCAGGGGATGTGCCTCCCCCCAATAGCCCAATATACCTTTTCAAAAAACTAAGACAACATGGCCGCTGGCACATGTGCTTAAAGACAAAGACAAAATGGCCACTGGCACATGTGCTTAAAGACAAAATGGCGTAGGCTCCCCCTGTTCAGTGCTCAGCAAGGGCTAGAAACTTGGTTTGTAATTCAGATTGGACGGATTGTTACCCAACCTATTGAAACTTGTAATGATAAAAGCAATACAATCCTGCCAAACTAAAGATTTTCTCAAGGATGAAACCTATAGAGTCGCAATTTTAAAACAAACACCATTTAGTAGACAGACAGAAAACAAACACAAATGAAAAAAACAATGATTCTAAATCGCCTCTAGATACTGTTGGCCATCCTGCTACAAGATTATCCTACAACCACCCGGCATACACAGAAACTCCCTCCACTGGTCTGAATCACTCACAGATCCTCCAGCAGGAGCAATAGCAGTCCCTTATGGTTAAAAAAATAAATAAATGAATAAAACCCCACAGCAGTTATGCAGATATGCCCCAACCAGTACCTGGGCAGTTAATACTGAAAAACACCACACATACACCCAAAAGGTTCTTTTGGTAGATTTTTACCTGATTCCAGCAGCCTAGAGACCACAAATCAATTTGCAGACAGCAAAAACTTTCTCAAATATAAGAGTATCAAAACAAAAATGTCTTACCTCAATGCCGGCCTTTTTGCTGCCTGAAATAAAATATGGCCCCTTTTAATTCTGCTGAAATTAAGGGAAAAATTGAACCACCTGCATTAGGCTCGCCATCTGTTGTGGTAGAATTAAATGATCTTTTGCCTTAATGGACAATCGATGTATCGTGTGCTGATGTTGCGCAATCCCCCGGAAATAACGTCACAGCAGTCGTTCTTAGCTGGGGTCCAGTATTCTGCCTTCCTCTACAATGGCCAGTGGTTTATTATACACCAAGACAAAAGGTGGTCTTACAATATATCCAATCAATGAGCATGTTATGCTATGAATCAATTGGTGGAACCAGCACACAGACACATGTCCATAGAAGAGGGGGGGGAAAGGTAGACTGCCCTAGGCAAACAAAAGACACCAGGACAAAAGGCACTTCCCCCGGTAATATACATATACACAGACACAGTGATCTTAGCATGGCTTGTACTGATCTTGTAAAAGTACACCTTTGTTCAGTGGTCCGTATTCCTCAATCCCAACCGGCGCCACACCCGACATGCTGCAGTCATGCCTGATGAACACAAATCGGATGGGAATCGGAAAGATCGGGCGACTGTGCAAAGGTCGGTCGTAAAGACGCTTATCCCGCATCGGTGGCGGCCATATGGCGAAATATAAGAAATTTCCACGTCAGGACGCCCAACGCACTCTCGTCGGGAACGCCCACCTCGCTGATGCTTCCTCCCTGGCTGCCGGTTCCACTATGGCGCACGCGACACGCACTTCCTTGGTTTATGCGCAAGCGACGCTGGCGTGATGACGTCATCGCACAGGGGCGTGAAGTTTAAAGATATTTAAAGGGACCTTGTGTATTTTTTCATTGCCTATTGTTTGGTTCCATTTGTGAGTTCCTGGGTGCTATTCCTGTTATATTCTGTCCTCTGATTCCTGTTTTCACCCCTGCCTGCCTGACTTTCTCCTGACTTCTGTGATCCTCACCATGGCCTTTTATTTGACTATTCTACACTCCGTTATTTGACCCGTGCCTGTTTGACTACTCTGATAGTTTGACTACTCTAATAGGCTGGTTTTGACCCTTGCCTGTCTGATTCCACTCGTATTCTGCCCACACCGACCTGGCCTGTTTGACTACGTTTTAATCTAACCCTTGAACTGTGAACTTTTCCCCAAAAGACTTTGTTTAACAATCGTGCCCCTCTGCTCGTCCAGAACCCTTGCTTGGCTCCTGGCGGCATCCAATTAGCCGAGGGCTCCTCTCAAGGTGAAAGGCAGCTGTTAAAGGCAGAAATAAGAGCCAAGACCAGGGAGCCTAGCATTGGTTCTGGATTCTGGGTGCCAATTCATGACAATAACAGTGTAAAAATTGGTGCAGGAATAACTCACACACTGAGCAGGAAGAAGGAAAACAGCAACCTTTGCTAAGGAAACTTAGCCAACCAGGATCATAATCAAGGACACGCTGGGTCAAGCATGAAGATCCGTCCAAGCGAGCAGAGGTACCAAGGGAGAAGAATCAAAACCAAAACCGAATGCAGACCGAAGATGAGAACCAAAGAAATCCAGCAATGTTCAAACGCTGAAGTTACTTCCTGGATATGCTAAGTATAACTGCACATGCGAGTCGCTTAAAAAGGCAGAGAAGGTAACCACAGGCTCTGGAATGGAGCTGCAGAACCTTGCACTCTATCAATATTAACTACCAATAACCACTGAGCCACTTTATAGATCACATAGTAGGGTTGCCACCTGTTCAGTTTTGACCTGAACAGTCCAGTTTTTTGAAGGGCTGCCTGGGTCATAACTGCCTACCCAGTTTTCCATATAAGGAAAACCAGGCAGGATTTGATGCTGCTATCAGCCAATCACCACACATCATAATCCCGTCCCTGATGTCACAACCCACCTCTAGCACACCACAGCTCCGCTCCGTTATGTCACATCCCTGCTTGGAGTCAGATCGGGCAAAAGGTGGCAACCCTATGAGGAGGATTTTCATGATTATAAATCCTCAGACATGCCGAGGTCCTGTATAAGTCAAAGGTAGAGGCACCAATCTCAATTTTTGCGAGTTTAGCCCGAAAATCTAAAAAATTCTGGGGTTTTTTTCAGATAATGGATATCATACCTGCATTTGTAAAAAAATGAATTAAAAATGGTAGGCATAGTTAAAAACATTTTGTAGAGTATGTAGTATGTATAAGGACACCAAAATCCAATAAAACCTGGCATTTTAATTCACTTTATTTCACAGAAAAACTGCACAAATTCTGTTGAGGTTCTGTCCGACACTTTGGGCAGGCAACAACATTCACAAATTCATAAAATAAACTCCTGCTTTATTTGATCTTTACCTAATAGGCAGGGTTTCTTCCTTCTCTATACAAGGCCTCAACTACTGGAAATAAGTTCGCATTTGAAAATTATAACCCCGAAAACTGTAGGTCTCTATAAAAATAAAAAAATTGCATAAAACAGCTCTTATCTAAAACCCTGCTTCATGTAAATAAACCTTTTTTATAATAATATACTTTTTTAGTAGTATGTGTCATTGGGTACCATATATACTCGAGTATAAGCCGAGTTTTTCAGCATCCAAAATGTGCTGAAAAAGTCTACCTCGGCTTATACTCGAGTCAGTGGGCAGTAGCGGAGATTGCAGTCACTTTTAATCATTCCTATACCAACAGTTCGCTTGGGGAGAGACTGCAATATCACACAGCGCCCTCTGTTGGTTATATGAAATAATAACAGTGCGCCCTCTGTTGGTTATATGAAAGAATAACAGTGACTGCAATATCACACAGCGCCATCTGTTGGTTATATGAAAGAATAACAGTGACTGCAATATTACACAGCACCCTCTGTTGGTTATATAAAAGAATAACAGTGCGCCGTCTGTTGGTTATATGAAAGAATAACAGTGCGCCCTCTGTTGGTTATATGAAAGAATAACAGTGACTGCAATATCACACAGCGCCATCTGTTGGTTATATGAAAGAATAACAGTGACTGCAATATTACACAGCACCCTCTGTTGGTTATATAAAAGAATAACAGTGCGCCGTCTGTTGGTTATATGAAAGAATAACAGTGACTGCAATATCACACAGCGCCATCTGTTGGTTATATGAAAGAGTAACAGAGACTGCAATATCACACAGCACCCTCTGTTGGTTATATGAAAGAATAACAGTGCGCCCTCTGCTGGTTATATGAAAGAATAACAGTGACTGCAATATCACACAGCGCCATCTGTTGGTTATATGAAAGAATAACAGAGACTGCAATATCACACAGCACCCTCTGTTGGTTATATGAAAGAATAACAGTGCGCCCTCTGTTGGTTATATGAAAGAATAACAGTGACTGCAATACCACACAGCGCCATCTATTGGTTATATGAAAGAATAACAGTGCGCCCTCTGTTGGTAATATGAAAGAATAACAGTGACTGCAATATCACACAGCGCCATCTATTGGTTATATGAAAGAATAACAGTGCGCCCTCTGTTGGTTATATGAAAGATTAACAGTGACTGCAATATCACACAGCACCCTCTGTTGGTTATATGAAAAAAATAACAGTGCGCCCTCTGTTGGTTATATGAAAGATTAACAGTGACTGCAATATCACACAGCGCCCTCTTTTGGTTATATGAAGGATTAACAGTGATGGCAATATCACACAGCGCCCTCTGTTGGTTATACGAAAGATTAACAGTGATGGCAATATCACACAGTACCCTCTGCACATGGTAGTGGGACAGTGGGACAATACACACAGTAATCCGTTTGGCAATGCTCTGTCACCATCAACTTTGCAAAGAGGTCCGGTTGATCGCTGGGGGTCGCTTTGGCAGAATGTGCACTGCTGGGAGACAGGGCTGTAGTTGTGATTAGGCTTATGCTCGAGTCAATACATTTTCCCAGTTTTCACAGGTAAAATTAGGTACCCCGGCTTATACTCGGGACGGCTTATACACGAGTATATACGGTAATCATAAATAGAAAACTGCCATTTTAAGTACTGAGGGCCGACCCCTGGGATCCTTACGATTCACAGTGCACATAAACAAACTATACTTGTTAGGTCAAATGAGCCAATTATAGGACCAAGTTCTGTAGTTTTCTCCCACAAGTCTTCCTGTTACAGTTAGAGCTTCAGTATTTCTGGTCAGGTGATCTCTGAGGCAACACACAGACCATCACAAAATGGTGGTTTGAGGCAAGAGATGTAAAAGGTCAATATTTACTTAAAGGAGACATTTTGTGTAAAAAATAAGAATGTACCAGTGGGTTATACTCATTTAGATATAGAAGAATTGTGCTTAAAAAATTTGTGTTTCATGCTGATTTATTGAATATTTCTGCAAAAACCCTAATAATCCCTCCCTTCCACTTCCTGCTTCCTGAATTCCCAGGCTATGCAGGGGAGTCTGCGGCTCTCAGCTCACTGCACTGTAGGACAGGAACCAATCAGCAGCTAGCAGGACCTGATAGGGAACTGAAGCCTGTGTGTGTGTGTATATATATATATATATATATATATATATATATATATATATCAGTTAAGAATTTTTAATATGTCACTTAATATGATATAAACTATCTGTTGTTTAAGTATGCATTCTGGGGTATTGGTTTCCTTTCACAAGTAGTCTCTCAAGACATTGAGCTTTACCTCTCAGATCTCAATTTCAGCTCTTAGCCACATCAGGCTCCATTCTTATTTTTTTATTTTACGCCATAAACACAGTTAGCTGACTTACAACGTGGCATCTCCTCCCTCTTAGTCCTAGGGAAGTGCCATTTTTTTATTTATTACATAATATACTTCAGCAAGTATTTCATTTCATACCAAAGGCAGTGTTGAGGCATTTTTCTGCCTGTGCTTTAGTTATTGTATTCAATTCCTTAGGATATTCAGCAGGTCTGGCCTCATATTCTTCTGCAAACTGTTCATTAAATTCTTTAAGAACATATTTCCAATAATCAGAGGCCTCAATATTTGGATCAGGGAGAATATCCCAGTTTTGGTAAATTGTTCTGTATTCTTTATAGGTATGAGAAGAGACACTTTGATGTATGAATGACTTATTGACAGATATATTAGTGGTGCAGATATCATAAAAAAGAGGCTGAGTGAAAAAGGATCTATATTTTCCCAATCATATTCCAGTAGCCATCATCTATTCTGCAATGGTTATTGCCAATGTCTGATAGATGAAAAAAATTAAGTACTATATTTCCCTTGTCTATTCTTTTTACATCCCAACCTTTCCATTTACACTGTGTCTCAGCTTTTTCCTTCAATCATGCACCTTACCTCTCCCAATATATTTGTATTCTTTTTGAGTGGGGGGCTGGTACACCTCATGTGACAATTCTCTGACTTCTCAGATATTTTTTATCACTTTTTGCACCACTTACTAAATGTGGGATACAGGCAGACAGTGTAGTTAATACCACAGAAGGTAAAGTCTTCTTCACTTGGAATAATGAAGCATTGCATGGGATCATCTAGAGGGAATACATACGAAAATATGTTGTGCAAACACAGGTATTGCAGTCTACTAAATATATAATATACTAATTTTCCTCATTAAAACATTTGCTCAAAAAGTTTTAATTCTTGGTTGGAACTATGAGTAGTGCTGTGTTGTATAAATATATAAATATTACAGGTTTATCGACGACTTGATAATAATATGGATAAATATTACAGGTTTATCGACGACTTGATAATAATATGGAAGGGTACTACGGATCAGGTGAAAGAATTTGTGACATATTGTAATAATAATGATTATGGCATACAATTCACATATAAGATCAGTAAAGATAGTGTGGAATTTCTGGACATATTGTTTATGCAAGATAATGGTGAGATCTTGACGGATGTGTATCGGAAACCTATAAGCAGAAACTCTTTATTAATGAGAACTAGCTGCCATCCGGAGCCACTTCTGGAGGGTATCCCGATTGGACAATTCCTTAGATTGAGGAGAATTTGTTCCACTTGGGATGCCTTCCAGAAGGGGGCAATGGAGCTATGGGATAGACTAGGAGCGAGAGGCTATAGTTTTAAGACATTGAAGAAGGCCTATGAATCCGCTGTGGGAAGAGATCGAGGGGAACTTTTTAGACAAGTAACAGAAAATAAAAAGTGTAAATCGCGAAAGAAAGATGATGAAAAAAACAATAATGTGTACTTTGTGACAGATTATAGTTGTAAAGCAAGGGACATTAAGAAAATAATTATGAAGCATTGGGATTTGATAAGATCGGACCCTGTAATACAAATAGGGAAACCTCAGTTTACATATAGGAAAAATCGATCAATAGCAGGATACATATCTCCAAGTATGCTTCCAGATAAAAAACAAAAGAATGCATCTGGTTGGCTTAAGCAATATGGTACGTATAAATGTGGAGCACGGGTATGTAAAGCCTGTGACTACATTAATGTCTCAAAAAAATTTAAAAGTACAGCAACAGGCAAGGAATATGAATGTAGAACCTACGTGAACTGTCGAACTAACAATGTAATCTACCTAGCTACTTGCAAATGTGGATGTCAATATGTGGGGAGGACGATGCGTAGAATGAAAGATAGGATTCTAGAACACCTGGCGTGTGTAGGAAGGAAAGATATTTCATCAGCAATAGCAGACCATTTAATAAATGTACATAATGGGAATATGAAATATATTTCATTTCAGGGTATAGAACAAGTCAGTCTAGGAAAAAGGAAAGGAGATATAGAGAAATTGATAAATAAAAGAGAGGTGTGGTGGATGTTCACCTTGGAAACGGAGAGACCAAAAGGTCTGAATAAAGATTGGGATATAAAGTATTATCTAGACAAGTAGAGGTATAAAGATGGATGCACTAATTGGAACAAAATAAGTAAAACTAAAAATAGAGAGATATGAAAAGATTTAAGGAGGTTATTAGGGAATATATACACTAAAGTATTATGTATTATGTAGATAATATGATGAGTGTATAAAAGAACTATCCCTCTAGATGAAAATTGTGAATGTACTTATTATTATAACCACTGCTTTTTAAATAATTGTTTTTAAATATGAAAATAAATAAAGCAAAGGGTGACATGCTGAGATATAGAAGATATGTATAGTTGAACATACTCCCCTTTAAATATCCCTTTAAGATTTTTTGTTAAGGTGTGGGGTGTCTATAAAGCTGTGTGTTGTGATTGAAATGATATACTCTGAGGAAGTGCCTGCTAGTAAGGGCACGAAACGCGTCAGTGGTGTGTTATATGCACTGTGCCAATGCTGACAACCTTTTAAATATGAATAAATAAAGGATGTAAAGAATTTTAAAACGTATCCAGAATGTGTCAGTGAATCAAGTCCGTTTGTAGTGAGAGAGTTGAAGGAATCCAATGCCAGGATGTGGGACTGGAGGTCACGTGAGTAGCCTGGACGAATGGGGAGCTCCACACTCGCAGCGAGAAAGTTTATATATATATATATATCTATATATATTTTTAGTCCAACCTGGTGCACTCACGACCATGATCAAAAAATGCCTGGGTGCTGGTCTAAAAATGATAGCATAAACAAAAAACAAACTCCAAGGACTTTGTAATGTGAACAAACAATTACTACCGTATATACTCGAGTATAAGCCGAGTTTTTCAGCATCCAAAATGTGCTGAAAAAGTCTACCTCGGCTTATACTCGGGTCAGCGGGCAGTAGCCGAGATTGCAGTCACTTTTAATCATTCCTATACCAACAGTTCACTTGGGGAGAGACTGCAATATCCCACAATGCCCTCTGTTGGTTTTATGAAAGAATAACAGTGCGCCCTCTGTTGGTTATATCAAAGAATAACAGTGACTGCAATATCACACAGCGCCATCTGTTGGTTGTATCAAAGAATAACAGTAACTGCAATATCACACAGCGCCATCTGTTGGTTGTATCAAAGAATAACAGTGACTGCAATATCACACAGCGCCATCTGTTGGTTATATGAAAGAATAACAGTCACTGCAATATCACACAGCGCCATCTGTTGGTTGTATCAAAGAATAACAGTGACTGCAATATCACACAGCGCCATTTGTTGGTTGTATCAAAGAATAACAGTGACTGCAATATCACACAGCGCCATCTGTTGGTTGTATCAAAGAATAACAGTGACTGCAATATCACACAGCGCCATCTGTTGGTTATATCAAAGAATAACAGTAACTGCAATATCACACAGCACCATCTGTTGGTTGTATCAAAGAATAACAGTGACTGCAATATCACACAGTGCCATCTGTTGGTTATATCAAAGAATAAAAGTAACTGCAATATCACACAGCGCCATCTGTTGGTTGAATAAAGGATTAACAGTGATGGCAATATCACACAGCGCCATCTGTTGGTTATACGAAAGATCAGTGATGGTTTTATGACACACAGCACTCTCTGCACAATTCTCTGTCACCATCAACTTTGCAAAGAAGTCCAGTCGATCGCTGGGGGAGTCTCTTTGGCGGAAGGTGCGCTGCTGGGAGACAGGGCTGTAGTTGTGTCTAGGCTTATACTAGAGTCAATAAGTTTTCCCAGTTTTCGTAGGTAAAATTAGGTACCTCGGCTTATACTCGGATCGGCTTATACTCGAGTATATACGGTATTTATTTTGACGTTTCGGCGCTATCACTCGGGCCGTCTTCAGGAAGGTGTACGCAACATATCAGTGACCCCATTTTAAAGGTGTAAAAAATGGTGCCAAACAAGCCTGTATGATGTCATTAGTGGGTGTGGCAAAGTCAATATACAAACCAACACACTTAATAAGTCTTATAATAGTACAACAATCATCTAAGTGATAAGCATAATCTCACGTGAATAAGTGGGTAGACATGTGCTTGCATACAAGTATTCAACCCAGTAGCCACCGCATCATCCTGGCAGTGCCTCTCCTCGCCTTACATATCAAAGTTGCATTCAGACTGCGCTTCCCATAATAAACTTACATCACGATCCTGTGGTATATAAACACGTTGTTTGGGGCCCTAATCTTCTTTCTGATAAAACCTGCTTCATAAGCACAACTGACATTTTTTTGTTTATGAAATACATCCCCATTATACAATTATTGTACCCATCAAAAAACACAGAAGACTTTTATTTTATCAGTTATGATAGCATGTGTTTTAATTTTACATTTTTTATTTCAAGACACTTTAGAACTTAGGAAGATTTATATCAAAGGTAACCCCCATGCTTTATTCTGACTAAAGTAATGTTCTTCTCCATTATTTTCAAGTGGAAATAGTGAACAATGGTGGAAAACTATGCTACCAGTAGAAGAAAAAGGGAATTTGAAGAGACATTTTTAGCATGTGATACATTTTCACAGATGAAGGCTATGGAGACATGTTTTCCTCACCGACTTGACTTTGTATCAATACTTAAGATACCAAATGCCCAAAACCTGTAATATTAAATAAAAATATCTTTTTTTTAAAGAAAAAAAATGGCCTACTCATTCCTCTTTGTAATAATGAATCATAAAGGAAAGGCACTATGCACGTCTACCCAGTTAAAGCCCCTGTATAATAATCTCCTCCTTGTATTTAAAGTACAAGGAAAGAAAAACCTATTGGCAGTGTCAATGTATTAGGCATCCCCAGTGATTACAATTGCCTACCTGTTACCCATAGACTGATACTCCTTAAACAAAATGATGCACCATCAGAGAACTGCTTTGAAAAGTGAAGTGTTTTTTTTACATATTGTACTTCAGCAAGTATTTCATTTCATACAAAAGGCAGTGTTGAGGCATTTTTCTGCCTGTGCTTTAGTTATTGTTTTCCATTTCTCGGGATATTCAGCAGGACTGGCCTCATATTCTTTTGCAAATTGCTCATTAAATTCTTTAAGAACATATTTCCAATAATCAGAAGCCTCAAAACTTCGGTCAGGGGGAATATCCCACTCTGGATAAACTGTCCTGTATTCTTTATAGAGATGTAAAGACCCACTTTTATCTATAAATGATTTATTGCCGGATACATTTGTGGTGCAGATATCATAACAAAGATCCTGTGTGATAAAGGATCTGTATTTTACTAATCCTGTAGGGCGATGAATAGATGCAAAGTGATTTTTATGATCAGTTCCACCAGCCTCACAGGGAACTCTACAGAAAGGACATTGCTTCCCACATCCAAAAATTCTCTTAAACAATTCATCAACTGGTTTTACCACAACATTGGAGAAAATTGTTTCCTTGTCCACTGCTTTCATCTCAAATATGATTTCAGCTTCAGTGTCACTAAGAGATTTCTCAAGATTTTCAACAAATTCTTTTATATTTGCCTCATCTTTCAGGCAAAACAGATCCATATCATCTGATAACACTAGATCAGTCCTCAGTCCTTTCTTAAGGTGCTCAAGGAAATCAGAGACTTTCTGAAACTGAAAGGTCCTTGGCTCATTTAGGAATCTTTTTACCTTCTTTGTGATATTAGAAAGAACAATGGACTGCAGATGGTGGAAGTCACATTTTTCTAAAATACAGTTATTTATCCATTTTTTGACAAACGTTTCATAATCACTTATGTATTCTAAGTAGTCAGAAAAATTACTCTTTTCTAGAAGAGTTTTCATCACAGTGAACTGGAAGTATCCTCTTGTTCTATAATGATTGGATTCACTGTTCTCTAGAATGTGATCAACTATTTCATATCCAAGTTTTCGGTTTAGTTGCTCAATCAGAGAAGGTTTCAACCAGAAGTCACAGAAATGTTTTGCTCGCTCCCAGCTTTCATCTTTCTCCAGAAATAGATACTGAAAACTCTTACAATATTTTGGTTTCATCTCTCCAAGACAAATCAGAGGATCATTCTTCTTGACAAACTCCTTATGCATCTGTTGAAAATCACCAACTGCATTACCCAAAATAAAGAGTTTCAGATCCAGCTCAGTATCAGATGTGATCTGAAAATCTTTCTTTCCATCACACACTAAATTAATCAAATGTAGTAGTTCCAATCCATATGTGTCAATATAGTCAGATTCTGAATTTAGCTTACCCTTTATACACTCAGAACATATGTCTGTAAGGGACTCAAGAAATACTTCTAGTTTGTCAGAACTATAAACACTACTCCCAAACGACAATGTTTTCCTTATTTTTTTTATAAGACTTTTCACCTTATTTTCATGTACATGCAACTTTTCCTGCTTTGGAAGTTTGTTTATGTTGTTCAGTCTTTGATTGATAGAGGAACCTTTTAATGTCATATCTTTTTTCAGTAAAGTAAGAAGTTCAAGTTCAACATTAGGTTCTGGAAGGGCAGTAACATCTAACTTTGCTATAATATTTGTCCACATTACCTCAAATTCTTCTTCAAGTATTTTTTCATCAGGTTTATATTTTTGTTCCCTAAACTTCATCACAAGACTGGCGACCTTTTTATCAATAACTTCTTTGTATGCACTGATAATATTTCTTACCTTTAAGTTCTCTTTATGGATGCGAATAGCTTCATCACATTTGCTAATAGATGATGATTCCAGCTTCTTCCTAAGGCAACTCGCACTAGTTAAAAATTCGGCTTTGTACCTCTCTACTAGACTTGCATCTTTGTTTTCACTTGAAAAATATTTCTCTAATTCTGCCTGCATGTTCACCTCCTCATTGCCAAGGATAACATATGCTGCACGTTTACATTGTGCTGCTTCACTATCCACTGTCTGTGCATTTTGATTCTTGATCACTGTTTCAGTCTCTGCTAGCCAATTATGCATTGACTTAGTGAACTTCCACTCTAGTTCTGAGTATTTTTTAGCCAGTTGGTTGTAGGCATTAGCTACTAAGCGGTTTCTAAAGCTGAAAATGAAGTTTTCATATTTCACAGCATTCCACAGACTTTCTATCAACTCCATGAAGTCGCCAATTCTGTGTCCCTTGTTCTTCATAGATTCAATTAAATATGCTTTAAGCTCACAGATAGTTTCACTGTAAGCAACGTTTATAGATGCCATTGGTGGGACTCCATTCCAGAGGCCAGGAATGTAGGAATTGTCTTTCTCTGGATCATATATCATAATATCAGAAAAAGCTGTAAATTTAGTCTTATTCTCCATATTTGCTGCAATTTTGGTCATTTCATTCAGATGTTCCAGAAGTTTCACTCTGTCTCGCCTGTTATTTTCATGTGCAGAAACCTCACTTACATTCTGATGTACAAAATAGCACTTAGGTTTCCTTCCAATCTCTTTCATTCTTAGGAATGCATGGACCACTATCTGCAAAATATCTTTCATCTCAGTTGTATTCTCCAGGGCCATGTTTACAATTGTGATGTCACTCAACCCAACGACCAGTGTTGCAAGTTCATTATCATGTTCATAGCTGTTTTCCAGAGAAGTCAATTCTGGAGCTCTCAATCCTTCAGTGTCAATCACCAGAATAAACTCACAGCCCAGCTCTCCTTGAAAATTTTCTCTTACTTTCATTAGTGTCATAAAAGCCCCCCGTGTGCATCGTCCACTAGAGACTGGAAACTGCAGCCCAAACATTGTGTTAAGAAGGGTGGATTTTCCTGTGCTCTGCACCCCCAGTACAGTGATTACCCCCATTCTGCAGCATTTCCCTGTTTTATTGTCCAGTTCATGTAGTACATCCTGTAGCCACTGCAGTGGGATATTAGAAGCATCTCCATCTATCAGCTCCAATGGGAATCCACCCAGTAAGAGATCAGCAGCATATGTTGGTAGTTGAGCAAATTTTCTTTTTTTTGCATTTTCTTCCTTCAACATAAAATGTTCTGCCTCATAAAACTGACCTAATTCTCTCAAAAAATGTTCAATACCCAGGGAACTGTCTGATATTTTCTGATCAAGCTCAGACAGCTGAGTCATACTGGGACTGCTTGACATTTGTTTATACTCAGCTTGTAAAGCAGAGAGGTTATTCATGGCAGATAAATCAAGATAAAATCTAAGCCATTTCAAAAAATAGTGATTTTCAGTATGGTTCCTTTTCTTGATTGAATCAATAAACTTACTAATGCCATTTGGCATTTCACACTGATACTGTTGCGTACGGTTTTCTACACGTTGATTTTGTAGTTCCACTCTGTAACTCTCTCCATGTTTATCACCTTGTTTTTTCATTTGACACATTTCTTTTTCCAGCTCAGCCAGATTTTTCCATAAATTGTCCTGCAGCTTCATTGTTTTCTTCTTGTACTGTGCAACATCTTTTATTTCCTCTGCAATGGCTTTGGCATCTGCCTTTGCATTCTGACATTCTATCCCATTCTCATCTACAGAGATTCCTAGTTTGGAAGCAATTTCTGCCATATCTTCCAAATTCATGAAATTACATCCTTTTTTAATAAAATCGACAGCAGTTGCTCGAATTTTCTTTGTGATTATTGCTTCACTATTTTTACTTTTGAACTGAAGTACAGTAACATTATTGAGATTTGTGCTATTGTCAATTTTATTGTTTGCCTTGACAATAATGACAAAGGTTGTCTTAGAGTTTTTATATTGGGATAAAAAGTCATAGAAAGGCTGATCAATATTTTCCACAAAAATAAAAACAGCTGATGAGATCTGTGTTAGAAATGCAAACTGCTTCAAGTTGTCCTCAATGTTTCCATGAAGGTTTGCAAATGCAACTGGCTCTGAGAAAATATCTGAATTACCTTTACCAGCTGGAAAATACCAGGATATTTCTGTCAGCCCCTCAGATATCTCCCTTGTGACATCAGCACCTTCCATATTTCTGTGAACAAAGAAGTCGTAGGTGTGCTGAGCTTTGCTGATAACTTGATTTAGAATAGTAGATTTAGATAATTTACTTTCACCCAATCTAACAAAACTGAATGTTGGCATAGATATCTGAACAAGATGTGCTTGTATGAATCCCTTTGTTTCAGCTAGAGACTGAGGCCTCCATCTTTTTACAATATCTCTCATTCCCCAAAGCATGTAGGTACAGCCTGGGCCGTCAACATCAGGGAGCAGCAAAGGGACAGCAAATTGACACATAGACATTTTCAGTATAATCTCCTGCTGCAAAAAATTGTCACAGCAATGCAAGACAAAGCAAAGGACATCTAGGGGATGAACAGAGTTAGATGAGCCACAGATGATATCATCTGTGTCATCCTGAGGATCTTCATTTTCATCCTCACTTTTTGTAACTATGCTTCTGGCTGTTCCATTTAATGCAATTACTTTATGTATAAAATTCCAGGCTGCAGACTCTCTTTGCCAATCTTCCATCCGCTGTAAACATTCTTGATCAATCTGAAGAAAGTCTTGTAATGTTAGAGTTTTGTTTTCATATGGTTCCATATTCATTTTCTTTGATAAGTCTCTAAATAAGGTTTTTTTATCTGGACAAAAAAAAGAAAGTAAGTGTTTATAAAACATGAAGTTCCACATTAGATTCACTCCATAAAATAATATCAATTGCCTATGTGCCAGAGAGAAAGGAGAGAAAGGAGAGAAAGGAGAGAAAGGAGAAAAGTGACAACTCTCAAAAGTGACTTAAATATAGAATATATTTTACAGTTTAGTCACATACTTAGACCATCATTACATAAATATGTAATAGAAAGTAAAAGGTTACCACCTTTACGCTAGACAGTTACCCGAATCCTGTTAAATGCTTACTCAGTGAAGGAAGCCTTTATTTGATTCATGTCTTAGTGCAGAATACAAAATTTGGCAGCACAGGAGACCTCTCCCTACATGACCAGTACATGACTTTCTTAATTATGGATAAACAATATTATTATATTAAAATCCTTAGTTTTAAGATATTGTACCATGTAAGCAGTTGAGCAAATGCAGAAAATGTAAAGTTTGGTTATAATTTTATTGGCTAACTGAATAAATAAAAATTGCAAGCTTTTATCAGGCCTGTGTGCTCTGAAAGCTTGCAATTTTTATTTATTTAGTTTTCTTTGTTTCAAATTAGTTAGTATGATGTCTAAACAATAATAAAATTCTTGATTGGTTCTGCTACAATATATATAGTACAATATGCATTCAATCATCATTTTTTTATTGTTCACCATTGTTTAGCAAATAATTTTTAACAAAATTTAAAATGTGCGGATGCCTATTTATTAAAGATCAAACTTTTGTGATTTTAGAGGTTTTTGAAACCACAACTAAACTCACTTTCTTTCAAACCACGAATGCGATGACATTTGTTAAAAAAATCTGAATAAAAAAAGCAAGGATGGACAATAATGCTGTATGTGCTAAAATGTGCCAAAAACTCGGAATACCTCTAAAACCTTAACAATTCAAGCTTTACGGACAATTACTAGCAGAAAAAAATCTGAAAACTATGGAAGCACTGAATCCAGGATTCGGTTTGGGATTCGGCCAGGATTGTGCCTTTTTCAGCAGGATTGGGATTCAGCGCAATACTTGTGCATGGCCAAACCGAATCTGAATCCTAATTTGCATATCCAAATTAAGGATGGGAACGGAAATCACGTGACTTTTTCCTTTCCTGCCCCTAATTTGCATAAGCAAATAGGATTCGGATTTGGTTCAGTATTCGGAAAAATATTTTCATGAAGTCTCAGTTTGTTCCTTTTTTCCATTAACCAAGTGATCTTTAGAAAATGATTATAAAGTAAAATATATTTAATTTCCCAAATTCACAAAGGATATATAATTTTGTAAACTAGTTATATATTATAATAAAATTATATATTATTATATGCATATACAGTATTATATATATATATATATATATATATATATACACACATATATATATATATATATATATATATATATATACAAACAATTACAGAATTTGAAGTCGAATCTAAATGGCTATAATTTTCTGGAAAGACTTCTAAAATAAATTAGGGGGCATTGTTACCACTTTTTAACATTATAAAAAAATAAACATTTACCTTTGGAAGGTTCTGTGTTTTCTTCTTTTCTTTCGGCTTCATCTACCATTTCTATGAAAAAAAGATTGCAAAATAAAGTATTTACATACTGAATTTAAAAATCCTATTTATATGGACTACAATTTCTTTCCTAGAAGTCCTTGCACAATATCTAGATGCACATTTTTATGTTGGTGATACTGATTTAAACGTTTACTTTTGGAAGGTTCTGTATTTTCTTCTTTCCTTCCAGCTCCTTTCTCATTCATTGCATCTACTGTTTCTATGGAAAAAAAATTGCAAAAGAAAGCACTTACATATTGAATTCATAAACCGTATTTATATGGCCTACAATGCCTTTCCAATAAGTCCATGCACAATATTTCCATGCACATTTCTCATTATGGTAATACTGAATTAAACTGTAAACATTTACCTTTGTAAACTTCTGTGTTTTCTTCTTTCCATTCAGCTCCATTCTCATTCATTGCAACATCATCTACTGTTACTATGAAGAAAAAAAATTGCAAAATAAAGCACTTACCATATAAACTCGAGTATAAGCCCAGTTTTTCAGCATCCAAAATGTGCTGAAAAAGTCTACATCGGCTTATACTCGAGTCAGTGGGCAGTAGCTGAGATTGCAGTCACTTTTAATCATTCCTATACCAACAGTTTGCTTGGGGAGAGCCTGCAATATCACACAGCGCCCTCTGTTGGTTATATGAAAGAATAACAGTGCGCCCTCTGTTGGTTATATGAAAGAATAACAGTGCGCCCTCTGTTGGTTATATGAAAGAATAACAGTGACTGCAATATCACACAGCGCCCTCTGTTGGTTATATGAAAGAATAACAGTGCGCCCTCTGTTGGTTATATGAAAGAATAACAGTGACTGCAATATCACACAGCGCCCTCTGTTGGTTATATGAAAGAATAACAGTGACTGCAATATCACACAGCGCCCTCTGTTGGTTATACGAAAGATTAACAGTGATGGCAATATCACACAGCACCCTCTCCACATGGTAGTGGGACAGTGGGACAATGCACACAGTAATCTGTTTGGCAATTCTCTGTCACCATCAACTTTGCAAAGAAGTCCGGTTGATCGCTGGGGGGGGTCACTTTGGTGGATTGTGCGCTGCTGGGAGACAGGGCTGTAGTTGTGTCTAGGCTTATACTCGAATCAATAAGTTTTCCCAGATTTCGTAGGTAAAATTAGGTACCTCGGCTTATACTCGGGTCGGCTTATACTCGAGTATATACAGTACATATTTAATTCATAAACCCTATTAAATGGCCCTCGATTTCTTTCTTAGAAGTCCATGCACAATTTCTACATGCACATTTCTCAATTTGCTGATACTGAATGAAACATTTATCTTTGGAAGGTTCTGGTTTTCTTCTTTCCTTTCAGCTACTTCATTCAAATATTAAGTAGTTAGAGGTGCACATCGTAATACAGTAATAATTATTTGGTCCTCACTGCAGGATTTCCCTGTGTGATCCCCTATTAATGTACTAAACATTAAGAAAAGCAGTGCACACACATTTTAAGCTACATGCACATTTATCATTGTGGCAATACTGAATTAAACATTTACCTTTGGAAGGTTCTGTGTTTTCTTCTTTCCTTTTAGCTACATTCTCATTTAAGGCAACAACATATACAATTTCTATGAAAAAAATAGCAAATGAAGCATTTACATATTGAAATTATAAAACCTCTACATGACCTACACCTTCTTTCCTAGAAGTCCATACACAATATCTACATGAGCATTTTTTTTTTGCAAGTCCTGGTCTTTCCCTTGTTTGTTATAGTTTATACAGGAGCAGTGGCCAGCTAGCTCCCACCCTTTCCAGCTATAGGCAAGTGAATGAAGTGGTGGCCAACAAAAGGGCAACCAAGTCTGGGAGTTTTAACAGCGGCAAGTAAGTTGCAAGTAAAACTTGGTCCCAGTGTAAAATGCATAATGATGGAGTACAATTCTTAATGAATCAGTGAAAGTTGAGTGTAGGACTGGCCAGACCAGAGATGACTTTGACATAGTTGGCCATTTTAAATATATTACAATATATGGACAAACAATCTCTGTTTTGTTTAAAGAGTAAGCATTTTTTAGAAGCTTAAGGCACAAAATGTCTCAATGTCCTTAATATATTGATAATAGTTGAGTGCAGAGGATCTCTTGTATTTGTCTATATGAATGTTGTGGTCACAGTCTCATTGCACCCCGCTTAATGGATTACATTAGTGGTGAGCACAATTTTCCCTTGTTTTATATGTGTGTGTGTGTTGTGACAGGGTGTCACAATGTTTAGCAGAGAAAGTGCTGGATGGTGTATACATTGCACCAGGATTCCGGCACTTCATGTGTTAAAAGGCTCCAGGAATGTTTTGGGTTTTTCCTGTCTGTGTGCTGATCACACAGGTGGAGTATTTAGGTCAGCGGCCTGACACAGAGTTCTCTTCCTATATGCAGGCTGCCTGAAAGCCGGAAGGAAAGGAGCTCTGTGAGTGATTTTCAAATTCCCTGAAAACTATGAAACCGTAAGTTGCTCTGTTTTTGCCAGTGACTGTGATCATTATATTTGTGTTGCTAGTATAGATAGGGCCACTGAGTGAGGTAGGCAGGAGCCAGATGGCTATACTTTATTTTCGTTTTGTTTGTTATTTTGAGCAACTAAAGCCTAAGCAGCTGAACAGCTTTATGACACAAACTTGTCTGCACTCCTATTTCTGCACGACTGACCCCTGCAATAGTGTGTAACCAGTCACAGTGTGTGTAGATAAGTCTGTCTATGCATGTATAAATATATGGAATTTATTTAGAAAGGTTGAACTTGATGGACCATTGTCCTTTTTCCACCTAACTACTATTTGTAAGTATGTGTGTAATTGCATACTAATACATATTAGAATTAAGAATTCACCTTCTAAAGTTTCTGTGTGTTCTTCTTTTCCATCATCTTTTTCACTCATTTTCATTGCATTATTTTCTGAATGATCTGAGAGAAATATGAATAATATAAAAATACTTGTGTCCTCTCCAAGCTATATACAAGATAAGCTGTATAGTACTTTTTGAAATAGCAGTTTCTGTCAAGTTCAATTGGGAAAAAGGGAACAAAATTAAATTTTTTTAAAATCTTTTCATGAATGGTACACATAGGTACCAATGACAAAGTTAGAGGAGGTGGTGAAGTCCTCAAAAATTATTTTAAAAAACTAGGTTCAAAGCTGAGGGCGAGGACTTCCAAGGTAATTTTCTCAGAGATATTACCTGAGCCACGAGCAACACTAAGGAGACAGTGGGAGCGTAGGGAGATTAATGCGTGGCTGAAAGATTGGTGTAGGGAGGAGGGTTTTGGGTTTTTGGAGAACTGGGCTGATTTTTCAGTCGGCTACAGGCTCTTTGGGCTGCACCTCAATGATGATGGGGCAGCTGTTTTGGGAGAGAAGATGGCTAGAGGGTTGGAGGAGATTTTAAACTAGGTGTGGGGGGGAGGGTTCAGTAAAATATTCAATGGTAGACAGGTTAGATGAGATAGTGGGCAAAGAAAGGGAAAATGGGGGAGGAGATTTGGCTGGGGATACTGTTAAGGATAGGGAGGAGCACATGTCATATGTTCAATATGGTGCCAGTATTAAATGTATGTTTACAAATGCAAGAAGTCTGACTGGTAAAATGGGAGAGCTGGAGCTGCTGGTGATGGAAGGAAAATATGATGTGATTGGTGTGGCCGAAACATGGCTGAATGAGTCGCATGACTGGGCAGTAAATATCAGTGGCTATACTTTGTTTTGGAGGGACAGAGGCAATAGAAAAGGAGGAGGGGTATGTCTGTATGTTAGGCAGGATTTAAAAGCTCATATAAAGGAGGAGGTTATGTTAGAAAATGAGGGGCAGAAGTCATATGGGTGGAGTTCTTCACCAATTGTAAAGAGTCCAGCAAATTAATTGTAGGCGTATGCTATAGACCCCCTAATGTAAGTGAGGAGGAAGAGACAAAGCTCCTAATGCAAATAGAAAAGGCTGCTAGTTTAGGTAAAGTAATGATAATGGGGGATTTTAATTACCCAGATATTGACTGGAGCAACGGTACTGCCAGATCAGTTAATGGGAACAAGTTTATAAACTTATTGCACGACAGTTTTTTAGCACAGGTTGTTGAGGAGCCAACCAGAAAAAATGCTATTCTTGATTTAGTGATCTCAAATGACCCAGAACTTATAGCAAATGTGCAAGTCATTGAACCCCTGGGTAATAGTGACCATAATGTTATATCTTTTAATGTCTGGTGCAAAAAACAAAAATATACTGGGGCAACAAAAACCATGAATTTTGCAAAAGCTAATTTTAGTGCCTTGAGGGCTGCCCTACAGAGCATTGATTGGGGCATTAGGTTTTCAGCTAAAAACACAGAACAGAAATGGTTGTCCTTTAAAATGATATTAAATCATAACTGTTCTCAATTTATTCCCTTAAGGACTAAACGTAGAAGCTCTAAGAATCATCCTGTGTGGCTTAATACAGAAGTAAAGAAGTTAATGGGAAAGAAGAGAAAGGCTTTTAAAAACTACAAATTTGTAGGGACAGAAGCTGCATTTAATGAATATAAACACTGTAATAAATGTTGTAAATCAGCAATCCGGAAGGCTAAGAAAAGAAATGAAGAGTTAATTGCGGTGGAGGTGAAAACTAACCCTAAAAAGTTTTTTAAATATATTAATAGTAAAAAGATGCAGGTTGAGAGTGTTGCTCCATTAAATTATGGTACCAGTATGGTTGTAACAGATACAGATAAGGCAAATGTGTTAAATCAGTTATTTTCTTCAGTGTATACAATAGAGGAGTCTGGGTTCACAGGCTCACTTAATAACTGCACGAATGGTTCAGCTCAATCTAGTCAGTGGCTGACTCAGGATATGATTCAAAAAGCTTTAATACAAATTAATGTAAACAAGGCTCCAGGGCCTGATGGCATACACCCCGGGTTCTAAGAGAGCTTAGTTCAGTTTTAGACCAGCCCTTATTTCTGATTTTCTCAGATTCACTGTCATCTGGTATGGTGCCTATGGATTGGAGAAAAGCTGATCTTATTCTAATATTTAAAAAGGGATTACGATCTCAGCCTGGCAATTATAGGCCAGTAAGCTTGACATCTGTGGTGGGCAAATTATTTGAAGGCTTGTTAAGGGATCACATTCAAAATTTTGTCCTAATGAATGGCATTATGAGCAACAATCAGCATGGCTTTATGAAGGATAGGTCATGTCAGACGAATTTGATTGCATTTTATGATGTGGTAAGTAAGATTCTGGATAGTGGGGGGGGCAGTAGATGTGATCTATTTGGATTTTGCCAAAGCGTTTGATACTGTGCCCCACAAACGACTGCTTTCTAAACTAAGGTCTGTTGGGCTTAATGAAGTCGTTTGCACGTGGATAGGAAACTGGCTACAGGATCGGGTACAGAGGGTGGTTGTTAATGGGACATTCTCTACTTGGAGTAAGGTTCTTAGTGGGGTCCCCCAGGGCTCAGTATTGGGTCCACTTTTATTTAACTTGTTCATTAATGACTTAGGGGAGGGTGTTCTAAGTAATATATCAGTGTTTGCAGATGACACAAAATTATCCAGCCCAATTAATTCCATCCAGGATGTGGCACTTGCAACATGATCTTGACAAACTGGCAATCTGGGCAGCTAAGTGGCAAATGAGATTCAGTGTTGATAAATGTAAAGTCATGCACCTGGGATGTAAAAATATCCAAGCCACTTATTCCCTTAATGGGACTGCACTAGGCAAATCCATTATGGAAAAGGACCTTGGAGTCCTTGTAGATGATAAACTTGGCTGTAACAAGCAATGCCAGTCAGCAGCATCAAGGGCAAATAAGGTCTTGAGCTGTATTAAAAGGGGCATAGAGTCAAGGGAGGAGGGGATATTTCACATCAAAAATATATAAATATATCAAGAAAAAATTCTAGGGCTCACTTAGCTGTTAAGCCCATCAGCTTCACTTGTTGTTTCTTATTCACCACTGAGGATTTAAAAAAAAAACAAAGCATAATATTAAAAACAATTAAAAGAACAATACTACAAAATGCCATGCAGTCAAAATAGGGTACTTAACTCATATTCCTTGTTTAGACCCCCTGGTGCTAGTGTACCCAGTCTTTTGATCCAACCTGCTTCACACCTAAGGAGCTGTTTCACTCTGTCCCCAACCCTTCTCAATTTGGGGACATGCTGTAACACCTGGAATCTCAATTGTGCCACCCCGTGGCCAGTGTCCACAAAATGGCACGCTGGATTTTGTCTCACATTCCTTTTTATATCCGATTTATGTTCACCAATTCTATCCTTTAATTGTCTGGTTGTCTGACCTATATATAACAATCCACAGGGGCACTTAATTGCACATACAACATAGGCTGATAGGTGTGATATCCTCTTATCTTAATAGCAGTTCCCTTATGTGGATGATATATTATATCCCCCTTCACACAACTATTACAATGTCTGCATGATAGACAAGGAAAGGTACCATTTTTTGCGTCACATAATGTTTGTTACCGAAGAAACTTCTTAGGGCCCGCATCAGCCTTCACAAGTCTATCACGCAAAGATTGTGCTCTCTTATATGAGAGTAATGGTGGTTTTTGAAAAACTGCAACATTGGGACATTCTACTTTCAGAATGTCCCAATGTTTTCTTACAATCTTACCAATCTGATTTGATAGAACATTGTAGCTACTGGTAAAAGCCACTCTTTCCCCCATTTTTGGTTTTGGAGTCACACGACTCTCCAATAATACTTCTCCTTTATATTTCTCCAACGCTTTTCTCGGATATCCTCTGTATGCCAATTTGTTCTCCATATCACCCAGTCGTTTGGTCAAATTACCACTTTCTGATACTATTCTCTTAAACCTAGGAAATTGGGACTTAGGCACCGATATTTTTATATGTGCTGGATGAAATGAGGAATACAACAGCAGAGTATTTTTGTCTGTAGGTTTTACATACAGATCCGTTTCAAGGATATTCACATTTTTTGTACACCGATACATCCCGGAAATTAATTTCTTGTAAATCTGAGTGTACAGTAAATTTTAATGATGGTAAGTATCCATTCAATTCATTGTGGAAGGCAATGAGAGTTGAGTGTGGCCCCACCCACACCATAACGATATCATCTATGTAGCATAACCATGCTCTACAGTATTGTTTAAAGCCATTATTTTGATATACATAATTCTCTTCAAAGTTATTAACAAAAATATTCGCATAGGTAGGGGCCACATTCGATCCCATCGCTGTTCCACACTGTTGCTCATAGAAAACATCCTGGAAAAGAAAATAGTTTTTCTCAAGGATCAATCATAATAATGTAACAATAAACTGTTTATGTGCTCCATCCCAACAAGGATCACTATGGAGGCACTTTTCTACCGCCTAAACACCACCTATATGTGGTATATTTGTATATAAACTCTCAATGTCTAGTGTGACAAGAAAGGCTTCTTTTTCAACATTTTCAATCCCCTTGAGCTAAGTCAAAAATTGTGATGTATCCAAAATAAACGACTTTTGTGATTCTACATATGGGCGCAGAACTTTATCCAAAAAAATTGCTATTGGATTAAACACTGACTGTACCCCTGCCACAATCGGACGTCCCGGGGGGCGTTCTGTATTTTTATGAATTTTTGGCAGGGTGTACAGTACAGGTGTCACTGGTACTTCGACCATCGAATAGGCCAAATTTGATTTTGACTTCGATTCGAAGTGAAAATGCTTTGACTATTTGACCATTCGAAAATCTAAGTACTGTCTCTTTAAAGAACTTCGACACTTTGCCACCTTAAACCTACGAATTGCTATGTTAGCCTATGGGGACCTCCTAGAACCTATAGCCAGTATTTGGCTAAGTTTTGAGAAGTCAAAGGATTTTTTTTATAAAATCACACGATCGTACGATTAAATCGTTTGATTCGAAGTACAATCGAAGTACGATCGTATGAACTTAAAACTCCTTCGACTTTGAATGTAGGTCTAGCCTATTCGATGGTTTTTATCACTTCGAAATTCGACCCTTGATAAATCTGCCCCTTACTGTATTTTACTATATAACAGATTTTCATTCAATCATGTATTACATAATTGGGAGAGAATACCCAGTAATACTTTACATTTATTTTTTACAAATTATTATAAATGGTGCCCTTGTTGATAATAATGGACTTGATAAAGAGAAAAGTATGGCATAAAACATTGCCTTGTCCCTTGCTTAATTAAAGCCCCTTTAAAGGGGACATATACCATAAAATTTCACTAAAATATGCTAATGAACATGAAATAGAAGAATACATTTTTATTTTTGCACATTTAGGGTCAAAATTATATCAAAAATTCAAAAAAACAGCACTTAGCCCACCCCTTTCACATACTTCCGGTCCAAGGCTCCTCTCCATATCTCTCAGCGGCCGACGGCCTTACAAAGCCAGAAGCAACAGCATATCCACTTAGGCAGGACTGGGCAGGCAGATGCGGGAGGTACTTTTTTGCTTACGTCAGTCCTTTTAGTCCTGCCCTGGCTGCCTCATCATCATGTGTCCTAATTGCCTACACGCTTGCCTCCCCTGTTCATTGGCCACGTTCTTCTCCCGACTGCTTTCTGTGATCTCTTCCCTGCTGCCTTCCGGATTCACCTCCTCACTGAAGAACGTTTCCCCCACTCTCTTCCCCGATCGCCTCCCCAATGGCATTACTGCTGCCTTCTCGATTGCCTGCTCTCTGCCTCTCCCTGATGGCATTTCTTCTGTGTTCTTTGCTCACCTAATCTGATCGCTTTCCTGCTGTCTCTACTGCTGCGCTGCTGCTTCCCTGTTCAGCTCCCCGCTGCCCTCCCCCCTTCTTTTTTCCATTATCTCCTCCTCCCTGCTTTCCCCATTCACTTCCCCACATTGCTTTCCTACACTATTGCTTTTGCCTTCCCCCGATTGCATTCCTGCTGCCTTCTCTGTCCACCTAACTCGATCACCACTCTGATGCCTTCCCCATTCACCTTCCCCCGATCGCCACCTACACAATCGGCTACGTCCTCCCATATGTACAGCACATATGAAAATAAATCAAAGCCTTTTAATTTTTTTAATGGGTGCACCGTGCAATTTATCACATGAGCGTGGCACAGAAAACACGAAACATTTACTTGGGTTCATCTGCATCAAATAATATGCTGATTCTGTAGTTAGTTGCAGGAAGTTTTTCTCTAATATGATAAAAATAAATTAAAGTGTGCAGGAACAGCATGTGTTTGTAGGCTGGTGAGAGACATGGGCAGGAACCTGGGAGGGGCTTTCCCTGCTGTGTGTGTGTGTGTGTTCAGCCTGTCAGTCAGTGTGATAACAATTTCCTGTGGGAGAAAGAAGAGACACGCCCACTCCTCATTTCAGCATAGACGCAGACGAGTAAACATCTCTGTGCAGCTCTGATATAATGGCATTTTTACAAGGTAAAATGCTTTAAAAACAGTTTTTTTTTCTACATCACTACATATTGTAAGAAAGGAACAATAACATAACTAAAGATGAGCATTATATAAAATGTCCCCTTTAAACTCTCAGCTCTGACACTTTATCACACAGGACAAAGATCAGAGTGAGGGAGAGGCTGCTAACACCCTTTCACTGCCTGGTGATCTAACTACAGCCTAGTCACCGAAGAAAACATATTTTTAGTAAGATTTTCCTATAAACTGCCACACTATCCTTGTGTCTGTATCTGTCAGTTTTCCCCATACCATTCAGTACATAATATACAAGAAATCCTTACCCAATCAGAATGCAGAGCAGAGTCTCAGTGTCCCTGTGCCTGAGTATTGGGGCAGTTCCCAGGCAGTTATAGTATAAAAGTTTCCCCATAAACTTAGTCCTGAGGCTCCTCAGTCTGTAGCTGATCTGGAGGATTTGCAGGTACAGCCGCATTCAGTATCCAGTGAAACTGATTTTGTCTAACTGAGATATTACATGGCTATCATACACACATAATGTAAGTACACACCCAGAAAAAACCCCCAGCAGTTACAGAAACTCTACTTTCACTTTCATATTCCCAGACGGCCCCTACTTACAGGAATACGAAGGCTACGGCCGACATTCAGGCAACACAATTATAGTTGTTACAAGATCACAGATGTTTTACTGCAGAAGATTTTATGTTTACTTCAGTACTTAAAGGGGTGGTTCCCATTTAAGTTGTAATGTTGCAGAATGGACAATTTTCAGCAACTTTTCAATTGGCCTTCATTTTTACTTTTTTATAGTTTTTTAATTATTTGCCTTCTTCTTCTTCCCAACTTTCATATGGAGGTCGCTGACCCCATCTAAAAAACAAATGCTCTGTCAAAGGCTACACATGTATTGTTTTTGCTTTTTATTACTCATTTTTCTATTCAGGTCTTTCCTATTCATATTCCAGTCTCTTATTCAAATCACTGCATGGTTGTACTGCTGAGGTAATGCAGAGATTGGATAATCTTTACTGCTACAGTAATACCAAAAATTTAAAGTGTTTTAAAGTAATTAATAAGAATGCACCGAATCCAGGATTCGGTTCGGGATTTGGCCAGGATTCTGCCTTTTTCAGGAGGATTCGGCTGAATCCTTCTGCCCGGCCAAACCAAATCCAAATTCTAATTTGCATATGCAAATTAGGGGCGGGAGGGAAATTGCGTGACTTTTTGTCACAGAACAAGGAAGTAAAAAATGTTTTCCCCTTCCCACACCAATTTGCATATGCAAATAAGGATTTGGATTCGGTATTTGGGCCAAATCTTTTGCGAAGGATTCGGGGGTTCAGCTGAATCCAAAATAGTGGATTTGGTGCATCCATAGTAATTGATATATAATTTAATGTTACCCTGCACTATTATTTTTGTTTCGATAATAGTTTATAGTTGCTGTGTTGCCATGGGGGCAGCCATTCAAGCACAGGATACACAGTAGATAACAGATAAGTACTACTATAGTTTATTTAAACAAGCTGCTGTGTAGCCATGGGGGCAGCCATTCAAGCACAGGATACACAGTAGATAACAGATAAGTACTACTATAGTTTATATAAACAAGCTGCTGTGTAGCCATGGGGACAGCCATTCAAGCACAGGATACACAGTAGATAACAGACACATACTACTATAGTTTATATAAACAAGCTGCTGTGTAGCCATGGGGTCAACAATTCATGCCCAGGATACACAGTAGATGACAGATACGTACGTACTACTATAGTTTATACAAACAAGCTGCTGTGTAGCAATGGGGGCAGCCATTCAAGCACAGGGTACACAGTCGATAACAGATAAGTACTACTTTAGTTTATATAAACAAGCTGCTGTGTAGCCATGGGGGCAGCCATTCAAGCACAGGATACACAGTAGATAACAGATAAGTACTACTATAGTTTATATAAACAAGCTGCTGTGTAGCCAAAGGGGGGGAGAGCCATTCAAGCTGGAAAATAGAAGAAAATGAAAAGTCAACATATCACGAATCAGCCTAGGTCCCAGCAGAACTTACTAAGGTCCCTATCATATTCACATGGTCAAATGGTAAATTTCATCAGGAGCCAATTAACCTGCATGTTTTTCGAGTGTGGGAGGAAACCCACCAACGTACCCAAACTCATTGAAGCGAGTTCCCTGCCTGAGTCTAGGTCCCCAGTGCTGTAAGTCAGCAATAACCAATGAGTCAGGCTGGCAAAGCATAGATCATATAATATTCTAGATATGTTAAGTGGGCTTAGTCAAATGTATGTTTTAGGGCAGTCTGGAGGGCAACAAAAATAAATGCCAAATCTAAAACTTGTTAAGCATTGAAAAATATTACCGTATATACTCGAGTATAAGCCGATCCGAGTATAAGCCGAGGTACCTAATTTTACCTACGAAAACTGGGAAAACTTATTGACTCTAGTATAAGCCTAGACACAACTACAGCCCCGTCTCCCAGCAGCGCACATTCTGCCAAAGAGACCCCCCCCAGCGATCAACCGGACTTCTTTGCAAAGTTGATGGTGACAGAGAATTGCCAAACGGATTACTGTGTGCATTGTCCCACTGTCCCATTACCATGTGCAGAGGGTGCTGTGTGATATTGCCATCACTTTTAATCTTTCGTATAACCAACAGAGGGAGCTGTGTGATATTGCAGTCACTGTTATTCTTTCATATAACCAACAGAGGGTGCTGTGTGATATTGCAGTCACTGTTATTCTTTCATATAACCAACAGAGGGTGCTGTGTGATATTGCAGTCTCTCCCCAAGCGAACTGTTGGTATAGGAATGATTAAAAGTGACTGCAATCTCAGCTACTGCCAGCTGACCCGAGTATAAGCACATTTTGGATGCTGAAAAACTCAGCTTATACTCGAGTATATACGGTATGTGAAAAATATTGGTAGAGTATAATGCAGTGATTTTGTGTGGGACTGGCCAGTTGTGTAACTAGTGTGCAATGGGCCCCCACTCAAAAAAGTCTTCAGAGGGGCCGGCGCACTCTGATTCCCATCCTCCCACCCACTTCCTGTTTGCCTCTGCCCAGCCCATACCCCACCTCTTCCCCACCCATGCCCTGCACCGACTCTGCCCAACTTGTGTTCTACTTCCTTGCCGCAGGTTAGAGAGCGCGGCTGGAGAGGAGGGTTTTATATTAGTCCTGTTTCCTTGGTCCCCTGTAACTGCTGGGTCTGCTTCCTCTATAGTTACACCACTGGGGCTGGAACTAGGGGTAGGCAAAGTAGGCACACGCAAAGCTGGGGGGGCACCAAACACATACTTTCTCTGCCTCCTTCTCTAGTCTGACTCACTTTCTCCTCTCTCTACTCTGCTGCAGACTGTGAGCATGCTACTATTCGCGCTGGCGTGCATGCGCCTATGCGTGTGTGTGCGCAGCAGCTGGCCAGGATGCCAAGGGTCGGCAGCACTGGGCCATTTTGGGGAGCCAAAGCACTGGATATCAAGGCCAAGTCTGAAGGTTAGTTAGGGTAAGATCAGGTAAGAATGCCTATTTATTTTTCTACTACTGAAAGCCCAACTTGACGTTCCCTTTGAGTCAAACTTGGCCTGTCACAGATATTCTCATAATTATGTCTGGCTGGCAAATACAGCAGTGTATTATGTGCTAAAGGGGAACCCTGACTAAATGTAGGACATGAAAGGAGAGCTTGAACAAAATGAGTTTCACAGCTGTTGGTGAATAAGATTTAGTCAACATAGTCCCATCAGTAGCAAAGTAACAGGTTTCTGTTTAAAGGGTTAGTGTGGAGTTATATTCCGTTTTCTTTGATCCAACTCAGGGCAGAGCAGTCTCCAATTTGTGGCAGGGCCACAAAGGCACGGGCCTAGGGTGGAGAAATTTCTAGGGCGCATGCCTCCCATGCATATTCTACTTAGCACTGGAAAGCCACAGCTCCCCAGCGAACTGGCACATGCACATGCACACGCTCATACAGGGGATGGGGAACACGTGAAAGCAAGCAGGAGCTAGGACCTGGCAGCCTAGGGGCACAAATAAATTAATCTGGCCTGGGGAGGGTAGATGTGTGTCCAAAGCCTGTGGTGAAGTAGGCTCCATTATAGACTTGCTCTAAGGCAGGGGTCTTCAGTTTAAGTCCTGAGAAATCGTGATTATCCAGATGAAGGTTATATTTAATAAATAGATATTTAGGACCACCGAGAGATGTTAGTGATTTAGTAGCCTTGGTGAATAGGCCAATATTGTAGGGACTGACAGACTAAAGATGGTGGTGTGTTCCTCTAGTTGTGCCTTTTTCACCTTATATTACTGCTACTGAACCTGAACCTGAACCTGCGAGTGGGCCTTCTATCCAATGCTACAGAACCTGAACATTTAATGTTGCACCAGATGTGGGGGTGTCCAATTCACCCCGACAAAATGTGGCAAAGTTTGTCAGGCAATATATTTAAATATTGTTTCTTTGTCTTACTGATGCGGGGCTAATTTATGATCCACCTTCATATTCAATGTGCTTTGTGAGATACTTATAATATAAATCTGTATTCCCTTAATTTTATTGATTGTACCATGCACTTAATGTGCTGTTACTGATCTACATTACATGTATGCTGAATAAAAAAAAAATAACTAAAAAAAAATTATAAAAAATGAATAGGGATGTCGCGGACTGTTCGCCGGCGAACTTGTTCGCTCGAACATCGACTGTTCGCGCTCGCCGAATGTTCGCGAACGTCGCGCGACGTTCGCCATTTTGGGTTCACCTTACCTGGCGCTTTTTTTTGACCTCTCACCCCAGACCAGCAGATACATGGCAGCCAATCAGGAAGCTCTCCCTCCTGGACCACCCCCACACCCCCTGGACCACTCCCCTTCCATATATAAACTGAAGCCCTGCAGCATTTTTTCATTCTGCCTGTGTGTGCTTGGAAGAGCTAGTGTAGGGAGAGAGCTGTTTAGTGATTTGAGGGACAGTTGATAGTAACTTTGCTGGCTAGTAATCGACTTGATACTGCTCTGTATTGGAGGGACAGAAGTCTGCAGGGATTTGAGGGACATTTCAGGTTAGGTAGCTTTGCTGGCTAATAATCTACCTTCTACTGCAGTGCTCTGTATGTAGCTGCCTGCTGTGGGCACTGATCTCTTCTGATCTCATCTGCTGACTGCTGTAATAACCCAATAGTCCTTGTAAGGACTGCTTTTATTTTCTTTTTTGTTTTACTTTGCTAGTTGCTACTATAAGAGCCCAGTGCTATTAGTCTAGCAGTGTTGGGGAGTGGTACTGGTGTGCTACTGTGCTGCTCCTAGTAGTTCAGCAGCACCAACCCGAGAATTTTTTTTTTTTTTAATATACATATAATTTTTTTTATTTTACTTATCTTACTGTTCTTTAACGTGTACAGTGCTGTTTGCTGTTCTTCATAGTAGTGCACCAATAGTAGTGCACTTGCAGGCATTATTTGCCCAGTGGCCATCTAGCTGTGTGAGCTTTTTCACATTCTGTCTAAATATCAATAATAATACCGTCTCCAGAACCACCACCTTAGTGACGTTTTTCAAGCAGCAATAATATATTCCGTATCCACTGCTGTAGTAGTGTATACGTTGACCTTGTAGGCATTGTTTGCCCAGTGTGTTCTTCATTTTCAAACAACGGCCATCTAGCTGTGTGAGCTTTTTCACATTCTGTCTAAATATCAATAATAATACCGTCTCCAGAAACACCACCTGAGTGACGTTTTTCAAGCAGCAATAATATATTCCTTATCCACTGCTGTAGTAGTGTATACGTTGACCTTGTAGGCATTGTTTGCCCAGTGTGTTCTTCATTTTCAAACAACTGCCATCTAGCTGTGTGAGCTTTTTCACATTCTGTCTAAATATCAATAATAATACCGTCCCCAGAACCACCACCTGAGTGACGTTTTTCAAGCAGCAATAATATATTCCGTATCCACTGCTGTAGTAGTGTATACGTTGACCTTGTAGGCATTGTTTGCCCAGTGTGTTCTTCATTTTCAAACAATGGCCATCTAGCTGTGTGAGCTTTTTCACATTCTGTCTAAATATCAATAATAATACCGTCTCCAGAAACACCACCTGAGTGACGTTTTTCAAGCAGCAATAATATATTCCGTATCCACTGCTGTAGTAGTGTATACGTTGACCTTGTAGGCATTGTTTGCCCAGTGTGTTCTTCATTTTCAAACAACGGCCATCTAGCTGTGTGAGCTTTTTCACATTCTGTCTAAATATCAATAATAATACCGTCTCCAGAAACACCACCTGAGTGACGTTTTTCAAGCAGCAATAATATATTCCGTATCCACTGCTGTAGTAGTGTATACGTTGACCTTGCAGGCATTGTTTCAATTTGTTTGCCCAGTGTGTTCTTCATTTTCAAACAACTGCCATCTAGCTGTGTGAGCTTGTTCACATACTGTCTAAATATCAATAATAATACCGTCTCCAGAAACACCACCTGAGTTGTTGTTTTAAAAATAATGCCAGGCAAAGGCAGGCCGCCACGCAGAGGCACTAGGGGCCGTGCTGCTATGCTATCCTGTGGCCCTAGGAAATTGCCCAGTTTTAAAAAGGCAATGACCCTGAACTCCCAAAATGCTGAAGAGGTAGTTGACTGGCTTACACAGCACACCCCATCCTCTACCGTTTCTAACTTTACCACAACATCCTCATCCTCCACTGCTATGGCCACCCCACGTAACACTTCCTCCACCACCGGCGCCCCTTCTTCACTGGAGTCAGAGGAGTTATTTTCACATGAGTTTCTTGAACTGAGTGATGCACAACCATTATTGGCAGAAGAAGATGAAGGAGATGAGGACGTTACACCAGATTTAATTCTGGCAGAGAACACAACAGAGATGGACATAATGAGTGATGAGGAGGTCCCCGCTGCTGCTTCCTTCTGTGAGCTGTCAGAAGAAATTGATGCATCTGAGGAGAATGATGATGAGGAGATTGATGTTTTGTGGGTGCCCAGTAGAAGAGAGCAAGAGGAGGATAGTTCAGATGGAGAGACGGAGAGTCAGAGAGGCAGGAGGAGAATAAGACTTAGAAGAAGCAGGGAGGACAGCTCGCAGGGAACAGTAGGGCAACAACATGTATCGGCACCTGTGGTCAGCCGGCCAACGCACCCGCCAACGCCGCCAACTTCTACTGTTACCGCCAGATTGCCAGCTTCAAAAAGGTCAGCAGTGTGGGATTTTTTTAATGTGTGTGCCTCTGACAAAAGTGTTGTAATTTGCAATGAGTGCAGTCAGAAACTGAGTCTTGGGAAGCCCAACAGCCACATAGGTACAACTTCTATGCGAAGGCACATGAACGGCAAGCACAAAGCACTTTGGGAGCAATACCTCAAAGGCAACAGGCAAAATAAAAGCCACCCTCCTTCTGGTCCAGCATCTTACTGCTCTACCTCTGCTGTCCTTGACCCGTCTGAACCACCCTCCACTCCGCCTTCCACCTTGACCACCAGTTCCCATTCCCAGTCATCTGCCCCCAGCCAAGTTTCTGTGAGGGCCATGTTTGAGCGTAAGAAGCCAATGTCTGCGAGTCACCCCCTTGCCCGGCGTCTGACAGCTGGCTTGTCTTTACTCTTAGCCCGCCAGCTTTTACCATACCAGCTGGTGGACTCTGAGGCCTTCCGCAAATTTGTAGCAATTGGGACACCGCAGTGGAAGGTACCCAGCCGCAATTTTTTTTCAAAAAAGGGAATACCACACCTGTACCACCATGTGCAGAGCCAAGTCACCGCATCTCTGTCACTTAGTGTTGGGCCAAAGGTCCATATGACTACTGACGCATGGTCCTCCAAGCATGGTCAGGGCAGGTATGTCACCTACACTGCCCACTGGATGAACTTGGTAATGGCTGGGAAGCAGGGAATGTGTGGCTCAACAACGACAGTGGAGTTGGTGTCACCGCCACGGATTGCACGCGGTTCTGCCACCACCTCTACTCCTCCTTCGCTCTCTACCTTGTCTTCTTCCTCTTCTTCCTCCTCTGCTGCTGGGTCCTCCTCCTCCACACCTGTGCACCCCCAGCTCCCCCTAGGCTATTCGACGTGCCAGGTACGCCGTTGTCATGCTGTCTTGGGGATGACGTGCCTGGAAAGCAGAAACCATACCGGATCTGTACTCCTGTCATCTCTGCAGTCACAGGCCGATCGGTGGCTGACCCCACACCAACTGAAGATCGGAAAAGTGGTGTGTGAAAACGGAAGCAATCTGTTGGCAGCACTGAGACTGGGCAATTTAACACATGTGCCCTGCATGGCACATGTTCTGAATTTAATAGTCCAACGTTTTGTCTCGAAGAACCCAGGATTCCAGGACGTTCTCAGGCAGTCCAGGAAGGTGTCGGCCCATTTCAGACGTTCCTACACAGCCATGGCACGCCTTGCTGACATTCAGCAGCGGTACAACATGCCAGTCAGGCGTTTGATTTGCGACAGCCAGACTCGCTGGAATTCAACGCTCCTCATGTTGGAACGTCTGCTGCAACAACAAAGAGCCGTCAACGAATACCTGTTTGAACTGGGTGGTAGGACTGGATCTGCAGAGCTGGGGATTTTTTTCCCCCGTTACTGGGTGCTTATGCGCGATGCCTGCAGGCTCATGCGCCCTTTTGAAGAGGTTACAAATATGGTCAGTCGCACCGAAGGAACCATCAGCGACCTAATACCATTGGCTTTCTTCCTGGAGCGTGCCGTGCGACGAGTGACAGATGAGGCTGTAGACCAGCGTGACGAGGAGCAGGAAGCGCACGATTTCTGGTCGCAATCACCAAAACGAACCCAGGCACCTGCTGCAACGCAGGGAGAGGTGTCAGAAGTGGAGTCAGAGGAGGAAGGTGGCTTTGTGGAGGAGGAGGACCAACAGGAGCAGGCTTCCCAGGGGGCTGGTGGTGACCTTTTGGGGACCCCTGGTCTTGTACGTGGCTGGGGGGAGGAGACCGTGGATGATGCAGTCCTTGATAACGAGGAAGCGGAGATGGATACCTCTGCATCCAACCTTGTGAGAATGGGGTCTTTCATGCTGTCATGCCTGTTGAAGGACCCCCGTATCAAGAGGCTTAAGGAGAAGGACCTGTACTGGGTCGCAACGCTACTAGACCCTCGGTACAAGCATAAAGTGGCAGAAATGTTACCAACGTACCACAAGTCCGAAAGGATGCGGCATTTACAAACCAGCCTGCAAAACATGTTGTACAATGCTTTTAAGGGTGATGTCACTTCAGGAACTCATCAACATTCCAGGGGCAGAGGTGCCAGTAATCCTGCCACGAGCGCACCTGCAAGGACAAAGCACTTTGGCCACTCTGTAACGTCAGACATGCAAATGTTTTTCAGTCCAAGGCAGCGCCAGAACCCTTCTGGATCCACCCTCAAAGAACGCCTCGACCGGCAGGTAGCGGACTACCTGGCATTAACTGCAGATATCGACACTCTGAGGAGCGATGAACCCCTGGACTACTGGGTGCGCAGGCTTGATCTGTGGCCAGAGCTGTCACAATTTGCCATGAACCTCTTGTGTTGCCCCGCCTCAAGTGTCCTCTCAGAAAGGACCTTCAGTGCAGCAGGAGGGATTGTAACTGAGAAGAGAACTCGCCTAGGTCACAAAAGTGTGGATTACCTGACCTTTATTAAAATGAATGAGGGGTGGATCTCGGAGGGTTACTGCACGCCGGAAGACTTGTTCTGAGTTTCTGACTCCCCATGCAGTTGTCCTTCTCTGCACGCCTCATGACTCCACACACAGCTGTCCTTTAGCGTCCTCCTCCCTCCGCCACCGTTACAAACTAGGGTGCAAACCCTACTGGTTTCATTTGAATCCAGGTAAATCCTGAGTTTTTCTGGCCTCTGTGCTTCAGTGGCTGCAACCAAAAAAATAAATATTTTCAGCATTTATATGGCATATTGTTTCTGGCCTCTGTGCTTCAGTGGCTGCGACCAAAAAAAATGAATATTTTCAGAATTTCTATGGCATATTTTTTCTGGCCTCTGTGCTTCAGTGGCTGTGACAAAAAAAAATGAATATTTTCAGCATTTATATGGCATATTGTTTCTGGCCTCTGTGCTTCAGTGGCTGCGACAAAATTTTTTTATATTTTCAGCATTTATATGGCATATTTTTTCTGGCCTCTGTGCTGCAGTGGCTGCGACAAAATTTTTTTTATATTTTCAGCATTTATATGGCATCCTGGAGGTGACAAGCTCAACTAGTAATTAACAACTATTATTTGCTCACTTGACGGTATCATTCATTAAAGCTCTTTGCGTTTTTTTGCGTTGCAGTAAGCGCCGCGTTTCGTCTTTGCGTGTGAACAGGCTGTAACCTTTACACTACTTGATTGGCATGTAGACGCCGGACGTTTTAAAGCAGTTTATTACACAGGTTTAGAAATGTAGTGTGATTTCTGCCCTTTACAGCACAAAACGCAGCGCTGTGTCAACAATGGATTTTTCAGATACATTTTTGCCCTTGATCCCCCTCTGGCATGCCACTGTCCAGGTCGTTGCACCCTTTAAACAACTTTAAAATCATTTTTCTGGCCAGAAATGTCTTATTTAGCTTTTAAAATTCGCCTTCCCATTGAAGTCTATGGGGTTCGCGACGTTCGCGAACCGTTCGCATTTTTGACGCAAGTTCGCGAATATGTTCGCGAACTTTTTTTCCGACGTTCGCTACATCCCTAAAAATGAAAACCAATTGCAAATTGTCTTGAAATATCAGCCTCTACATCAGGTCTGGGCTGCAAACTGTGGGTTCTGAGGGGCTGCTGTAAGATGCCATAGACCTTCACTATACTCTGGGCTGGTGGGGGCCTCTTCATACTTGCAATGACAGGACCTCATTTGAATCCCAGTCCGGACCTGCTTTACAACAAACTAAAAGTTAATTTAAAGGTGAACAGTCCCTTCAAGATAGTGATCTGAACTTAGAAATGTCACTTTCACACTTCCTGAAAGGTTAAGAGAATTACTGGAAATGGAAAGATCAGAAGTTCCAGTTTAAAGATGAGTGAGAGCAATAGGGAATGGGGACCAAGCCTGGAGGTGTAAATCTGTTGTGTATATTGGTCCAGTCCTTACAGTAGGTGCAAGATTTATTAGATCCCACATGGACACAACCAGATGTGAATGTAACTGAAGGAGCTACACACTGTCAGCTGTACGTTCCTGTACGTTCCTACTGCTCCCTCCAGATCGTTAAGAAAGCTCCATTTTCATCTAACCCTTGAACTGTGAGCTTTTGCCCAAAAGACTTTGCTTAACGATTGTGCCCCTCTGCTCATCCAGAACCCTCGCTTGACTCCTCTCCTTATAAGACCTGGCGGCATCCAATTAGTTGAGGGCTCCTCCCGAGGTGAAAGGCAGCTGTTAAAGGCAGAAACAAGAGCCGAGACCAGGGAGCCTAGCATTGGTTCTGGATTCTGGGTGCCAATTTGTGACAATAACAATATGAAAATTGGTGCAGCAATAACTCACACACTGAGCAGGAAGAAGGAAAACAGCAACCTTTGCTAAGGATCACCATCCAGGAAACTGAGCCGACCAGGATCATAGTCTAGGACACGCTGGGTCAAGCATGAAGATCTGTCCAACCGAGCAGAGGTACCAAGGGAGAAGAATCAAAACTGAATACAGACCGAAGATGAGAACCGAAGAAATCCAGCAATGTTCAAATGCTGAAGTTGCTTCCTGGACATGCTAAGTGTAACTGCACATGCGCGTCGCTTAAAAAGGCAGAGAAGGTAACCACAGGCTCTGGAATGGAGCTGCAGAACCTTACACTCTATCACTATTAACTACCAATAACCACTGAGCCACTTTATAGATCACATAGTAGGGTTGCCACCTGTTAAGTTTTGAGCTGAACAGTCCGGTTTTTTGAAGGGCTGCCTGGGTCACAACTGCCTGCCCAGTTTTCCATATTAGGAAAACTAGGCAGGATTTGATGCTGCTATCAACCAATCACAGGCCCTGTATAAGTCAAAGGTCGAGTCACCAATCTCAATTTTTGCGATGAGTTTAGCCCGAAAATCTGAAAAATTCTGGGTTTTTTTTCAGATAAGGCATATCATAAATGTATTTGTAAAAAAATAAATTAAAAATGGTAGGCATAGGTATAAACATTTTGTAGTATGTATGGAGTATGTATAAGGACACTAATAAAACCTGTCATTTTAATTCACTTTATTTCACAGAAAAACTGCACAAATTCTGTTGAGGTTCTGTCCGACACTTTTGGCAAGCAACAACATTCACAAATTCATAAAATAAACTCCTGCTTTATTTGATATTTACCTAATAGGCAGGGTTTCTTCCTTCTCTATACAAGGCCTCAACTACTGGAACTAAGTTCACATTTGAAAACTATAACCCCCAAAACTGTAGGTCTCTATAAAAATAAAAAAATTGCATAAAACAGCTCTTATCTAAAACCCTGCTTCATGTAAATAAACCATTTTCATAATAATATACTGTTTTAGTAGTATGTGCCATTGGGTAATTATAAATAGAAAACTGTCATTTTAAGTACTAAGGGCCAACCCCTGGGATCCTTACGATTCACAGTGCACATAAACAAACTATACTTGTTAGATCACATGAGCTATTTAAGGGACAAAGTTCTGTCTTTTTCTCCCACACGTCTTCCTGTTACAGTTAGAGCTTCTGTATTTCTGGTCAGTTGATCTCTGAGGCAACACACAGACCATCATAAAATGGTGGTTCAAGGCAAGAGATGTAAAAGGTCAATATTTACTCAAAGGAGACATTTTCTGTAAAAAATAAGAATGTACCAGTGGGTTATACTATTTAGATATAGAAGAATTGCGCTTAAAAATTAGTGTTTCATGCTGATTTATTGAATATTTCTGCAAAAACCCTAATAATCCCTCCCTTCCACTTCCTGCTTCCTGAATTCCCAGGCTGTGTAGGGGAGTCTGCGGCTCTCAGCTCACTGCACTGTAGGACAGGAACCAATCAGCAGCTAGCAGGACCTGATAGGGAATTGAAGCCTGTATATATATATATATATATATATATATATATATATATATAGATAGATAGATAGATAGATAGATAGATAGATAGATAGATAGATATATATACCAGTTAAGAATCTTTTAATATGTCAATTAATATGATATAAATTATCTGTTGCTTAAGTATACATTCTGGGGTAACCAGTAAACCCCCGATTCTCTAAAGAATCGTTAATGAAAGAATGGTAACAACAGTGAGGCAGCAAAATGTGATGGGTGCTGATTCACTATCCATCCCCAGGCAGCAACTGGCGACGCTAATTTGTGGGGATGTAGAGTGAATCTGTGCCGATTGCTTGTTGTTACCTATCTGCTATTAGAATTCTTAAATTTTGAGTTTATTGGTAGTAAAGTGTTACTGAAAAATTTCTTTATAAACAACATTTTTGGTGAAAATGTTCTCCTGTCCTTGAATGAGTTCTCCCTGGTGAGGTGTACTTAAAATCTTGACTTTAACATCAGATGAACGCTGCACTCTTGAAAATGCAACATAAAGTTGACCATGACCAAACACAGCTCAGATAGGTAAATGCCGACTTTATCCAGTGTTTGTCCTTGTGATTTGTTGATTGTCATGGCAAATGCAGCCTTAATGGGGAATTGTCGTTGTTTAAGTTTAAAAGGTAATTCCTGGTCAGAACTGGTAAGGTCAATTCTGGGAATCAAAATGGTATCACCGCTATGGGATCCTGTAAGCACTTCTGCCTTGATAACATTTTGTCTCATGGTCTTCACAACCAACCGTGTACCGTTACATAAACCTTGCTTAGTGTTAAGGTTTCTTAACAGCATGACTATTGTTCCTACTTTGAGTATTAGATTGTGTTGTGGTAATCCAGCAGGGTTGATAGTGTTTAAATATTCTAATGGGAAATTAAGTTTCTCACTTTCGTCTTCAGAATCAATACAGTCTGTACTCAGAAAGACACAGCTTTGTCCAGGAAGTAATGCAATCACTTGGTTGTTTATCATGTCAACATCAATATTTTTTGGAGATAATATAGCCCGTTTTGCTAATAATGGTATCTGGTCTAATGATATTTCTTTACCAAAAATTTCTGTGACCAAATCTTCACAAATAAATTCTTTTGGGATTTGAATAATATCTGGATGAAGTTCAAAGTCATTGGTAAGCTTTCCATTTCCAAGTAGCAATAACCAATTGTTATATTGGGGGTCTGCACAGCGCATGTTTTCTACCAAGGTTACTTTCTCAAAGTAATGCCAATTTTCGGCATATTTCAAACTTGACTGAACAATAGCGGAACGCATGGCATGCGGAACAATAGCTAAGCATTGTCGAAAATCACCTCCTAATAAAAGTAATTTTCCTCCAAATGGAATATCATTATCCATTAATTCTCTCAGAAGTTTATCAATGGTATTGAGTAAATGACTGGATGCCATAGTACATTCATCTAAAATCAATAGTTTTGCAAGTCGTATCTCATTTGCACTGTCACTGTCCATTTTCATATGTGAAACAGATGTTTCTGTGATTGGAACTGGAAGTTTGAATAAGGAGTGACATGTCCGTCCATTTATTAATAAATTTGCCGCTATTCCTGTGGTGGCCAATGCCAAAATGGAGAGATTCTTTGCACGGAAAAAATGTATAAGTGTTTCATAAAGGTATGTCTTTCCGCTTCCCCCTGGGCCATCAAGAAAGTAGCATTTAGGCATTGTTCTATTGTCTTCTGCAGCAACAATAATTTTATTAAATGCGGTGGATTGTAAAGTGTTCAAGCTTGAAATCATTCTTTGTGCAATATCCTGCTCTTCTTGAATATTTATTGGCAGCAAATTCAACTGAGGTAACGTATTTGGAAAATTTGGCAAATTGAAGTTCTCCAAAGTAAATCCAAGGAGCATGAGAACAAACTGAATTTCTTTAAGTGCATAGGCTTCACAGCTGATGCAAGGGTCATCCTTTCCATGCAGTTTGTGGCATATATCCTCTATCATTCCATCCTTATTTGTATTCCACAGATTCAGTGGATCAGCTGGAGATGAAAATGCACAGATGTAAGCAAAAAGCTGACGAACTTGACATGGCATTGAAAAAGATACTGCATCTTCTATAGTTTTCTGCCAAATTGTATCATCCAACAAATATCCTTTCTCTTTCGCTGCTTCATGAAATGTCTTGGACACTTTGACAGCATTTCCAATATGCACAGTTCTAATGTCGTTAAATGACCTAACTCCAGCTTCATGTTGAAGAAGTAATCTTAGGTAATACCTTTCCTGCTCTTTAATACTCACAGTATACATTCGGCCTATGACCTTATCACCACCGTACTGCCTCTTTTTCCAGAAAGTACCATTGTCAACCCAGACGTAGTGAATTGGAATTTCCCAATACTTCCACTGCCGAGCATCTGGATCCTCTTGATTGAGCTTAAACCATGCTGTTAGTTTTGTGTCTCTTATACTTGCTCTCTCTGCTGCTTGAACTTCATTGCCAACTTGGAAGCAGACATGCTGTTCTTGTTCCAAATGAACTGGCAATCGATAAATTGTATGGCTCTGTTCATACATTGGAAAGCAAAATAATCTCCAGATGGCTTCGGGAGCACTGACATACCGTGAATCCACATACATTTGAGTTTCATCGTAATTGTTACTTTCGGACACTGAAACATTAGCACAATCGTGTCCCTTATAAACATATTTGAATAAATATTTTACGCTTTTACTGTTGCACAGATTTCAACATTGATATGGCAGTTGTATCGTAAGCACAAATAAGGATTATATGGTACCACCCAGCTATTGTCAATAGGACGACCCGGTACAACTTCCAGTTCATTTGTCTTCTCATATACTTAGGATATCCATTCACGTTTCCAAGTGTAACGTCTTGAAACTGTTTGGGGAAGCCCTTTGAACATTTACCATTTAACATACATGGAGATTTTGGATTGACATTGCCACATGGTGTATGGATCATATTTTTGGTAACAATTTCAAAGAGACGTGGAGAAATGTTATGGTCTGGTATTTCAGCTTTCACAATGTTATTGATGTCATCTTCAGTGTGAATTTTTGAATTATCATCTAGGATTAGTAAAATATGAGCGTGTGGCAAACCCCTCTTCTGAAATTCTATAACATGGACAATTGCTTTAACAGTCCCAAATATAGAGTTTTTGGTGATGTCTTCTAGCAAATTATTCAGTTTCATTCTAAAAACTCTTGCAACTAAATCAGGGCGATGTTGCACTTTTTGCCACGGCATAAGATTATTTGTAATTTCTTTCCATTTTGGATTGCAAGTCATAGTGATAAATAGATCCGGTTTTCCAAACTTTCTAACAATAGCCATTGCATCTTGGTAATGCTGCTGCATATTACGCGGGCTGCCTTGAAAGCTTGATGGTAAAATAACAGCTTTTCCTGCAGGTTGATCTACCACATCTGCATCACGATTTATGTACTCCATCAGTGACTTGTAGTTATCGGCTCTCAATGCAGATTGGTTGTTTTTAATCCATTGGAGATCATTTGATTCAGCGCGAACATATACGTCAACTATGTACTGTTGAGTTAGTTTTCCAGCATTGAGTAATGGATTAAAGTCATCTCTTACGGAAAGTCTGTAGGAGAAATACTCTTTCATTGACACACGTGCTCTTTTTTGTGCTTGGTTTTTTTATATCTGGAAATTCCAGTACTCCATCCCTCCTGGCCAGTTGGAAACAGAATTGGGTATGTTAAGGTATCAAGTTTTGGAAAACAAATGTCTACACGTTGGAATTTAGGCTGGTTGGTTCCATCTGTCCGCAAATGCATGACAATATCGCGGTGAAATGGAGGCTCACCATCTTTACTTTGAAACACAATAGCTACTTCATTAATAGTGGGAACATTGTATCGTCTTTGATCCTGATCTTTATCTTTTATTAACACCAAGGCTATTTTAGTTGGTGCTACACCTTCTGCCTCTGCTTTCGCATTGGCTTCTTTTTCAACCTCATGTAGCATTTGTATTGATTTTGCTAATGGGTGATTGTTTATGACTTCAGCTACATTTCTCATTATCATCTCTGTGCATTGTTTGTTTTCAGGAAGGTTCATTCGTTGATAAACTGCGTCATCTGGATCTAACACGTAAATTTGAGCAAATTTACGGACGTAATTTTTTTCCGGGTGCAATGTTCCAATCCGATGTAATATTTGTCCACACACACGAAAGCAGTATGGGCCATTGCCCGGTGGTGGCTTGATATTTGCCCCAGTAGATGCAAAAGCAAAGGAACTATTGTATGATCGTATGCACTCCATAAAGTTTTTGCTTTCAGGTACCTCATTAGTCAAAAGTTTTTGTAAATATTGAGGATATTTGTCCAAAGGAGGGAGGTTTACTTGACCTTTTTGACAACAACGTGTAAACTCGTCTGCTGTTTTGCCCCTTTTTTCTTCCATGAAATTAAGTGAATGACAATGAGTGCAGATGACATTCATTAATCCCAAGAAATTTTCCTGAACAGTGGACTCATTATTGAATGCATTTTTAGCTAACTCACGAAATTGTTCTGCAACTGTCCGATGTTTCTCTCTTTGTCTTTTTCTTATTTTGGCTGCTGACTCTCTTAAACCTTGTAAACGTTCTTGTGACATTCCTGCTTTTTCCTCCAAATATCTTTGGGATGCACGTTTGCGCAAGCCTTCCAAACGTTTTTCCCGTTTTTTGGTGGTCTCATTTGCACGTCTATCCAAATCTCTTTTTTTCTCTTTTTGGAGGCGTGCCTCTTTTGCGTCTGTTGTTTCTGTAGCGCGTTTTAGACACCTTTGCTCATTGCATTCATGATATTCTTGAACTCTTTTTTGTAGCCTTTCCTCTTTTGCTTCTGGTGTTTCAGTAGCGCGTTGTAGACGTTTTTGCTCATTGTATTTATATTCTTGAGCTCTTCGTTTTAGGAGCCTTTCCTGTTTTGCTTTTGGTGTCTCTGTAATGCGTTGAATGCGCTTTTGTTCATGTTCTTTATCTCTCCGGGATCATTTTAGTTCTTCTGTAGCTGTGGCATTTTTTAGACGTAGTTGTCTTGCAGGATGCATAATTTAAGTTGATTGCAACGTTGAGTAAAAATGCACACAGTGAGCTGGCGCAGTGTATTAGAGCACAAATAAGTACTGGCACTGTGGAGCAGAGCACAGTGAATGCTAGCACTATAGAGTAGATCACAGTGACTGCTGACAGAGTGGAGTAGCTGACTGCAGATGGAGGGGAGTAGGTGCTGGCACTGGTGATTGAGACAGGGAGTACCTGCTGGCACTGGTGACAGAGGCAGTGGAGTAGCTGCTGGCAGTCGGCACTGGTGACTGAGGCAGTGGAGTAGCTGCTGGCAGTCGGCACTGGTGACAGAGGCAGTGGAGTAGCTGCCGGCACTGGTGACAGAGGCAGACAGTTTATTAACTGGTGTGACAGAGGCAGTGGAGTAGCTGCTGGCACTGGTGACAGAGGCAGACAGTTTATTAACTGGTGTGACAGAGGCAGTGGAGTAGCTGGTGGCACTGGTGACAGCGGCAGTGGAGTAGCTGCTGGCAGTCGGCTGGTGACAGAGGCAGTGGAGTAGCTGCTGGCAGTCGGCTGGTGACAGAGGCAGTGGAGTAGCTGCTGGCAGTCGGCTGGTGACAGAGGCAGTGGAGTAGCTGCTGGCAGTCGGCACTGGTGACAGAGGCAGTGGAGTAGCTGCCGGCACTGGTAACAGAGGCAGACAGTTTATTAACTGGTGTGACAGAGGCAGTGGAGTAGCTGCCGGCACTGGTGACAGAGGCAGACAGTTTATTAACTGGTGTGACAGAGGCAGTGGAGTAGCTGCCGGCACTGGTGACAGAGGCAGTGGAGTAGCTGCTGGCAGTCGGCACTGGTGACAGAGGCAGTGGAGTAGCTGCCGGCACTGGTGACAGAGGCAGACAGTTTATTAACTGGTGTGACAGAGGCAGTGGAGTAGCTGGTGGCACTGGTGACAGCGGCAGTGGAGTAGCTGCTGGCAGTCTGCACTGGTGACAGAGGCAGTGGAGTAGCTGCTGGCACTGGTGACAGAGGCAGACAGTTTATTAACTGGTGTGACAGAGGCAGAGGAGTAGCTGGTGGCACTGGTGACAGCGGCAGTGGAGTAGCTGCTGGCAGTCGGCTGGTGACAGAGGCAGTGGAGTAGCTGCTGGCAGTCGGCACTGGTGACAGAGGCAGTGGAGTAGCTGCCGGCACTGGTGACAGAGGCAGACAGCTTATTAACTGGTGTGACAGAGGCAGTGGAGTAGCTGCCAGCACTGGTGACAGAGGCAGTGGAGTAGCTGCTGGCAGTGGTTGTGCTAGTTTAGTAGCTGTATCCTCAAATGGTGCCCCTGATGGCTAGCACAGTTCTCAGCAGAGAGATATAGTGAGGAACAACACACCGTATGAAGGATGATTTAACTGAGGAGAAAGGGCGCATACAGACGTTCAGTGGGCGGATTGGTTTGCTTTGACCCTTGTGACCTGAATGGTGCATGTTGATTGGGCAGCGCGGTGCCGCCCACGCAGGTACGCAACCGTTTCCCCTCCTACAGTGTCGCTAGCGCCGCCATTACACAAACTCACAGAGGAGTAGCAACATGGCCGATGGTGCGTGCTGATTGGGCAGCGCCGGGCACTCACAGAGGAGTAGCAACATGGCTGATGGTGCGTGCTGATTGGGCAGCGCGGTGCCGCCCACTCAGGTACGCAACGGTTCCCCAGCAAAGAAGAGGCGGCGGGAGGCAGAAGGAGACAGCGGTAAGAGTGAGGGGGACGGTGTCTGCCTGAATCTTATGCCAGCAACCTATGTCCGGCGTGTCTTTCTGCGCGCACATCTTTCCTAGCCTTTCAGCTGAAGATGCGCGCGCATCTGCCTACCCGACACGGCGGGCATGAGTGAGGGGCCTCCCCGACACGCCGGGCATGAGTGAGGGGGACGGTGTCTGCCTGAATCTTCTGCCAGCAACCTATGTCCGGCGTGTCTTTCTGCGCGCGCATCTTTCCTAACCTTTCAGCTGAAGATGCGCGCGCATCTGCCTCCCCGACACGCCGGGCATAGAAACAACCTTCGTTTAGTATATAGGATGGTTTCCTTTCACAAGTAGTCTCTCAAAACATTGAGCTTTACCTCTCAGATCTCAATTTCAGCTCTTAGCCACATCAGGCTCCATTCTTATAGAGCTCCATCTTTTTCAAAAACACAGTTAGCTGACTTGCATGTGGCATCTCCTCCCTCTTAGTCCTAGGGAAGTGCCATTGTTTGTGTTAGCCCTTAACGCAAACGAAAAAACATACAACTTTGCTTTATTTCCTGCTTTACAATAATGCCCATCATTACACCTATTTCACTTTGCAAGATGGCAAAGTTTAATTTCAGTAAGAAAGGGGCATGAACCCCATAAGCATCCTGATCTTTATTGGAGAAATGGGTTATTCATTGAACTGTATTTTTTCATTCCAAAGGCAGTGTTGAGGCATCTTTCTGCCTGTGCTTTAGTTATTCTATTCCATTCCTTAGGATATTCAGCAGGTCTGGCCTCATATTCTTCTGCAAAGTGTTCATTAAATTATTTAAGAACATATTTCCAATAATCAGAGGCCTCAATATTTGGATCAGGGAGAATATCCCAGTTTGGGTAAATTGTTCTGTATTCTTTATAGGTATGAGAAGAGCCACTTTGATGTATGAATGACTTATTGACAGATATATTAGTGGTGCAGATATCATAACAAAGAGCCTGAGTGAAAAAGGATCTGTATTTTCCCAATCATTTTTCAGTAGCCATCATCTATTCTGCAATGGTTATTGCCAATGTCTGAAAAAATAAAATAGCATATTTCCCTTGTCTATGCATTTTACATCCCAACCTTTCCATTTACACTGTGTCTCAGCTTTTTCCTTCAACCATGCACCTTACCTCTCCCAATATATTTTTATTATTTTTGAGTGGGGGGCTGGTACACCTCATGTGGCAATTCTCTTACTTCTCAGATATTTTTTATCACTTTTTGCACCACTTACTAAATGTGGGATACAGGCGGACAGTGTAGTTAATACCACAGAAGGTAAAGTCTTCTTCACTTGGAATAATGAAGCATTGCATGGGATCATCTAGAGGGAATACATACAAAAATATGTTGTGCAAACACAGGTATTACAGTCTAATAAATATATAATATAGGATTTTTCCTCATTAAAACATTCACTCAAAAATTTTTTTTTAATAGGTAACTTTTTATTAACATTTCCAAAGTAAAAAAAAAGTGGGATACAGAAAAGAAATAGGGGAGGGGAAGTACAGCAAGGTCCATATAAGCAGAACATCTTTTACATTCCATAAGCACACAGAATAATATCATTCACAATTCAAGGCAATGTTGTCAGGTGTAATAAAGTTTATATCAAAAAATGATATAAGTCCCAAAGCTTCTTCAAGTAAAAAGTATTAATTTATTGTAGTACACATTTAAAAGAAATATAACTGGTACATACTACCCCCCCATATCCCACCTTACGCGTTTCGCACCCTCCGGCGCTTAGTCATAGGTGTATCTATCAGTAAGGGGTCAGTTACAGAATTTAAACCCAAGTGGTCCCACCCCTTTTATGTTTAAAACCAATCATGGGTCACAGGCCATGATTGGTTTTAAACATAAAAGGGGTGGGACCACTTGGGTTTAAATTCTGTAACTGACCCCTTACTGATAGATACACCTATGACTAAGCGCCGGAGGGTGCGAAACGCGTAAGGTGGGATATGGGGGGGTAGTATGTACCAGTTATATTTCTTTTAAATGTGTACTACAATAAATTAATACTTTTTACTTGAAGAAGCTTTGGGACTTATATCATTTTTTGATATAAACTTTATTATAATTAATAGCCCTTTTCAACTGGGGCGAGTCCCGTAGGCTTGGCTGGATAATTATATGGACTCCCGATCTTGAATAGAATCAAATGTTGTCAGGTGCACATCAGTCCAAGGGTCCCAGATATTCCCAAACTTTCCAGGACAACCTCTGGCTTCATAGATTAGTTTGATCAAAGGGAGCATTTGGTTAACATATTGTACCCAGTCACCCTGTTTGGGGGTAGAGGAGCCATCCACTTCATAATTATTATTTTCCTAGCATAGTAGAGGAGGGATCTAGCTAGAACTCTTGTTCTGGTTGCATTAAGAAAGTCGTCTACTAGGCCCAGCAAACAGATTTCTGGGGTACAGATAACAGGAAGGTCAAGAATTTCCTGTACATGGTGTGTTACCGCAGTCCAATATCTATTGATGACCGTACATGTCCAAATCATGTGCCAGTAGGACCCATCCTGATCTCCACACTGCTTACATAGTGGTGCTTGGAGTTTCACCATGCGATATAACCTGTTGGGAGTCAGGTAAGTTTGTAGAATAAATTTGTGCTGTATAAGTTTGTCTCTGGCACTAATGAGGATGCTGTAAAGGATCCCTGTCACCTCATCCCACTGATCAATACTGAGAGTTGGAATATCTCTTTTCCACGCTGCTAGAGCTTTATCAAAGGGTTTGGGACCAGTTTCTACTATTATAGCATATAGTTTGGAGATCATTTTGAAGGTGTCCTCTTTTCTGAGTTGGCTTAGCACCCGGGGTTCTCCCAGCACCATGACTCCTGCACTAAACTGAGCCTGAAACATGTGGCGGAGTTGGAGGTACCTGTACATGGGCATATTTGGTGTCCCAGTTTTGTACCTTAACGGGTTCATATCAATGAAGTTAGAAACATCCACCAAATCAGCCAGATATTTGATTGCTTTGGGTGCCCAATATCTAGTGATCTCTGTATCTAGAAAATATTGTAGATGGGAATTTCCCCATAGGGGAAGAGCTGGGGATCTAATTGGGAGTTTGGTTCGGGTAAGTTTCAGTACTGCCACCCATGCTAACCATGGAGCTTTCATGCAAGGTGGAAGGTGTGGAATATCCTTCTCTTTCCTAAAGACACAGTTCCGTAGAGCCTCCAGAGAGCCCACACATTTAGCTTGCAGAATTACATTGGGATTTTCCAAGTCCTGTGTTAGCCACCAATTAAAGTAAGCCAGCTGGGCTGACAGATAGTAAGCATAAAGATTGGGCAATCCCAGTCCCCCTCTATCATACGGTGCCATTAACGTACTCTGCGACACTCTTGGGACTTTATTATCCATTAAAAAGGGTCTAATTAGGGCTTGTATAGAGTCTAATGTATCTTTAGCAATGCTCAGAGGTGAATTATGTAATACATAGAGGTATTTTGGTAGAAAGATCATTTTGATTACGTTAGTTCTGCCCCAGAGGGTAAGTGGGAGTGAACTCCAAGATATCAATACTGATGTGAGCTGTCTAGTAATGGGGAAAATGTTCTGGGGTACAAATTGATCTAAGTCCCTCTGGATATGTATCCCTAGATATTTAAAGGTAGTGACCCATTGCAGTCTGTGGTCAGCTTCTAAAACAGGGTCTAGGTCTTGCTCAAGAGGGAAAACTACGGACTTGGCTTAATGCGTAAACCAGCATATTTAGTGAAGTTGTCAAACAGGTCTAGTACCCCTACAAGCCAAGGACCCCTGTCCGTTAAGTATAGCAATACATCATCCGCGTATTATACCATTCTACAGGTAGACCATCAGGTCCAGGGGATTTCGAGGTTGCCATTGTACTGATCGCCTCTTGAATATCGGCAGCTGTTATAGGGCTATCTAATAGAGCAGCATATGCGGGATGAAGTTTGGGGAGAGGTATGGTTGTTATGAAGTTTTCCAACTGCGTCTGGGAGTATTTGGCCTTGGTACTGTACAATTTGGTATAATACTCTCTAAATTGGTCAGCTACTGTATCTCCCTAGGATCAGTTAGGATTTGGCCCTCTCCAGTTTTGATTCTATGTATTAATGTCTTAGGCACAGTTATTTTGGAAAGGAATGCTAATGTTTCACTCAAAATTTTTGAATACTTATTGGTTGGAACTATGAGTGGTGTTGTGTTGTATAGTGTTGAGTATATATATATATATCTATAACAAACTGATCAAAAAATGCCTGGGTGCTGGACTAAAAATGATAGCATAAACTAAAACCATCAAACCGCACTCCAAGTACTTTGTAATGTGAACAAACAATTACTATTTATTTTGACGTTTCCGCGCTATCAATCGGGCCGCCTTCAGGAAAGTGAACACAACATATCAGTGACCCCATTTTAAAGGTGTAAAAAATGGCGCCATACAAGCCTGCATGATGTTATTAGTGGGTGTTGCAAACTCAATATACTCAATATACAAACCAACACACTTAATAAGTGTTATAATACTACAACAATCATCTAAGTGATAAGCATAAACTCACATGAATAAGTGGGTAATTATAATATTCATGATTCGTGCCTTGTCATAAATATAGTGCTTGATTGTTTGTGCGACTGTGTAAGCACATCCCGTGGCCATTTCTCCAGTGCTATCAACAGACCGAGCGTTTATAATCATTTAAAAACACTTACCCCCGGAGTGTCAAGGAACAGGCTCATAAAGTGCTTGTAGCCCTTTAAGCATAAGGCACTACCAGTTACAATCGTTGAGTTCCCCTTTGTAATCATTGTGGGGCCCCAAGCCGTCATCGTGTTATTGCACTGGACGTGATTATTCCACTGAGGCTCCTCCCCTGTTGGCTAGGTGAGCAGGACGCCTCTTACGCATTGCGCTTGTCATGTGTACACCGATGAGGCTCCGCCCCCATTGCCTAGGCGAGTTGCTGGATGCCTCCTTCATTGCCATACATAGTATACTCTCATGGCTCATAACCTTATTGCACCATACAGCGTGGAGACACATAGGCAACCGACTTCCCTCCCTTAGACAGGTGCTTGCATACCAGTATTCAACCCAGTAGCCACCGCATCATCCTGGCAGTGCCTCTCCTCACCTTAAGTATCAAAGTTGCGCTCAGACTGTGCTTCCTATAATAAACTTACATCACGATCCTGCGGTATATAAACACGTAGTTTGGGGCCCTAATCTTCTTTCTGATAAAACCTTCTGCTTCATAAGGTCAACTGACATTTTTTTATTTATGAAATACATCCCCAGTATACAATTATTGTACCCATCAAAAAACACAGTAGCCTTTTATTTTACCAGTTATGATAACATGTGTTTTAATTTTAAAAATTTAATTTCAAGACACTTTAGAACTTAGGCAGATTTATATCAAAGGTAACCCCCCCTGCTTTATTCTGACTAAAGTAATGTTGAAATAGTGAACAATGGTGGAAAACTATGCTACCAGTAGAAGAAAAAGGGAATTTGAAGAAACATTTTTAGCATGTGATACATTTTCACAGATGAAGGCTATGGAGACATGTTTTCCTCACCGACTTGACTTTGTATCAATACTTAAGATTGCCAACTGCCCAAAACCTGTAATATTAAATAAAAAGATTTTTTTTATAGAAAGAAATGGCCTACTCATTCCTCTTTGTAATAATAAATCATAAAGGAAAAGCACTATGCACGTCTACCCAGTTAAAGCCCCTGTATAATAATCTCCTCCTTGTATTTAAAGTACAAGGAAAGAAAAACCTATTGGCAGTGTCAATGTATTAGGCATCCCCGGTGATTACAATTGCCTACATGTTACCCATAGGCTGATACTCCTTAAACAAAATGATGCACCATCAGAGAACTGCTTTGAAAAGTGAAGTGTTTTTTTTACATATTGTACTTCAGCAAGTATTTCATTTCATACAAAAGGCAGTGTTGAGGGATGTTTCTGCCTGTGCTTTAGTTATTCTATTCCATTCCTTGGGATATTCAGCAGGACTGGCCTCATATTCTTTTGCAAATTGCTCATTAAATTCTTTAAGAACAAATTTCCAATAATCAGAAGCTTCAAAACTTCGGTCAGGGAGAATATCCCAATCTTCATAAACTGTCCTGTATTCTTTATAGAGATGTAAAGACCCACTTTTATCTATAAATGATTTATCGCCAGATATATTAGTGGTGCAGATATCATAACAAAGAGCCTGTGTGAAAAATGATCTGTATTTTCCCAATCCTGTAGGTCGATGAATAGATGCAAAGTGATTTTTATGATCAGTTCCACCAGCCTCACAGGGAACTCTACAGAAAGGACATTGCTTCCCACATCCAAAAATTCTCTTAAAAAATTCATCAACTGGTTTTACCACAACATTGGAGAAAATAGTTTCCTTGTCCACTGCTTTCATCTCAAATATGATTCCAGCTTCAGTGTCACTAAGAGATTTCTCGAGATTTTCAACAAATACTTTTATATTTGCCTCATCTTTCAGGCAAAACAGATCCATATCATCTGATAACACTAGATCAGTCCTCAGTCCTTTCTTAAGGTGCTCAAGGAAATCAGAGACTTTCTGAAACTGAAAGGTCCTTGGCTCATTTAGGAATCTTTTTACGTTCTTTGTGATATTAGAAAGAATAATCGACTGCAGATGGTGGAAGTCACATTTTTCTAAAATACAGTTATCTATCCATTTTTTGACAAACGTTTCATAATCACTTATGTATTCTAAGTAGTCAGAAAAATTACTCTTTTCTAGAAGAGTTTTCATCACAGTGAACTGGAAGTATCCTCTTGTTTTATAATGATTGGATTCACTGTTCTCTAGAATGTGATCAACTATTTCATATCCAAGTTTTCGGTTTAGTTGCTCAATCAGAGCTGGTTTCAACCAGAAATCACAGAAATGTTTTGCTCGCTCCCAGCTTTCATCTTTCTCCAGAAATAGATACTGAAAACTCTTACAATATTTTGGTTTCATCTCTCCAAGACAAATCAGAGGATCATTCTTCTTGACAAACTCCTTATGCATCTGTTGAAAATCACCAACTGCATTACCCAAAATAAAGAGTTTCAGATCCAGCTCAGTATCAGATGTGATCTGAAAATCTTTCTTTCCATCACACACTAAATTAATCAGATGTAGTAGTTCCAATCCATATGTTTCATCATAGTCAGATTCTGATTTTAGCTTACCCTTTATATACTCAGAACATATGTCTGAAAGGGACTTAATAAATACTTCTAGTTCGTCAGAACTATAAACACTACTCCCAAAAATTGTTTTCGTTATTTTTTTATAAAAACTTTTCACCTTATTTTCATGTACATGCAACATTTCCTGCTTTGGAAGTTTGTTTATGTTGTTCAGTCTTTGATTGATACAGGAACCTTTTGATGTCATATCTCTTTTCAGTAATGTAAGAAGTTCAAGTTCAACATTAGGTTCTGGAAGGGCGGTAACATTTAACTTTGCTATAATATTTGTCCACATTACCTCAAATTCTTCTTCAAGTATTTTTTCATCAGGTTTATATTTTTGTTCCCTAAACTTCATCACAAGACTGGCGACCTTTTTATCAATAACTTCTTTGTATGCACTGATAATATTTTTTACCTTTAAGTTCTCTTTATGGATGCGAATAGCCTCATCACATTTGCTAATAGATGATGATTCCAGCTTCTTCCTAAGGCAACTCGCACTAGTTAAAAATTCGGCTTTGTACCTCTCTATTAGACTTGCATCTTTGTTTTCACTTGAAAAATATTTCTCTAATTCTGCCTGCATGTTCACCTCCTCATTGCCAAGGATAACATATGCTGCACATTTACATTGTGCTGCTTCACTATCCACTGTCTGTGCATTTTGATTCTTGATCACTGTTTCAGTCTCTGCTAGCCAATTATGCATTGACTTAGTGAACTTCCACTCTAGTTCTGAGTATTTCTTAGCCAGTTGGTTGTAGGCATTGGCTACTAAGCTGTTTCTAAAGCTGAAAATGAAGTTTTCATATTTCACAGCATTCCACAGACTTTCTATCCACTCCATGAAGTCACCAATTTTGTGCCCCTTATTCTTCATAGATTCAATTAAATATGCTTTAAGCTCACAGATAGTTTCACTGTAAGCAACATTTACAGATGCCATTGGTGGGACTCCATTCCAGAGGCCAGGAATGTAGGAATTGTCTTTCTCTGGATCATATATGATAATATCAGAAAAAGCTGTAAATTTAGTCTTATTCTCCATATTTGCTGCAATTTTGGTCATTTCATTCAGATGTTCCAGAAGTTTGACTCTGTCTCGCCTGTTATTTTCATGAGCAGAAACCTCACTTACATTCTGATGTACAAAATAGCACTTGGGTTTCCTTCCAATCTCTTTCATTCTTAGAAATGCATGGACCACTATCTGCAAAATATCTTTCATCTCAGTTGTATTCTCCATGGCCATGTTTACAATTGTGATGTCACTCAACCCAATGACCAGTGTTGCAAGTTCATTATCATGTTCATAGCTGTTTTCCAGAGAAGTCAATTCTGGAGCTCTCAATCCTTCAGTGTCAATCACCAGAATAAACTCACAGCCCAGCTCTCCTCGAAAATTTTCTCTTACTTTCATTAGTGTCATAAAAGCCCCCCGTGTGCATCGTCCACTAGAGACTGGAAACTGCAGTCCAAACATTGTGTTTAGAAGGGTGGATTTTCCTGTGCTCTGCACCCCCAGTACAGTGATTACCCCCATTCTGCAGCATTTCCCTGTTTTATTGTCCAGTTCATGTAGTACATCCTGTAGCCACTGCAGTGGGATATTAGAAGCATCTCCATCTATCAGCTCCAATGGGAATCCACCCAGTAAGAGATCAGCGGCATATGTTGGCAGTTGAGCAAATTTTCTTTTTTTTGCATTTTCTTCCTTCAACATAAAATGTTCTGCCTCATAAAACTGACCTAATTCTCTCAAAAAATGTTCAATACCCAGGGAACTGTCTGATATTTTCTGATCAAGCTCAGACAGCTGAGTCATACTGGGACTGCTTGACATTTGTTTATACTCAGCTTGTAAAGCAGAGAGGTTATTCATGGCAGATAAATCAAGATAAAATCTAAGCCATTTCAAAAAATAGTGATTTTCAGTATGGTTCCTTTTCTTGATTGAATCAATAAACTTACTAATGCCATTTGGCATTTCACACTGATACTGTTGCTTACGGTTTTCTACACATTGTTTTTGTAGTTCCACTCTGTAACTCTCTCCATGTTTATCACCTTGTTTTTTCATTTGACACATTTCTTTTTCCAGCTCAGCCAGATTTTTCCATAAATTGCCCTGCAGCTTCATTGTTTTCTTCTTGTACTGTGCAACATCTTTTATTTCCTCTGCAATGGCTTTGGCATCTGCCTTTGCATTCTGACATTCTATCCCATTCTCATCTACAGAGATTCCTAGTTTGGAAGCAATTTCTGCCATATCTTCTAAATTCATGAAATTACATCCTTTATTAATAAAATCAACAGCAGTTGCTCGAATTTTCTTTGTGATTATTGCTTCACTAGTTTTACTTTTGAACTGAAGTACAGTAACATTATTGAGATTTGTGCTTTTGACAATTTTACTGTTTGCCTTGACAATAATGACAAAGGTTGTCTTAGAGTTTTTATATTGGGATAAAAAGTCATAGATAGGCTGATCAATATTTTCCACAAAAATAAAAACAGCTGATGAGATCTGTGTTAGAAATGCAAACTGCTTCAAGTTGTCCTCCATGTTTCCATGAAGGTTTGCAAATGCAGCTGGCTCTGAGAAAATATCTGAATTACCTTTACCTGCTGGAAAATACCAGGATATTTCTGTCAGCCCCTCAGATATCTCCCTTGTGACATCAGCACCTTCCATATAGATATGAACAAAAAAATCGTAAGTGGGATGAGTTGAGCTGAGAACTTGATTCAGGATATAAGATTTAGATAATTTACTTTCACCCAATCTAACAAAACTGAATGTTGGCATAGATATCTGAACAAGATGTGCTTGTATGAATCCCTTTGTTTCAGCTAGTGACTGAGGTCTCCATCTTTTTACAATATCTCTCATTCCCCAAAGCATGAAGGTACAGCCTGGGCCATCAACATCAGGGAGCAGCAAAGGGACAGCAAATTGGCACATGGACATTTTCAGTATAATCTCCTGCTGCAAAAAATTGTCACAGCAATGCAGGACAAGACACAGGACATCTAGGGGGTGAACAGAATCAGATGAGTCACAAATGTCATCATCTGAATCATCCAGAAGATCTTCACTCTCATCCTCACTTTTTCTTGCATTTTCATTTAAAGCAATTATTTTACGTATAAAATTCCAGGCTGCAGACTTTCTCTGCCCATCACCAATGTTCTGCAAACATTCTCGATCAACCTGAAGAAAGTCTTGTAATGTTAGATTTTTGGTTTCATATTGATCCATGTGCATTTTCTTCAACAACTCTCTATGTATGAGTTTTTTGTCTGTAGAAAAAAAATGTAAAATATTATTACAAAAATAATACAAATGCTTATTTGCTAATATTGAACAAAGAAACATTAAGTCACACAGAGAAGCTGATTTATTAAAAATCAAGTCCTTTCTTAATTCAAAAAAATGAAAAAATGCTAATATCTTGAATGTGTGCTTATAAAAATCTATTTAAAAAACTGCATCACGTGAAAACATTAAAAAACAACTCAAATGCAATGAAATTCCATGGGTAGCATGCAGGCATTGCATGCAGAAGCAAGATTGAATATTTGACCAAACAAACGGAAAGACTGGGTAGAATTAAAAATCTTGGAATCAATATTCCTATGATAGAATACAACAGTATGATGTATTTATTATGGGGGACAAAGTAAAATGTTCAAATTTCAACAACAAGAAGTTCTATCTTGAAGAAACTGTACTTTTCTTAGCTTTTTTTTACTGGGGCTCACTTATCAACACTGGGTAGATTTTCCCATGGGCAATTACCCATAGCAACCAATCAGTAAATCCAGCTGCAAGTAGGACAATGAATGCAACACTTTTATTGGTTACAGGATAAGAAGTCAGCACTCACCCTCCATAAACAGTCAAAATTCAAGAACACATTGCAAAATAGACAGCACCCAACAGGAATTTTCTTTTATTTCCTTTATTTGAAGGGCTTTGTTTAGAAGAAATACAGCAATGTTTCAGGCTTACATTAGCCTTTCCTCAAACAAAAATTCCTTTTGGGGGCTGTCTATTTTGCAAAGTGTACATGACTTACTGCCCATGGCCAAATGTGTCCAGTGTTGATATGACCCCCTACTGTAATATATATATATATATATATATATATATATACATACATATATATATATATATATATATATATATATATATATAATATATATATATATATATATATATATATATATATATATATATATATATATATATATATATATATAATATATATATATATATATATATATATATAAAGTTCCAGCTGTGGTGCACTCCAGTTAAGCATTCTCTTCATGCCTGGGTGCTATCAAAAAAAGTATAGATAGTAGTTCCCCAAGATTGACACACTCCAGGGCTTCATAATGCAGTTAAGAAAATAAAATTTATTGTCAAAGTTTCGGTCCCATTCTGGGCCTTTCTCAAGCCATTACAAACTTTATATATCTTAATGCTATTGGTAGCACCCTCCGCATTTTATCATTTGATCGATACTGGACTCTGCCACCACACAGGGTGTACAGTCTACTACACATTTGACAAGAACAGAATTTCTTCTCCTGCTTGTTATGGCCGAATTTCTGGAAGCAGCTACGCAGGCAATAGCAGCATCCAATATTGAGAAGTTTACTGATGAAGCAGCAACTCGGATTTTGTTTGCACCACTTGAAGAATCCATGGTGAGTACAGATTCCCCCCTCTCTCTGTACCATAAACTGTTGCAGTTAAAAAAGCGTGAAATAGATCTGATTATCATCACCATAAACAAATCCCTAGAGGTTTTAGGATTAAGAATATCCTGACCATTGTCGGCAATAACCCAGAATTCTGCCGCTGATGGTGCGGCATTCTAAATAAGTGCTCTTTTGACCTCATTCTTTTGGTAGTAGAGGAGGTTGTTATCTTTAAACCAACTTGAAATTCATGCATTTGAGTCCACACACCTGGACACTCTGAGTACTAACACTGAATCTCCGTGGTTGAGCAGCCTTGAGGCTGCCATAAATAAACACAAGACCATTTGGTGCAATTAAAAAATAACAAACTTGAAAAGGTTAAACGTGACTATAGTGATAAACGTGTTTATGGCTGGCTCTCAGGTCTAGACCACCCACGGAGGCCATACAACAGGTCTTGGCGTAGCAAAAAACTACATAACCCTTCTACGGTTGATAGCTTAGACCCCTCTTCAGGCTCTGACAGTGAACCCCTCACACAGGGGTCCACCAATACCAATCAGGTTTTTTCTCCGGTACACACAAGGTCTACAACAAACAGAACAAACTGGGACCCACCCGCCGGGGGGGGTACAAGAGGCACACACAAAAGGCCACCTCGCCCACCAAGGAGGACATAATTTTTAATCTCAACAAAAGACCAATCTCGGTACACAAACACCTGTTATTATCACATGGGCTTTCATTTGTCCCCACCACATTCCCCCGCCCCTTTGACACAGCAGTGGATATCTTTAAATCTAATCGCATCCTCAAACTCAAAGAAGAGTTTGGCGACAGTGGGGACACTATAACTAACAACATTCGCAAGAAAAGCACTTATTTGCCCACATCGACTAATCAGTCTATCATGGGTTACACACGAATGATTGGTACTGAGTTAAATCAGTCCAGATCTAGGGAACCCTTGAGATACAACCTTACTAAATATGAACAGAATGCCTTACAGAATTTGGCCAATGACCCCACTATAGTTATACGTCCTGCAGATAAGGGTGGTGCTATTGTTATCCTTGACCGTAAATACTATATTGCTGAAATTATGTCACAACTCTCAGATAGATCCACATATAGATTGCTGGACAGTGATCCCACAATTCCTTTCAAACATGAGATTGATAAACTTATTGACTCAGCATATGAGTCAAAATACATAAAAAGCACCACAAGGGATTTTTTGAAAGTTGAACACCCAGTCTGTCCAACTCTATACACTCTTCCAAAAATCCACAAGAACGTTAATACCCCACCTGGTCGCCCTATCATATCGGCTAGGGGATCACTGTTGCAACCAATTTCACAATATCTGGACAGTCTATTACCACCTTATCGTTTGTAAAGGACTCGGGTGACCTCATTAAGACCCTCAAACTTCTCCCATACCTACCCGCTGACTGCATATTGGTTACTATGGACGTTAACAGTTTGTACACATTTCCTGCAGGAGTCTGATGACTGGTGATATGTTTCCACACCCCCACACAGGCAAACGCCTTAAGATATGCCACAATGTGACCTGCACCTCTACATATGTCATTTATTTTATTACTTGCCCATGTGGACTATATTAAGTGGGCAAGACTGTCACCTCGTTTAGAGAACGAATGGCTAATCATCGTAGCTCTATTCGAGACGCTGTTGAACGCAACAAATCGGATAAACCTGTAGCCAGATATTTTCTTATACAGGGACATCCACTGGCATCCTTAAGATGTATGATTATTGATCACTGCCCTATTGCCCCACGGGGTGGCAACAGAGATAAAACTTTACTCCAGATGGACAGTAGATTGATTTTTAATCTGGATACAGATTAAAAAGGGTCTGAATGAAAATGAACAGTTTCCGCTGCTTCTTGGGACCATGATCAAAACCATCAACCTTGGGAGGATGTGTCTCACCTCGGTACTGATGTTGATCTCCCAAAGATGACTGCTTCATATACTATTGCCTTTCTCTATTTCTGACTGAACTATCTCTCATTCAGTGTCTAGGGATTTGCACCAACATATTTGGGCACCTTTATCTCACAATATGAACTTCTATTGATGTGAGCCTGGGATTATTAAAATTCACTAGCCCTTGGAACTTTGAAGTATTGCTATGTTATTCAATGAACCTAACTATTTGGGCACTCATGAGTTAAACAACTGAGCAGTACCGCCTTTTGAATCCCTGTACTGTGTCTCCCTAGGTTCTCTGCTTGATCCTCTCACTGCCGTGCTTCTGAGATAAGCCGCACATCCAGTGGTGGAACTACCGGGGGAGCAGGGGGTGTGAGCACCCCCTCTAGTTATGCTACTGCGCACATCACCATGACAATGCGTGCCCCGGACTTACGCACATAACTTTCCTTATGCAGTCGGAATGCAGTAGCGTTGCTATGACAATGTGTCTGCCTTTTCCCCTGACAATAAAATAATGATATTAACAATAGAATAATGAGAACACCCTATTCCATGACGGGTAATGGCTGGTATTTAGGACTATTAATATAAATTAAAGATCAAGACCCCTCGTCCTTGTACTTACAAAGGCCAGACCTAAGGCACAATGACATGCTGACCAAAGAGACTCTGCAGACAGAAGTCAAACAGTGAGATACACAAGTGTTGCTTCAGAACTGCAAACACCCAACCTGTCTCAAACTAGAAGACATAGGTTTTATGGTTTGTGTATATTGGAATCGGGGGAAACATAAAATGATGTAACAGGTATTGCAATATTTACTATAGTAAGCTTACATGCCTTCTAATATAGGAGGAGGGCTTTTGACCATGTATGGTATTTCCCTGTACCCTTTGCGCTTATGGTAAATGTTCTGTAAAAAATGTATAAAAGTTTGTTGTAAGAGTGTCTTTGGGAAGTTCTCCTGTCACACTTAAGTACTATGCTGTGGTGAGATTGTGACAACTTCCTAGGCAAAACTCTTGTCTTGTTTGTCTTTGTCTAATAAATAACCTCACTTATTTGAATAGCCTTTTCTCTGAGTTTTGCTTTTATAAACGACGTCTGAGTAATAAAAATACCAACACCCCCCACTCTGACAGCTTTATTATGTTGTGCAGCTTCCTGGATGGGATTGAAGGCTTTCATTAGCCTGTGTGAAATATATATACATGTCTGCTGTGGCTTTGTATTCTCTCATGGTGATCAATGGTTATATTTGTTTTGGACACTGTATTCACACCACTGATGACGTCACACAAGCCTTTTTGGAGCCATTTCTGGCTTTTAAACTATGGGGGGAGCACTATCTGTTTGTAATGTCTTGAGAAAGGCCCAGAACGGGACCGAAACCTTGACAATAAATTTACTTTTCTAAACTGCATTATGAAGTCCTAGAGTGTGTCAATCTTGGGGAACTACTCTACTATTTCAAGTTTAATCTAGTGTAATTTAGCTAGGGAATAGTCCAAATTCATTCAAATTTAAAAAAATGTGAACTTGAATTTTTAAATTTTTCATGTACTGTCCCTTTAAGCATTCAAATTCGACTATTCGAATTGGTGGACTTTTGAGAAAAAAACATTTAAAAAAAACTCAAATCAAACTGATCGAATTTGATTTGAATTCGGTTTAAATTTGCAGCGCAATCCTTTAACCCATTTTTTAAATTTTACATTTTTTTAAATAAATTTTGATTGGTCATTTTTTTTTCGAATTTCGAGTTTATTTGAGTTGATGGGAGTTTTTAGAAACTCCCATCAACTCAAAATTTGACCCTTGATAAATCTGCCCCTATTTTTCTATAATTAGGTAATGTTTCATCACCACAGAGGGCCATCTTTCTTGGGACAGACACATACCAAAAGTTCTCACATGGCCATAGAGGAATTTTTTCATTAGCGCATTTTTATCCCTCGGGTGTATCTTACATATACAAAGGTAGTTGAGTAACAAGAATATGAGTTACTACAATTTAAATGTTATTAAAATTGACCACATAGACATCAGTGCTAAAAAAGGTAGCCCCCCCCACACACAAGTTATAAAAAACTATTGATGGTCAGGCCCCATTATAAGTAAAAAAAATTGTGGTTCCAGGGCCCCCCATAATTTTTTTTTTAAAAAAATGGTGATCAGGGCCCCTCTACACATTAAAAAAATAATTGGTGATCAGAGCCCCCCTATAAGTTAAAAAAACAATAATTGGTGATCAGGGCCGCCCTATAAGTTAAAAAAAAATAATTGGTGATCAGGGCCCCCCTATAAGTTAAAACAAATAAATGGTGATCAGGGCCCCCCTACACGTAAAAAAATAATTGGTGATCAGGGCCCCCCTATAAGTTAAAAAATAATAATTGGTGATCAGGGCCCCCTACACGTTAAAAAAAATGATTGGTGATCAGGGCCCCCTATAAGTTAAAAAGAAATAATTGGTGATCAGGGCCCCCCTACACATTAAAAAAATTGGTGATCAGGGCCCCCTATAAGTTAAAAAAAGATAATTCGTGATCAGGGCCCCCCTACACGTTAAAAAAAATTGGTGATCATGGCCCCCCTATAAGTAAAAAAAAATAATTGGTGATCAGGGCCCCCCTACACGTTAAAAAACATAATTGGTGATCAGGGCCCCCTATAAGTTAAAAAAAAATAATTGGTGACTAGGGCCCCCCTATAAGTTAAAACAAATAAATGGTGATCAGGGCCCCCCTACACGTAAAAAAATAATTGGTGATCAGGGCCCCCCTATAAGTTAAAAAATAATAATTGGTGATCAGGGCCCCCTACACGTTAAAAAAAATGATTGGTGATCAGGGCCCCCTATAAGTTAAAAAGAAATAATTGGTGATCAGGGCCCCCCTACACATTAAAAAAATTGGTGATCAGGGCCCCCTATAAGTTAAAAAAAGATAATTCGTGATCAGGGCCCCCCTACACGTTAAAAAAAATTGGTGATCATGGCCCCCCTATAAGTAAAAAAAAATAATTGGTGATCAGGGCCCCCCTACACGTTAAAAAACATAATTGGTGATCAGGGCCCCCTATAAGTTAAAAAAAAATAATTGGTGACTAGGGCCCCCCTATAAGTAAAAAAAAAACATTGGCGCCAGGACCCCCCATAAAAGTTGTATACTGCAAGTAACTTATAGGGGGCCCTGATCACCAATTTTTTTTAACATTTAGGGGGGCCCTGATAACCAATTTTTTTTTTACTTATAGGGGGGCCCTGATCACCATAGACTCTCATGTACAGTAAAAAAATGTTTTGAAAATTGTCGCAGAATTGTTGTCCAAAAAAAGTCAGTTGAATGAAATGTGCTTGACAAATTTTTTGCCATTTCACAAAATTTCAGTGAAGCAAAATGGGTCAGATTGCTGTTCCCATTATTTGTTACTGATTAGTAAATACTATGAGAAAAGGTTTTTCATTTTATGAATTTTAGGGTTTCTCTATTTAAAAAAAAAATATAATATGGAAGATGAGCTTACCTTTGTCAGTTCCTGTATTTTGTTCTTTCCGATCATCAACACTGTTCATATCCACATTATCTAAATAACAATAGAATTACAACACTCAATTTTCATTAGCAATACCACTCTTCAAATGAATATTTTTTATACTGTGTATTGGTCCACGTTGACTTTTTTTGTCCCTTTATGATCAGAGCAATTGGCTCTGATTAGTGATGGGTGAATCTGATCAGTTTCACTTTTTTTTTTTTTTTACACCCATTAGAGTCTATGGGCCTCGTTTTTTTTTTTTTTTTTTAATATTTTATTTGATTTTCACGTTAAACAAATGATAACAGTATGACAGCAAATTTTATGCAGATGAAAGACAAGTTATAATCGATAAAATGGCATATAATTATTGGGCCTCATTTTTATGGCGGAACTAGGCGAAAATTTCACTCTGATCATTTTTACCTTGTTCAGTATTCTGCTGGGTGCACTATGAATTTCATAGATGGTGCTTATGCTAATGACACTAATAACACCCAATAATGCCAGTATTTAGTCTCTGTTAGACATTAATGGTAAGCTCCTGTCACTCTGAGAAACAGACTGAAACAAGTCTAAGGTGCCTCCACTGGTGTCTTATTCAGTTTTATTTCACTGTTTGTGTCTAACTCTTAGGGGGTTATTTACTAAAGTCCAAATGCCAAAAAACAAGTTTTTTTTACTATAACATGCAAATTTTTTGAGATTTATTATACCCCGAGGATGGAAAAAGTCTGAATCTGAAAATCTGTATGGGGTGCCGTTTGTCCCAAATACATTCTGTATACAAAACTATCCGTAATACACAGAATGAATGTCTCTCATGTTATATAAGTATTTGTGACCATACACAGAGAAAAAAAATCTACAAAAGACTTATTTCTATTAAAGAATGAAAACAAAATCTGGTTAGTGCACAAAAGGATGTCATTATGTCACAAACTCCATTCTGTACAGTTTAACAAGCAATCTGTCTCACAAATGTATAACCTCCATGTAACGGACGCACTTATCTGGCCTGCTATAGAGGCGCCCTCTAATGTCCCCTGTGCTGCATAGTAATAAACATGAACAAACATTTCCTAAAAGAGCTGCTGTTAAACACTACAGGTTCATAAATGGAAGTTCTTACAAATGGCTGAGAAATATAATGCTGCACTTAAAATGATTGTAGTGAAAGAAAAGTATGCAAAACACAAATATGATCATTTTAGGTGATATGGCTATTCTTATTGTAGTAACCTGCTTGTGTGGCCATTTTGGTTAAGGGCATTCCTGCTGTTTTGCCATTGTCTTATGATTCACTCCTGTTCCTGTTTCCCTCTTCGTGTCTAAGCTGAGAGCAATAATGGGACAGGTCACAAAAGATTCTTAACTGATATATATATATATATATCAGTTAAGAATCTTTAATATGTCACTTAATAGGATATAAACTATCTATTGCTTAAGTCTGGGGTATTGTTTTCCATACTCTTGAGAGTAGTCTCTCCAGACATTGAGCTTTACCTCTCAGATCTCAATTTCAGCTCTTAGCCACATCAGGCTCCATTCTTATAGAGCTCAACCTTTTTTATTCTACACCATACAGTTAGCTGACTTACAATGTGGCAACTCCTCCCTCTTAGTCCTAGGGAAGTGCCATTGTTTGTGTTAGCCCTTAACACAAATGAGAAATATACAACATTGCTTTATTTCCTGCTTTACAATAATGTCCATCGTTACACCTATCTCAAGATTTCACAATATCAGGAAGGATAGAAAAGAACCCCCACTTGATCAGTTAGACTAAGGCAGTCACAATGTAATTTTAACACACTTATTAAATGTCAGTTAAGTTGTAAGCACTTCGATAAACACCACTAATTAGTGCATAAAATTGAATATATCACTTAGTAATAAATGATAAAGTGCTGTGCAATATGTTAATTATAAAGAGCTCTGAAATCCAAAGGATCTATATTACCATAAACCATAAATTCGGACGGAACCCCTTCACACAGATTTATACCCTACCAATATAATCAATAGTATTGTGCCAATTGATTAGGTGCTACCCCAATTGATCACCGATTTCTACATGAATTGTTTATAATCTTATAAATTAAATTGATTTGTATAAAAAAATTACTAAGTTAAGAAGTTTAATTCATTAAATATAAAGTGCTACAGTGCTGTATAAGTTAATACTCATACGTGAATAGTAAGATTAAATTGATTGAAATAAATAGACTGCCCTTTGATAGGATAAAAACTAAAATCAATGCTCAAATTCATGAAAAAAGGAGGAAAGTAAAATAAGAGGAGGTGGAGTTGTCCCAAAACTACTACCTGAATTTTTTTCTATCCCTGGGACACCACAAAGATGGAGAAGGCAGAGTAACCGGGACTGTGGCCTCGTAGTTAACTGAGCCCTAAGCTGGTTTAAGAGGCTAATATACCCTATAAAACCACAATTCCACGGTCTCCTGGGAGTTTAGTATGCAGAGAAGGAGAAGGATCTGAACCGAGCAAGGATTATCTCCACCACCCCCAACAGAGATTGTTTTAGCCAAGGTTTTTAAATATAATTAAAATAGCCAAAGATCAAGGAAAAGAACGCCGACGCGCGTTTCGCAATGTTTGCTTTGTCAAGGCGTAATGAAAATGTTCCCTCAGACGCGTGGTTTAAGTTACTTCCGCGTCCTACGTCACGTGGCTGAGTTATCGCGGGATCTTACCACTTGATCGCACACGCTCACACGCTCCCCCTACACCTATCGCGAGGACCTCCTGGAGTACGTGTGCCTCCCTCCTATTGGCGCCGCCGATGTCATGACCACGCCGTAACTCAGTGTTATATAATACAATAGGACACCCCTGTCATTCACCCTGGTTAGTTTAAGCTTTCTACATGCAGGTATTGCATTTATGATCCTAAATGCAATACCTGCATGTAGAAAGCTTAAACTAACCAGGGTGAATGACAGGGGTGTCCTATTGTATTATATAACACTGAGTTACAGCATATAGTTACACGGTTAATTTAAAGTGACATAATTCTAAGGTCAACTCCTCCATATTACCCATATATCCATATCCATATCCACCAATTATTCTCAGACCAGCACTCCCTGTTGTAAAAATGTAATTATTGCTACATAGTATCTATGCCCGACGTTTTGGTCCAGGGCCGCCATCAGGGGGGGACAGGGGGGACAAGCGTACCAGGCCCGGGCATGAAGGGGGGCCCGGCAGCGCTGCATTTTTTGAAGATCCGGGCCCCCATTACGAGCGCCCGAGCCGCACGTCCTCCCTCTGCGTTGCCGAATGCGGAAGTGCCGAAGCCGATGCGGCGAAAAGACCCGAAGTCACGGAAAAAGCCGAAGTCCCGAAGCGCTGAAAAGACCCGAAGTCACGAAGCGCCGAAAAGACCCGAAGTCACGAAAACAGCCAAAGCCGAAGTCCTGAAGCGGCGCAAAGACCCGAAGTCATGAAAGGAGGCGAAGTTGAAGTACTGAAGCCATGAGTTCAATTCTACTGAACACCAGTTTGTGTATTTTTTTTTTTTTAATCCCCTGGCCACCAATGTATTATTTTAATATTCTATAGGCCCCTGCCACCAATCTTTTTGTAAAACATTTTTTTTTGGGGCCCCAATTTTTTTTTAACTTGTAAGGGGCCCCTTGCCACCAATGTTTTTTTTTTTTAAAAAAAATAATAATTTTGGGGGCCCCAATTTTTTTTAACTTGTAAGGGGGCCCCTGACACTTTTTTTTTCAAAAAACTTTTTTTTTTTTTCAATTTTTTTGGGGCCCCAATTTGTTTTTAACTTATAAGGGGGCCCCTGCCACCATTTTTTTTTTTTTAAAAAATAAAATGTAAAAAAAAATTTTTTTGGGGCCCCAAATTTTTTTAACTTGTAAGGGGGCCCCTGCCACTTTTTTTTTTTCCAAAAAACTTTTTTTTAATTTTTTTTTTGGGGCCCCAATTTGTTTTTAACTTATAAGGAGGCCCCTGCCACAAATGTTTTTTTTTTACATTTATTTTTTGTTGGGGCCCCAAGTTTTTTTTAACTTATAAGGGGGCCCCTGCCACCAATGTTTTTTTAAAAAAACTTTTTTTTTTTACTTTTTTTTTTTTTGGGGCCCCAATTTTTTATAAGGGGGCCCTGACAATCAATAGCTTTTTATAACTTGTGTGGGGGGGTTACTTTTTTAGCGCTGATGTCTGTGTGGTCTTTTAACTGCGATGTGGAGTGGGCGGCATATGGGGTGGAGCTTGGTCGTCAGTGTGGGCGGGGCCCAGGGGGCCCCAAAAATTTTGTTGTACGGGGCCCCGTGATTTCTAATGGCGGCCCTGTTTTGGTCCCTATTGGGACCTTTTTCAAGGATAAAAAGGATGAATCCCTGAAATAGGGACCGAAATGTCGGGCATAGATACTATGTAACAATAAATAATTAAATTTTTACAATAGGGAGTGCTGGTCTGAGAATAATTGGTGGATATGGATATGGATATATGGGTAATATGGAGGAGTTGACCTTAGAATTATGTCACTTTAAATTAACCGTGTAACTATATGCTTTGCAAAGGTCGGTAACTGAGTCTCTATGGGGTTATTTGTGAAGCTGAATACAAGGTACAAAGTGCAACAAAGGCACAATCCACCTGTGTGCAAATTATTACAGGTCTCTCCACCCTGTTTTAGAGCACAGAGACCTTTTGCTTCTGCCAAATATACAGCTCAGTATTGATGAGACCAAGGTGGGAAGAGGTATCCCCCCTCTCTTCTTAACCCAATTTGCCCACTAACGACAGGGTGATAAGGGAAGATTGTATCATACTTACCGTGATCTTCCTTTCCTGGACACTCCATGTCATACTTACCGGGATAGCCCCGCCCCAGTGCTCCCATCAGAAGGACCCTCCCCAAAGCTTTAAAAGCCCAACCCCACCCCCCAGTCCGGTGTCTCGTAATAAGCTTCTAGAAACTACCGAAAAAGGGATGGGAAACCTGACATGGAGTGTCCAGGAAAGGAAGATCACGGTAAGTATGATACAATCTTCCTTTTCCTGGACACTCCATGTCATACTTACCGGGACTTAGCAAGCTAATATCCCAATGGGAGGGAATTTGTTACACATAAGGAAGTGGCCGAGTATAATCTATACCAGATAAAACTCAGAAGAATGAAACCCCCAAAGGTGGACCAAAATCACCTTGTGGAAATCTGTGAACTCTATTTTCAGAGGAAATGGACTGGAAGAGAATAAAGGAAATAGTACTCCTTAAAGGAACCCACACCAAAGTAATGATACCGAGTGTGAAACCAGCATGACAATTACATTTAAAAAGAGAGAACTCTCTCTTAATTAAATAGAAGCGGATAGGAACCCAGAGTAACACTTCTACATAGTCTTACTCCTACTACATACCAGCACGTTTATTCCAACCGCATAACATCCACAAGAGGACTCTTGGAAATGGCTCAAAAGCATGGTACCTGCAAAAGAGGATTTAGTAGGGGGAAGGAAAAATACCATCACTAGTATTCTACATGACCCCGCTCTGTATGACACTACCGGTACATGGCATCACCTAGTGTAGTTCCCCGGCTCTTTAATACTAAGGAACCTGTATTTATTCTAGACCATAACCAATACACCTCTCAATGAGAGGTCCATAGAATGACTTATGGAGAAGGAGTGCTGCCAATGTGGGAATACCTTACCTGCCCTGTGAGGTATCTAGAAGCATTCTGCAGTCTGTACAGATTGAAATTGTTTTTTATCTTTAGCTCATGATCCAACACCAAACAAGACTGGATAGTATTAAAGATCAGCGTGCCCTGGAGTAGACCAGGTAAAAGAAATGCCTGCAGATATGCATAACCTTGCTATGATACAGTCCTCGAGCCTTCACAGATGTGACCTGTACATAGCTGGAGTTATTGTACCCCATAGATTGGGCCTATAAACAATCTGTATGGCCTGCTCCCATGAGTTTACCATGTAGGAAGAAATTTGAATGACTCAAGGAAGTATTACAACCAACAATACTGCTAGAGATTGGTTATTCTCAAATCCCTGGACATGGACAGTACCATCCTTAAGTGTTCAAGATTAAAATTAATCTAGGTATGGAGATATAATTATTTACCTATTATTCTGCAATGGAACTCCCCTACTAACCATACTAGCATGTCCAAGCCTGTTGGCAAGAGATGCAATAACCAGGACCTTGCCTAAGGCTGATACTGCAGCCTTGGTCTAAAAGGATAAAGTGTATAAGACCCTTTTTATAGCTTGATGTTAAGCCCTCTGATACTTACCTCAACTAGCCAGGCCAGTCTATGGTGGTGTAAAAGGCTAAACCCAGAGTAACATAGACCTTTAGAAAAACCAGCATGCCAAGATTGCATGCTTCCTGTCCACCATATGGATTAACATTACAGAATAGCCTGTTATAACGAACCTGTGGATCAAAACTTTTAGCTATAACTGAATTGATGGAGAATACCTAATTTTACAGCCAGCTTTATATGGTACCCATTAATATAATATGTCCCATGAATATATAGTCCGAGAGCTGACCCCTATTGTATTGGAGACAAACTAAATAGGTCTGTATTATAAAATACCTCATTGCAAAGCTCTAAAACCCTGTGGCAGTAGTGAATACAGTATACAGTATGTGATTTAACCAAACATTTGCACTGACTGATGCACCCACTGTCTTCCAGACTGAGACCAGATAAGTTGCACCCCTGTAACCAAGAAAGAGATCCTGATGAATATCATACTAGTTTTATAAATAGACCTTGATTTATCATTGGAATATACAGAACACTTATCTTGCCTGATATCCAGCTGTGGCGATATTAGAATCCTTGTTAAATGAATATATGACTGTATACATGTCTACGTCCATTTAGCCCCAGGCCAATCCTATCGCAGAAGCAGGATACGTATTTATCTTATTTTCTTAATCAGCAGGAAAAAGTCCAGTCGTAAAACCTAGATTCTAATTAGTGAGATCCTTAAGACTGATAACTATTCCAACAGCCTATAGTTGAATGTAAGCAAATATATGGACCACGTCGACTTCAAAAGTTGTGGTCTACAAGTTCATGTTATAATACAGCCATTGTATAATATCTACCTGCTGTTTGACTATTGCATAACACCCATATGCAGTATAGTCGTATACCTTTAAACCAGAATTGGCCACTACTCTCACACCATCTTTGTAACGGTGCATAATCCTATATATTACATAGCATTTATATGAATCAGAATTGGCCTTAGCCAATCCATTTAGACAAGATACATGTCTACATCAGTTACCACCTTTACTGTATCTGTAACCCATATACCGATTGTGGCATACTTACCGGGACACAGTCCCCTAAGCCCTTATGGACTGCTGTAAATAAGGGTATAATACTTATCTGCAACACAGCTGACGTACTTAATTAAGTTCATAATACCTATATCTGACTTGGCTAGTGCCTTTAAGTCAGTCTTGGCTGCTGTTATCAGCAAGCATACGTTACCCTATTGGCTTATTTGCAAGAGTAATCCATGCTTATAACCTAAATCAAAGTTACTTGAAACAGACATGACCCAGGGATACTGGAGCCTTAACTTGTGTTACCATGCTTACATACAAACCTGAAGGTTATATAGGCACCCTCCGGAAATGCCTAGAACCTTACCACACCCATTACTCATCAGTTTAACATTTACCTTCAGTTTGGTTGTTCTATTGATTGGTGTCCAAACCAGAGAGATGTATAGCATGTACATTTACTTTAGTTATAACCTTAGTAAGCACCAAAGCCACTGAAATGTTTAAGCATATACATACAGTAAGGTTATAGTAGTGACCAGTGGCTGGCCCAATTAATGTATGACATGTGCATTAGTATGTGGTTATTATAGCCAGCTCCGAACCACTGATGTTACCCCGTCTACATTCAGTTTGGTGTAATATTAAAAAGTGCCTATACCAAAAATGTCTAACATGTACATTCATATTTGGTTATTAAAACCAGCTCTGGAACCACTAAAAAGTTTCCACATATGCAGTCAGTTTGGTTACCACATAATGCAGTGACAGGCCCAGAAATGTATAACATATGCATTTATATTTGGTTATTCAAGCTAGCTCTAGAATCACCGAAATGTTTCACATATACAGTCAGATTGGTTACTGCCTTATGCAGTGACCGGCCCATAAATGTATAACATATGCATTTGTATTTGGTTATTAAAGTCAGTTCTAAAATCACTGAAATGTTTCCACATATACAGTCAGTTTGATTACTAGAAAATGCAGTGATAGACCCATAAATGTAGAACATATGCCTTTGTATTTGATTATTCAAGCCAGCTCTAGAATCACTGAAATGTTTCCACATATACAGTCAGTTTGGTTACTGCCTTATGCAGTGATAGGCCCATAAATGTATAACATATGCATTTGTATTTGGTTATTAAAGCCAGCTCTAGAATCACTGAAATGTTTCCACATATACAGTCAGTTTGGTTGCAATATTCAGTAGTGCCAGGACTAGGAATTCCTACATAATGCAGACAGAGCATTCTGCCCAAGAATAAAGAGGCCCCTTTCTCTGGCTGCCCATCCCAGCTAGCCAGTATCCACATGCTCACACATATACACACGCATATACATACATATATAAACACATATATATACTGGCTAAACAGTTTACTTCCTTCCATACAGCAATGTCTAAGCTTCTAAGCTAGCTAAATCAGAAGCAGAGTAGAAGAAGTACATGTTAATTTAGTTCACAAACCTATACTATAAAGGAAGAGTTGTAACACAGAACCTTACCTGATGTTTCAGATAATCAATCTAAGCTGCTAAGGGAGGGGGTGGGAGGGGATCTACCTGTTCATTAACTGAACCTGAACACTGACCTCCAGACTAATTACCCAATTACCTGCAGCTGCTGTTAACCGAACCTGCAGATCAACATAGTATTCTCAGCGCTCAAATAAGAAGGCTAACATTGTATTTGCAACATTCACATAACATATAGACAAGTCTTGCCTTAATGCTGCTTTCAGACCCTGCAGATCATCATTGCATAGAACTGCTCTCAGCACGTAGAAACAGTATTGCATTATCACTGCATTGCATTATCATTGCTCATTGAACGTATATATCAGCCTTGCAGCTGCACAGTTCTTCCAATGGCCAACATGGCTCATACTTTTTTAAGAGTTAGGAGACTCTGGAACAAGGTGGCATTCTCATCTTAAATTTAGCTTTAACTGCCAGTAGATTTAAGACCTCAGGGTTTTCTTTTATTTAACCCCGGAAGCTGCCAATTACCTCAACCTTGGGAAAGTCTTTTGAGGGAGGCAGCTGGCTCTGACACCTAAATTCCTCCAGAAGAAAAAAATAATACCCCCATGTGGGGGAAAAAAGAGAAGGAGGCCATAAGGTTCAGGCCGCTAACTAAATATTTGTTATCAGAATAACGTACCTAACTGCCACCTCCCTCTCCCATCCGTAAAAATCATAAAGGGTGTATGAGCCATATAACCCAATGCCGCTGGACGCTTTTTAGACATGCCCAGGTAGGCATACGGATGGGGGGACATAGCACTTGCCACAGACCTTGATGTAATCAGGCTGGAGGGCACATGGATCAAGGAAAGCAATGATATTAGCCACAGTAAAAACTGTGCCTACCTGATCCAGATGTTTAAACACTGAAGATTCCACCTGAGGTAATGTGCTTAGGGGTAAAAGATCACCAGGACCAACCCCGAGTCCCTAGGACGCTAACAGCAGCCCTACTGCTTCCCCAAGGTTAAAAAGAAAACTTGCTTCTAACAGGAGCAAAAAAAAAAACTGAAGCAGAAGGAAAAAAGACACCGGACTGGGGGGTGGGGTTGGGCTTTTAAAGCTTTGGGGAGGGTCCTTCTGATGGGAGCACTGGGGCGGGGCTATCCCGGTAAGTATGACATGGAGTGTCCAGGAAATCAGGTTTGAACGTTCGACCCAGACCCGGACTGGGAGTAAAAAGCAGCCCGGGCAAAAAAAAATGAATGCAGCCCACATGTAAACACACAATGCTCTTGTACTCAGCCACACTTATAAATTGGGTTAAAACATATATATTGGTGTCCACTTCTAGGGTCTATTCACCCTCCATGTATGCAGATAAAAATGATCCTCAAAATAACTGTGATATACTGGCATAAATGATATAATTCATAAGTGCAGTTCCTATATAAATCAATTAATGGCTTGAAAATTTAAGTAAAGGTCCCAATTGCTGTTATGGTGCAACTTAGCATCTGTTAATAAAACAGCCCCAGTGTGTTTATTAAAAGCAAGGCACTAGAAGCAATTTCAATAATAAAATCTGCCAATAAATCTATGCATCATACAGATAAATTCATTAAAAAACTAAAAACTTGGCTGCTGGGGACTGGGGTGTGTGACCTCCATTTTAAAGCTGAAAGAGACAGAAGAAGCAAATAATGTAATAAATTACAAAAAAAAAAATATGAAGACTCGTTGCTAGAGACAGAAAAATGTTTTATAAAACTATGAAACAGATAAACAATAATTAAAGTTGTTATTGGGCATTCTATAACATACTAAAAGTTGCTGGTCACCTGTCTCCTTTAATTGGTTCTCTATTTAATGTGCATTCTGTGCTTTTCATTTCTTCTCTTTATTTATCTTTGTGTTCCTTCATTAATCATATGCCTTGTTTAGCCCCAACATTTTTCTTCCATTTTCTTTTACAAATATGCAACTTTCTTCTCACCCCACTTAAGTCCCATTTACCCCTTGCTGTCATTCTCCCTGCTGACTCAGTCAATAAAATATGCTGGCCACAGCTTTAAGGGTGAGGGCACCGGGGCAGATTCGGGGAGATTAGTCACCCCGCGACAAATCGCCTATTCTTCGGGGCAACAATCTCCCCAAACTGCCCTCCCCTACCTTCCCATTCGCTAGAATGAAAAATCGCCAGCGGGAAGGCAATAGCGGCGCTTCGTTTTCCGAAGTCGCCCGAAGTTTCCTCAAGAGAAAACTTTGGGCGACTTCGGAAAACAAATTGATTTTTCATTCTAGCCGGCAGGAAGGTAGGGGAAGGCAGTTCGGGGAGATTGTCGCCCCGAAGAAGAGGCGATTTGTCGCCGGGGCGACTAACCCCCCCCCAAATCTGCCCATCTGCCCTTCGTTGTCTGAAGTGGCCCAAAGTTGCCTCACGAGGAAACTTTGCGCGACTTCGGAATAGGCAGCCGATTTTTCATTAAAGCCGGTGGAAGACAGGGGGAAGCCATTCGGGGAGATTAGTCACCCCAAAGAAGAGGCCATTAGTCGCCAGGCGACTAAATCTCCCCGAATTGCCAGGTGTGCCCTAACCCTAAAGCTGGTTAAATATATCTTATCTAGTAAGGAGGACTCCTCTTCCTAAAACTGTGCTGTGTGCACCATGCAGAGGTTCAAAGTTAGAATCTAAATCGAGGGTGGGATGGCACACGGATCGTTGTTTTCCGAAGTCTAGATTCTAGCTGGCAGGGAGGCAGTTTGGGGAGATCAGTTGCCTGAAGAAAAGGCGATTTGTCGCCGGACGACTAATCTCCCTGAATCTTCTCGTCTGTCTCTGCCCTTAGGGAGAATGCTATTAAAATCAGGCAGCTGCATGTGGAAAGGTCCCCCCTCCCATTCCGATGCCAATGCACAGTCCCTAGCGCTATGCAGATATTATGATGAACTGTGAGGCTGGGGTGCGTCAAATAGGGTCCAGGAGCTGAGCGTTTAGGGGATTAGGCAGATCATAGATCATAGTAGGCTGAGAGATTACAGGCAAGTGGTGGCATAGTCCCTGACCGACGAGTTTAAATGCACAAAGTGGCCCATTCCACCGGAAAGTGGAGCGGCCCTTCGGGCAGTTGCCAAAACGGATTGCCAGTCCAGGCCTGGTTCGGCCCCAGTGCCAAACAATTGGATCACAACAAAGAGAATGGGCGCCAACAGGTTGTAGGACCGCATCAACTAGCCTGCCTGAGTGATATCTGGATGATTTTTGGCCTGATATTGATGGGGGTCACATTTGGCTGCATACATGGGCTGATGATCTTAATAATTGATATCGGCAGCTTTAATCTGCCCGGGTATGGCCACCTTTAGGTGAGCACTTTGGCACTTGCACCTCAGAATAAAATAAATTACCTGTTTTGTCTCTTTTTTTCTGTTTTTCAAAACACATCAGTTAATAGTGCTGCTCCAGCAGACTTCGACATTCGTTTTTCAAAAGAGCAAACTTTTTTTTTTATATTTAATTTTGAAATCTGACATTGGGGTTAGACATACTGTCAGTTTCCCAGGGCCTATGATTAAGTGTTTATGACACAAAACGCGTAAGGCTGTGGACACAATAAACTTTCTTCACTTTGAACTTACGCCTGGTGGAAGTTTGCCTTCATTGAGTTCCTGCTCCCAATTGGTTTTTCGGTTTGTCCGCTCCCCGTGCTGAGGGGCGGTGCACCTGGGCCACTTCCCCCGTGTGGTGAGTAATCATTTTACTGTTTGGAGACGCTATAATTACAGATGAATTTCCCAGGTGACCCAGTCATGTGACTTGTGCTCTGATAAACTTTAGTAACTCTTTACTGCAAGTTGGAGTGATATCAACTCCTCCCTCTCACCCCAGCAGCCTAACAACAGAACAATGGTAAGGTAACCAGATAGCAGCTCCCGAATACAAGAGAGGGTGTTCTCTGTTTGCTGTGTTTTCTCCCAGGCCCTTGCAGGTCTGGGAGGTAAGTTAAACCTTGGGAACCTCCCTTTTTTTCATGTCCTTTTTTATGAAACTCATTTCCCCATGGTTGATTTTTCCTTGAAACATGGGGAAAAAAGGAGTTTTGGCCTCTGGTGGTGTATAGAGGACCCGGCTGGGTGCAGGCAGGAGGGCTGCTGAATCCAACATGGCTGTTGCTGAAGAACATGCTGCTGGAAGGAGAGTGAGACAAGCAAAGGCAAAGAATGTTGGTGCTGCTGAAATGGACTCTGTGACTAGCAGTGATGTGGCGAGCCTTAGACCTGACAGGGTGTCTGAGCAGGGAGCTGATGCTGGAGGAGTTTCTATGGGGAGCTGCAGAGCTGCAGTAGAAATGCTCCCACAAAGAAACACAAGTCACGCTGGGAGTAGGGTTGCCACCTTTTGCATATTTTTTTTCCGGCTGGTGGGGGGGGGTACAAAAAGGGGCATGGTGTGACGTCAAAGGGGGGGCGGGTTGTTTCGCAAAGGGGCGGGGCCACGGCCAGGACAAAAACCGAAGGACAAGCTAAGTTTACAGTGGATGGGCCGAGGTGGTCTTCTTAAGGGTATTACAAATTTACCAGTAGCTACATTGCCGGTAAATTTGTAATACTGGCCTTGGCAGGTGTTTTACCGGCTAGGCCGGTAAAATACCGGCCGGGTGGCAACCCTGTTCACATACACCAGTCTCCTGATAGCAGCCACCCTTCACTCCCCTTTTAGCAATTTCAGGTTTCTTTAGTCAGAGCCCCCTGCTTGGCCTCCAAGCACTTTAACTCCTTCAGTTCTGTGATAATCTTTTCATATTAAATTTTTGCGGGTGGCAACCCTAGCGAGGGGTGTCAGAGAAAGGCCTGGAAACCAGGGAGCTGTGGCCCAAGAGCAGGATCCAGCTCACATGTCGCAGTGGAGGCAGCAGAAAGCGATTGGCAAAGCAGCAGTGAGAGCAGTGGCGTAAATACCAGGGGTGCAGGGGGAGCGATCGCACCCGGGCCCGCACCCAATGGAGGCCCGCCAGAGCTGCGATAAATCTTATCGTAGGTGGCACAGCAGGGGTTTTTTTTGGCATGCATTGCGGCAGCTCCCTAGTCACTGACGCAAACATTTGGAGAGAGGAGCTAGAGTACACATCCTGCTGCAGCTGCTGCTCTGGAAGCAGTTGGGATCTGTATGGGATCGGTATCTCTAGGGCCTATTGGGCCCCACGCCCGGGGGGGCCCCTCACGCACAACAAGAGTCGGAACCATTTCTACTGACTACTCACAAACAGCAGAGAGCAATCAGCAGGACTGGATAGGGCAGAAAAAACTTCTCTGAAAGTAGTAAAGCCCCAATTCCGCAGCTCGAGAAAGTGATAGGCTACAGCGTGAACTATGAACCTTACCCCAGCCTATTGTATTTCTGCAAAGACGATCCGGGGCTTAAATGCTTTAAGCATGAATCAACTAATCAACTGATATGCTAGAGGCTGCCAGCAGCACGGGTCTGTTCATTAACCCCTCTCCTCCAACACATTTCACTTTCCAACACAGACGATCATAGGAAGGGGGGCAAGATAGCTATGGAGGGGTGAGAAAGGAGAAAATTAGTTCATACTTACCGAAATTTTCTTTTCCTGGCCATCCTCCCCGTCAGCATAAAATACACGAATGGGTTAATCTCCTGCTGCTTCCCAGCCTGGACAGAAGAACATGTTAATTTCCTTAGCCATAAAGCCCAACCCCCTTCTGACTCAATCAGTCTCTTTATAAAGCAAACAAAGAAACAAAAAAAGGGTGGGTATGCTGACGGGGAGGATGGCCAGGAAAAGAAAATTTCGGTAAGTATGAACTAATTTTCTCCTTTCCTGGCCATCCTCCGTCAGCATAAAATAAACGAATGGGTCATACCCAAGCAATCAAATAAAGGGAGGGAGACAATGATGCTTAATTTCTTTTATATGCAGAACAAAGAATAGATTGCCCAAACTGGGCTTGAGCTGAAGACATGACATCTAATCTGTAATGCCTTATAAACGTGTTGGGAGTGACCCAAGTCGCAGCCCTGCAGATTTCCTCAGACGAAATTCCTGCCTCTGCTGCCCAAGAGGCGGCCATGCCACGTGTAGAATGTGCCTTAACTCCTCCAGGCAAAGAACTGCCCTGCTCCTTGTAAGCTGAAGCTATGGCCTTGACTATCCAGGAACTTAACGTAGATTTAGAAGCTTGCTCCCCCTTTCTCTTTCCTGCTGGAATGATAAACAACATCCTTGATTTCCTGATGCTTTCCGTTCTCTTGATGTAAACCTCTAAGCATCTTTTAACATCCAGTGTTGAATCCTTCTCTTGAGAAGATATGGGAGGCTCAAAAGCTGGTAGGACAATAGGCTCATTGATATGAAATTTAGTTACAACCTTAGGAAGGAAACTTAGAACTGGCCTAAGAATCACCTTCTTTTCATGAAAGATGGTAAAAGGAGGATCCACAGAAAGGGCTTGAAGCTCGGAGATCCTTCTTGCTGATGTAATGGCCACTAGAAAAAAGGTTTTTAAAGTGAGTAACCACAAAGGTGCTTGTTCCAGAGGTTCAAAAGGCTCATTAGATAGGGCTTCCAATACTAGTGGAAGATCCCAGGTTGGAGAGACAGGCTTGGTTGGAGGTCGAATTCTAAGTACACCTTGGAAGAATCTTTCCACCAATGGATCCTTGGCATATCTTACTCCTAAGACTGCAGATAAAGCAGAAGTGTGACCCTTCAAAGTGCTGAGACTTAAACCCTTTTGAAGTCCTTGCTGGAGGAACTCCAAGACGTCCGCCACAGATGGTGTTAAGGGGTTAAGCTGCCTATCTGAAGCCCAGGTAGAAAAGGTTTCCCAAACCTTATGATATTTAGCATTGGTGTTGCTTTTCCTAGCTTTAATCAGGGTCTCTATTACTGAATCTGAACAGCCTACTTCTTTTAGGATCTTCCTCTCAACCTCCAGGCCATCAGCTTGAGACTGGATGGATCGGGATGTTTCCACCTGCCCTGGAGAAGAAGGTCTCTGGTTTGAGGGAGCAACAAGGGTTCCGCTACTAACATCCGTCTGAGGAGTGGGTACCAGGGTCTCCTGGGCCAATCCGGGAGAATAGCAATCACTTCCATATTCGAGGTCAGGACCTTCCGCAAGACTCTCATTACTATTGGTATTGGAGGAAAAACATAGGCAAACAGACCCTCCCAATTCTGGGAGAGAGCATCCACCGCTGCAGCTCCTGGACAGGGGGCTCTGGAGAAGAAATTCTTCAGCTTGGCATTCTGCTCTGTCGCCATCAGATCTACTTCCGGACAACCCCAAAGAGATGTTATCCAAGCAAAGACCTCTTGATTTAGTTCCCACTCCCCCTTCGGTAAGTGCTGACGACTCAAGTAGTCTGCTTTCGAGTTTTGAACTCCAGGAATATGCTGGGCTGTCAAGTCCTGAAGATGAATCTGAGCCCACTCCATAATTGGTGTTGTCTCTCTGAGTAGAGATCTGCTCCTTGTTCCACCCTGTCCTCTGATGTATGCTACAGCCGCAGCATTGTCCGTCCTGACCTTTACAAAGGATCCTAGGAGAGTTTCCTTGAAGGACACTAGAGCTTGAAGGATAGCTCCAAGACGTTGGAAGGGACTGTGGATTGATCTTCCTGCCAAACTCCTTGTGCAAAGATATCTAGAAGGTGAGCTCCCCAGCCCGACCCGGAGGCATCCGTGAATACTTCTATCCATGGTGGCTCCTCCAAAGGAAAACCCTTCCTGAGATTGCTTGGAACCTTCCACCAAGCGAGGTGCTTCTTGCACTCTTGAGTGATCCGAATTGTCTGAGACCAATTCTGAACAATTGGATTCCATTGCCTGAGAAAAGATAATTGGACAGGTAATTATCCTATATACAAAAGAGGACTTATCCCCCTATCCCGTTGCACTGTGGAAAATTAGACACAATGTATTACAGTAAAAAGCAATATTTATTAATAACCATGCTAGTGAAACAAATTAAAACATAATTAAAAAAACCAACAGCGCTGCTGGAAACAAAAAACGGGGAATACCCTGATGTTAATTAGTGATCACTATTTTTTATACTGGTTGAAAAACCTTGCGTAGGTAAAAAAATGTGGTTGGAGCAGTATAGATAGTTTGGTAAAGCGTATTAGATGTGAACTCCCGGCAGAAACCACATTAAGGGCATGTGTGCCAAAATGTCCCTTCTTCTCTGTATAAGAACTATATCCCAAGCAGGGTAGGGGCTGGCTCCCCTTGCAAGTCCCTCAGGGGAAGCCCCTTGAGCCGAGGTTAAATGCAGGGTAAGTAAGGAGTTAGCTGTAGCAAACGCTGTATCCAATGTAGTAGCCTAAAGGCTATATATGCAGAACCCCAGTTCAGTATGCCAGCAAAAGGTTTCCTATACTTGCCCTTGTGTGGATATCGTCCGTGGTGTGGAACGCTCACAAATATCCGTCAGATCATCCCCGGGATAAAAACTGCATCCAATCCGCAAGGGAAAAACACCGCTTTGAGCCCTAGCAGCGCCGAACTACTCGACAGCTGTTTCGCCACGAAAGTGGCTTTGTCAAGAGATCAAGCGTCGGAAATCAAGTGGGGCTTTAAACATCTCATCACGTGATCAGTCCTCTCGCTGTGTCATTGCAATTATGTTGTAGACTGCACTTGTTAGACAAAGTTCATTGTGAGAATCAGATCCACATGCTACTCAGCTGTTGCATTTTGTTCAGAGTTGAATTTGTATCCAGAAATGCCTGGAAACATCATTTCACTTCAATTGCTGTTTGCACTGTTGGAAGTGCGCTGAAATAACATTAGTTATATCTCTGTGATCCATAAATGCTAGAGGGACAGTACGTGATTGCTATACATTCACTGCATGGTATTATATCCTAAAGATTGACATATAATAACATTAGTAATTGAAATAAAAATTATTATTTTTGTTGTTTATAATAATTTTTATTTCAATTACTAATGTTATTATATGTCAATCTTTAGGATATAATACCATGCAGTGAATGTATAGCAATCACGTACTGTCCCTCTAGCATTTATGGATCACAGAGATATAACTAATGTTATTTCAGCGCACTTCCAACAGTGCAAACAGCAATTGAAGTGAAATGATGTTTCCAGGCATTTCTGGATACAAATTCAACTCTGAACAAAATGCAACAGCTGAGTAGCATGTGGATCTGATTCTCACAATGAACTTTGTCTAACAAGTGCAGTCTACAACATAATTGCAATGACACAGCGAGAGGACTGATCACGTGATGAGATGTTTAAAGCCCCACTTGATTTCCGACGCTTGATCTCTTGACAAAGCCACTTTCGTGGCGAAACAGCTGTCGAGTAGTTCGGCGCTGCTAGGGCTCAAAGCGGTGTTTTTCCCTTGCGGATTGGATGCAGTTTTTATCCCGGGGATGATCTGACGGATATTTGTGAGCGTTCCACACCACGGACGATATCCACACAAGGGCAAGTATAGGAAACCTTTTGCTGGCATACTGAACTGGGGTTCTGCATATATAGCCTTTAGGCTACTACATTGGATACAGCGTTTGCTACAGCTAACTCCTTACTTACCCTGCATTTAACCTCGGCTCAAGGGGCTTCCCCTGAGGGACTTGCAAGGGGAGCCAGCCCCTACCCTGCTTGGGATATAGTTCTTATACAGAGAAGAAGGGACATTTTGGCACACATGCCCTTAATGTGGTTTCTGCCGGGAGTTCACATCTAATACGCTTTACCAAACTATCTATACTGCTCCAACCACATTTTTTTACCTACGCAAGGTTTTTCAACCAGTATAAAAAATAGTGATCACTAATTAACATCAGGGTATTCCCCGTTTTTTGTTTCCAGCAGCGCTGTTGGTTTTTTTAATTATGTTTTAATTTGTTTCACTAGCATGGTTATTAATAAATATTGCTTTTTACTGTAATACATTGTGTCTAATTTTCCACAGTGCAACGGGATAGGGGGATAAGTCCTCTTTTGTATATAGGATAATTGCTTTAAATGTGGCGGACACCCCTCCCCCCTTGCACTGATATATAATTGAAGGCTGGCGCAACTGTGGATGTCTGCTTCTTTTTAACCCGGCGTTCTAATAATTGGACAGGTCTCATTCTCCACTTCGCCCACTTGACTAGGCCAATAGTTGAGGTTAGGAGACCTAACAGCCTCATGAATTTCCTTGCTGAAGTGCAAGACCTTTCCTGGAACTGAGATACCTGTAGAACAACATGTTGAATTCTTTGCAATGGAAGAGAAATCATCCCTAAAATTGTGTCTATCTGAGCCCCAAGATACACCATTCTCTGAACCGGAATCATCTGGCTCTTGGCTAGATTTACAATCCAACCAAACTTCTGCAAAACCTCTCTGGTCTGCTGCAGGTTGGATAATAGAGTCTTCGGATCTCTGGCTACTAGTAACAGGTCGCCCAGATAGTGGTAAATCTCTATGTTGTTTTGCCTCAACTTCGCTATTACCACAATAATCACCTTTGTAAAGGTTCTTGGTGAAGTCGCGAGTCCAAATGGGAGACAGCGAAACTGGTAATGTTGATCTCGCAAACAGAAGCGTAGATACTTCTGGTGTTCTTGAGCAATAGGGATATGTAGATAAGCGTCTTTTAAGTCCAAAGACTCAAGCCAATCTCCTGGATGAATGACAGCCTTTATTGTCGACAAGGTTTCCATCTTGAATGGCTGATACTTTAGAAATTTGTTTATTTCTCGAAGATCCAATATTGGACGTAGATCTCCGGAAGCTTTGGTGACTAGAAAAAGAGGAGAATAGAACCCTTTTCTTTCCTCTTGAAGATGGACTACTGAAATTGCCTGTTTTAATAACAGTTGTTGGACATAATGAAAAAGAGCTTGCCTTTTTGAGGGCTCTTTGGGTATAGTGGTAGAAACAAAATGATCTACGGAAGGTTTTAAAGAAAAATCTAAACGGTAGCCTCTTTGTACAGTAGCGACTACCCAGGAATCCAAAATTTCTTGGGCCCATACCTCCTGAAATGCGAGCAGTCTTGCCCCAACAGGAGGATGGACAGGGAGACCGTCATTGAGCCTTTGGAGAGGGTTTAGGCGATCTTGGAGTCTTAACTCTGGATTTGAAAGCAGCCTGATTTGATCGCCAGGATGGGGTTCTGAAATCTCTTCCAAATCGGAATCCTCTAGACTCGTCTCTTCTTTGTGAAAACCCCTCTGGCTGTTTTCGAAAATTGTCTCGAAAGCGTCTAGTCTGAGGCAAAAATGTGCTCTTTCCACCTGAAGATTTAGAAATGATGTCATCTAGAGCCTTCCCAAACAATCTCTTCCCCTCATAAGGCATCTTGCAAAGTGAATTCTTAGAAGCTGTGTCAGCAAACCAGGATCTCACCCAAAGGGCTCTACGGGCTGCAACGCCAAATGCCATGGCCCGTGCCGATAACTGCACTAAATCCAAAGAGGCTTGAAGGCAAAAATTAGATGCTAATCTAAAATCTTGAATACCTTCTAAGATCTTTTCTCTGGGCACCAAATCTCTCACAGCTTGCTCCAGATTCTCCGACCACAAAGAGAGAGCCTTAGTTACTGAAACCAAAGCCACTGATGGCTTACAGGCTGCACCCGCCGACATGTAACATTTCTTTAATTCAGATTCCATACGTCGGTCCATAGGGTGCTTCAGGGCAGAGATATCATCTATAGGTAACGCAGTCTTCCTAGACAATCTCGCTACCGGAGCATCCACAGAAGGAGGTGTACTACAAATTTCCTGAATATCATCTGAAAAGGGATATAACTTTTGAATCCTCTTTTCAACCGGGACTCTCTTAGAGATCTTTTCCCATTCAATACGGATCAGGTCTTGAACCTCCTTATGGACAGGAAAAACTGTCTTCTTTCTCTTAGAAAAAAGGAGGGAAGTTGAGGGCTGGTCTGGGTCCTCTAGATTCAGAGTACGCTTGATAGCTTTAATAAGAGGCACTAAATGCTTTTGATCAAAAACTGAAATTTCTTCATCAGCATCTTCCTCATCAGATGTATCAGTAGATGAGATCTCTTGCACAGAAGAATCCTTATTTATTAGAGATAGATCTGAAGTAGAGAGTACTGTCTCTTTAAGAGTCTGGGAGACTGCACTTTTAATCCACTGCATTAAAGACTGCTGATCTGGAAGACCAGAGGAAGTGGAAGGTATAGGTGGGTCTTGAGAGGGTCCCTCTATCTCCCTAGAAAGATATTCATCGAAGCAGTTTTGACAAACTCTTTTATCCATAATGGCAGCATTGCTACAAGTCTTGCAGCGTCTCTCAGAATCATGCCTGCTCTTCTTACTTGGCTCTTCCAAAGGAGCAGAGGCACTATAGAAATAAGGATAGGCATAGCCGTTAGTGTGGGGATTCTTTTCGAAAGAAGGTGCAGAAAAAAATATGTTCTGTACTCACGTAGTGGCTTTAGGAGCGGCTCTCTTGGAGGCAGCCGAATCCATCGCATAACCCGCAGTTCAGCAACAAGGGCAGCGAGGAATCGGCAGGATGAACTTTTAAAAAGGTCGCGATGATGTCATCGCGCGCACCAGAACCCGGAAGTGCGGTACGCAAATAGGAGCCGCAAAGCGGCGAACATACCCTGGCCGCACAGGGTCCCCCTCCAAGCAACGCAGTTGCCGTACAGGATAGGGGCTACGGGCAGAGAGAAGATCCCCCAAGAACTGTGCCCGGTAATCTCTTCATGCTGTGAGTACTACAAAAACCAAAAAGAAAAAGAAAAAAAGGATTACACAGAGGGAACAATCTCCTCTGCTATCCAGACTGGGACAGAAGAAAAAAGACTGATTGAGTCAGAAGGGGGTTGGGCTTTATGGCTAAGGAAATTAACATGTTCTTCTGTCCAGGCTGGGAAGCAGCAGGAGATTAACCCATTCGTGTATTTTATGCTGACGGAGGATGGCCAGGAAAAGACATGTAGATAAAAGTGTGGTAAATGAGGATGAAAAAGCAGAAATAGTTGAAGAGTAATGTAGAGAAAGTAAGAGTAAAAAAATGGAAATATAAAATAAGTAATATGAAAAAAACAAAAGAATAAAAATCCAAAGAATGACAGAGAAGGACACATGTCACAAAATATGAGAAAAATGAACAAATCATGAAGGAAACAGGAAACAATAGTGGGAATCGGGCAGAGACTGATGTTCAAGGAAAAAATCACAGAGAAAACAGTTGGGTCGAAGTGAGATGTGAGAGAATGTTATGAAGAAAGTGAAAGCTATAGAGACTGGAGTCTGGGAGATAGAGAAAGGTTGATAAAACCAATAAAGTGAGAAAAGGTGGGATGGTCCATTGGCAGAGATGAGTGCATGGGTAATATATGGACAAAGTGTAAGAAAGAAAAAATATCTGGTATGTGAAGGAAATGTAAGGGAAGCACATAAGAGCTGAAATGTTGTATTCAGCATAGGTATACACTGTACTAAGCACAATTCAGCAGGAACAGTCCCTAAGTTTGCTCATAGTCTGTACAGAGAGATCCCATAAAACTATGGCAACATAGGTATTCCGTCTGGAGCAAGAGCTGGAAATTCTTGGCAATGGAATTGGTCCTGTAAAGGAGTCATTTGATAATGCCGAGAGGTTCCGGCGGATGGAGAAAAGGTGCCAGGAGGAGAAATACAAAGCATCACTTAAAAGCAAAGCGATCAAGGAGATACCCAGTGATGAGGAGCCTGACAGCTCTGGGGCCCTCCAGCCATACCAGCCAGCCCCAAGGAGCCCTGGCTCCCCCTCTGCTACACCCACTGGTACCCCAACTGTTTCACCTACAGGTACCCCCACTGGTACCCCCTCTGGAACACCGGGTCTTCTCAGAGAGATCAGAGCGGCAGAATCTCCTTGCACTCTGAGACCACAAAAAATGGTCTTTTCCTCTGAGGAAATAGAGGACATTGACTCAAGGGAGAAGGTGAAGCAAAGGAGGCAGAAACAGCAGCCTTAAGTAAGTGACTTTATTTATGTGGCAAGTGATTTCCCTGCTCTGCCCCCGGCCCAGAATCAGCCTGTGTCTCTGGGAGTCTCCCAGGCAGCCCCACAATCTGGGGGTACAGCAGCAGCAGCTGAGAGTGTCAGGGTGCAGTCGGCACCTGCTGTGTTGGCCGCATGGGCACAGAAACCTAATGTTAATGTGGCTGCAGCAGAGAACTCTGGGAATGTGCCATCTGTAAGGAACGCAGAGCAGTCAGTCAAGAAAAATCCTGAAACTTTGCCACACTGCTGCAAATAACAGCGCAGGGAAACAAGATTTCCCAAATGTTGCTAGGGAACTCTCACAGCAACCAGATGCTTCAGCCATTCTTACTACATCACATCTGGAGCAGGACAGAGCTGGCAGTGATAATCACGTTAAAGAGAACTCACGGCGCAAAGGTGCAGTTGCTGGGCAACAGGAGGATCAGACAGATCAGAAAAGAAAGCGGATGACCAAGAAGATGACCAAAAAGGCCACTAAAGCAGCCGTCCAGAAGAAAAAAAAAGACTCTAAAGTGGACTCTTGTAGTTCAGCAATTCTGGATGTTGCTGTTTCTGGAGGTGCGAGTGTGCGTGGGAGTGAGTGCAGTGAGGAGATCAGTGAGCGGATGCCTGAGGTTTCGGCTGGTGAGTGCACTGAGAAAACAAAATCTGTTGGTGCATCTGTGAATGTGAGTGGGGCTAAAGTGTCAGGGGGTCAGGCTGTGCAAGTGTCACATGTGCAAGAGGTGGGTGTCAGTACAAGTGCTTTGGGTGCAGGTGAAGCAAATGTTGCAGTGGTGGGTGCGAGTACAGTGAGTGAAGGGGCGAGTGGGAGTGGCCAAAGTTTTGCAAATGTTGTGCGTGGCAGAGAGTCTGGGGGAGTGAATGGGGCAAGACAAAGAAATGTGCCTATGACTGGGGTGCGTGTGGGGCGTGGGGATCAACCTGCAGTGGCGCAATTTCCCCAGCGTGGGAGGGTGTATCCTTCAGATTCTGGGCGCCGTAAGAATGTGGTACGATTCCAGTGGGAGGGGGAGGGACCCTTGCCTGATGGAAACATCATAATTGACAAGATTTGTGATATGCGCTTTTCTGCTGATGACCTTTATTGTTTTGTGCATAATAAGGTTTTCAAAGACTATTCCATCAGCTTCATGAGAGTCCAGGAGTTAGACGAGTTTTGGAGCAAATTCAGGGAGTTTTCTGATTCAGGCATGTGGGAGAGTTTTAGAGCTGTTCCCGTATCTAGACCTGGGGTCTGTAAGGTCACCATCCTTCTAGAGAATGAGTCCATCCCCCTGCAGATCTCAAGGTTTGGCTCAAAAGATACGGGGATGTGATAGGAGAGTTAGAGAAGGTTTTTGGGTACAGGGGGGTATGGATGGGGAGCTGGCAAGCTAAAGTCCGCCTGCACACTGTAGGCAATGTTCCCCAGCACATCCCCAGCTCCGCATACATTGGCCGGGATTTAGTCTGTTGCTTTTATCCCGGCCAACCCAAGGAATGTTGGAAGTGTGGCTCCACCAGGCATTTCAGTATCAGTTGCGATGTACTGAAATGCGCCATGTGCCTTGGAGTAGGTCATGTTGCCAAACACTGTCCTAAAAGTATAAGGTGCAACTTGTGCGGAGTGCTTGGCCATGCGTACGGTTCCTGTCCTATGTTGTGGCAAAGCATAGATGAGGAGTTCAGGATGGAAGTGGTGGAGCCTGAGACCGAAGACCCACTGTGTCAGGTTGTTGCGATGACTCCTCTTGTGCCAGATCCTGACCCAATCATCCCCCACAATCTATCTCAGCCTCCCAAAACTCCACCGCCTCCCAAAACTCCACAGCCTCCTACATCTTTTAGGCCCATGAGGGGAAGGGGAAGAGGGAGGGGGCAGCCTAGAGGTCAGGTACCAATCCCCCAAGGAGTAGTTCAGGAGACCCCCCCTTCTGAACTGCCAAGTGCGGCTCTTTCCATTGTTAAAAACACATTGGGGGATTGGGTTATGGCAGATAAACCCCTTAAATCTGCTGAGGCCAAAAAGAAGGCTTATAAGACTGTGAGTGGGGGGAATCACAGAAAAAAAGGTAATGGGGAATGTGCAGAAAGTGCCCATTCATGTGTTCAGGAGGAGGGGGTGGCCTAATTCCCCTATCTGCAAATAGGTTTGCCCCATTATCTTGGGGGGAGAGGGTAGAGCATGAGCAGCAGGAGTTTGCAGAGGAGGAGCAGCGTGTGAGTAGGGAGCTTGCAAGTTCTTGTAATGCTGACTCTTCCTCTGATTTTGAAAAAAATGTATCCTGCTGAAGCAGAGAAACTCCCATTTGGTATCTCTGCAAAGAGGGAATGTTCTGATGATGATAGGAAGGCAAAAAGGAGGCGGAAACCTCATCATCTTAATCACCCTGTAAATGGCTGTACCCCCTCCATTACGTGTCGTGACCATTAATGTCGCGAGCGTTAAGTCTGTAGGCGCAAGGGAGGCGGCCTTCTTTTTGCTCTCCCAAATTGAGGTAGAGATTTTATTTTTGCAAGAGACCAGATTATGTAATCTACAGGTGCTCCATAGAGCCAAAAAAGAATGGACACACGGTCCCTCCTACTGGTCTCTTGCGGCCGAGACCTACAGTGGAGTGGCGGTCCTTTTTAAGACCAATAAGGTAACAGTCAAACGGGTGATTGAGGTAGAGATGGGCAGATGTATGGTCTTGGACGTCCTGCTGAACGGGCAGAATCTTTGCCTTATTAATGTGTATGGCACTCAAGACACTGAAGGCGAGGAGGGAGCTGTTTAGCAGGATCAAGCCCTTTCTTTTTACAGCCCAGCCGATAGTGTTTGACGGTGACTTTAACACCGTGACTAGGCCTATGGATAGGGGAGGTGCCGCAGGTCGGCTGGGCTACGATAGCATCTTCCTTAATAGCATGGTAAGTCAGGCCGGTCTAGAGGATGTGCACATTCGCCACTTCCCTAACCGCATGTGTTTCACCTTTTTTAGAGGAACGTGTAGGAGTAGGATAGACAGGTTTTTTGTTAAGCAGGACTTCATAGTGTCTCCTCCTGAGGTGACAGCTGTGGAGTTCTCTGATCACTGTATGGTGGGTGTGTCCTTGAATGTCTCAGAGTCCCCTCCGAGGGGAAGGGATCTTTGGCGCCTGAATTCGGCCCTCCTGGGGGAGGAGTGTGTAAATCAGTCCTTAAGGGATTTTTTTCAGGCTCAAGAATCCTTGTTAGATTTCTGCAACACTAAGGCAGAGTGGTGGGAGATGGTCAAAAAGAGGGCAGCAGGAGTCTTTTTCGAGGCCTAGCTAATGAAATACAAATTGATAAAGAACGTGCCTACCAAGCTCTCAGGAGAAAGTTAGACAGATTGGTGTCTGATGGTGGCCAAGGTGGGGAAGTTGCCAGGGTCCGTGCCCTCATGAAGGAGTATCAGTATGACAGGTACTCTTCCCTGGTTTTGGAGAGGGACTACGGGAAGCACCACTCGCCTGACCCTTTCGAAAACTGTAGGGAAGTGTTTTCCCGCAAGTCCATACATGGCTTGCAAAATGAGGCTGGGGTGCTAGAGATTTCGGTCCCTGGTATTCTCAGAGTTGTTAAGAACTACTATGCTGAACTTCTGAAGGGGCAGGGGCTCTCCCAGGCCAGTATGTCTTCCTTTCTGGAAGAGATCCCTTTTCTGCAGGATGAGAACATTCCTTTTGATGAATTGGAGAGTGAGATTGGAGTTGAGGAGGTCAGGACAGCGATTGAAGGCCTTGGCCTCAAAAAATCTCCAGGACCTGACGGCCTAATGGCTGAATTTTATAAACAGTTTGTTGATATCCTGGCCCCTCGTCTCACAGAGGTATTCAATAGCACCCTGGAAGAAGGCCTGCTCCCTCCCTCTATGAGACACTCAGCTCTTATTCTCCTCTCCAAGGGTTTGGACCAGTCTAAGGTTGAGAACTGGCGCCCCATCGCTCTTCTTAATACAGACAGGAAAATTCTGGCAAAGTCATGTTTAACCGCCTTTTTCCTTTTGCAGAAAGGCTTCTTTCCCCCTCTCAGCACTGCACTGTGAAGGGCTGCAGCACCTTTTCCACTGTCCTTGACATCCGGGAGGTCATAGAACGGTGCAGGATCTGCGAGTGGGGTAAGTATTTGCTGAGTTTGGATCAGTCAAAGGCTTTTGATAGGGTAAACCACGAGTATCTCTGGTTACATCTTGACAGGTACGGTCTTCCGGGCAAATTTATAAATTGGCTAAAAGTTTTGTACAGAGGGGCTGAGAGTTTCCCGCTTGTGAATGGTTGGTCCGGGGAGAGCTTTGGGGTGTCTTCTGGAGTCAGACAGGGCTGTCCTTTGAGCCCTCTGCTTTATGTATTTGCCATTGATCCCCTCATTAGGCGGATAGAGGGCGATGCATTAGCGGGGGGTTCCTCTGTCTCCTGGGAGGGCCCTGAGGGTCTCTGCTTATGCAGACGATGTCACAGTAGTCGTGTCTAGTGGGGAGGAGGCAAAGACTGTGGCAGGTATTCTAAAGGACTACGAAAGGGCCTCCGGGTCCTTGATTAACCAGAATAAGTGTGAAACTTTCTGGATGGGGAAGGGGGATCCTGCCTTCAGTCTCCCGGGTGTCTTCCCAGTGGCCCAGCCCAAAATTAAAATTCTTGGCATTGAATTCGATCATGGTGATTACGCCAGACAAAACTGGGAGGGCAAATTGGAAACCGCAACTGTTCTGGTGAACCGGTGGAAATGGTTGAAATATACCCTCAGAGAAAGGGTGGATCTCATCAAAACCTACCTGATTCCAATCTTTCTCTATCTCAGCCACGTGTGCCTTTTGCCAGAGGCTTTCTATGTTAAGATCAAAGGTCTCTTCTTCCAACTGTTATGGGGGAATAAGACAAACCTCATCAAAAGGAATGTTACCTACCTACAAAGGAAGGAGGGGGGTCTCGGTATGGTAAACCCCGTTGTGTTCTTTGTGAACACCTTTATTAAATACAACTATAACAACCTCCTTTCGGAGAAGCCTCCTTTGTGGGTGGAGATCTTCAGAGTTTGGGTCCTTCCTTATCTTGAGTGCTGGCAGAGAGGCGGCTTGGTAAAGAGCGTGCGTGCTCCTCGTGACGCTCTCCCGCCTGATGTTGTAGTGAGTCTGAAAGTGATGAGGTGGTGGTGTGTGTCTGTTGGGGAGATCAGGGCTTCTCCCAGAAGGGAGATTGACGGGAGAGTCTTGGGTTCCTACTTTCATGCATCACTGGCCCTGAAGGACTGTCCAGACGAAGTATTGAGATCAGGGCTCTCTTTAATCAACTCCCCAAGGGTCCCCCCAAAGTTTAGGGACGTCGTCTGGCGCTCCTTCCACGGGAAGCTCTATGTTAATGACAATCTGAAGTACAGACACACCGATGACCGTGATTGCCCGCGGGAGGAATGTTCTGGGGAAGTGGAGACAATGGACCACTTTTTACTTCAGTGCCCCTTTAACATAGATGTCTACAAATAAGTCTCTGTTGCCTTGGCCATTCCTTGCCTCTCTGGTTGTAGTTACCAGGAGTGGGCCTATGGGACATTCAAGCGACACAGGGGTTATGATTTGGGCACTCTTTTCTTAGTCAGCTCTGTTGTCCGCTTTTACACCTGGAATGCACGGTGCAAGGTTTCTCTGAGGCGTGAAGTCCTCCCCTGTCCAGTGGTGGTGGAAATGATACTGGGGGAGCTCGGGAAGATACGTTCTTTGGAGAGACAAAGGATGGATGAAGCAAGGTGGAAGGGTCTATGGAGGGGCATTCAGTTTGACCCACCGTGAGTCACCTGCTCATCCTGATGTCTCTTTGGTGTTGGGCTAATTCTTTTCACCCCTGTAGATTTTTGCCATTTTCTATTTTTCTGAAAAGGCTCATACAGTTTTAGGTGAGTAGCCCAATCTTTTGCCTTCCTGGAGTCAGTGTGTTTGTTTTGTTAAGATTAGAGTGGCAGTCAGACTGTGCCACTTGTTTTGCTTTGAAGTTGAACTTGCAATGTGACTATTTATATACAGAATACAACTGTATAATGTAAATAGCTTTATTCTGTTAATATGTTTTTATTGAAAATGTATATGACATTTATTTGGAATACTATTTTATTCGTTTTTTGTATCAGGATGCAAGACTTTAATAAAGAAAAATTTCCCCTGTACTAAGCACAATTCTGCAGGAACAGACCCCTAAGTTTGCTCATAGTCTGTACAGAGAGATCCCATAAAACTATGGCAGCATAGGTATTCCCCTGTACTAAGCACAATTCAGCAGGAACAGTCCCCTAAGTTTGCTCATAGTCTGTACAGAGAGATCCCATAAAACTATGGCAGCATAGGTATTCCCCTGTACTAAGCACAATTCAGCAGGAACAGTCCCCTAAGTTTGCTCATAGTCTGTACAGAGAGATCCCATAAAACTATGGCAGCATAGGTATTCCCCTGTACTAAGCACAATTCAGCAGGAACAGTCCCCTAAGTTTGCTCATAGTCTGTACAGAGAGATCCCATAAAACTATGGCAGCATAGGTATTCCCCTGTACTAAGCACAATTCAGCAGGAACAGTCCCTAAGTTTGAAAAATGCATTGCTTTCCCTTGATTTGATATCCTGTTTTCCCTCATTTTACACCAATATTTATTTACTATTATTGTTATGGTGTTCCCAAAAATGTCTGGCAGTTCTCTGTAAATGTTGTTGTTAGTGATCTTAAGAGGTCTAAGATATTTGCCATGGTTCTTTCTGTAAATATTTCATTCCAACTAGTCACCTACAGTCGTGCAGAGAGGCCTTGCACAGGCCTCCCATAGTGTTACATTAAAGGGGTGGTTCACCTTCAGGTTTACTATTAGTATGTTATAGAATGGTACATTCTAACCAACTTTTCAATTGGTCTTTTTTTTCTGAGTCTTTCAGCTTTCAAATGGGAGTCACTGACCCCCATCTAATAAACAACAATGCCTTGTAAGGCTATACATTTATTGTTATTGGTACTTTTTTTTGTTCAGGCTCTCTGCAATTCATATTCCAATCTTTCATTCAAATCAATTCATAGTTGCTGCTGAATAAAAAAAATAAATAACACAAACTGCAAATAAAAAAATTAAAAAAACAATTGCAAAGTTCCCTCTCTGCACCATATTACAGTTAATGTAATGCTGTTAATGCATACCTCCCAACTGTCCCTTTTTCGGAGGGACAGTCCCTCTTTTGACAGCTCAACCCGTAGTCCCTCATTTGTACTGGATTTGTCCCTCTTTTCTCTGCACTGAACAGCCAGAAAAAGAAACAAAGTTTCTCACTTAATTGGCTTTTAGAAGAGAGCCCAGAACAGCTAACAGGTGCAAATAAGATACTTTGTAACAATTTTGAGACACAAAAACACAGTTTAGATAAGGAGAAATATTTTCAAACTTTCATAAACTGCCAAATTTTGCAAAACAAACATGGTAATTAGGGGGTGTGGCCACAGAAAGGGGTGTGGCCAAATGCTGCGCTATATGCAGAAAAAAAATTTTTGTCCCTCTTTTTACTTTATTTACTCATTAACACAGTAAAAAATGTATTTCAGACTACTGTGCTTATATCATTTGAGTACAGGTATGGGAGTCTGGGACCTATTATCCAGAATGATCAGGACCTGAGGGTTTCCAGATAATGGATCTTTCTGTAATTTGGATCTTCATACCTTAAGTCTACTAGAAAATAATATAAACATTAAATAATGCCAATAGTCTGGTTTTACTTCCAATAAGGATTAATTATATCTTAGTTGGGATCAAGTACAAACTACTATTTTATTATTACAGAGAAAAGGATTTTTTTTTTTTTTAAAAAAAAATTTAATTATTTGATTATAATGGAGTCAATGGGAGACTGTGTTCCAGCCCAACGCATGGGGGGGTTAAGGGGGCCCAGTTGTAAATTTACGTACCAGGGCCCTTGGAGGTCTAGTTACGCCACTGGCTATTTCTGCTCGACATTTACCTTCTAATGGGGGAACTGATGCAAAGACTGCCCCTTCATATGAGGGGGAAGCTGCAGTTGCTAAAACTTTATTTTTGGAGGTAAATACTCTCTTGGAGGGACTGTATGCATGGCTGGAGGGCAGGCTAAAGACTCTGTATGTATTGCTGGGAGAGAGGCTGGAGGGACTGTATGTATTGCTGGGGAGAGGCTGGAGGGACTGTATGTATTGCTGGGAGAGAGGCTGGAGGGACTGTATGTATTGCTGGGGAGAGGCTGGAGGGACTGTATGTATTGCTGGGGGAGAGGCTGGAGGGACTGTATGTATTGCTGGGGGAGAGGCTGGAGGGACTGTATGTATTGCTGGGGGAGAGGCTAAAGACTCTGTATGTATTGCTGGGCCTGGGAGAGAGGCTGGAGGGACTGTATGTATTGCTGGGAGAGAGGCTGGAGGGACTGTATGTATTGCTGGGGGAGAGGCTGGAGGGACTGTATGTATTGCTGGGGGAGAGGCTGGAGGGACTGTGTGTATTGCTGGGGGAGAGGCTGGAGGGACTGTATGTATTGCTGGGGGAGAGGCTGGAGGGACTGTATGTATTGCTGGGGGAGAGGCTGGAGGGACTTTATGTATTGCTGGGGGAGAGGCTGGAGGGACTGTATGTATTGCTGGGGGAGAGGCTGGAGGGACTGTATGTATTGCTGGGGGAGAGGCTGGGGGGACTTTATGTATTGCTGGGGGAGAGGCTGGAGGGACTGTATGTATTGCTGGGGGAGAGGCTGGAGGGACTGTATGTATTGCTGGGGGAGAGGCTGGAGGGACTGTATGTATTGCTGGGGGAGAGGCTGGAGGGACTGTATGTATTGCTGGGCCTGGGAGAGAGGCTGGAGGGACTGTATGTATTGCTGGGAGAGAGGCTGGAGGGACTGTATGTATTGCTGGGGGAGAGGCTGGAGGGACTGTATGTATTGCTGGGGGAGAGGCTGGAGGGACTGTATGTATTGCTGGGGGAGAGGCTGGAGGGACTGTATGTATTGCTGGGGGAGAGGCTGGAGGGACTGTATGTATTGCTGGGGGAGAGGCTGGAGGGACTGTATGTATTGCTGGGGGAGAGGCTGGAGGGACTGTATGTATTGCTGGGGGAGTGGCTTTAGGGACTGTATGTATTGCTGGGGGAGAGGCTGGAGGGACTATATGTATTGCTGGGGGAGAGGCTGGAGGGACTATATGTATTGATGGGGGAGAGGCTGGGGGGACTGTATGTATTGCTGGGGAGAGGCTGGAGGGACTGTATGTATTGCTGGGAGAGAGGCTGGAGGGACTGTATGTATTGCTGGGGGAGAGGCTGGAGGGACTGTATGTATTGCTGGGGGAGAGGCTGGAGGGACTGTATGTATTGCTGGAGGGTTGCCAAAAGAGACAATATGCACTGCCGGGGGAAAGGCTGCTGAAGCAAAGACTGATTTGGCTTCTGGTGCAGCAAAAATTGAATATGAAAAGATTATCACAGCACCGGTAAACCACCTGCCAAGGCCTGGGCCGGTATTACAAATTTACCGGCAATGTAGCTGCTGGTAAATTTGTGATACCCTTAAAGAGACCGTAACAGTGCTGAGGGGAATGCCCCTGTGTCTGTGGATGGTGAAAGTGCTGCTGTACATGGGGAAATGCTGCTGTACAAGAGCAGACTGGGGGAACCATTGGTTCAGCTGTACAAAGTAATGGTGCAGGGGAGGAGGGGGTGAGAGGTGGATAATGAGGAGTCAATTGGACAGGAATGTGGGGGAAGTTACAGGCACTGATTCTGCTGCTTTAGGGATAAGTGTGTGGGGAAGGCAGAGGCTGCAAGAGAGAAATCAGGAGGAAACTATGGAGGAAGAGTTTGGGAAGAGACGCAATGTGGTTAAGATGAAGTAGGTTAAGGAAAGAGCAGATTGAGTTTTGTGGGCAGGAGACTGATAAAGAGGCTTTTGGCTTTACCTCAGATGATATCTTTGCATTATTAAGTATCACTGATTCAGAGTTGGATGTGAGTTTTCAGTTGGCGCAGGGTCTGGAGGAATTCTGGCGGAGGTACAATCTGGTAAAGGGGGCACAGGAGTGGGAGGGCTTCCGAGTGATCCCCGTCTCTAGGCCTGAGACCAAGAATGTCACTATCATTATGAAGAGTGAAATGTGCACCCAGAGGACATTCTCATTTGGCTCAGGAGGCAGCGCACTTGTCTTGTCACCCCTTACCAGGATTATTGATGAGGAAGGTTTCTGGGTGGGAGGCTACAAGGTGCAGGTGAAATGACACTCAGAGGCAGAAACATTTGCCCAAGGGAAAGGCAGAGGGGTTTGTTATTAAGTTGGCCAGCAATGTGTTATGCTTTAACTGTGGCTCCAAGTTCCATCTTGCTGGTAAATGTAGAGGTGTGCCTTTTGTGGGGAGACTGACCATGTGAGCAAAGCATGTGAGAGGCAAATCCAGCGCCGGATTCGCTGGGCGGGCGCCCCTAAGCAGTGCGCTCCGCACAGTCCTAGCACCAGCCCGCACTACCACACGGCGTGCGAGCGGCGAAGCACTGGGGAGCACAGGCGGCTGGGCGGCATGCCGTCTCCAAAAATGTGCCGCCCTAGGCCCGGGCCTATGTGGCCTCGCACGAATCCGGGCCTGGGCAAATCCAGTGCAATTTATGTCTGAAGTCAGACCATAAGCCCAATACACAAATGCACTCAAATCCTACTACCTTTCTATATAGTTATTAATATCATGCAGGCTTCATTCCTGCAGCGAATTACCGAGTGGGTCAGGGTGCAAATGCCCCGAACCTGTCGCTTAATTCATCATGTTTCAATATGCAATAGTGGTGTACAGGTCACTCACCGCTCCTAGTCTCTGGTCCGGGTGCAACATCCGAACCCACAGCTTTGGGAGGCTTCCACAATCTATACGATACCCTTGCGGCGTGAACTCAACAGATCAGTAGACAGCGGTGAAGTAAAACAGTTTTATGTACCAGACAATATTTCTAATGCGTTTTGTGTGATCTGTGATCAGCTGTCTATTGATCTGTTGAGTGCACGCTGCAAGTGTATCGTATCGATTGTGAAGTAAGTAGTGATGGGTGAATTTAATTGTCAGGCACAAATTCACTGCAAATTTGCCCATTTTGTCGCCGGCGAATAAATTTTCGAAATTGCAGCGAAAATTGTCCGTCAACAATAAACAGATGCCCATTGACTTTAATGGGCGCAGGCGTCAACTTTTGTCGCCAATGACAATTCGTCAAAATCGCAGTTTTGAGAAATTCGTGGTGAAGCGAAACGGGACAAATGGAAATGCAAGTGGACCTATCTCCCCAAATGCCTTACCTCTGTCTTGAGCCGGCTAAAAGCAAAAATCGCCTGCGGCATGGTACACGCGTCGCTTCATTATCTGAAGTCGCCCGAAGTTGCCTCACGAGGAAAATGAGTTGCCGCGTGTGATTAGCGCCGACGAGGCGTTCAGGGAGATAAGTCACCGCAAAGACGAGGCGATTACTCGCCAAGGGGCTAAATCTCCCCGAAACGCTCAGTGTGACCTTACCCTAAAAGAGACTACACTCTCATGAGTTGTGATTGTGCAGAGGGCTGTTTAACCCCAGGAAACTGATCCCAGCTACCTAATCTCTTACAATTGATTTAATTCAAATAAAATTCCCTAACACAAGATAACAACTCCCTGGTAGATCTAAGAACAGCACTCAATAGTAAAAATCCAGGTCCCACTGCGACACATTCAGTTACATTGAGTAGGAAAAACAACAGCCTGTCAGAAAGCAGTTCCATTGTAAAGTGCTGGCTCTTTCTGAAATCACATGACCAGGCAAAATGACCTGAGATGGCGCCTAAACACTAATATTACAACTAAAAAATACACTTGCTGGTTCAGGAATCAAATTTTATATTGTAGAGTAAATTATTTGCAGTGTAAATGGTGTAATTTAGAAATAAAAACTACATCATATAAATCATGACAGAATACCTTTAAAAGTGTATCAATTACCCTTTTTAATGATAAGTAATACAGTGGCATTTACATACCCTGATTTTAAAGTTTCCCCATTTGTCACTGTTTTTTTTTTTTTGTGGGGTCCCATCAATATATAAAGCACAATGTATTTTCCTGATTTGACATTTTCCTGGATTTTACACCATTTCTTCTGGCCCCCTGAAAAACTTAAAATGGGGGTTCTACTGTATCACAACTGAGACAGTAAAAGGAGGTGCCTCCTCTTCCCTATAACCTCCTCTAACTAAAGTGTTCAGTGTTGGACCTGTGCTGGCAGGTTGTTTTACTTTGCTGCCATCAGGAGTGGATTAAAAGTGGAAAAGACCTGAAGTCATGAAAGGAGGCGAAGTTGAAGACCTGAAGCCATGAGTTCAATTCTACTGAACACCATTTGTTTTTTTGTTTTTTTTTAATCCCCTGGCCACCAATGTATTATTTTAATACTCTATAGGCCCCTGCCACCAATGTTTTTATAAAAAATATTTTTGGGGCCCCACTGTGCTATAGAGTGGGAGGGGTCTGGGGCAGGGCTTGGGCACCAGGGTGGGCCCCAAAAATTCTGTTGTATGTGGCCCTGTGATTTCTAATGGCGGCCCTGATGGCACTGGCCAGGTCACAGACCTGACTGTGGACACAATAGATGTTATAGTCTACAGCAAACTGTCAGCTCTCACACTTTAAATCACACACAGAGGAGAGAGTGAGAGTGCTGGTCCCGCCTCAGGCAGAAATCAAAGAGCACTAAGGGAGTGTGATACAGCAAATTGTTCAGACTGATAGGGAAGGCCACTGTTTCACTGCACTCCTTAACATAGAAAAATATATTGTGTCCATATGATTTCACAGCACAGTGTCACACTATTTATGTACAAGGCCGGATTTACATAGCAAATGCCCCTAGACCCACTGCAGTTCATTGCCCCTCTCCCTTCCCCCACCTTTGTGCACAAATCCCCAGTGCTTGTGAAGCCAATACGGGTGTGCTTGGGTGGCATGCCGCCCCCTAAAATTCTGCCTTCCTAGGCCCGGACCTTTTGTAGCTTTTACACAAATCTGGGCCTGTTTATGTATCTGTCACACTTAGCATTCAGTATACTGTATAATATATAAGAAATCCTTACCCATTACAGATGTGGAACAGAGTCTCAATGTTCCTATTCCTGAGTGTTTCCTAACAGGGCAGTTCCAAGGCTGTTATGGTATAAATGTTCCCATAATCCCAGTCCTGTGGCTCCTCTATCTATAGCTGATCTGCCGGAGGATTATATCAGGTTATATCCAGGTAGAGCAAAATTCAGTATCCGGTAAAACAACATTTCCCAACAGCGGCATTACATTCCTGTCTCCCTATGAGTTGTGTGCAATTTTCAGGAAAGAAAACCGTTACAGAAATAAAATTAGTTTCACTTTCCCAGACTGTTCCTGGTTTAACTATGAATATGCTGCAGGCAGGAAACAGGCAACTTAGTTATATATATATATTCCCTACAAGAATTTACTCCAAAAAAAGGGAAAATGTGCCCTTGTTTATAAGCAGAACAGGCCACTTTATCAATATTTTGGGGCCCTAAATTGAATTTGCTGTGGGGCCCAGTAACATCTAGTTACCCCACTGACATTCTGCCGGGCTTTATACACGAGTCCCTGAGTTTACAATCGAATGCACATTAACAACTGTCATTTTTATTATCAGCCAAGGAACTGCCTGCATGTTTGTATGACAAAGAGAGACAAACTCCTTGCAGATTTTCCCCTGGTTGGAATCAAACCTAGGGCCCCACTAACAGCACCCAGGACATCATAGATAAAGCAGTATTCTGGATGTGTGAAGCATTAGGGTTCAACAAAGTGAAAAAGAAAGACAATTGTAATTGACCAAATACACCACCAAAAAAACATATTGAATGTTCATCATCCAGTTTTAAAATATATATATATATATAAAAGACAGACTTTTTTTGCTTTAAATAATGTTTTGTGCAAAGCTGTAGCTTTCTGTATGTTGGCCACTTAAAGAACTCAGAACATAGTTATGTTGGGTTGAAAAAGATCCATCAAGTTAAACCCCTGCAAATGATCCCCAGCATCCACACACTCACTCCCTATATATATATATATATATATATATAGCTTAAATATATTGCAATATATGGACAAACAATCCCTGTGTTGTTTAAAGGGTAAGGCATTTCTCAGTAGCAGTATGCACAAAATGTCTCTGTCTTAAATATATTGATAATGGGTTGAGTGCAGAGGACTCTTGTATTTGACTATATGTATTTTGTGGTCACAGCCTCATTGCACCCCTGCCTAATGGTTTTAAAAAATAGTGGTGAGCACAACTTCCCCTTGTTTGTTATAGTTATACAAGAGCAGTGACCAGCTCCATGTTGTAGCTCCCACCCCTCCCAGCTATAGTCAGGTGATCCCACTGGTGTCTAATAAAAGGGCAGCCAAGTTTGGGAGTTTTACTTTGAAAGCAGCTAGTAAGTTGCAGGTAAAACTTAGTCCCTTTGTAAAATGTATAATTAAGCAATTGAATTCTTAATGAATCAGATGAAAATTAAGCGTAGGACTGGCCAGATATGGGATGACTGTGACGTAGTTGTTCAGCTTAAATATATTGCAATATATGGACAAACAATCCCTGTGTTGTTTAAAGGGTAAGGCATTTTTTAGTAGCAGTAGCACAAAATGTCTCTGTCTTAAATATATTGATAATGGGTTGAGTGCAGAGGACCTCTTGTAGTTGACTATATATATATATATATATATATACACATACCAATATCTACAGTATAATAATTTTAGATATTTAGTATCACAATTGGCTTCGATATTCTGCTTGTCCAAGAAATCATCCAAGTCCCTCTTATAGTCATTAACTGAATCAGCATCACAACATCACCCGGCAGTGCATTCCACAACCTCACTGTCCTGACTGTGAAGAACCCTCTACGTTGCTTCAAATGAAAGTTCTTTTCCTCTAGTCTAAAGGGGAGGCCTCTGGTACGGTGATCCACTTTATGGGTAAAAAGATCCCCTGCTATTTGTCTATAATGTCCTCTAATGTACTTTTAAAGTGTAATCATGTCCCCTCGCAAGCGCCTTTTTTCCAGAGAAAACAACCCCAACCTTGTCAGTCTCCCCTCATAATTTAACTCTTCCATCCCTCTAACCAGTTTAGTTGCACTTAGTCTCTGCACTCTCTCCAGCTCATTTATATCCCTCTTAAGGACTGGAGTCCAAAACTGCCCCATACTCCAGATGAGGCCTCACCAGGGACCTATAAAGAGGCAGAATTATGTTTTCATCCCTTGAGTTAATGCCCTTTTTTATACAAGACAGAACTTTATTTGCTTTAGTAGCCACAGAATGACACTGCCCAGAATTAATCAAAAATAAATGGAAAGCCAATACCTTGTCTGCTACAAACGGGTGAATCCCAAACTTTATTCCATGGTGCTCACAACACTTCAATGTTCAAACGTTTCGGGACCGCATGGCCCTTCCTAAGTGACTGCCCAGAATTAGACAACTTGTTATCTACAAAAACTCCAAGATCCTTCTCATTTAAGGAAACTCCCAACACACTGCCATTTAGTGTATAACTTGCATTTATATTATTTTTGCCAAAGTGCATAACTTGAATTTATCAACACTGAACCTCATTTTCCAGTTTGCTGCCCAGTTTTCCAGTTTAGACAAATCACTCTGCAAAGTGGCAGCATCCTGCATGGAACCTATAATTCTGCACAATTTAGTCTCATCTGCAAAAATAGAAACAGTACTTTCAATGCCCACCTTCCTCTTAAGGCAGGTTTCACTTATGCAAAAAAAGATTTACCTTAATGGATTTGTGTCTTTAACCTTTTTTATCCACTATGTTAATGTGTTACTGCGGTGTATCAGATTGTATAGCCTTTCAGTTGTCACTCAGGAGGTCCCTTATTTCATGATAAGCCTCGGACTGCTTGGTCTCCTGCAAAACCATGAAGAAGAGGCCTACATAAGTTACTTACACTACAACCCTCATGCTCTGTGAATGGGTTTGCCCATCATATGGTTGGTATTAGTGTCATATACCCTTTATTAGAAAGGGCAGCAAGTGCCATTATTGAGGTAATGTCCACATGCCCGGGCTATGTACTACTGATGAGTTACACTCACTTGTATGAGTAGGGACCTCATGCTACACAGATGCAATTGGACAGGACTCAATGAGGTTATGCTTTCTCATATCTTAGTTGTTTACTTTAAGGTTGCTAGACAAACAGTTTTGGAAACAATAGTTGAGTTAAGGTTACTTTTTCTGTATTAAGGAACTGGGTCTGGTTGCACTGTTTTTGCACCTGATGAAGGTTCCTGTCGAGGACCACACTCGTCAGTCTCATTGTTTCATCATTTATGTTTGAAACAATCACTGGGAATGAAATTACCCATTTTCTTTCACTTCCCCAATAAAACTCTTCTCCATAAATACCAAGACCTCCTATTTCTAGTCAACGATGAACCTATAATCCTACATCTAGGTGATATAGTTGTTCAGTTTTGAGAAGCAGGAACTAGCCAGAAATTATTGATATGATGAAGTTCATGGTGGACAAATTACAGGCCTAAAAGTAAAACCCATTTTTTGTATCCCTTCAACAGACTTTTCAAATTTTAAAGGGATTCTTTCATGATATTTATGGTGTCATTTTTATTTCTAAATTGTTTTACCCTGCAAATAATTCACTCTGCCATATAAAACTTAATTCCTAATCCAACAAATGTATTTTTTTTTAGTTGTAATATTGGTGTAGGTGCATCTCAGGTCATTTTGCCTGGTCATGTGCTTTCAGAAAGAGCCAGCACTTTAGGATGGAATTGCTTTCTGGCAGGCTGTTGTTTCTCCTACTCAATGTAACTGAATGTGTCTCAGTGGGACCTGGATTTTACTATTGAGTGTTGTTCTTAGATCTACCAGGCAGCTGTTATCTTGTGTTAGGGAGCTGTTATCTGGTTACCTTCCCATTGTTCGGCTGCTGGGGGGGCAAGGGAGGGAGTTATAACACTTCAACTTGCAGTACAGCAGTAAAAAGTGGCTGAATTTATTCAGAGCACAAGTCACATGACTAGGGGCAGCTCTGAAACTGACAATATGTCTAGCCCCATGTCAGAATCCAAAATTAAATATAAAACCATCCAGTTGCTCTTTTGAGAAACAGATTTCAGTGCAGAATTCTGCTGGAGCAGCACTATTAACATATGAATGTTGAAGAAAAAAAAACATGTTTTCCCATGGCTGTATCCCCTTAAGGATTTTTAGCTGTCACCACCTACATTAACCGCTTACCAGACTACCAGCACTATAAAATTTACCTTTCAGGTTCCCCAGTTAATCAATGTCATGCAGAAAGTTGTCTGGCAACATGGGGTAGAAAAAAAAAGAGAAGGCAAAGGGGGAAAGGGTTAGATACTGCTATCATCAGACTGGGGGTCTGGGCCCACCAGGTGGCCATGTCTGGAGTATCTGAATACTCAAATATTCATGGACAGTTAGATCCAATATATCTTATAGGGGGCTTCCTTTCCTTGCAGATGTATTAGAGCTCACACACGTAAATGATTCCAGTACAAACAAAATCTAACCAAATAACTGCCTTTTGCACAAATTCTGCATGTAGAGAGACATGATGTCTGGTGATTTTAATAGAGTGAGCTCTAATACATCTTCTAGGCAAAAGGATCCCCCCTATAAGATATATTGGATCTAACTGTCAATGAATATCTGACACCCAACTGCTGAATAAAGACAGAATGAAGAGAAACAGATGCTGAGAGAGGAACAGTGAAGATAAACTTTATTATTTTAGAAACAATGCAGAATATTCCATTGATTGTATGAAGAACGTTTCTTATTTCAGTATGCTAAAACATATATGACATTTTAATTTTCACGACCATTCCACTTTTAATGGTGCTAGGGCATTACATATATATACAGTTTTTTTAATAAATAGTATTATTTATTAACTAGATGAAAATAACACATTTTAATAAGTCATGAGCGGTGAAGAATTTACAGCACAAAAGGTGTAGGACCCTTAAATACGGGACATATATTGGTGCCAGTTATTAGTAGAGGTGCACAGCAATACCAGCAGGAGGAACAGCAATTCATGGACTAAATGGAAATGATCTGCCAGATTTAATCCCAGCTGCCTGTATGTGACTATGTGACTTCTGCATAGCAACCACCATTACATACGTATTAACATACACCAACATATTTTCTCCCCTGCCCCATTATGTAATATAAAGTAAAGCAGTCAATGTTAAAATTGGTTTCTGTGAGTTACTAGACCAGGTCGTTACTTGGGAATGAGCTGAACGAGCCCCAGTGGTTCTTATAACAAAGTGCATGAATTTTTCTTTTGTTCATTTTCCAATTTCTTCATCCACTCTTTTCTTTCTTTTTCAAATTCTGTCCTCAAATTCTTTCTGACGCTTGCCACTTCTCTTTCCATTGCCATCATCTGTAGCATTTTAAGACGTTCTTTATGTTTCTTTAATGGATCGCAGTGTCGGACTGGCCCGGCGGGATACCGGGAAAATACCCGGTGGGCCCCGCCGGGCCATTCCCCCTCTCCCAAACAGTTTTTTAAAAATAATAAAAAAAAATTTGGCGCATAGCAGCGCTGTTTGCGCATGCGCGCCGAGCGCCGTTTGCGCATGCGCAATGCGCCGAGCAGGGATTCGCCGAACAAGTAGGTAGCGGGGGCCAAAGGGGGGCCCTGGACACCAGTCCCGGTGGGCCCCGGACCCCCCAGTCCGACCCTGATGGATCGTTAAATTTTCCATCTGCTGTGCTGAACTCCACGAGTGCCAGGACCTCCTGTAGGATTTTAAGGAACTGCTTGTCCCTCCCTTGGCTTCTCACATGGTCTTGTGGAGTATAATTTTCTATATCGATAATGCACTCTAAGCCCATGGTTTTGAACGCGTCTTCTACTTTTTTGTATCTGTCTGAATTATTTTTCGTGAGGACCACAATAGGAACCATACCTGAAGGAGGGAATAAGAAAAGCTGATATTAAGCAGTCTATTTACAAATAATCAAATTTCATTTTTTTTCATGAATCTCTAAAAATTCATTTTTCATTCGTTTTTCTATTTTTCATTAAAACTTGAAGCATTTGAGATTTATTAAGGGGCAGATTTACTTAGGTTCGAATATCGAGGGTTAATTAACCCTCTATATTTGACTGTCGAAGTTAATCGAATATCGAAGTCGAAGGATTTAGCGCTATTCGTTCGTTCGAACGATTAAATCCTTCGAATCATTCGATTTGAATGATTTTAATCCATCGATCGAACGATTGTTCTTCAACCTAAAAATCCTTAGGAAGCCTATGGGGACCTTTTTTAGAGGTTATATATATATTTTTTTTTTTGCTAGAAATTGCCTGAAAAAAATTACGTTTTTAAGAGATTTTAGAGGTATTCGTATTTTTTTTCCAGATCTTTTAATACATTTCATGACATCATGGTTTTAGAGAAAGTGCGTTTAGTTGTGGTTTCAAAAAACTCTTAAACAACTAAATTGAGACTGTCGATAAATAGGCCTCCAAGTGGTGGAACGTGTAAGATATTATATGATATGAGCTTAGCAATATACAGTAGGTAGAAGACCTGTACAAATGGAATAACTTGGAACTTGCCACTGTCTTATTACAGAAGTGAAATCTGATGAAATTGCCCCTGCGTAGTAAAGAATAAAGTCCAGTATGTCAAGCATCACTTGTTCTTTAAAGGAACAGTAACACAAAAAATAAAAGCATTTTAAAGTAATTAAAGGAGACATAGGATAAACAAAAAAAAAAACTAATTTTGTAGGCAATTATGAATAATATGGGGTATTGGTGTCACATTATTCTAAAAGTTGTAATATTACATTTTATTTGAGCTCCCCATAGATGTTCTCTGGTCTCTGTCTGTGTTTCAAATGAGGGGTGGGCGTGTCCTAATGGTCACTGCCAGAAGCACCAATCACAGCCCAGTAGTCATACAAGCAAATACAGGATTTAGTTCCCTATCATATGCCTCCCAGCACTTTGGAAACAGAAAGAGGGACAAAAAGATTTTGCAGCATGGAGCTCGTCGAAAATATTTGACTACACCCATTTTTTGGCCACACCCCCAATTACCATGTTCATTTTACAAAATTTGGCAGGTTATGAAAGTTTGAACACATTTCTGTGGTTTTTATGTGTTATTATCGTTTTGCTAATGAAGGTGAATTGCCCTTTAAGCTGCAAGTCACAGTTTCTCCAAGAGACCTGCTTATCTTAAATAGTTGCAGTTGTTTCTTTGCTTACTCTTTGAGTTGGGAGGCATGCTATCAGGTCCTGCTAGCTGCTGATTGGTTCCATACACAGTAGATAACAGATAAGTACTATTATAGTTTATATAAACAAGCTGCTGTGTAGCCATGGGGGCAGCCATTCAAGCACAGGATACACAGTAGATAACAGATAAGTACTACTATAGTTTATATAAACAAGCTGCTGTGTAGCCATGGGGGCAGCCATTCAAGCACAGGATACACAGTAGATAACAGATAAGTACTACTATATTTATATAAACAAGCTGCTGTGTAGCCATGGGGGCAGCCATTCAAGCACAGGATACACAGTAGATAACAGATAAGTACTACTATAGTTTATATAAACAAGCTGCTGTGTAGCCATGGGGGCAGCCATTCAAGCACAGGATACACAGTAGATAACAGATAAGTACTACTATAGTTTATATAAACAAGCTGCTGTGTAGCCATTTGTTTACAGTTGGACAAAAAAATTGTTACTTGCCTGTCAGTCTCTTAGCATTGTCTAGTAATATCTTGATTTCTTTAGTTTTTTGCTCATCAACACCAGATTCCACACTAAAGACCAACCAATAAAAAAGAAATGTCAGTTAAAAGCTCAGTTTCCATTTGCGTGTAACAATGTGCAATACGAAGTACTATACAGTAAGGGCTTCTTGTTTTTATTTCTGCCAAAGTTCAGGTATGGGATCTGTTATCCAGAATGCTCGGGACCTGGGGTTTTTTGGATAATGGATCTTTCTGTAATTTGGATCTTCATACATTTAGGGGCAGATTCACTAAGGGTCGAATTTCGAAGTTAAAAATACTTCGAAATTCGACCCTCGAATTGAAATCCTTCGACTTCGAATATCGAAGTCGAAGGATTTAGCGCTAATCCTGCGATCGAACGATCGAAGGATTTTTCGTTCGATCGAACGATTAAATCCTTTGAATCGAACGATTCGAATGATTTTAATCCAACGATCGAACGAAAATCCTTCGATCAAAAAAAGGTTAGCAAGCCTATGGGGACCTTCCCCATAGGCTAACATTGACTTCGGTAGGTTTTATCTGCCGAAGTAGGGGGTCGAAGTTTTTTTTTAAAGGGCAAGTACTTCGACTATCGAATGGTCGAATAGTCTAACGATTTTTCGTTCGAATCGTTCGAATCGAAGTCGAAGGTCGTAGTCGAAGGTCGAAGTAGCCCATTCGATGGTCGAAGTACCCAAAAAATACTTCGAAATTCGAAGTATTTTTCATTCGAATCCTTCACTCGAGCTTAGTGAATCGGCCCCTAAGTCTACTAGAAAATCATGTAAACATTAAATAAACCCAATAGGCTGGTTTTGCTTCCAATAAGGATTAATTATATCTTAGTTGGGATCAAGTACAAGTTACTGTTTTATTATTACAGAGAAAAAGGAATCATTTTTCAAAAATGTTGGATCATTTGTATAAAATTGAGTCTATGGGAAATGGCCTTTCCTTAATTCGGAGCTTTCTGGATAATGGGTTTCCGGATAATGGAACATATACATATACTTTTTATGTTCTGCATAAGAAATAATCCTTATAGTCCATGCCAGATCTCTTATATTTTTTTCCTTTCGCTCCAGGTGTAATACGGGGCTAAGAGTGTGGGGCAAACCTCTGCTCTCCTATATTCTCCTATATACTCTCAGTATATTCAGAGGCAGATAAAGAGTTAAATTGGCTTCTCCAAAATCAGAGGCGTAACTACAGAAGAAGCAGACATTGTGGTTGCTGGGTGGCCCAGAAGTGTAAAGAACCCAGTAAGATCCTAGTTAATAAGCAATGTCAGCATATTTTAGTAGAATAGGTTAATTTACCAACGTTTCAGGGTCCTAAACAGTTGCTGCCATGTACTGGGGATATTGCATTAATTCTAACATATATATTCCACCTCCTTACAGGATGACTAAAGTAAGAACCAGTGTCGGACTGGCCCACCGGGACACAGGGAAAAATCCCGGTGGGCCCCAGTCCTTGTGGGCCCCCGCAACTACTAGATCACTGCATACCTCCCAACTGTCCCTTTTTCGGAGGGACAGTCCCTCTTTTGACAGCTAAACCCGCAGTCCCTCATTTGTACTGGAAAGCCCTATTTTCTCTGCACTGAACAGCCAGAAAAAGAAACAACGTTTCTCACTTAATTGGCTTTTAGCAGAGAGCCCAGAACAGCTAACAGGTGCAAATAAGATACTTTGTAACAATTTTGAGACACAAAAAAAAAAAAAAAAACAGTTTAGATAAAGAGAAATATTTTCAAACTTTCATAACCTGCCAAATTTTGTAAAATGAACCTGGTAATTTTTACTTCCAAAATGTTGGGAGGTATGTCACTGGGTACATTAATTAATAATTAATAATTTTTTTTTTTTTGTTTTGACTTGGATTGTGCGCTCCGGTTTTTTGCAGTCCCACAGTTTTATGGTCCTCCCGCTGGACCTAGTGGGCCCCGCTGCCACTGCTCCACCTGGGCTGGTAGTGGCTCCTGTTGGTTGTGCTGTTCTTCTTCAGGTCTCCCTGCTGTGCACAGGATCGATTGGGCATCATTCAGTTTTGCCTGATGATGTCACTACCAGCCAGGCAGGAGTCAGTGAGCAGCGTGTTAGTGAGGGAGTGGCTGTATACAGAAGTACTTGTGTAGTGTGGTGTTTCCTTGCTGTCTATGTGTGTGTGCTGAATCAATCGCCTGGATATTCTGCTGGCTTCTTGACCTCTCCACTAGTGATGGGCGAATTTATTCGCCAGGCGCGAATTCACGGCGAATTTGCGCGATTCGCGCCGAGTGAATAAATTCGCGAAACGCCCGCGAAAATTCGCAGTAAAAATTCGCCGGCGTCAAAATTTTTTTTTTCAAAAATGGGCGCCGGCGTCGAAAAAACGGGCGCCGGCGTCAAAAACGGGCGCCGGCGTCAAAAACGAGACGCCGGCGCCATTTCGCGAATTTTTCGCCGTTTCGCGAATTTCGCACGAAATTCGCGAATTTTTCGGCGAAGCGAAACGACGCAAATTCGCCCATCACTACTCTCCACTGCCAGTTCAATCCAGATGAATTTGATCTGCCTGGCTTCTACTGTGGTGAGCAAACAATCTGGGGGGGATTACATGGAATATGTGGCCCTTAATCAGAGCCTGGTCAGACCCACCAGGCGCCCTAGGCAACCTGGCTGGTCACACGCTTCAACGAACGCACCGAAGCGCGAATTGGCAAGGAAAGAGGGGACTGGACTAGGAGTAGATGGCACACCCCTAGCTTTGCCCCCTAGGCACGTGCCTTCTCTACCTACCCCTAGTTCCGGCCCTGCCCTTAATTACCCCCCATCACCCACATAGACTGTTTAATCATTTTACATTTAACCCCTGAGGTCTTTTAATTTATGTGTGCTGCCCCATTTTTTTTTTTATTTATTTCCAGTTGCTTCATCTCTCTACCCCTAGTTGAGCTAAAAAAAATTTTTTATTGGGACTGGGGTGGGAGTGCTTAAAATGAATGAATTAATATGTTATGAAATTAATGAAGTGCTTACTGTTTTTATTTGATTGATGAGGTGTAATATGAATTTTTAATCAGTTAATGAATTACAAGTTGATTGAATGGAATAAATATCTATAATATTGTTTACCTATTGGCACATGGGCTGATGTCTGGACTTTTCATAACAGCTGTTATCATATTTCGATCAGTCCCTGCCCCAGTGAGCTTACAATCTAAAGTCCCTATCATATTCCCGTCAGTTGCTGCCACAGTGATTTTACAATCTAGGGTCCCTATAACATTTCCGTCAGTTCATGCCTAGTGAGCTTACAATCTAAGGTCCCTATCATATTTGCATCAGTCCCTGCTCCAGTGAGCTTACAATCTAAGGTCCCTATCACATTTGCATCAGTCCCTGCTCCAGTCAGTTTACAATCTAAGGTCCCTATAACATTGTAACATAGTAAAGGATGTTGAAAAAAAGACGAACACCAAGGTCAATCTTTTTTTTTTTTTTTAAACCTGCTACTATTTAAATTAAATTGACCCGCGCCCCTCTCTGAAGCCTCTCCAATTTGCCTCAGAGGGGGAATATTCCTTCATGGCTGCCAATATGACAATCTGACCAGTCCCTGGATCAACTTTGGAGTTATTTTCAGTAGTTTACTTTCTAAAAAGGCATCCAACATTTCTTCGAAATTATCGAATGAATCTGCCACTACAAGAGCCTCTGGGAGAGAGTTCCACAGTTTAACAACGCTCACTGTAAAGAACTGTTTCCACATCTTAGGATGGAACCTCCTTTCTTACAAGCTGAATGGATGACCTTGTGTTCTCTGGAAGAACCTACTGATGAAATAAAGTATCCAACATTATTGTATGGTCCCCTTATATACGGTAAATCTGCAAAGTAACCATAGCCCACCTTAAATTTGTCCAACCTTTCCTCCAAACTTTCCTCCAAACTGAAATCATCCATTCCTTTATTGACTTTGTTACCGTTTTTGGACTTTCTCTGTTTTATTAATTAACTTTTTTAGGATTGGGACTAGTGATGGGCGTAATTTGCGAAACGGTGAAAAATTCCAGAAACGTCGGCCAAAATTTTTGCCAGCGAATTTTCGTGGCCGTTTCGCAAATATATTCACCGGCGACGAATCGCGCAAATTCGCACCTGCCGAATAAATTTGCCCATCACTATTGGAGACTGCATTGCATATTCTAGATGGGGCCTTTCCAATGTTTTGTAAGTAGAAGTCTGTTTCTATACATTGTACATTGTCCCCTCACTAAAAGCTCAGTAGGATTTGGGAATTTTGACCTCTATATTACATATACATATTGTAAGTCTGCTTAAAGGAGAAGGAAAGGTTAAAACTAAGTAAGCCTTATCAGAAAGGTCCATCTACATATACCAGTAAACCCCCAAAGTAATGTTGCTCTGAGTCCCCTGTCAAAAGAAACACTGCATTTCTTTCCTTCTATTGTGTACTCATGGGCTTCTGTATCAGACTTCCTGCCTTCAGCTTAAACCTCATTGCCCTGGGCAAGAGCATGCTCAGTTTGCTCCTCTCCCCCCACCCCTCCCTTCTCTACTGTAATCTGAGCCCAGAGGAGGGAGAGACTCAGGCAGGAAGTGATGTCACACCACATTAATACTGCAGCTCCTATCCTAAACAAACAGAGAGTTTCTAGAGCTTTTTACTCAGGTATGGTAAAACATTCTACAGAATAAATATAGCATTCTAGCTTGCACTATTGCAGCTAATCTATTGCCAATAAAATGCCTCCGTAGCTTTCCTTCTCCTTTAAAATAATTTAAACATTAAATAAACCCAATAGGATTTTTTGCCAACCAATAAGAATTAAGTATATTTTAGTTGGGATCAAGTGCAAGACATTTTTTTAACAGAGAGAAAGGAAATATATTAAAACATGTTGAATTATTTAATTAAAATGAAGTCTATGGGTGACAAGCTTCCCATAATTTGGGACTTCCTGTATAATGGGTTTTCTGGATAATACAACAGATGGAAAATCTCACCTGTAGACATAAACTGGGACAATTAAGTCAGTGAAGTTCATTTCTGCATCAATCACTCTGTGAACCGTTTTCTCAAGAGTATTTGCTTCAAATTCCACAATTTCGTCCAACGCCAGAATATTAGCTAATATCAAAAGGAAATGAGCAATAAAAGTAAATACAAATATAGTAACATATACTGTATATTTATTTAAAAAATAAAGTTTTATACCCTTATTTTACAAATCTCAAGTAATTACCAGAAAGCATTCCTGAGCATAGAACAAAACAGACTCTGTGATTGCCCCTTTATTATATTATGAAGAACCTGAGACCCTTAAGTTGTGATAAAACTTCTATCCTCACCCTATAGCCATTGTTCTTAAACTATTACACCAGCCAACCTCATATAGTTTGTTTATAAAGGGACGGTGTCCCAACCTTAAGGCCAATAAGGGTGAGATTTGCGAAGACTATTGCAATAGAATAAGACGGTGCAAAGAGCCAATATAAGCCCTACCACATTAAATTAAGGTTCAATAGTAAGAACAAAGGAAATTAGTGTAATAAAGAGGATATACTCACAGTTCACCCCAGTCTATGAGTGGAAGTACGTGAACAACAGTAAAAAAATTATGAAGTCAACCAAAAGTGCCTGTTGGGGTACTTACTCATAGGCTGTGAGCCTATGCCCCAATGGGCACCAAAAACGTTAGGCCATCGTTTGTAATGTCCCAATAAATGCTTTAGAACTTTCAACCACTTTTGGTTGACTTTTTGGTTGACTGTTCAAGATCTATCGCCCCTGTGTGAACCTTTAGTTAACGGCCAGATCCAAAGCTCTGGATACTAGCTAAAGTTAAAGGCAAGTTAAAGTTAAAAACCAACAATAGAAGCAATAATACAGGAAACTTGGAGCCAGCCGCCTGAAACTGTTACACAATAATGGAAAAATTTGACTGCCCGCAATCGGAGGTCTTTGGGTAGGGGCATATGTGGGAGGGTGGGTAGTATGCAGAGAGTATGCAGAGAGCTCTGGCCCGCTCCAAATATGTTTTATGCTAAGGTGACTGGCACAGCATTGTTACACTCCTGCCTAAAACAGTTGAAAGTCAGTAGAGTAGAGCCCAACATATTCCATAAATTAATGTTAAATAAGCTATATTAGATCAGACTTACCGAGCTGAGCATAAATCTCCCCGGTCTCATAATCATCCATCTTCCCAAACCCTCGGTTGTCTACCACTGTGATGGAATCAGTGAGGTGGTAGGATTTTCTGATAGTGGTGAGTCCTCCAAAGGTTTCTTCTCCATCATCCAGTTGCGTCAGAACTATTGACTTAAAGCTTCCATCCCGCAGTACATAAATGAAGGAGTTTATCAGTGAAGACTTGTCGTGTCCTGCTGATCCAAACAGCTGCACCAAAATGCGAGTGTAGCCATGGTGTTGATCGAGCTTGTAATTCAGAATGTTCTGCTTTTCAAGTTTCACGTTTTCCATGTTGCCTAGTGTTAAATAAATACCTGATAGGGAAGAATCAAACTTGTGCTGAAAAACAAATGTCTCTTGTTTTAAAATGAACTTATAACCCATTAAAACTATATGTTGTACATTCCTGAGCAAAAAGGTCACTCAAATACATAGTTTAGTTACATCAGGTTGGGTTGAAAAAACACCTTCCAAATGAAACCCAGCGTCCATAAATACACAAACCACTCTGTACACTCACATAAACCAATATCTATACTAACTGTAGACCAGTGCTGTTAGTGGAATACCATACAGGTCTGTCTTTGGCCTTCCATCAACAACTTTGCAGTTGGAGTTCTAATTAAAGCAATCGGACAGGGCCAGGCCAAACCAACACGGTGACCTAGGCACCCGATCGGCTACCCCCACCCCCTCCGTGTGTGCGTGTGCTCATGAGTGTGTGCATACGCGAGTGAAGCATAAGAAGCGAAGGGAGAGAAAAATAATGAAGGGGAGGGAAGAGTGATAGAGGGGAGGAGAGAGGAGAGAGGTGAGAGCAGCAGGGAAGCAAACCACCCGGACTAGGGATAGGCAGAAGACTTTGGAACAGGTACTTGCCCAGCACCCCCACATGTTTGCTTCCTAGGCAGGTGCCTCTTCTGCCTACCACTAGCTCAGGCCCTGCTATCGGATAAGTTATTCAGGATTCTCAGGAACTTGTATTTTTTGGATAACAGTCTTCCTGTAATTTGGATCACCATTATAAGGAATGATTCCATCTTGTTGGGTTCTGTTGGGTTTAAACCAGTTAGCTGGTGCATTACAGCCTTTCCCTTTATCAGTGCTCTATTCAGGCTGGAAGTATAGGGTTGCCCTGTACTGAAGTTTGTATATTTCAGTCGTAGTTTGTATTTGCAGGTTATTCCGGAGAACGCTCAGCAGAAATCCATGATATATATATACCCTTTTCTGACATGGACAGTAGCAAGTTTTCAGGTCTATTTACCTGATGGTCACCCTACTGGGTGGGCACCCTCGGAACCTGATTCCTGCCCCTAATTGCCTTCAGCCTGAGTCAGACTAGAAATCCAGGGCCCACCGGTGTCAGGGGCCCTTACAATGCCCTCCAGCCCCCCAGGCTAGGCACAACTCTGCCACTGACTTAACTCCCTCCGTTGGCCCCCCACCCTTAGGGGTTACCCCCTCTGATGACCCCCTACCCTGTGTGTACCTTTTTCCTGAAAGACGTGAGGCAGGATGGGAGAGGAGAGGCATGTTAATCGTGTCTGGGCCAGCAGGACTACAAGAAAAAACCTGGTTGGCCCTGCCGGCCCAGTCTGACCCTGCCTAGAGCACCAAAAGGCCTTGAACCTTGCCTGACTCTGGACCTTGGGCTTTGTTTCCCCCGATGAATTATTCCTGCCGAGCCAGTAAGCCTGATGATTTTCCCTTACCTTTACACTACAATACAATTTTACAACAGCTTTGCAACTTTCCATTACAGTTAATCAGGAAATGTTGTACCATTTTCAATGAATTTAAGTGTATGTGCCTGCGTTTCACAGCACTAAGGTTTTCCCATCCCAAGTATTATCAATAAATGAATCACTAGGGTTAAGCACTCAATGTAATATTCTTTGAGTGCAGTGCTTGCTTCAATTTCAATACAGGATTGAGGCCCTACTAAGGGTGTACACTGTGTGCAGAAATTCTTCTCTTCATTGCATTAACATCTTTCCCATACACTTCATTTAAATGTATCAATATGGATGATAAACCATGGAGGAATTCTGAAAAAATGCTGATTAGGAGATTTCATCTCTGCATGGACAGGAGCTCAAAGATCACTTCAGTGCAGTCTCCCTAAAATGATAAGTGTGGGTTTTTAAAGTGACTGTGTTATTGGGCCCTACTCCTAGATTAAAGGGATACTGTCATGGGAAAACATGTTTTTTAACCAAAACGCATCAGTTAATATTGCTGCTCCAGCAGAAATCTGTTTCTCAAAAGAGCAAACTGATTTTTAAATATTTAATTAAAAAAAAAAAAATTTAGCATGGGGCTAGACATGATGTCCATTTCCCAGGTGCCAAAACCATGTGACTTGGGCTCTAATAAACTTCAGTCACTCTTTACTGCTACACTGCGAGTTGGAGTGATATCACCCCTCCCTTCCCCCTCAGCAGCCTATCAGCAGCTAATCAACAGAACAATGGGAAGGTAGAAGATAACAGCTCCCTGACACAAGATAAAAGCTCCCTGGTAGATATAAGATTAGCACTCAATAGTCAAATCCAAGTCCCACTGTGACTCCTCCACAACAGCCTGCCAGAAAGCAGTTCCACAGTGCAGCACTGACTCTTTCTGAAAGCTCGTGACCAGGAAAAATGGTTGGCGCCTACACACCAATACTATATAAAAAAATAAATAAGAAAAAGTAGGCTTTTACCAGTTACATGTTGTGAGCCTGTACCACTGCTTCTGTCTCACATGAAGCGCATGTCAGTGAACAAAAAATGGTTGTGGAAAACAGGCTCAGAATTTATTTAACACATAAATAAACCTTGCAGGACAGTATCTGCAGTTATTTGCAGTGTAAACAGTGTAATTTAGAAAGAAAAACTACATCATAAAATCACGACACAATCCATTGAATGTATGTGCCCAAGCATTTTGGAAGCTTCCCCAATACAATATGTACACAATTAGCAATGCAAATATGGATAGAGCTTTACAAACAGTAAGGAACACTAATTATATATTGGCTAATTAAGAGAAATAAAAGCAAATATACACCTAACTTACAAATGCAACGAAAATATTTTTTACTCAAAGGTTTGTCCTGTTACCAGATGGTTATGACCCTTATAGAGGTTTAATGGCCTGGGACCTTCCCACACTAGAAACTTCCTACTGAAATCACCTGCTGGATGACCTGGATGCCTTAACAATTTAGACAAGCATTTCACCTCCACACAAGTAGGTGACTGCCAAGTAGTAACAACCTCATCTTGTATGCAGTCCATGAATTTGGATGCAGATTAGCACTTGTAGTGGGGAATGGTTTCACCTTCATCACATCAATGACCATGGCGTCAGTTACAACATTAGTGTCTGCAGTTTCAGTTATGGACACCAGCGGCCAGGACTGCCATCAGAAATCGCAGGGCCCCGTATGACAACCTGTACTACTCACTGCTCTACCTCATACCCCCTCCTGTTCCTTATACCCGTACTACTCACTGCTCTACCTCATACCCCCTCCTGTTCCTTATACCTGTACTACTCACTGCTCTACCACATACCCCCTCCTGTTCCTTATACCTGTACTACTCACTGCTCTACCTCATACCCCCTCCTGTTCCTTATACCTGCACTACTCACTGCTCTACCTCATACCCCCTCCTGTTCCTTATACCTGCACTACTCACTGCTCTACCTCATACCCCCTCCTGTTCCTTATACCTGTACTACTCACTGCTCTACCTCATACCCCCTCCTGTTCCTTATACCTGTACTACTCACTGCTCTACCTCATACCCCCTCCTGTTCCTTATACCTGTACTACTCACTGCTCTACCTCATACCCCCTCCTGTTCCTTATACCTGTACTACTCACTGCTCTACCACATACCCCCTCCTGTTCCTTATACCTGCACTACTCACTGCTCTACCTCATACCCCCTCCTGTTCCTTATACCTGCACTACTCACTGCTCTACCTCATACCCCCTCCTGTTCCTTATACCTGCACTACTCACTGCTCTACCTCATACCCCCTCCTGTTCCTTATACCTGTACTACTCACTGCTCTACCTCATACCCCCTCCTGTTCCTTATACCTGTACTACTCACTGCTCTACCTCATACCCCCTCCTGTTCCTTATACCTGTACTACTCACTGCTCTACCTCATACCCCCTCCTGTTCCTTATACCTGTACTACTCACTGCTCTACCACATACCCCCTCCTGTTCCTTATACCTGCACTACTCACTGCTCTACCTCATACCCCCTCCTGTTCCTTATACCTGTACTACTCACTGTCTTACTGCTTATCATTCATGTTCATCTCTCTGCCTTTTCTTCAAACCATAAATGTTCATACATGTGTTGTCCCCTTTATCCCTTAATATCAGTTTACCAGTCCCTTTATCCCTCTGGACTTGTCTGCTGTTCCTATCCATGTGTATATGCATGTTACATCCGTGCATCTCAGTGTAATGCTTTTATCCCTCTGTATCACTCTGATGTGTGTGTGTCTGTGTATCACTCTGATGTGTGTGTCCCTGTGTATCACTCTGATGTGTGTGTGTCCCTGTGTATCACTCTGATGTGTGTGTCTCTGTGTATCACTCTGATGTGTGTGTGTCTCTGTATAACTCTGATGTGTGTGTGTCTGTGTTTCACTCTGATGTGTGTGTCCCTGTGTATCACTCTGATGTGTGTGTGTCCCTGTGTATCACTCTGATGTGTGTGTGTCCCTGTGTATCACTCTGATGTGTGTGTCTCTGTGTATAACTCTGATGTGTGTGTGTCTCTGTATAACTCTGATGTGTGTGTGTCTGTGTATCACTCTGATGTGTGTGTGTCCCTGTGTATCACTCTGATGTGTGTGTGTCCCTGTGTATCACTCTGATGTGTGTGTGTCCCTGTGTATCACTCTGATGTGTGTGTCCCTGTGTATCACTCTGATGTGTGTGTGTCTGTGTATCACTCTGATGTGTGTGTCCCTGTGTATCACTCTGATGTGTGTGTCTGTGTATCACTCTGATGTGTGTGTCCCTGTGTATCACTCTGATGTGTGTGTCTGTGTATCACTCTGATGTGTGTCTCTGTGTATCACTCTGATGTGTGTGTCTGTGTATCACTCTGATGTGTGTGTGTCTCTGTATAACTCTGATGTGTGTGTGTCTGTGTATCACTCTGATGTGTGTGTCTCTGTGTATCACTCTGATGTGTGTGTGTCTGTGTATCACTCTGATGTGTGTGTCTGTGTATCACTCTGATGTGTGTGTCCCTGTGTATCACTCTGATGTGTGTGTGTCCCTGTGTATCACTCTGATGTGTGTGTCTCTGTGTATCACTCTGATGTGTGTGTCCCTGTGTATAACTCTGATGTGTGTGTGTCCCTGTGTATAACTCTGATGTGTGTGTCCCTGTGTATCACTCTGATGTGTGTGTGTCCCTGTGTATCACTCTGATGTGTGTGTCCCTGTGTATCACTCTGATGTGTGTGTCCCTGTGTATCACTCTGATGTGTGTGTCCCTGTGTATCACTCTGATGTGTGTGTGTCCCTGTTGATGCTGCCTGTGCGTAAAGGTAACTGCAAATTAAGACTATCCAGGCACTAGTTTTTTGAAACTGTTATTAATGTAGAAAACTCAAAACTTAGTTGCTTTTCATGTTGTTGGATCATTGTTGCTTTTTTACGTTATTAAACTTTTTTTAAAACAGTTGTTATTGGGTCAATTCATTATTGCTAGTAATATGTTTACATAATAGCATTAGTTTAGCAATATAACATGATATTAACCAGCATATAATTCTAGTCTCTTGTTGCAAAAGACTCAATATTACTTGGTACAGCAGGAGATCCATAAAGATTAGTTGGCTGTCAAAACCTCCTGTAAAAGAAATATATAGTTGGTACAATTCTACTAACTTACAAAAAACATGACAGGTTAAGTATCTCATTCATCCCATTAGGGTAAATACAATCCAAGCGCCTAATCCATCACGTTTCTCTTTTCCGCAGCATGGTATTACAGTCGCCCCCTTTACGTGATTTAGGTACAACCTCTAATACTTTCCACCTCAACTAGCAGATTGTGTTTGGCAGTAGCAAAATGTCTAGATACTGGAGTATCATTATGTGTATCTGCTTTAAAGTTACGAATAGTATTTTTGTGTTCCTTAATTCTGATATTTACTGATGTGATTGTGACAAGTTTTACGTGGGTATAAAAAAAAATCCGATTGATTTGTGTACTTCAGTTGCTTTCACTAGTCACCAGCCTGTTAGTAATCAATGACAATGACAAGAATTGTCTCAAACACAAATTAATTAGAAAGAATTTATTATATTGTACTTCTCATATTTATTTTTTATCATTATCATTTATTTACACAGTGTCAGCAAGTAATACATTGCTCTATATAAACTTGTAACAAACTGACAACTTTAAAACCACCTAAATTATATATAATTACTTAGTTAAATTGGGTGGAAAAAAGACAAGTTCAACCCCTCCAAATGATCAAATTATTATCAAAATACAATTAAAACATAAATCAAGACATAAACAAAACATTTTTTTTAATTTATATATACTGTATATTTCTTTCACCCTGATGAACAACCCCATTAACTTAATCTAGAATACAATAGTCATTCAGAAATATTATCTCTTATATGATTAAAAATATTTTTGTGATTAGAAGTTAAGATTCTGCCAGTCTTAACTGGAGCCCTATATACACTAGTGACTAAAAGAAACCAAGAATTTACAAATACACTGTGGGTTATTTATAAAGTTTGCGCAGTGCATATTTTTTTCCTGAACGCTAAAATATTGCACTATTGTGCCCGTCTTTCCAGTTTACGCGAATTCGCATGGCGAACACATTTTTTTGCAAATGGCTCGCAAATGAGTTGTGTGTTTGCTTGAGTGCGCCCATTGTGTGAAGTTGTTGTGTCTGAAAATAGCATTGACAGTAATTTAAATTTGGTTTAAAACTGTAAATTTGGTTGCAAAACTGTTTTGCAAATATTCCGGCAGGGCAAATATTTTCACTGCACTGTGCGAAGTTTATAAATGAACTCTATTGACTATACATTTGACATTCTGTGGTATCAGATTATCAAAAAGAACCATCTTTCTTTCCTTCCTTCCTTCCTTCCTTCCTTCCTTCCTTCCTTCCTTCCTTCCTTCCTCCCTCCCTCCCTTCCTCCCTCCCTCCCTCCCTCCCTTCCTCCCTTTTTAGAGCATGTTAAAGGTTTTCTTAAGACTTTCTAGAGCTTGCGCTTCTGTTATTTCTTGCCAGTTGTCTGGTATTTCAGCTGGTTTAGCCTCATACACTTCTGCAAATTCTGTATTAAACTCCTTTAGAATGAATTTCCAGTAGTCAGATGCATCAATGCTTGGGTCAGGCTGAATGGCCCAGTCTGGGTAATACGTGCAGTAATCTCTGTATGGATGGCATTTATCTTTTGTATCTGAATTCCTGAAATGTGCATTGCTTACTACACTGGTGGAACATATTTCATGTACCAGAATCTTTGTTTTACTGTTCCTGTATGTTCCTAACCCCTGGGGTCGGTGTATAGTTGCAAAGTGTTTCTTGTGATTGCTTGCCCCGGCCTCACAGGGCACCTTACAGAATGGGCACTGCTTCCCGCACCCAATCACCTTTTTAAACAATACATCTTCTGGCTTAATTGTCAAATTGTAAAGCACACATTCACTATCTTGATGTTTTATCTCTGACCTTAACTCTTCTTCCGTATCATTAAGAGAATTGCAGATATAGTTAGAAAATTCTTTAGAAGTTGCTGTATTTTTGAAAACAATTGCCTTCATTTCACTCTGATTTAGTGCCAGTTCTTGATCTAGATTGGCACTAAACCTTTCAACCAATTCAAGCACGCTGTTACATTCTAGAATTTCTGGCTCTTTAAGAATTTCTCTTATTCTTTGTATGGCAAAAGAGATAATCTTGCATTGCAATGAGTTGAAGTTCCCATATGTAGCTACAAGGTATTTCTGTATCCAGTTTGTAGCAAACTCTTCATAATCATTTGTATAACGTATGTACTCTTCAAAATCCTTTTCTTTGATTAAGTTCTTTAGAACCGTGTATTGAAAGAAAGTTCTGTCTTTGAACACCAGGGAGCTAGTCTTGGCTAGAACATCATCTACTATTCTTATTCCAAGTATTCTATTAATCTGATCAGCCACCGCTGGCTTAATGCAGGATTTACAGAAAAGCTTTGCTTTACTAAAACTCTCATCTTTTTCTTGAAAGGTGTTTTTGAACGTGGCTAAATATGCAGGTTTTAAAGCTGAGAGACAGGAAAGAGGGTCATTTTTTCTAATAAAAGCATCATGCATTTGTTGAAAATGATCAACAGCATAACCCAAAGCACAAAGCTTCAAATTCAACTCATACTCTGCATGTAACTGCATGCTCTTGCCATCATTCTGCTCACACATATTATTGATTATCTTCATAATTTCCCAGCAATATGCATCATTATAGTCGGCATCACATGTGACCTTTGTTTTAACATACTGAGAACACCTTTGTAACACCCTGTTAAAAAAAGTATCTTCTTCAACAGGATTTTTAGAGTCACTGGAATTTTTTACAAAATATTTAAAAACATTCATGATGGAGTTTGCTATGGACCAAGTGTTTCTCTCCGATTTCTCATTAGGTCTTGGAAGCCTTTTGAGTTTTTGTAGCTTTTCATTGACCGATGACCCTCTGGTTTTCATGTCTTTAGTAATAATTTCCAACATTTTGCTCTCAACGTTGTGTCTCTGTAATGGAATAATTTTTAACTCTGTAATGGTGTTTCTCCACATCGTCTCAAACTCTTGACTTAGTTCCACTTCAGTAGGCTGATGCTTTTTATTTCTACAATCTTCCAGAAGACAATTGACCTTTGTTTCAATGGTTTCTATGTATCTGTCTTGTATACACTGAATCTGGTGTTTCTGTTTCTGTACAACAACGGTCTCTTCAACCTTGCTGATTGTCACAGATTCGTGCTTTCTCTTATGATGTTTTACACTATTAAAAAAATCCTCTCTATATTTCTCTATCAAAGGTAAAATGTCTGTTTCTTTGTTAAAATAGTCCTCAAGTGCAGACTGCATTGTATTCTCCTCTTTCGAAAGAATATAGTAAGCCTCATTGATACACTCTTTGGCTTTTTCTTCCACTGTATTTATGGATTGATTTTTGATCACTGTTTCTGTTCTAGTCAACCATTCAAGCATTGTTTTATCAAATTCCCACTCCAGCTCAGAATATTTCTTGGCCAGGTTATTGTAGGCTTTGGCTACTAGACTGTTTCGGAAACTGAATATGAAGTTCTCATGTTTTACAGCATTCCACAAACTTGATATCCATGTAATATATTCTGCTATAGTAACAGCCTTACCTGTCTGCATAATTTCAAGTAGATGTTTTTTAAGTTCATGAATGCTATTGCTATAGCCAGTGTTTACTGGAGCCATTGGCGGGACTCCATGCCATAAACCCGGGATGTACCAGTTGTGCTTCTCTAAATCATACTCCATCATCTCAGAGAATTTACTTATTGTATTTTTTTTCTCCATTTTTGCGGCAATTTCAGTCATTTCATTCAGCTGTTCCAGGAATCGTTTTCTGTCTCTCATGTTCTTTTCATGAGCGGAGACATCACTCACGTTCTGATGGACAAACTGGCAGTTGGGCTTTTTACCAACTTCTTTCATCCTAAGAAAGGCATGAACAACAATCTGTAATGTATCTTTCATTTCAGTGGTGTTTTCCATGGCCATATTAAATATAGTTATATCACTCAACCCAACGACTAGTGTAGCCAACTCATTGTCATGTTCATAACTGTCATCCAAGGAAGCCAGTTCAGGAGCTTTTAAGCCTTCAGTATCAATTACCAGAATAAACTCACAGCCCAGCTCCCTCTGACAGTTTTCTTTCACTTTAATAAGGGACATGAAGGCTCCTCGAGTGCATCGTCCATTGGCCACAGGGAACTGTAACCCAAACATGGTGTTTAATAGTGTGGATTTCCCAGTGCTCTGTACTCCAAGGACTGTAATGGCTCTTATTTTGCATTTCTTGCCTGTTTTTTTGTCCAACACAGAAAGAACATCTGTTATCCACTGCAGAGGGATATTTGAGGCATCTCCATTAATCAGTTCCAGTGGGAACCCATCTAATAGAAGATCAGCTGCAATTCCTGGTAATTCTTTGAATTTTCTCTTATTCATTTCTTTAATTATGAAATAGTCAGCCTCATAAATTTGTCCCAGTTCCCTTATGAAATGTTCAATGCCCAGTGAAGTGTCGGACATCTTCTTGTCCAGTGCTGAGAGCATTTCTTTACTGGCCGTATTATATTTCTTTTTGTACTCTGCTTGCAATGCCGAGAGGTTCTGTCTCGCAGTTACATCGAGGTAAAACCTAATCCATTTTAAAAAATATTGTTTTTCGACAGAGTTTTTGTTCTTTATTGCTTTAATAAAGTGCTTTATCCCAGATTTAACCTCAAAATGATATTGCTGTTTCCGTATCATATCAACTTCATTGATTAACTTGGATTTGTAGTGTTCTGAACTATTATTACCTTGTCTTTTCATTTGACACATTTCCTTTTCTAATCTGGCCAGTTCTTTCAGAGACTCTCCTTGCCGTTCCATAGTTTCCTTCTTGTATTCAACCACATCCACGATCTCTTCTGTAATAAATTTGGCTTCTGCTTTTGCAGCCTGACATTCCTTCCTATTTTCATCTATACTGAATCCTAGTGTAGATGCCGTCTCTGCCATCTCCTCTATGGTATGACAATCGGAATGTAATTGTATCATGTTAATAAGAGTAAATTGAACCCTTTTCACAAAAGCAGCTTCAGTAGTTGCCTTATCAAACACTAAGACAGTTACTTTATTTAACAATGTTACCAAAGTCTTTAGATATTCTCTTGTGTCTTTGTCGAGTTTGTTATGTTTTGGTATTATAATAAAGACAAAGTTTGTGTTTGCATTTTTATACTTCAGCAATAATTCATACTGATTTGCGTTGATAGTTTGAATAAATATAAAGACTGCTGCTGATATTTTTGTTAGAAAGTCAAATTGTTTTATGTTACTCTCAAGGTTTCCACGTAAATTTGTAGCTCCAATGGGTTCAGGAAAAATATCTGAGCTCCTGCTACCAGCAGGAAAATACCAAGTTATTTCTACTAATCCATCAGACACTGTCCTAGTGTCATTCCCACCTTCCATATTATCATGAACAAACCAGTTATGGTTGAGATGAGCTGGACTGAGAACTTGATTCAAGGTTTTTGATTTAGATAGTTTACTTTCCCCCAGTCTTACAAAAGAGAATGTTGGCATGCTTGTTTGGACCAGGTTTTCTTCTCTAAAACCCTTGGTATCTGATAATGATTCTGGTCTCCAGCGTTTTACAATGTCTCTCATTACCCATAACATGAAGGTGAAATTCAGACCATCAGTATCAGGGAGCAATAAAGGGACTGCAAACTGGCAGAGGGACATTTTTGTAAATATTTCCTGCTGCAAAAAATGGTCTGAACAATGGAGGATGACACAGAGAACATCTAGAGGATGGATTGAACTAGAGGCTTCAACTGTACTGTCCCAGGCTAAGTCATCATTCACATAATCATCAAATGTTTTGTTACTGTCTTCATTGATTATGCTTATGTTTCTTGCTGTTCCATTTAATGCAATTATTTTATGAATGAAATTCCAGGCTAAGGTTTCATTGGAGCAGGTACCCATTGTTTTGAAACATTCTTGTCCAATCTGAAGAAATGTACGTAAAGACAATTTATCAGATTGGTAGGATTCCATTTTCATTTTTGCCAGGAGTTGTCCAAAGGGATTTTTCTCATCTAAAACAAATAAATAAAAATTAGCTGTCTATATTTGTACACATGCATAAATAGAAACATGCGCATACACACATGTATGTTTAGTAGTGGAAGTAAAAAACAAAAAGATACACATCCATCAAGTTCAACTTTTGTGAATTTTGCCTAAATGCTAGATAATCTACCCATAAATGATACTCTGACTGGCTGTCTTTAAACTGGTTAAAATGACTATTTACACTAAAGGTGCACTGTACTAAATATCAGGGAATTGCTTGATGTATGGCACAGTGGCCTTCCCGAGATGGAAGTTAGGACCAACATGGACCAACGTGGAAGCTGTTGTTCAGGCAAGCAAGAATAGTAAAATGTGTGGCATCCAAAGAGTTAAAGTCAAGGTCAAATTTTAGGGAAAAATTCAGGGCAGGCGTAGTCAGAACCAAAGCAGGAAAGTCAGGAACAAGAAAATCAAGTCAAAATAGTAATTCAGAAGCACCCAGGAACTTTACAGAGAAAGACCTGTATATCTTGAATTTTCATGTCTAAATATGGCACTATGGGGCACATTTACTAAAGGGCAAAGTCATCAGCATGACGTAATTTTGTTACTTCGCCAATTTACTAAAGGGTGCAGGCGTCACTTCTCTAGCGAAGGAAATAGACACTAGCATTGCTTCGCACTCTCACGCCAGGCAAATTTTCACTCTGGCGAATGGAAGTAAAACTCCTCAAATTCACTAAGATGCGGATTTTACTGAACGTTACCTCTATCGCCAGACTTGCCTTCGCCAGCTCATACCAGGCGAAGTGCAATGGAATGCATAGGACTTCCTAAATTTTTAATGCAAAATCTAAGTCACAAAAACGCTGGCGTCTTTTCCTTTTTCAGAGTGATAGCCTGCAAAGGTCTGTAACATTTTTTTTTTTTTGGGGTAACCAGATTCCCCCCTACATTTTCTAACATATGGAACATAAACTATACACTGGGCTCAGGTGTAGGGCAATATAACAACTTTATTTTATTTATTAAGGTTCCCTGGACTTGTGTAATGTAATGTATTTGCTGAAACATATACGTCCATGTAACTTGATCATTTCCCTCCGTATACAAATTAGGCAATGTTAGCGCATCTGCCGAAGTAACGCTTGTGAAAATTCGCCTATGATCGGCACCCTGAACGCAACTTCGCACTTTAGGGATACTGTCATGGGAAAACATATTTTTTTTAAAACACATAAGTTAATATTGATGTTCTGGCCGACTTCTGCCCTGAAATCCATTTCTCAAAAGAGTAAACAGATTTTTTTATATCCAATTTTGAAATCTGACATGGGTCTAGATATATTGTCAGTTTCCCAGGTGCCCCCAGTCATGTGACTTGTGCTCTGATAAACTTCAGTCACTCTTTACTGTTGTACTGCAAGTTGGAGTGATATCACCCCTCCCTTCCCCCCCAGAGGTCCATCAGCAAAACAATGGGAAGGTAACAGCACTCAATAGTAAAAATCCATGTCCCACTGCAACTCTTCACTTGCAATTGAGTAGGAGAAACAACAGCCTGACAGAAAGCAGTTTCTATAGTGCAACATTGGCTCTTTCTGAAAGCACATGACCAGGCAAAATGACCTGAGATGGCTCCCTACACACTGATATTAAAACTAAAAAAAAATACACTTGCTAGATATGGATTTGGATTTTTACTATTGAGTGCTGTTACCTTCCCTTTGTTTTGCTGATGGACTTCTGGGGGGGAAGGGAGGGGGTGTTGTTTCTCCTACTCAATGTAACTGAATGTGTCTCAGTGGGACCTGGATTTTTACTATTGAGTGCTGTTCTTAGATTTACCAGGCAGCTGTTATCTTGTGTTAGGGAGCTGCTATCTGGTTACCTTCCCATTTTTCTGTTGTTAGGCTCCTGGGAAAGGGAGGGGTGATAGCATTCCAGCTTGCAGTACAGCAGTAAAGGGTGACTGAGGTTTATCAGAGCACAAGTCACATGACTGGGGAAGCTGGGAAATTGACAATATGTCTAGCCCTGTGTCAGATTTCAAAAGTAAACCTGTGACTGATGCATTTTGAAAATGACAGTATCCTTTTAGAAAAAGAGCTTTGGATAAACACTGCATGGCTTGTTAAAGGCAATGGGGCAAATTCACTAAGAATCGAAGTTCACCGCACCGCACTTCGCCGCACTTCGCCAGGCGAATTTTCGCCAGCGCTCCGCAAATTCACTAAAATCCGAAGTTGCGCACAGGGGTAGCGTAAGTTTGCGAAGTTGCGCTAGCGTTGATTCGCTATGTAAAGCGAAGTTACGCTAGCGGAGGCTAATTTGCATACGGCGCAAAATACAAATTTCAATGGAGGAATACGTATCTGCACTACAAATGCCAAGAAAACCTTCAAATCTGCAAATAAAAATTTTATTTTGCCCTACACATGTGCCCACTGTCTAGTTAAGTTGCCATGAGTCAGGAAATGTAGGGGGGAAGGAGGGGAGCCCCAAAAAAAAATTCAATCTTTTTCAGCCTATCACCCATCATGTAGAAAACACGCCAGCGTTTTTTGGGACTTAGAATTTTTTTTGACTTTTTTGGAAACAATCCCTATCTACTCTATTGCGCTTCGCCAGGTCTGAGGTGGCGAAGGAAGTCTAGCGTAAAAGGTAGCGTTCAGTACACTGCGCAAATTAGTGAATTTGCGTAGTTTCGTCGCTAGCGAAAATTCGCCTGGCGTAAGGGTGCGAAGTAACACTAGCAAAACTACGCCAGCGTTCGTTAGTGAATTTGCGCAGTAGCGAAAATGCCAAACGCTAGCAAATTAACGCTAACGTTCTGCGCTTCGGCGCTTAGTGAATTTGCCCCAATGTTTTATGTACTGTACCTTTACAGATTCATTGGAAGCTCATTAGGTATAATTAGTTGGCACATGTACAGGTAATAGTCATGTGTGAAGACTGGTTGTTAACAATTGTCACATGGTATAAATTGTTTTTTTCACTTTGTATTATTTAAACTTGAAAAAGGCCCCAAGCAGGAGCCAAAACATTGGTGTAATTTATGGAATAAAGCACTTTGAGAAATACGGATATTGGGAGTGCAGACCACCTCACCTTCATTGTACAGTATGTATAACATTTCTTTGGTTCTGGCCATCCAGCTTGTACTCTATTTTTACAACCACACACACAAACACACTTGATTGACTTGATTAATATTGTCAATAATTAGCAATAAAAGCATTTTCCACTTTTAAGATCAAATTCATATGATTAAATATCACTTTAATCATATGAATTAGAATTTGTTTTACATTTTACTTAGATGTAAAAATGAAAAATACCTGTGTCTCCTGCCTCATTTTCATTTTTGACATCAGGCTGGCCTTCTTCATCTCTGTTCTTATTTAGATTTTCTAGAATAAATGTTTAGAATATTTACACAAAAAGCAACATATTTTATTTACTTTTTTCTTTTTGTTCAAATATTTTTTTATGTTCTGGTGTAATTAGTCACTCTGAGGAAAGCACGTTCATTGTGGTCATCTGGGTAATTTCTGGAACATTTTGTTGATATTTTCCTTCCTTGAATAAATTCTCAGCCATATAATAAAGTCTCGAATATGTGCAATATACACATAAATATTATTTATGCAGGTGTGTTATAACTCGTATAACTAGGTGACAGAATTCACAGTTTTTATAAATTGCAACTATGAAAAATTGGACTAAATCGAAATATGGAACATAACTAATTTACAATTTAAAAATAATTTTTGTTTGGATTTGAAAACAATGTGTGTCTTACAAGGTTTGGTATAATGTAGAAACATTGCCTCAGATAAGTGGCAGGGTTGTTTATATATGTGTGTGGCCAAAGGGTTTATAATGTTGGTTTGCACTGTGTATCACTTAAAGGGATACTGTCATGGGAAACCATGTTTTTTCCAAAACGCATCAGTTAATAGTGCTGCTCCAGCAGAATTCTGCGCTGAAATCCATTTTTCAAAAGAGCAAACTGATTTTTTTATATTCAATTTTGAAATCTGATATGGGGTTAGACATATTGTCAGTTTCCTAGCTGCCCCAGTCATGTGACTTGTGCCTGCACTTTAGGATGGAACTACTTTCTGGCAGGCTGTTATTTCTCCTACATAAAGTAACTGAACCAGTCTCAGTGGGATTTGGCTTTTACTATTAAAGGAGAAGGAAACTCCCAGGGCGCTAAACCCCTCCCCCCCTCCCCTGTGCTGCCCCCCCTCCCTCCTCCCCCCTGGCCTACCTGTCCCCCTGGGCAAATGCCCCTAACTTTTTACTCACCCCTCTGCGCAGGTCCTGTCCACGGAGTTCGCAGTCGCCATCTTCTCCCACGCGCGTCTTCTTCCTGCTCTGACCGGCGTCTTCTGGCGCATGCGCAGTAGGAACAGGTACGGTACGGCTCTACTGCGCATGCGCCGAATATCAAAAGTGAAATCGGAAAACTTCGTGACATTCGGCGCATGCGCAGTAGAGCCGTACCGGTACCTGTTCCTACTGCGCATGCGCCAGAAGACGCCGGTCAGAGCAGGAAGAAGACGCGCGTGGGAGAAGATGGCGACTGCGAACTCCGTGGACAGGACCTGCGCAGAGGGGTGAGTAAAAAGTTAGGGGCATTTGCCGAGGGCGACAGGTAGCCCTGGGGGGGAGGAGGGAGGGGGGCAGCACAGGGGAGGGGGGAGGGGTTTAGCGCCCTGGGAGTTTCCTTCTCCTTTAGGGCTAGTCCACACGGGGAGATAGCCCTGCGTTTGCGGTCGCGGCGACAAAGCGCCGCGCCAGTCGCCGCGACCGGCGCAGGCGACAGTTTTGTATGGGCGCCTATGTAAAAACGCCTGTGCTAACCACACGAGGCGATGTGCTTTTCAACAGTCGCCTGAAAAAGCCTGGCGAGGCATTTTCAGGCGACTGTTGAAAAGCGCATCGCCTCGTGTGGTTAGCACAGGCGTTTTTACATAGGCGCCCATACAAAACTGTCGCCTGCGCCGGTCGCGGCGACTGGCGTGGCGCTTTGTCGCCGCGACCGCAAACGCAAGGCTATCTCCCCGTGTGGAATAGCCCTAAAGTGCTGTTCTTAGATCTTCCAGGCAGCTGTTATCTTGTGTTAGGGAGCTGTTATCTCGTTACCTTCCCATTGTTCTGTTGTTTGGCTGCTGGGGGGGAGAGAGGGGGTGATATCACTCCAACTTGCAGTGCAGCAGTAAAGAGTGACTGAAGTTTATCAAAGCACAAGTCACATGACTGGGGGTAGCTGGGAAACTGTCTAGCCCCCTGTCAGATTTCAAAATTGAATATAAAAAAAATCTGTTTGCTCTTTTGGAAAATGGATTTCAGTGCAGAATTCTGCTGGAGCAGCACTATTAACTGATGCGTTTTGAAAAAAACATGTTTTCCCATGACAGTATCACACCAGAAAAAATGTTCTGCAGTATTCCTCTAATAAAGATTTAAGTAAAAAAAGTCTCTTATTGCATTGGACATTCCACTTCATTTCTTCAACTTTAATGCATTCAATGTTTAGTCTGTAATATCAAGATGAGCTTTCTACTTCCTGATCCTTCTTGTGACACTTGCACTTTTTTTTAAATGAATTTCATTTAATTTTTTAATTCTACAGATGGCATGCTTGCTATCCCAAATGTTTTCTCCTGATATTGAAGAGCATCTAAACGTACTGAATTAAATTGATTATTTGATTAAGTAAGGGTTCAAACTATGCTGAACCTTTTTCGGGATATGTGTTCCAATTAGTGACGGGCGAATTTGCGCCGTTTTTGCTTCGCCAAAAAATTCTCGAACTTCGCGAAATGGCGAAAAATTCACAAAACGACGCCGGCGTCTCGTTTATGACGCCGGCGCCCGTTTTTTTGACACCAGCGCCCGTTTTTGACTAATTTTTGCCGCGAATTTTCGCGGGCGTTTTGAGAATTTATTCGCTGGCGGCGAATCGCGCAAATTCGCCGCGAATTCGCGCCTGGCGAATAAATTCGCCCATCACTAGTTCCAATACCTATTTATAGCTCATCTTATCTTCAGTCAAAGGACAACTTAATTATACTTTTCTAGTTATGTATTTAATCAAACAGATGTTAACTCATTTTAATACTAAAATACCAAATATAAGCCCCCTTGTGCCTTATAAGATACCATGCTTATCATTACAGTCACCCAAAAACCTGCATTTGCTTCAATTTCAAGAATTTGTAGTTCTGTTTATATCTAGCACACTTACCTTTCTCGAAGAGCTGAAGAAATCTTTCACAAATTTCTACTTCTTTCTGTGAAATAATCTTATATAATGTTTTAATTTTCTCCATTCCGTCATTTTCGCTTTGTATATGAATGCAGTCCTCCCGGGTGATTAGAAGTTTTGAGACGAGTGCATCCAATAACTCATCAAGATTCAGGTGAAGAATTTCCATCAACTCTTTTTGTGATTTTTGAATTCTAACTGAAACACTTTCCGGCCAGGTTGTTGTTTGTGAACTATGTGATCTAAAAAATTCATAATTAGTAGATTAGTGGTTAGGGATGCATTAAATAATATAAGGAAACATGTATTGGTACATTTTGTAGAGCACTCACAGGACATTCAAATGACCAAATAATAGAAATAAAACTATATAAAAGTAATGTTTAACCAATTATAACATCAGCCAACTTATAAGCAGTCAAAGCTGTGGTCAAATTTCCTACTTCTGCTATTTATATACATTCCACTATTTTTTATGCCCTTTCATTTCTTACGGTCGTAAGTATTGTTATGTCCCAAATTAACACTGCATTGTGATGATTTGCATATGAAAGATAAGCAGAGGAGAAGTTTTCAGGAATATGACTAAAATCATACTATTGCATTGTTAATGCAATCTTTAATAAGACATTGCATGAAATACAGTAATTGAAATATTCCTAGACATGTTGCCATTCCTACAGTTTTGCAGAAACACAGTGATTTAGGGGCCGATTCACTAAATTCGAGTGAAGGATTCGAAGTAAAAAAACGTCGAATTTCAACCATCGAATGGGCTACTTCGACCTTCGACTACGACTTTGAATCGAAGGATTCAAACTAAAAATCGTTCGACTATTCGACCATTCGATAGTCGATGTACTGTCTCTTTAAAAAAAACTTCGACCCCCTACTTCGGCAGCTAAAAGCTACCGAACTCAATGTTAGCCTATGGGGAAGGTCCCCATAGGCTTGCCTACGTTTTTTTGATCGAAGGATATTCCTTCGATCGTTGGATTAAAATCCTTCGAATCGTTCGATTCGAAGGATTTAATCGTTCGATCGAAGGAATAATCCTTAGATCGTACGATCGCAGTATTTGCTCTAAATCCTTCGACTTCGATATTCGAAGTCGAAGGATTTCAATTCCTAGTCGAATATCGAGGGTTAATTAACCCTCGATATTCGACCCTTAATGAATCAGCCCCTTCGAGTAGGACATCTTGTAAAAAATATATATTTATATAGTTGCGTATGTATTTTTTCATTGATAATTAATTTAATTACCTAAATATATCATGGCGTTTGCCTGTATAAAGAAAATACTTATACAGGTATGGGACCTGTTATCCATAATGCTCGGGACCTGGGGTTTTCCAGATAATGGATCTTTCTGTAATTTGGATCTTCATACTTAAGTCTACTAGAAAATCATATAAACATTAAATAAACTCAAAAGGCTGGTTTTGCTTCCAATAAGGATTAATTATATCTTAGTTGGGATCAAGTAAAGAACTGTTTTATAATTACAGAGAAAAAGGAAATAATTTTAAAAAATTTGAAAAATTTGATAATAATGGAGTCTATGGGGCAAATTCACTAAAGGACGAAGCGCCTAACGCTAGCGTTAATTCGCTAGCGTAGCGCATTATCGTTAATTCGCCGATTCACTAACGGACACTGGCTTAAATTCGCTAGTGTTACTTCGCACCCTTACGCCTGGCGAATTTGCGCAACGGACGTAACTACGCAAATTCACTGCCGCGTGCATTTTTCTGAACGCTACCTTTTACGCCAGACTTCCTTCGCCACCTCAGACCAGGCGAAGTGCAATAGAGTAGATAGGGATTGCTTCAAAAAAAGTTAAACATTTTTCTAAGTCCCAAAAAAGACTGGTGTTTTTTCTTTTTTTATGGGTGATAGGCTGAAAAAGATCGAAAATTTTTTTGGGGCTCCCCTCTTTCCCCCCTACATTTCCTAACTCATGGCACCTTAACTATACAGTGGGCACATGTGTAGGGCAAACTAAACATTTTATTTGCTGTTTTGAAGGTTTCCCAGGCTTGTGTAGTTCTGCTACATATTCCTCCATTGTAACTTCAATTTGGCACCGTATGCAAATTAAGCATCGTTAGCGTAACTTCACTTTGCTTGGCGAATTAACGCTAGTGCAACTTCGCAACCTTACGCTTCCCCTGAGCGCAACTTTGGATTTTAGTGAATTTGCGTAGCGCTGCCCAAAATACGCTTGGCAAAGTGCAGCGAAGCGGACAAGTGCAACTACGAATCTTAGTGAATTTGCCCCTATGGGAGACAGCCTTTCCGTAATATGAAGCTTTCTGTATAATGGGTTTCTGGATAATGGATTCCATTCCTGTACCTTTAATTCAGGCGATAAGAGGAGAAAAGTAAAGCCACTATATATGTAAATATAAAGGAGAAGTAAAGTGTAAAATGTTAGCTCCCCCCTCCCAGATAATAGTAATTACTTGCCTGATACTCATGTCTGTGCTCCTCTTAGCAGAAAACTAAGCTGAAAATTTCAACTTATATTGATAAATGACATTTTTCACCAGGAATAGATTGGTGGGGAAAATTCCATGTTTCACCACTGGCAAATTTTCTTTGCAAAACTGCTGAAAAATCTCGGCACAAATATTTTCCCACAAGAAAAATGTGCCCATAAAAAAAACAGCCCATTGATGTTTTTGTGTGATTTTGCTAATTGTTCAGCAAGGCAAAACTAGACATATTCACTGTAATAAACAAAAAAATTATTAATTGAAAACTATTAATTTCTTACTTGTCATCTGCAACATTTGTTATGTTTTCTTCCTTTAACAGAGGAATTCCTGAATTATTGTCAACATATTCGCTGTTACAGCCAAATGCTCCGTGATGTTGAGTCTGGTCCATTCCATTCAATTCATGATCCATAATCTTATCTTGTGCTATTTGTATTTTTGCCTCTTTGTTATTTTGCGTATGACAGTCAGGGTGATTCTTCTTAGACTGATTTAAGATTAATATATTACTGCTCCCTAGTATAATTTTATCCTGATGATTTAATTTGGTACAGGAGAGAACTTTATTATCATTGATTGTGATCTCTGCCTTTTCATTTGGAATCAGAGCTACATCTCCGTCTGGTTTGACAATGATCACACAATGATCTTCCTCAATTCCCGGCCCAAAAAGCTGGATATCCTGTGAAGCGCCTGAACCGATCTTGTTGTGACCTTTTAAAAAATGTAAGTAATTGCCACTGGCAGTTTCAGGGTTGAGCTTAAGGTAGATTCTGTCTTTATCTCCGATCATTTGCTCCAGATGTTTATATATGTCCTGTGCAGCTGTATTTTTTCGCTTTTCTTCCCAAGTTAATTGAGCTTCTCTAAGGAGATGTTCTGCTTCTGTGAGTTTTGACCGCAGTTGCTTGGTGTGCTTCTTCTGAGCTTTCTGGGACAGTTTTTTCAGTCTCCTTATTTCTTCCTGCAACTTTTGAACACCCTTCTGTTGGACGTCCTTATTTACAATGTCATAATTAACGATATTTTTGGCCATGTCTGCGTATTTCAAAGTGGAAACAGTCTCCAGATAATTTGTATCCGTTGGACTAATAGTTGCTAACATAACAGTCTTGCTGTTCCCTCCTAGATTATTTTTGAGGAGCCAAGTGAGCACAGAATTGTGGTATTTGGCAACAGATTGCCCTTTTTTTTCTTTTGACTTATCGGCTAGGGAAGTAATGACAGTACACAAAGCTGTAAGAGATTGGTCTATATTCATACATCCAGCCAAATCATTTCTCTCATCGTTTGATTTATGTGTCGTCTCACTGCCTGCCAGATCCACAAAGATGACCTTACTAAGAAGCTCGTGATCAGATTCTTGATGAAAAGAATGGGTTACGGTGAGGGTAAAAATGGCATGTGATTGATTACTTTCCACATTCATATCAGTAGAAGACATCAGCCTATGTTTATTTCCTGCTGTCAGCAAAACATTTATATCATCAGGGTTACTGATTGTATGTTGGGTCAATCCCTCTACATAAGGACCAGTCACTGTATGTTCCCGGACTCTGAGATTCTTCACGGGCTGTTTGCACTGTAAAAGATCTCTCACCTCCTCTCTGTATATTTCCATGAATGATACCTCCACTTTTAAGTTATGTAAGACCTCTGCTCTTCTAAATAAGGCAGAGCAAAACCTCGGGATCAGGCCTGGGTCATCATCTGGTCCCGTCATTGAGAAGGTTTTACCTGATCCTGTTTGTCCATAAGCAAATATACAAGAGTTGTACCCTTGGCAGGTGTTGTCGACTATCTCCTGTCCAAGGTTTAAAAAAATGTCTTCTTGTCCTGCATAATTATCAGGGCATGAGTCATCTACAGACCAGAAGCAGTGATCAAAAGAAAATTCTTTTGCTTCTTCAGAAATGTCTCTATTTCCGCTGACTGGTTGCAGGAGGATCTTCTTTTGGTTCATACTCACAATGCACATTGATTGGCTTTGTCTTTCACTTGTATTCATTGGCCGCACCCGTACTGCAACTTTTACATTGCTGCGCCCTGTCATTTTCACTGTAATAAATGAAAAATACAATGATTTTTTAAGACATCCGCTTTGGTTATTTATGTAGTGTTCGGAGATATAAAGGTTAAAGGATAAGTAAACCTTTAAAATAAGTGAATGTAAAATTAACGAGGGTGCTATTCTAAGAAATTTTGCAATGTACATTCATTATTTATTTTGTTTTTATTCCAAGATATTAAGGGATACGTGTCCTGTTAACATTAATGAATTTTGTTACAACAGCGCCACCTGCTGGTCAGTTTCCCACCAGTCTGACCACCAAGTAGTCAAGGAAGTTGTCAGGAGAAATAAAGAGGCTGCTCTGATGTTCTTCTGCTTAGGAAAGATTTGAGAAAAGTTTTTAATTTTTTTCCTAAGCAGAAGAACATCAGAGCAGCCTCTTTCTTTCTCCTGACAACTTCCTTGACTACTTGGTGCTCAGAATAGTGGGAAAATGACCAGCAGGTGGCGCTGTTGTAATACAATTTATTTATATTAACAGTACATATTTCCCTTAATATCTTGGAATTAAAGAAAAATAAATAATGAATGTAAATTACAAAAGTGTTTTAAATAGCACCATCGTCAATTTCACACTCACTTATTTTAAAGGTTTACTTATCCTTTAAAAACTGCAATTAAACAGAGTTTCAAAAATTAAGCAATAATGCTGGACTCTTAAAAGCATTATTTATATGAATTTATTAATGTAGACGTTTTCCAACAATAATAATAAACTCATCACAAGAAAATATGTTAAAGGGGTTGTTCACCTTTAAGTATGTAATAGAATGGCCAACTCTAAGCAACCTTTCCATTGATTTTCATTATTTATATTTTATAGTTTTCTAATTAGTTGCCTTTTTCTTCTGACTCTTTCCAGCTTTCAAATTGGATTCGCTGACCCCATTTAAAAAGCAAATGCTCTGTAAGGCTACAAATGTATTGTTATTACTCATTTTTATTTCTCATCAAGGTCCTCTCCTATGCATATTCCAGTCTATTATTCAAATCAATGTATGTTTGCTAGGGTCATTTGGACCCCAGCAACCAGATAGCTGAAATTGCAAACTGGAGAGCTGCAGAATAAAAAGCGAAATAACTCAAAAAACACATAAAAAAATTGAAAACCAACTGCAAATGGTCTCAGAATATCACTCTCTACATCATACTAAAAGTTAACTCAAAAGTGAACAACCCTTTGAATGGTGATAACTATGTTAAAATTCACATAATAGCATACTTGATTGGTTATAGAAATGAAAAGAAGTAAAACCCCTCTCTATTCAATTGACCACCAATTAAAGTAAATTCAAGTATTAGTGCAGCAGTGTCAGAGTTTATTAACAGTTTCGTTAACGGTTACTAACCCAGTGTTGCTTCAATTATTGGGCAGCCATTGCTGGGTTACCCAATAAAGTGCTATGTGCTAGGTGCTAATAATTCATTAGCAATTAAAAATCATGTAACAGGATTAATTAATATTGTGCTATAAAGTGCTAGTGCTTCAAATGAAATTAAGAAGTTCACTTAAATAACCAGGATTAAATTGACCCAGGTGAGATTAAAGTTAATTCATTATTATATATCACACATTAAAATCCATTCATTATAGAAGATTGTAAATAACTGATTAACTGTTAAAAAGTAAACTTTACTAAATTCATTAAAATTGCTGCAAATCAATTAAGGTAATCTTTGAAGACTGCATAAAAATTGGTGAGTAATAATTAATCCATACACCCCCGTTAAAGTTATAGGGTGTTAAAAAACGTTTGCATAAAATTATTATCCTTTGAATAATATTTGGCTAAGTCTTTAGAAGTCGAAGGATTTATTTTTGTTCGACCATAAACGTCCGAATTCGATAAAAAAAAACTTTGACTTCAGCATTCCAAATCGAAGTAATCCAATTCGATGGTCGAATTTCGAAGTTTTTTCCACTTCGAAATTCGACCCTTGATAAATCTGCCCCCAGGTGTTAATATTGCAGCAGCTGTGTCAGTGGTGAAGATGAATATGCACTATTGTCATTTGGTTGTCTCTGTACACCACATGGCTTAGAAAATCTATGCATATTGGGCATCAAAGTGTTCAGTAGACCCCTGGCGCTCATATTTAGGATGTTTTATGCTGATGCATTACGAAATGTGGGGCTTATAATGGGGTAAAATGCAAGCTATGTGACAATTTTCAGAAATTTCATACAAACCGCTATGTTCAGCATTGCTTTACAGTTTGGTAGTTTGCAGTAGAAAGAAATATTTAACCATTTTGGATTTGGCAGAATGTGCACTTTCTGAAAAGATATGGGGCAAATTCACTAACCTGCGGAGCTGCGCTAGCGCAGGCTTCGTCACACTTCGCCGCACTTCACCAGGCGAAGTTTCGCCAGGGCACCGCTAATTCACTGAAATGGGAAGTTGCGCTAAGGGAGACGAACGGTAGCGAAGTTGCGCTAGCGTTAATTCGTCCAGCAAAGCGAAGTTACGCTAGCGATGCCTAATTTGCATACGGCGCCAAGTTAAAGTACAATGGACGTATATGTAGCAGCAAATACATTACACTACACAAGCCTGGGAAAGCTTCATAAAATAAAATAGAGTTGTTATTTTGCCCTATACATGTGCCCACTGTATAGTTTAGGTGCCATATGTTAGGAAATGTAGGGGGGAAGGAGGGTACCCCCAAAAAAAATGTACGATCTTTTTCAGCCTATCATCCTTAAAAAAGGAAAAGACACCAGCGTTTTTTCCTTTTTTAAAGGAAAAAAACTTGCAAATTTTCATGAACGTTAACTCTTGCGCCAGCCTTCGCCTGGTCTCAGTTGGCGAAGGCAAGTCTGGCGCAAGAGTTAACGTTCATGAAAATCTGCAAGTTAGTGAATTAGCGTAGTTACGTCCCTTCGCCATAGCGCAACTTCGCCTGGCGTAAGGGTGCGAAGTAGCGTTAGAGTAGGGCCACTTCGCTAGCGAATTTACGCCAGCGCCCATTAGTAAATCGGTGAAGTAACGAAATGACGTCAGGCTGGCGATTTTGCGCTAGCGTTAGCCACTTCGCGCTTAAGTGAATTTACCCCATGGTTTTCTAGGGTCTTCATACTGTTAGGGGGTCTTATGGCACATAATACACACACTGGGTGTTCATATTGTAGTAGCCAAAGTTTCAGTCGTGAAAATTCATATTCACTGTTGTCACTTGGTTGCCTCTGTACGCCACATAGTTTGGTAAATGGCAGGTCTTATACTGGAAACAGCAACGTTTTTATTTGGAGACTGATTTTTCAACCTTTTTAGAAGACCTTCATTGAGGTTGAAACATCAGTCTCCAAATAAAAACTTTGCTGTTAGCACTATAAGACCCATGACATGTATATACCTACTTCAACGTATATATATATATATATATATATATATATATATAGGTATGGGGACCTTTTATCCAGATTGCTCAGGACCTGTAATTTGGATCTACTAGAAAATCCTGTAAACATTAAATAAACCCAATAGGCTGGTTTTGCCTCCAATAAGGATTAATTATATCTTAGTTGTGATCAAGTACAAGCTACTAATTTATTATTATTACAGAGAAAAAGGAAATCATTTTTAAAAAAGTGGATTATTTGTATAATATTGAGCTTTCTGTATAATGGGTTTCCAGATAACGAATCCCATACCTGCATAAATAATATGATCTGGATTAAAGGGAATCTGTCATCATTTTAAACTTTTTTTTTTTTTTTGCCTTTTTATAAAAAGTACACCTCACTAAACACTGTCTGGCAACTAAAATGTTAATTCACAAATTCATACACAAGTTATTACAGTTTTTATTTTGTCATGGAGGCTTCCATATTTGCTCATTATACATTCATCAAGTGCTGCACTAACAGCAGGCACAGCATTACCTGTGTGCTTGGAGGCAGCCAGCCTCTGTTGAAAAGCCAAGTCACTACGACATGAGGAGCCTTCTGTGTACTCCCCCTCCCCTTCTGTGTACTCCCCCTCCCCTTCTGTGTACTCCCCCTCCCCTCTCTGATGTCACCAGGAGAGTGGTCCCATGGTCTGCAGAGCAGCTACTGCTTTCACTTTCCCCACTTCCTGTCTGCTCTCCAGCGTCCACGAGCAGCCCTTCTCCCTTATAATACATGAGTGATACTCAGAGTTCCCTGTATAACTCAGCCTGCAGCCTTGTGTCTTTATATGGTCACAGAACAACCCCTCAGTGACTTCTAATATCCTTATCATTTACAGTAGGGGGTACATTATCCCTTATAATACATGAGTGATACTCAGAGTTCCCTGTATAACTCAGCCTGCAGCCTTGTGTCTTTATATGGTCACAGAACAACCCCTCAGTGACTTCTAATATCCTTATCATTTACAGTAGGGGGTACATTATCCCTTATAATACATGAGTGATACTCAGAGTTCCCTGTATAACTCAGCCTGCAGCCTTGTGTCTTTATATGGTCACAGAACAACCCCTCAGTGACTTCTAATATCCTTATCATTTACAGTAGGGGGTACATTATCCCTTATAATACATGAGTGATACTCAGAGTTCCCTGTATAACTCAGCCTGCAGCCTTGTGTCTTTATATGGTCACCGAACCCCTCAGTGACTTCTAATATCCTTATCATTTACAGTAGGGGGTACATTATCCCTTATAATACATGAGTGATACTCAGAGTTCCCTGTATAACTCAGCCTGCAGCCTTGTGTCTTTATATGGTCACAGAACAACCCCTCAGTGACTTCTAATATCCTTATCATTTACAGTAGGGGGTACATTATCCCTTATAATACATGAGTGATACTCAGAGTTCCCTGTATAACTCAGCCTGCAGCCTTGTGTCTTTATATGGTCACCGAACCCCTCAGTGACTTCTAATATCCTTATCATTTACAGTAGGGGGTACATTATCCCTTATAATACATGAGTGATACTCAGAGTTCCCTGTATAACTCAGCCTGCAGCCTTGTGCCTTTATATGGTCACAGAACAACCCCTCAGTGACTTCTAATATCCTTATCATTTGCAGTAGGGGGTACATTATCCCTTATAATACATGAGTGATACTCAGAGTTCCCTGTATAACTCAGCCTGCAGCCTTGTGTCTTTATATGGTCACCGAACCCCTCAGTGACTTCTAATATCCTTATCATTTACAGTAGGGGGTACATTATCCCTTATAATACATGAGTGATACTCAGAGTTCCCTGTATAACTTAGCCTGCTGCCTTGTTTTAGTCAAAGCAAAGCACTGGTAACCGCAGGCAGCTACAGAGCTCCTCTCAGTCCAATCAGCAGAATCCTTCTGAAGTGGTGTCAGTGAAAGCTGTTATCTTGATACCTGCCTATTGTTCAATTGACAGGCTGAGCAGACAAGGCTCTGTTTACATTACATCAGCTGGTAGGAGGGAGGGGGGTGATATCACTCCAACTTGCAGTGCAGCAGTAAAGTGTGCCTGAAGTTTATCAGAGCACAAGTCACATGACTGGGGGCTGCTGGGAAAATGTCAAAATGTCTAGCCCCATAGCAAATTTCAAAATTAAATATAAAAAAATCCGTTTGCTCTTTTGAAAAACAGATTTGCAGGATTCTGCTGGAGTAGCACTATTAACTGATGCTTTTTGTAAAAAAAATATTTTCCCGCGACAGTATCCCTAAATATATATATATATATATATATATATTAGTTGTAGGGGTACTATAGCTGTATTCACACATGACATATTTAAAATGTAAAACACATATATGATGGATTATGAAATATCAGTTGCAAGAAATTAAGTTACCACGGAAAGAAAGAAAATAATACGGGCTGACTGCAAATTCTGCATTGTTCATAGCTTTGACCATGTACATGTACTACACCTTTAAGCTCTTAGGGACAATGTGTGAGATAGGTAAATTTCTGGAGAAACGAAACTAGAAATCAGAAACTAAAGGCACAGTGTATGCAGAGTTTTCCATAGCTGTTCCAACCAATATAAATAACTCTTCCATCCTAACAAAATAAATATTCCAGGTACAGACTGGCAAACTGCCATTATAAAGAGCAGCCACCCCACCCAAGCAGATTTTCTATATACATTATTTCTTCACTAGATCATTTTCCTCACTACAATTGTATGGCAAAAATATACTGGCACATGTTCACAGAGAATTTACCCAAGGAGAAAATACTTACGACTTTTAGAAAATAAGAGAAGTGTTGTAAAACTTGGCGAATGAAGGGGAACTTTGATGGAGTTAGAGAAGGAGAAAATTCACACTTTAGTAAATGTGCCCCAATGTGAGAGGTTGGGAATAGCTGAGACTTCTGGAGAAACGAAACTAGAAGAACAGAAACTAAAGGCAATAATATCCATGCAGCAATTTCTACTTCACAAAAGCATCAGGAACTGTAGCGAAAGAGGTTCAAGACGTTTCTGACTTAGATATATCAAAATATCTAGGTAAATTAGGGTTAGGGTTAGGGTTAGTGTATTAGGGTTAGGGTTAGTGTATTAGGGTTAGGGTTAGGGACGTAAATATTAACAGTATTTACCTTGGTGCAATGAATGTGTTGAAAGGGCACATCAACCACTATACACTGATAATATTATTATAATAATACAACTGTGTCCTTCTTTTTCTATAACTGTAGTTGATACACTGAGAGAGACAATGTCACGCAGGTCATAGGATGCCTAAAATAATTGTCTGCAGCTGATTAACTTTAAAAAATGTAGAGTATTTCCAGGGACAGTGTTCTGCCCTTGTAAATTAGACACTACTGGGAACAACGGGAAGCTCTCAAAGCTTGCACTTTATTAAATGAAGGTATCAGCTTTATATGAATTTGGTTATTCACAAAAAGAATTTGCTGTTTAATAAGCTGGCTAACAGAATAAAATAGCTCCACGTCATACAAATATTCTTACCTGTTTCCATTGCGGACTGTAACTAGAGTTTCATACTGATTATAATCCTTTCAGCCAAAGAAGGATAAACAGTAAACGGTGAGTTCATCATAAAATGTTCCGATTTCTGGAATGTTCCTCTTAACCATAATAGAATAGGAGTTCAGGTGTAGAAGTGCTGCTGCTAGATGCAGGAATGGAGTATGAGAAATGATGAGCTTAACATGCCTGGGATAGAGATTATGCCCCGCCTATTCAAATACTCCTCTATGCAAATTTTAGTTTCATAAGGGAATCAGAAGGGCTTATTTATCAAACATGAATTCTGGAGAAGCACCAAATGATTTGCATTATTACATCAATTATTAAAGTGGTACTAAAGGCAAAAATGTTTAAACATATTTAACATTTACTAAAACATTATCATTAATTGTTTGGTTTACATGTTGTGTTCTTGCTCTCTTTTTCTTGTTCACTGCCTATTTGCTATTGAGAATGCATAATAGCTAACGGGAGAATCTGGGCCGCTTTGTTTTGCCGAAAATTTGCGAAACGCTGAAAATTCACCGAAATGCCATAGGCAATAAAAAAATTTCGCCGTGCAACAATTTCTTTCATTCATTGGAGTCTACAGAAGTCATTTTCATGGTGAAACTTGGCAAGAAATTACACTCATCACTACAGCTAACCAAGTACAATCTTGTCTGTCTGCATCCTATGTAACTGAAATATGTAAGCAATCAGTTGAGCTCTTATTCTTGAAGTGGAAATACATTTTAAAACAAATAAAAGTACCATAACACCAATGTTTTTATCAGCCCCAGGGTAACAAAATGTACAGCAGAATATAAAAACAAATCAACCATCATCATGACCATCATGACCACCAGCAAACCTCCAGGAATTGACAGCACATTCCAATTAGAATCTTTTGTCAACTGGAAGTGATGTCATATTTCATCACTTCCTCTGCAATGTCTAATATGAATATCTACTAGGGCTGCTAGGAAATGTGAGCGACGGGAAAATTCCCAGAGCAAAACTTGTATATACAAAATGCATACACTAGTGTGTAAGTGCAGACTAGAATGATTCATTGTAGAAGTATAAAATATAGTACTGACCATATTACTATATATATATATATATATATATATATATATATATATATATATATATATATATATATATATATATATATATATATATATATATATATATATATATATATATATATATATATATATATATATATATATATATATATATATATATGAAGCAATAGAATTCTTAATGAATCAGATGAAAATTAAGCGTAGGACTGGCCAGATATGGGATGACTTTGACGTAGTTTGCCAGCTTAAATATATTGCAATATATGGACAAACAATCCCTGTTTTGTTTAAAGGGTAAGGCATTTTTTAGTAGCAGTATGCACAAAATGTCTCTGTCTTAAATATATTGATAATGGGTTGAGTGCAGAGGACTCTTGTATTTGACTATATGTATTTTGTGGTCACAGCCTCATTGCACCCCCGCCTAATGGTTTTAAAAAATAGTGGTGAGCACAACTTTCCCTTGTTTTATATATATATATATATATATATATATATATATATATATATATATATATATATATATATATATATATAGGGGCACATTTACTAAGCTCGAGTGAAGGATTCGAAGTAAAAAAACTTTGAATTTCGAAGTATTGTTTTTGGGTACTTCGACCATCGAGTAGGCTACTATGACTTTCGAACGATTCGAACTAAAAATCATTCGACAATTCAACCATTCGATAGTCGAATTACTGGCTCTTTAAAAAAAACTTAGACTACCTACTTCGGTAGTTTAAACCTACCGAGGTACAATGTTAGCCTATGGGGACCTTCGCCATTACTTTTCGAAGTCGAAGAATTTTACTTCGAGGGTTTATTAACCATCGATATTCGACCCTTAGTAAATGTGCCCCGTACTGTACATGTACAAGTGAGATAAAAGCAGATATAATTATATAGTGAATAAAGTAGCCCCTTTTGTAAATTATAAGGAAATTATAAGTTACTGAGGAGTTTTATGACCATATAAAAACATGAGGCCAATGGCAGAGTCCTTTTATATCGGTCATGGAACTCCGAGGTAACTTATAATATCCTCATATTTTACAACTGGGGGTACTTTATTTATTATAATACACAAATTTCAGTGAGTCATGTGACAGAAATGACATCAGAACTCACCGTTTATAACTGATGACATCAGAACTCACCGTTTATAAGGATATCATTTACAGGATATTCATGGCTTTTGTGTATTGTAATGAATTATACAATGTACTCCTGTATCCAAAGCTGAAACTCACAGTATTCATGGAACCTGACATAAACAACCTAAATAAGCATGTCTAAATCTTTTGGACATGGCTATGGTGGAAGCATATATGTTAAATATATGTTACATACATGTCAAATCATAATGTACAGTCACACAAAACTCAGTGTACACATTGCATCATGGTGCACATGGTGGTGGTATTGCAGTAGGGAGATTATAATGGTCATTTACAACCTCAAGTACAGTCTGCAAAATTCAATTCACCATGTTATATACACAATTTAGTGGTTTGTCCCATAATTCCAGCATAATTGTGATTGCAAGTGTAAATTGCTTGGGACACATTGGTGTCTTCATTTAAACAGGCACAATCATGAGTGTGCAACACTGGTAACTTAAATATATGACTATTTACCAAGTATCTCTGATCTGCAAGAGGTTAAAGGGACAGTAACACCAACAACTGAAAGCGTTTTAATATAATGACAATATAATGTAGTGTTGTGCTGCACTGGTAAAACTGGTGTATTTGCTTCAGAAAGACTACAATAATTTTTATAAATAAGCTGCTGAGTAGCCATGGGGTCAGCCATTCAAAGCTGAAAAAAGAGAGAGGTACAGGATACACAGCAGATAACATCTCTGTAGTATTCAATGGGATTCTTCAGGACGTACCTCTTATCTACTGTGTATCCTGTGCTTGAATGGCTGCCCCCATGGCTACACAGCAGCTTGTTTATATAAACTATAGTAGTACTTATCTGTTATCTTCTGTGTATCCTGTGCTTGAATGGCTGCCCCCATGGCTACACCGCAGCTTGTTTATATAAACTATAGTAGTACTTATCTGTTATCTACTGTGTATCCTGTGCTTGACTGGCTGCCCCCATGGCTACACAGCAGCTTGTTTATATAAACTATAGTAGTACTTATCTGTTATCTACTGTGTATCCTGTACTTGAATGGCTGCCCCCATGGCTACACAGCAGCTTGTTTATATAAACTATAGTAGTACTTATCTGTTATCTACTGTGTATCCTGTACTTGAATGGCTGCCCCCATGGCTACACAGCAGCTTGTTTATATAAACTATAGTAGTACTTATTTGTTATCTACTGCGTATCCTGTGCTTGAATGGCTGTCCCCATGGCTACACAGCAGCTTGTTTATATAAACTATAGTAGTACTTATCTGTTATCTACTGTGTATCCTGTGCTTGAATGGCTGCCCCCATGGCTACACAGCAGCTTGTTTATATAAACAATAGTAGTACTTATCTGTTATCTACTGTGTATCCTGTGCTTGAATGGCTGCCCCCATGGCTACACAGCAGCTTGTTTATATAAACTATAGTAGTACTTATCTGTTATCTACTGTGTATCCTTTGCTTGAATGGCTGCCCCCATGGCTACACAGCAGCTTGTTTATATAAACTATAGTAGTACTTATCTGTTATCTACTGTGTATCCTGTGCTTGAATGGCTGCCCCCATGGCTACACAGCAGCTTGTTTATATAAACTATAGTAGTACTTATCTGTTATCTGCTGTGTATCCTGTGCTAAATAGCTGCCCCCATGGCTACACAGCAGCTTGTTTATATAAACTATAGTAGTACTTATCTGTTATCTACTGTGTATCCTGTGCTTGAATGGCTGCCCCCATGGCTACACAGCAGCTTGTTTATATAAACTATAGTAGTACTTATCTGTTATCTACTGTGTATCCTGTGCTTGAATGGCTGCCCCCATGGCTACACAGCAGCTTGTTTATATAAACTATACGATTGAGTAGGAAAAAGCAGTAGAATTTACCACAACCACTTGTCCCCTACATCCAGATGGACGTTGTAAGATAGATGTGTAACGGAAAGTGGTGTGCATGTAGACACTCTGTGAAATGCATTTTCAGCTATTTACCATATATACTCGAGTATAAGCCGACCCGAGTATAAGCCGAGGTACCTAATTTTACCTGCGAAAACTTATTGACTCGAGTATAAGCCTAGACACAACTACAGCCCTGTCTCCCAGCAGCGCACATTCTGCCAAAGAGACCCCCCCCAGCGATCAACCGGACTTCTTTGCAAAGTTGATGGTGATAGAGAATTGCCAAACGGATTACTGTGTGCATTGTCCCACTGTCCCACTACCATGTGCAGAGGGTGCTGTGTGATATTGCCATCACTGTTAAACTTTCGTATAACCAACAGAGGGCGCTGTGTGATATTGCAGTCACTGTTAATCTTTCATATAACCAACAGAGGGCACTGTGTGATATTGCAGTCACTGTTATTCTTTCATATAACCAACAGAGGGTGCTGTGTGATATTGCAGTCACTGTTAATCTTTCATATAACCAACAGAGGGCACTGTGTGATATTGCAGTCACTGTTATTCTTCCATATAACCAACAGATGGCGCTGTGTGATATTGCAGTCACTGTTATTCTTTCATATAACCAGCAGAGGGTGCTGTGTGATATTGCAGTCACTGTTATTCTTTCATATAACCAACAGATGGTGTACTGTTATTCTTTCATACAACCAACAGATGGCGCTGTGTGATATTGCAGTCACTGTTATTCTTTCATATAACCAACAGAGGATGCTGTGTGATATTGCAGTCTCTGTTATTCTTTCATATAACCAACAGAGGATGCTGTGTGATATTGCAGTCACTGTTATTCTTTCATACAACCAACAGATGGCGCTGTGTGATATTGCAGTCACTGTTATTCTTTCATATAACCAACAGAGGGCGCACTGTTATTCTTTCATACAACCAACAGATGGCGCTGTGTGATATTGCAGTCACTGTTATTCTTTCATATAACCAACAGAGGATGCTGTGTGATATTGCAGTCACTGTTATTCTTTCATATAACCAACAGAGGGTGCACTGTTATTCTTTCATACAACCAACAGATGGCGCTGTGTGATATTGCAGTCACTGTTATTCTTTCATATAACCAACAGATGGCGCTGTGTGATATTGCAGTCACTGTTATTCTTTCATATAACCAACAGAGGGCGCACTGTTATTCTTTCATATAACCAACAGAGGGCATTGTGGGATATTGCAGTCTCTCCCCAAGTGAACTGTTGGTATAGGAATGATTAAAAGTGACTGAAATCTCAGCTACTCGGGTAGGGTACTGCTGACCCGAGTATAAGCCGAGGTAGAGTTTTTCAGCACATTTTGGATGCTGAAAAACTCGGCTTATACATGGGTATATACGGTAGCCCAAATTATTCAGTTCAGTCTTTTTCTGTCACAGGTTTAGTAACAATATTGGTCTATAGCCCTTAAAATAATTTTTTAGCCTGATTCCATGTTTTAATTTAAATATCTCTAGCTAGTCATTTCAAGGTTTTCCATTAAGCCAAGCGGTGGGGGTCGATCAAAATCAAACAAAATAATTTATGCTGTTGGACTTCTGAACCTCTTGGTTCTTTCAATACGTTCAGTATGTTTATTTTTAGGTTCTAAATCCTCAAAATAGTAAAACTGGCAGAAATTGTAAGATTTTCTAATTTTACTAATGAATTTTAAATACGAATTGTATTTTGTTTCCACCCTCCCAGTATTTTGACATCAGCTGCATCTAAAATAATCCTTTCAATGACTTTGCTGTCCAAAATCCTATTATACCTTAATGGTGGGTGAAGAAATTGTTTGACAAAACAATAAATAAGAAGACATTCTTGACACATTACTGTTTTATTCAACAATACCACCATTTATAAGGTAAATTACCAATGTTAAGAATAAGAAAATGTTTCTAATATAGTTAGTTAGGCAAAAATGTAATGTATAAAGGCTGGAGTGACTGGATGTGTAACATAATAGCCAGAACTCTACTTCCTGCTTTTCTGCTCTCTTGGTTTCCACTGATTGGTTACCAGGCAGTAACCAATCAGTGACTTGACGGGGGCACATGGGTCATAACTGTTGCTTTTGAATCTGAGCTGAATGCTGAGGATCAATTGCAAACTCACTGAACAGTTATGTCCCATGTGGCCCCCCTTACAGTCACTGACTAACTCAGAGTTAGAGAGCTGAAAAGCAAGAAGAAGTTTTGGCTATTAGGTCAGACATCCGTTCACTCCAGCCTTTATAAATTACATTTTTGGGTAACTAACTATATTAAAAAAAATTATTTTGCACATACTATCTATTTACCCATACCCAGTTTTTATTTGTACACTGAACTGTTCCTTTAACACATACAAGCACGTACACATTTGCTTACATTTTCTGTCACATTACAGACTAGAAATCCATATTTTACATATATTTTATGTCCAACAGCCACTGATTCCATAATGCACACTGTCTTCATCAAGTCATTGAAATGCTTTTGAAATAATGAAATTAGGAATAATTCTTATATTGCTATAAATTATATAATTCTTACTTCTTTGAAATTTTACAATAATACCCATAATTCTTTGCAAAACCACAGAATTATCTTCAGGAGGAAAGGAACATGACTGTTTACCTAGCAGCAGCTTGGGTCTATACGGAAGGAATTGATGGTTCATTAAAAAAAGTTGTATGTGACATGGGTTTTTTTATATATTGTTCTTCATGAAGTATTTGATTCCATACAAAAGGCAGCGTTAAGGCATTTTTCTGCCTGTTCTTTAGTTATTCTATTCCATTCTTCAGGATATTCAGCAGGATTGGCTTCATATTCTTCTGCAAACTGTTCATTAAATTCTTTAAGAACATATTTCCAATAATCAGAGGCCTCAATACTTGGGTCAGGGAGAATATCCCAATCTGGATTAACTGTCCTGTATTCTTTGTAGGGATGAGAAGAGCCACTTTGATGTTTGAATGACTTATTGCCAGATATATTAGTGGTGCAAATATCATAACAAAGAGCCTGAGTAAAAAATATTCTGTATTTTCCAAGTCCTGTAGGTCGGTGAATAGATGCAAAGTGACTTTTATGATCAGTTCCACCAGCCTCACAAGGTGCTTTGCAGAATGGACACTGCTTCCCACATCCAAAAATTCTCTTAAACAATTCATCAACTGGTTTTACCACAACATTTGAAAGAATTGTTTCCTTGTCCGCTGCTTTCATCTCAGATATGATTTCTGCTTCAGTGTCACTAAGTGATTTTTCAAGGTTTTCAACAAATTCTTTAATATTTGTGTCTTCCTTGAGGTGAAACACATCCATATCATCTGACAATATGAGATCTCTCTTCAGCCTTTCCTTAAATTGCACAAGAAAATCAGATGTTTCCTGAGAATTCTCATTGAGAATATCCTTTATCTTCTTTGTGATATTAGATAGAATAACAGATTGCATATGGTGGAAGTCACATTTTTCTATAATATAATTATTTATCCATTTTTTGACAAATGTTTCATAATCACTTATGTATTCTAAGTAATCAGAAAAATGTGTCTTTTCTAGTAGATATTTCATCACAGTGAATTGGAAGTACATTCTTGTGCTGAATTGATTGGATTGGCAGTCTTGAAGAATGTGATCTACTATTTCATTTCCAAGTTTTCTGTTTACCTGTTTAATCAGAGCTGGTTTTAACCACAACTCACAGAAATATTTGGCTCGTTCCCAGCTTTCATTTTTTTCTTGAAATCGATACTGGAAACTTTTCCAATATTTAGGCTTCATTTCTCCAAGACCAATCAGAGGATCATTCTTCTTGACAAATTCCTTATGCATTTGTTGGAAATCACCAAGGGCATTACCCAAAATAAAGAGTTTCAGCTCCAGCTCTATATCTGCTGAGATCTGAAGATCTTTGTCTTCATCACACACTAAATTAATTATATTTAGTAGTTCCAATCCATATGTTTCATCATAGTCAGACTCTGAACTTAGCTTATTTTTTATATACTCAGAACATTTGTCTGAAAGAGACTTTAAAAATTCTTCTAATTTATCACCTGCAGCACTATCTAAAATATGCAATCTCTTTACATGATTGAACAAACATAATGCTTGACTTTCATGTAGATGCAGCTTTTCCTGCTGTATAAATTGCTTTAAGTTATTTAATCTTTGATTGACAGAGGAACCCTTTGCTGCCATTTCTTTCTTAAGTTGTGCAAGTAAATTAAGTTCAATATTAGGTTCTGGAAGGGCGATAACATTTAACTCTGATATAGTTTCTGCCCACATTAACTCAAATTCTTCTTCAAGAGTTTTTTCATTAGGTTTACATTTCTCCTCCCTGAACTTCATCACAAGACTGGTGACCTTTTTATCAATAACTTGTTTGTATGCGCTGATAACATTTCTAACCTTAAAGTTCTCCTTTTTAATGCGAATAATCTCAGCACATTTGTTAAGAGATGATGATTCCAACTTCTTCCTAAGGCAACTTACACTAGTTAAAAATTCTGCTTTGTACCTCTCTATTAGACTTGCATCTTTGTTGTCACTTGAAAAATATTTTTCTAATTCCTCTTGCATGTTCTTTTCCTCCTCACTGAGTATAGAATACACTGCAGTTGTACATTTTGTTCCTTCACTATCCGCCATTTGTTCATTTTGATTCTTGATCACTGTTTCAGTCTCTGCTAGCCAATTAAGGATTGACTTAGTGAACTTCCACTCTAGTTCTGAGTATTTCTTAGAAAGTTGGTTGTAGGCATTGGCTACTAAGCTGTTTCTAAAGCTGAAAATGAAGTTCTCATGTTTCACAGCATTCCATAAACTTTTTATCCATTCTATAAAGTCATCAATTCTGTGCCCCTTGTTTTTCATGCTTTCAATTAAATATTTTTTAAGCTCATAGATGGCCTCGCTATATGCAGTGTTTATAGAAGCCATTGGTGGGACTCCATTCCAGAGACCAGGAATATAAAAACTGTCCTTATCTGGATCATATTTCATGATATCAGAAAATGCTGTAAATTTAATTTTCTTTTCCATATTTGCAGCAATTTTGGTCATTCCATTTAGATGCTCCAGAAGTTTTATCCTGTCCCGTGAGTTATTTTCATGGGCAGAAACATCACTCACATTCTGATGTACAAAATGGCAGTTGGGTTTCCTTCCAATCTCTTTCATCCTAAGGAATGCATGGACCACTATCTGCAAAATATCCTTCATCTCAGTTGTATTCTCCATAGACATGTTTACAATTGTGATGTCACTCAACCCAACGACCAGTGTTGCCAGTTCATTATCATGTTCATAGCTGTTTTCCAGAGAAGTCAATTCTGGAGCTCTCAATCCTTCAGTATCAATCACCAGAATAAACTCACAGCCCAGCTCCGCCTGGAAATTTTCACTCACTTTCATTAGTGTCATAAAAGCTCCTCGTGTGCATCGTCCACTAGAGACTGGAAACTGCAGTCCAAACATTGTGTTTAGAAGGGTGGATTTCCCTGTGCTCTGCACCCCCAATACAGTGATTACCCCCATTCTGCAGCATTTCCCTGTTTTATTGTCCAGCTCATGTAGTACATCCTGTAGCCACTGCAGTGGGATATTAGAAGCATCTCCATCTATCAACTCCAGTGGGAATCCACTCAGTAAGAGATCGGCAGCAAATGCCGGCAATTGAATTAATTTTCTTTTATTTGCAATTTCATGCTTGAGCATAAAATGTTCTGCCTCATAAAACTGGCTTAACTCTCTTATGAAATGTTCAATCCCCAGGGAACTGGTAGATATTTTCTGGTCAAGTTCAGACATCTCGGCCTTGCTGGAAACGACTGATTTCTCTTTATACTCAGCTTGTAAAGCAGACAGGTTCTTCCTGGCAGATGAATCAAGATAAAATCTGAGCCATTTAAAAAAATAACATTTTTCAATGTGATTCTTTTTCAAGACTGAATTGATAAATGAGATAATGCCATTTGGAATTTTGTACTTATACTGTTGCTCACGTATGTCAGCACATTGCTTTTGTAGTTCCAATTTGTAACTCTCTCCATGTTTATCACCTTGTTTTTTCATTTGACACATTTCTTTTTCCAGTTCAGAAAGCTTTTTCCACAAATTGCCCTGCAGCCTCATTATATTATTTTTGTACTCCGCAACATCTTTTATCTCATCTGTAATTGCTTTGGCATCTGCCTTTGCATTCTGACATTCTGTCACATTCTCATCTACAGAGATTCCTAGTTTGGAAGCAATTTCTGACATATCTTCCAGACTCAAGACACGGCATCTCTTGTTAATGAAACCAGTAGTAGCTGTAAAAATTCCCTTTACTATTGTTGCTCCATTAGCGTTACTTTTGAACTTAAGTAGAGTGACATTTTTGAGATGTGTGTCTATGTTAATTTTACTGTTACTCTTGATAACAAAGACAAAGTTTGTCTGAGAGTCTTCATACTTGGTTAAAAAGTCATACAGATTCTGATCAATTTTCTGAACAAAGATAAACACAGCAGATGAGATCTGAGTTAGAAATGCAAACTGTCTCAAGTTGTCTTCCAGATTTCCACGGAGGTTTGCAAATGCAACTGGTTCTGGGAACATTTCTGAATGACTTTTACCAGCTGGAAAATACCAGGATAATTCTACCAGCCCCTCAGATATCTCCCTTGTGACATCGGCACCTTCCATATCCCTATAAACAAAGAAGTCACGGGTTTGCTGTGCTTGGCTAAGAACTAGATTCAGGATATAAGATTTAGAAAAAGTACTTTCACCTAATCTAACAAAACTGAAGTTTGGCATAGATATCTGAACAAGATTTTCTTGCACATATCCCTTTGTTTCTGCTAGTGACTGAGGCCTCCATCTTTTTACAATATCTCTCATTCCCCAAAGCATGAAGGTACAGCCTGGGCCATCAACATCAGGGAGCAGCAAAGGGACAGCAAATTGGCACATGGACATTTTCAGTATAATCTCCTGCTGCAAAAAATGGTCACAGCAATGCAGGACAAGACACTGGACATCTAGGGGGTGAACAGAATTAGATGAGTCACAAGTTTCATCATCTGAATCACCAGAAAGATCTTCACTTTCATCCTCACTTTTTCTTGCAGTTTCATTTAAAGAAATTATTTTACGTATAAAATTCCAGGCTGCAGTCTTTCTCTTCCCATCACCAATTTTCTGTAAACATTCTCGATCAATCTGAAGAATGTCTTGTAATGTTAGATTTTTGGTTTCATATGGATCCATCTTCATTTTCCTCAATAAGGCTCTATACATGGTTTCTTTGTCTGCAGAAGGAAATAAAGTATGGGTTTATATAAATAAAGTGAGGTGCTTAGAAAGAACAGGTGAAAGAAACAAAAATAAGTGAAACAAAACAAGGAACCCAAATGTCTTAATAATCTTCCAGTGTTACTTTACAACTGGTAGGATGAGTTGTGATTGGAAAATCTCCTTGATGAAAGATTGAGATCAGCTGATCAACCCTAAACCAAATAAAACATTGTGCTTTTAGCATTCTAAAGTTCGGGCAATACAATATAAGAAAACACTAGAAAGATCTTAATCTTGCTCACATTTTCTGCCATTGATTTTTTTCCATGATTAAATGTTTTCAAAAATAAAAAGCTTGCAAGGAAATGATCAGCAAGAAAGTTCCACTAATATATTAGCATTTGCAGATTGATTCTCAGAAGAACGGAGAAATCCAAATTTATCTGATTTTTTTTAATAAAAAAACCAAGACCAAACTCTAATACCCGGCTTATTTATTATTAAAAAGCTCAATTTAATCGTCTTGGTTAAAAACTCAATAAAATCGAGTAAAAACCCGGATGGTCTGATTTTTTTCTGAGTTTTTTTTTTGAATCGCTCATATTTTACAGGTTTCTTCTGAAAAGCCTGAATTTTTCTTATTTTTGCCCAAAAACCACAAAAAGGTCGGATTTACAGGTTAATTCCAGTACAGACCACAGAAACTTCAAAATAGGATAGGGACCTCTGCCATTGACTTATACACAACCTCGGCAGGTCTGAGATGGCATATTCAGGCTTTTTGCTGCATCGGGTTTTAATAAATCTCAAAAAAAAAAATAGTTTTGCCCCAAAAAGGTTGACTGGAATTTAGTAAATAACCCCATAGACATTAGGAATGAGTGAGCTTTTTTGCCATGTATAGTTTCTTGGCAAAGTTCGCATTTTCACCAGCTGTGAAAATCTTTGCAAATTCACAAGAAAATGTTATATGTATTGTGTGCCCCTTGCCTTCCACATCAACCAATCAGATTGGAGTCCACCCACTATTTATATAAAAAGTTATCTGGATGCCATGTTTTTACGAAATTGGCAACATGGAAGCCATTTTTCTATGAAGAACAGTTGAAACATAGTGGAAAGGAGCTTCTCTAACAACATAGGACAATGTATATGTTATTATAGAGCTAAGAATACCTTAAATTAAATGTAATTTCACCTTCTCATTGACTCCACTGCATTTGGAGAAATTTCTGATGTTTTGCATTTTTTCCTCCAGTTTCACTAATTTCACACTGAAGGGAAATGGACCAGTTTGGCTCATCAATAATTTACATGAATGACGTATACACAAATGCAGTCTGCATATGATGAGTTCAGTTGACTGTTACATACCTCTGTAGGTTCCTGTATTTCCTTTTGTGTTTTTATCTTCACTATCCTTCATTGTTTCATTGTCTGGTTGATCTTCAGGAGAATAGAGGGTGAATAATTTAACCTGATTAGTAATCATTCAGCAGTAAACAGGTGGTTATAAAATGTTATTTCCATCTGTAGATTAATTTTAGGAAAATGAAAGATGTTTTTAAGTGAATAAGATTGCTTAACTTCTTGTAAAGGTTACTCTAAAGGAACTCCAACCTTTCTTCCTCATGCTACATTCAAATGTGAAAAGATTTGAGGAGTAACAAAACATTCTTAGGGATACAAAATAAGGGCTGTTATTGGCTATATGGTCACCCATATGTGGATTGGCAGCCTTTAGGAAGCTCTGTTTGGCAGTACATCTGGTTTTTATGCAACTAAAACTTGCCTTCAATCCTGGAATTGGAAGATAAGCCCCTGCTTTGTGGCAACTAGGAGCAACATCCAAGGGGTTGGTTAATAATAACAACATGTTATTCACGAGCCACTGGTTGGGGATCACCACTCTGAACCATTGATCTCTTGGAATGATTTAACTCAACTCTGGTCAACCAGATCTTTGCATCCATTTTCTAAATTGTAGTAAACTGATCAAAACTAATTCTTAAACTGCAGCTGAACTGGTGCACTTTAATATTTTGTAAATCATCACCAATAACTCTTCCATTTTGTTCTTGGATTTATTCATAGTGAATACAAGAAAAGACTACTATAAAAAGATGTGCACACTTCTTATTAATTAAATGTTCAAGCTCCCCTTATATTGGTTCATCTGTTGCTATTATTATTATTATTATTATTAACATGTATTTATATAGCGCCAACATATTGCGTAGCACTGTAAAGTAAATGTGGTTATACAACTAAATAATATGAATTATATAAATAGAACATATGGAGTTACATACATCATAATCAATACCGGTACAAAAGGTGAGGAAGGCCCTATGCATAGGCATACACTCTAAAGGGAGGGGAGTAATACACAAGGTGTGGGAGTGGGCAAGATCGAATTAAGTGGGTGAGAAATGTGGTACTGTATGTGGTGTTGCGTTTGGTAGTTAAGCAGATTGAGGGTAGGCTTCTCGAAAGAAGTGCGTTTTCAGAGATTTCTTGAAAGCAGAAAGGTTGGGAGAAAGTGGGACAGACCGTGGGAGAGAGTTCCAGAGGAGGGGTGCAGCCCTTGCAAAGTCTTGAATGCGAGCATGTGAGGAGGTATTGAGAGAAGAGTTGAGTAGCAGGTCAGTAGAGGAGCGTAGTAAGCGGTTGGGTGAGTATATAGAGATGAGTTCAGAGATGTAGGGTGGGGCAGAGTTATGAAGTGCTTTGAAAGTCAGTGTCATTAATTTTAATTTGATTCTGAAAGGTAACGGAAGCCAGTGCAGGGATTGACAGAATGGCGAGGAAGAGGAGGAGCGGTTGCTGAGGTGTATGAGCCTCGCAGCAGTGTTCATTATGGACTGGAGAGGTGACAGTCTCTGGAGGGGAAGGCCAATTAAAAGAGAGTTACAGTAGTCTAGACGTAATATGACGAGAGAGTGAATAAGAATTTTGGCAGCATCTTGGGTGATAAATGATCGTATTTTGTATATGTTCTTTAGGTGAAAGTGACATGATTTAATAAGTGACTGGATATGAGGAGTGAATGACAGGGCAGAATCTAGGATAACCCCAAGGCACCGGGCCTGGAGAGAGGGGGTGATAGTGGAATTGTTAACTATGATGGATACTTCCGGGATGTTACTGGTGTTAGTTGGAGGAAAGAGAACCATTTCAGTTTTAGAGAGGTTTAATTGCGTTGCGACATCTAGGTATAGATAGCGGACAGGCAGGAGGAGACGCGACTTAGGAGTTCTGGGTTGAGATCAGGAGATGAGAGATAGATCTGAGTATCGTCAGCATAGAGGTGGTAGTGGAAACCATACAATTAATTTGCCGAGGGAGGAAGTATAGAGGGAGAATAGTAATGGTCCCAGGACAGAGCCTTGAGGAACTCCAACAGAAAGAGGTAGGGGAGAAGATGCTACTCCGTTGCAGGAGACACTGAAGGAACGATTGGTGATGTAAGAAGAGAACCAGGACAGGGCTGTGTCATGAAGTCCAAGCGAATGGAGGGACTGGAGGAGGAGAGGGTGATCTACAGTGTCAAATGCAGCTAAGAGATCAAGCAGTATTAGTAGGGAGAAATGATTGTTGGCTTTAGCGGTTAAAAGGTCATTAGTTAGTCGAGTCAGGGCAGTTTCAGTGGAGTGTTGTGGCTTATAACCAGATTGTAGGTGGTCCAGCAGGTTATTGTCAGAGAGGAATGAGGTAAGTCGGTTGTAGACTAGGCGCTCAAGTAGTTTAGAGATGAAAGGTAGCAGAGAGCTAGGTCGGAGGTTGTCAAGATTGGAGGGATCAAGAGAGGGTTTTTTGGGGGTGAAAAGAGCATGTTTTAGTTGAGAAGGAAACAGTCCAGTTGAGAGCGAAAGATTAAATAGGTGAGTTAAGGCTTTGATTCAACAAGGATTGGTATTGCGGAGAAGTTTTGAGTGAATTGGATCAAGCGGGCAGGTGGTAAGGTGAGAAGAGGCCAGAAGCTTTGAGACTTCCTCATCAGTGACAGGGGTGAAGGAGCACAGGAGAGACTGGGGAGTGTGGAGGGAGGGTGGTAGAAGTCTAGGGGGGTTGAGTAGTGTAATCCCTTCTGATAGTGTCAATTTTGTTTTTGAAGTGCTCAGCAATATCTTGAGCAGAGACAGATGTGCATGGAGGGGGTGGAGAAGGGGAAAGAAGAGTGTTAAAGGTGGAGAAAAGTTGTGCTGGTTTTTTAGAAAGGGAGTTAATGAGTGAAGTAAAGTATGTTTGTGTGGCTTGAAAGAGGCTGGTGTTATAGGAGCGCAGGGCAGATTTGTAGCTCCAAAAGTCTGATTCTGAACGGGATTTGCGCCAGCAACGCTCAAGTGCACGTGAATTTGGAGCACTTTTGTATGAGCAGTATGCCAAGGTTGAAGTGGTTTGGGTCTAGAACGTTTAGTTTTTATAGGAGCAAGCTCATTTAGGGCAGTGGTGAGAGTACTATAGTAGACAGAGGTAGCCACATTAGGACATGAGATGGCTGAGATATTAGAGTGAAGAGAGTCAAAGAAAGAAGAGAGATGTGACACGTCTACAGCTTGCAAGTCACGGTAAGTACGTGTTTGGGGAATAGCAGGGGGTGAGGAGGGAGTTAGTGAGAGTTGAAATGTGACCATATTGTGATCAGAGAGGGGAAATTGTTAAGGGCTATAGCTCTGTTACAGGCCAACACCTGTTGTTTCTGTCGAAGGAATAGTTTCTGCATCTTGTGGCCCTTTCCAAAGACCAACAGGACAGTGGAAAAAAAAACAGTGGGCCCCAGCTTTTTTGGGACACCAAAAAGGGGGGGAGCATCAGAGAGAACTTTGTGGGTGGGGGACCCCTGAGGCTGCAGGCCCAGTGATAGTTGGAGAGTACAAGTGCAAAGACAGCACAAACCAAACATGAACCAAAAGACTACCTTCTGTCTATGCTACCAGTTTCTTGTTTGCATCAGAGTATAATGTTGATAACTGTATCTCCTTCCACTTGATCCTGATACATCAGGTGCTTATGCTGAGTGCAACTGACTCTTACACACCTCTGAAAGTTTCTGTCATTCCCTCTTTGCATTTATCTTCACTGTCCTTCATTATATTTTTACCTGAATCATCTGCAAGACAACAGAGAGATACAAATAAACTTGGATATGTTAAGAATCCTAGGTTGATTAAAATCGATTTTTCTGATTAATGTTAATTCACAGGGGAGGATTAACGCATAGCCTAGCCTAGGCTGAATCATAGGGGCTTAAAATGAAGGAAATTTCTAAATTTGGTTCGTTCACTGTATATATATGTTTGTGAACACCGCTATTTAAAGCACTCAAACTTCATATATAAAAAGCCTTGCTATTAATTGCTATTGCTATTAACAAGCGGTTAATTCTTTTTTTTTTTATTTGAATTTTTTTTATTGCACATTAAACAACAGCATTAACACAGTTTACAATGCAACACAGTAGGCTGAATCACCTGGACCTGATGTCGATTGAAAGCAATGTCCGACAGAAAATGGATTTCACAAGCCTGATAAGGAGTTTTCTGTCAGGTTCAGTCACAGTGCAGTGAAATGTCAATTTTGAAATCTGACATTGGGCTAGACATTTTGTCAATTTCCCAGCTGCCCCTGGTCATGTGACTTGTGCCTGCACTTTAGGAGAGAAATGCTTTCTGGCAGGCTGCTGTTTTTCCTTCTCAATGTAACTGAATGTGTCTCAGTGGGACATGGGTTTTTACTATTGAGTGTTGTTCTTAGATCTACCAGGCAGCTGTTATCTTGTGTTAGGGAGCTGCTATCTGGTTACCTTCTCATTGTTCTTTTGTTTGGCTGCTGGGGGGAGAAAGGGAGGGGTGATATCCCTCCAACTTGCAGTACAGCAGTAAAGAGTGATTGAAGTTTATCAGAGCACAAGTCACATGAATTGGGGCAGCTGGGAAATTGACAATATGTCTAGCCCCATGTCAGATTTCAAAATTGAATATAAAAAAAATCTGTTTGCTCTTTTGAGAAATGGATTTCAGTGCAGAATTCTGCTGGAGCAGCACTATTCTGATTTATTTTGAAAATTTTTTTTTTCCCATGACAGTATCCCTTTAATCAAATAAAAACTGGTCAGCCAGAGTTCAGAGTTCATTTAATACAAATGCATTAATTATTGCAAATTCAATAATTTACAATTCCAAGTACTGAAATTCATTCCCTATAGATTTTCCATTACAAATTCCTGCTTGGTCATCCCCCTGATCTCCAAACCACTATGAAAGTCTTTGTGTGAGAGTGGTAGTTCTTCAACAGAAATCTAAATCCACAAACAATTAGATTGAATAATGTTGTAATTATAATTACAACATAATTGTTATAACTACAATATTATTCAATCGAATTGTTTGTGGATACGAATTTGTGTCCTGGTGTCTTTCATGGTGGTTTGGAGATCAGGGGGATGACCAAGCAGAAATTCTTAATGGAAATTTATAAGGGAATGAATTTCATTACTATGAATTGTAAATTATCGAATTTTACATTTTTATAAATTTGTATTGAATTAATTCTGAGCTCTGGCCGGCCAGTTTTAATTGATTTACAACTGATTATGAATTTTTCATAGTTAATAAATTCTCTACAACCGGTTTTATTACACCTTTGTAATTATTTATAATGTTTTAAGGTTGCATTTGATATGCTTTAATTCAACCAGGTCTCTATTGTGCTCGTTCTTGTTTCATGATAAGTGTAAGGTTACCTTTTGGTTGTTTTTCTGATATGGTTTGATACTTTTTAGAAAATATTTTACTATTACTAATAGATAATAATTTGGAAGTTAATTGTTGTATATCTCTAAACCAGTGATTCCCAACCAGTATCTCGTGAGCAATATGTTGCTCACCATCCCCTTGGATGTTGCTCCCAGTGGCCTCAAAACAAGAGCTTATTTTTGAATTCCTGGCTTGGAGGCAAGTTTTGGTTGCATAAAAATCAGCTGTACTGCCAAGCAAAGACTCCTGTAGGCTGCCAGTCCACATAGGGGCTGCCAATAGCCAATCACAACCCTTATTTGGCATCACCCAGGAACATTCCTGATGCTTGTGTTGCTCCCCAACTCTTTTTACATCTGAATGTTGCTCACGGGTGGAAAAGGTTGGGGACCCCTGCTCTAAACCTTTGGGAGTGGGAGTACCCTAGAAGGGGGCACTGTGGAAAGTGTAGCCTAGAGGCCTCACATGTCATGTCAGAAATGTGTCCGTTTCTGCAAATAAAATGAGATAAAGGCTTTGCCAGAAAATTTGGTGTGCTTCTTCCCTACACAGTCTGGATGACTTAATTGGCTTGGAAGCAGCTTGGGATACAAATGCACCCTGCAGTAATAAGTAAATGGTGTGCTGCAAGAAAAAATTGTTGCTAAACTTTAATGTGGTCCCTGACCTCCTCCATTGGCCCTGATTGGTGGCTGAGGTGGGTGTGGGGGTCCCTAATCCATCAACCCCAGTACGCCCTAGTTGTGCTTGAAAGTCAACAAACTGTGTCCAACCAACCTCTCTGACCACTGACACAGACCAATGGGCCTTGAATTCTGGATGGTGCTTGAAAAAAATTAGCCATAACTTTTCTAACTTAGTTAAGTGCATTAAATTGTGAAAATCTTTGTTTAGACCTAACTTTTTCTAAGTGTTTTTCATAATAGTCCACCTTGAATAAATGCGTGATTAAAATAGAAAAAGACACAAAATAAATGGTGGCTTTCCAATTTTAAGGCCATACATGTTCAATATCCTACAAAGTACCACAAAATTGTACAAGAATGTGAGTGTCACAGACACTTTCCTAAAATGCTGAGCCCCTGTGACAAGTTTGCTCAGCAACTGGGTTCTTTTGCAAATGTGCATTGTGCACAAGTATTTGCAAATGAGATGGGTGTTAGTGGAGACAGTAATTTACCTATTACTTTTATTAAAATGTATTAATAAATTTGTAGAGTGTGCGTATAAATGTTCACAATTTGCGATTATGCCATATTTAAAAGGATCTTATGGACACACGCCATACAGATAAAAATTATTAATTCTCTTTGCACATAAATACACCACTCTTATCCAGCTTTGTAAATATAACCATGGTCAGGGCAAATATGTTCAATCATTCTGCGCTATTGAAACTTTATAAAGTGAGAGTGTTCAGGGCCAAGTGCAGAAGAACCCTGAGGCATCCCAGCATTAAACTGAACTGGAGAAGAAGATTTGTAAGCAAAAGCAACTGAGAAAGAATGGTTAGAAATGTAGAAAAGAAACCAAGGAGCACCGGTGGGAGTAGAGTACTGTCCTTTGACTTTGGCAGTATGAAGATCATCTGTAACATTACATACCCAGAGTATGGAGGCCAAAACCAGACTGAACAGTAAAGTATATTATGGTTACAAAAAAAGTTAACAACATGAGAAAATACAAGAGGTTCCAGGGGTTTAGAGACTAGTGTAGGGTTGTCACCTTTCCTCCTAACTAACGCAGGGCAGGGAGGTGGGGTTGTGACATAACAGGAAGCAGGCTGTGATGTAGTGGGGGTGGGGCTGACATGGCAATCACCTCGTCACTCTCAGGGAATCTGGCCCCGGTTTTTCTTATTTTGGAAAATGAGCCAGGAAGATTTGACAGAGACAGCCCTTCAGAACACTGGGCTGTCCAGGTCAAAAGGGGACAACCCTGGGCTAGTAGTGAAAAGGAGACAGAGTAAGCATGGGTGTCCATAGAAAATTTTCCAGGGGGGGCAAGTAAGGTAACATCATATAAGGTAGCATTCCATTGAAGATGAACCTATCATGACAATGCAGTAGATAACCTAATTAAGGCTTGTCCTGGGGTGGGAAGTATAAAAAACATTTTGTGTTGTTGGGAATTAAATTTACAAACAGTTTCTTGGAATAGCTGAAGAAGTCAGGGTGGGGCAACTGCCCCCTCTTGCCCCCTACTGCAGACACCCATGAGAGCAAATGGAACTGAATATATGAGAAAGGGCTTGGAGTACTGTTTTAATAATGGTGAAGGCATAGGATCATGTGAGAAGGTTGTAAGCTAACAGAACAGACGTCCCAATGTTCCCAATGTATAAGTGCATGGTGGTCGGAAAGCCGATGTTCTGACTAGACACACACTAGACACCAGGAATTTCATCTTCAAGGGGTGTGCACCACCAAGTGTCACATAATTCATGCCTTTAAGGTCTACTGTTTCCAGGGTAATTGGTCAATTCATTGTCCTGCCATGGGTAACCACAGTGCTGTTGGCTTATCTTCCATGGTTCCTGATCCTGGCAGTGACCCTTTTTCTGTCTGAGACTGACCCTTGTGCCTTGCTCTGATCTTTACCTTATCTGTCTGTTAACCCTGTATGCTCCAGTACCTACATTCTTCCTTGCCTTGTTAACCCTACCTGTGCCTAAAGTTGTTGCTGTTTGTCATGCAACTGCCCTGCCATTTTCCAAACCCAGTCTGCTTCTAGGTCCCCACTTCAAACGTTAAAGCACTAGTAGCCCCTGAAGGGAGGACCAGGCCCCTGGTCCCTGATAAATATAAAAATGTCACAGGTTCATGTCACAAAGCTTGCATATTAAATCACAAGGAGGTTTTGAAACCTGCTAACACAATACTACAATCTTGCTCAACTCTTACCACTTCCTAGTACAACCTGTAACTAGTATTTTATATTTCTCTTGACCAAAAGTCATTGGAATGAAATGCCTATAAATGACGAGTTCATAATAAAATAAAAGGCTGCCATTTTCTCTAGTAAACAACAAAGAACATGGAGGTATTGCAGAAGTGCTGCTGCTTGAAGCTGGATTGTTATCAGCTTGTCTTTTGCTGTGCCTGCCAGTGTTTTAGTTTCACTTTCATTTTGAGGAAAATGTTATAGATCGGTTTAGTTATTTCTTTAAAATGTGACATGGATAAAGCACTGCTTATAGCTATGGGGGTTGATGTTGATATATGAAAAATATAAAGGGATTTCCATGCTGATTTTACTCATACTAAACATCTTTCAATACCTTGGCCGTCAGTATATATCAGTCAGTAGATAAGTGTCTATTTTGGCTTTCAACGGGCCTCCTAGATTGAGCTATAAGAGAATATAATCATAATCGAGTTAGTCCTACCTTTAGATCTTCTCCTCATATTGATGCTTCTGCCTCAGTCTCTTCCGCACCATTCACAACCTTCAGACTTTGGGGTCCAAATTATTAGTTACCACCTGCCTGGGTGGTGGGTCCTGCAAGTAGAAATTGACCGAATAAAAAAAGTAAAAATTTCACACATGGTCGTATCTCTGCCTAGCATGCCCTATTATGCCCAGAACATGCCAATGAGTTGTACAAGTCCCTGCTTACTCTCTGCAAGCCACACGCCTTTTATAACCTGTGGATTGGACTCTGTAGCATGGCGCCCTTGACTGGTCACCTGATGGTAGCCCCAAGGCAGCCATCAGGGGGGGACAGGGGGGAGAGTTGTAGGGGGCCCCGAGGGTAAGGGGGGCCTGGCCACGCCACACATGCTTGATTAGCCGGGCCCCCATCTTTCTGAGAGCTGCTTACTTCAGGAAGGCTTGGACGTTTAAGGGGCCCTGGCCACCAATTTTCTTATAATGGGGGGGGGGGGGCTGGCCACCAATTTTTTTTCTCATGTGGGGTCCTAGCCACCAATATATTTTATGGGGGGGCCCTGGCCACAAATGTTTTTTTATGGGGGGCCCTGACCACAAATATCTTTTTATTTTTTATTAACACGTGGGAACCGTAGCCACCAATATTTTTTTTGTTTTTTTACTGTGTGGTGGGGAAGGGGGACCTGTAGGTGGGGCTTGCGGTGGGCGCAGCCCAGGGGGCCCAGGAAATTTTGTTGTATGGGGCCCTGCGATTTCTGATGGCGGTCCTGGGTAGCCCTGTATGTATGTATGCATGTATGTGTGTGTGACACTTACCTTTGGTCGTACAGGCAAAGAGGCAAATAAGGAAGTACAGGCAATAGACAAGTATTTTTGCACATCTGCTGTTGTCTGGTGCCCCTGGGCCAATTATGTGACTGACCCTAATAATTTATGGCAGCCGAGAAACATTGTTGCCTTCAACTAGAATGGAGCAGCCTGGTATGATTCTTACAGCAGAATATACACTGCACGGTGCTTTTCAATTAACCGGTCCCTACCCGGTGTTTCCCAGCATGCAATGTGAGTAGCACCTCAAACACAATAAAAGAAAGTATCTAATAAGATATAAGTGTGTCGGTATATGGCACACTCGGTAATATCCAACTCACATGAAAGCTGATATCATATATAGGACTATTTTCTCTTGTCACATTGGCAGTAGGCAAGAGGTGACCCAAACTGAAAGCAAAAATATTTAGTCCCGTGTGCAAAGAATACATAAGCACTCTCTACAGAGAGGCTCCAACTTTAAGTAATGCCACTTGCCTGTTAAGTCTGTATTTCCAATTACTGTACCTTGGATCTATGCTCTTCTGTGCTGGATCCCAGAGGTGGGAGGTAAAGAAAGCATGTGCCAGTTCTTTCTAGGCTGGGTAGGCATCTCCTCTACAGTATATTCAGCCGCCCTGGGTCCCATATAAGTCATATATTGAATCTGCAGGCACATTTACTCAAGCTCTTCAGGTCAGCGAGTGCTCCATTCTGCCAGTGCAGCGCCACTTATATCTCTGAGCATTAGTTACATGTAAAACTTCCAATGCAGCAAGTGCTTCTCTCTCTGTCATAAATGTCTCAGGACACTCCCTCCTTCCCTCCCACACACACACACACTCACACACTAACACACACATTACACACACGCACTCACACACACACAGGCACACCTACTGCCAGCAAGTAAAGCAGACAAATAAAATCTCACTACGGAAACTGAAGCTGCTACACTGTTCAAACACACTTTTGTCAGCAGTTACAGTAATATGCAAAATAAACCTCCAATGAGAATCTCAGCTGATCTGTATCAATCTGGCTCCATGTTCTTTGTTCCTGCAACTGGAGCTGAAAGCTTTAAAGGGATACTGTCATGGGAAAAAATTTTGTTTTCCAAAACAAATCCGTTAATAGTGCTGCTCCAGCAGAATTCTGCACTGAAATCCATTTCTCAAAAGAGCAAACAGATTTTTTTATATTCAATTTTGAAATCTGACATGGGGCTAGACATTTTGTCAATTTCCCAGATGCACCAAGTCATGGTTCTTGTGCTCTGATAAACTTCAATCACTCTTTACTGCTGTACTGCAAGTTGGAGTGATATCACCCCCCTCCCTTTTCTCCCCCAGCAGCCTGGCAGATCTAAGAACAACACTCAATAGTAAAAACCCATGTCCCACTGAGACACATTCAGTTACATTGAGAAGGAAAAACAGCAGCCTGCCAGAAAGTATTTCTCTCCTAAAGTGCAGGCACAAGTCACATGACCAGGGGCAGTTACAGAGAAAGTTAATAACATGAGAAAGGACAAGATGTTCCAGGATTATAGAGACTAGTGTAGGGTTGCCGTGACATAGCGAGAGGCAGGGCCGTGCTATGGAAAACCGCACAGTGACCCTTTTTCTGTCTGACCCTGAACCTTGTACCTTGCTCTGAACTTGTACCTGTCTGTTAACCATGTATGCTCCAGTACCTACGTTCTGCTTTGCCTTGTTAACCCTGCCTGTGCCTAAATAAAGTTGTTGCTGTTTGCCACACAATTGTCCTGCCATTTTCCCAACTCAGTCTCCTTCTTGGTTTCCACTTTAAACTTTAAAGCACTAGTGGCCCCTGAAGGGAGGACCAGGCCCCTGGTCCCTGATAAATATGAAAATGTCACAGGTTCATGTCACAAAGCTTCCATATTAAATCACAAGAAGGTTTTGATAGTTACCAAACCTGCTAACACAATATTACGATCTTGCCTAACTCTTACCTCTTCCGAGTGCAGCCTGTAACTAGTATTTTATAATTCTCTTCACCAAACGTCATTGGAATGAAATGTCTATATAATAAAATAAAAGGCCACCATGTTCCCTAGTAAACAGCAAGGAAGGAACATGGAGGAATTGTAGAAGTGCAAGTGCTGCTTGAAGCTGGAATGTTATCTGACCGGATTGTCTTTTGCTGAATATTCCCCACCCTTTGTAATAGACGTCTGCACATGCCGAGTGTTTAGTTTCACTTTCATTATAAGGAAAATTCAATAGATCAGTTTAGTTTTTTATTTTTAAATATAACATGGATAAAGCGCTGCTTATAGCTATGGGGGTTGATTTTTCCTGCTGCCGGGATCAGTATATGAAATATACAAAGGGATTTCCGTGCTGGTTTCACACACACTAAACATCTTTCAATACCTTGGCCGTCAGTATTTCTCTAAACAAAAGTACGTGTTTTTTGCTGGAACTTCAAATACTCATGAACGGGCTTTCAAATGTTTTTTTTTTCAGGATGGTACAGAATACATTCAGTATTCAATAGATTTACTCCCTTTGTGTTATTAGGACCAAAACACAGGACCCTCACAGAAGTGGCTCTCTTATTATATATGGGATTTATCTCTTGGAATCTCTTCCTAAACCTGTGTCTTTTAGTTCTTATGTTGGCAGGGGACACCAAGGGTACTAACCTACTTGTTGGCACCTCAGGCTGCTCTGCTAACTGCCCTCAGAATCCTAGATTGAGCTATAACAGTATATAAACATAATCTGGTAGTCCTACCCAGTGTCGGACTGGCCCACCGGGATACCAGGAAAACTCCTGGTGGACCAGGTGTTAGTCGGCCTCTTGCTTCTAACCATTTGGCCTGTTTCATGGTCATTCCCTATTCCTTAATGGTAAAAAAAGAGGCTTAATAATGGAGGTATAGTATAGTAATAATAATAAAGTATAGTAAGTAGATATAAAAGACTAAGAGAATAAAGAGGTTGAATTCAGAGAGGAAGAATAACAGTTTGGAAAGTGGGCCCTCCTACTTTTAGGATCTTCTCATGTTGAGACTTCTGTCTCAGTCTCTTGTGCGCCATCCACAACCTCCAGACCTCCAGTGCAAATTATTAGTAGCCACCTGCCAAGGTGGCGGGTCCCTGATAAAGGGGCCCCAATAAAAAAAGTGGAAATTTCACACCTATTCATGCCTTCACTCTGCCTAGCATGCCCTATTATGCCCAGAACATTAAGTCCTGCTTACCCTCTGAAAGCCACACCCCTTTCACAGCCTTTGGATTGGACCTCTCTATCATGGTGCCCTTGACTGGCCTCTTCCCCCTGATGGTAGCCGTGTGTGTGTGTGTGTGTGTGTACATGTGTGCATGGAATAAGTGTGACACTTACCTTTAGTTGGACAGGCAAAGAGGCATTGCACAAGGGCAGCGCTGGAGGAATAAGGAAGTACAGGCAATAGACAAGTATTTTTGCACATCTGCTGTTGTCTGGTGCCCCTGGGCCAATTATGTGGCAAAACAAAAGAAAGTATCTAATAGGATATAAGTGTGTCGGTATATGGCACACTCTGTAATATCCAACTCACATGAGAGCTGATATCATATATAGGACTCTTTCCCCTTGTCACATTGCCAGTAGGCATGAGGTGACCCAAACTGAAAGTAAAAATATTAAGTGCCGTGTGCAAAGTATACATAAGCACTCTCTATAGGAAGGCTCCCACTTAAAGGGCCAGTAACGCCACATTGAAACACTTGCCTGTGAAGTCTGTATTTCCAATAACTTTGGATCTATACTCTTCTGTGCTGTATCCCAGAAGTGGGAGGTAAAGAAAGCATGTGCCAGTTTTTTTTTAGGCTGGGTAGGCATCTCCTCTATATTCAGCCGCCCATATATAGAATCTGCAGGCACATGTACCCAAGATTTTCAGGTCAGTGAGTGCTCTGCTCTCTGTCATAAATATCTCAGGACACTCTCTCCCACACACCACACACACACACTTTCTCACACACACAAACACACAGGCACAACAGCAAGTGAAGCAGACGAATAAAATCTCACTACAGACACTGAAGCTGCTACACTGTTTAACCACACTTTACATTTCTGGAGTAAATACTCCATCAAGGTCAAGGAATGCTGGGAGCTGTAGTCCAGCAACCTCAGGCTTGTATTACTAAAGCAATATTGCTCAATAAAAAAATTCCCTAGATCTCCAGGGCCAATGGCTCCATTAAAGAATCCTCCAATGAGAATCCCATCTAATCGGTATTAATCTGGCTCCATGTTCTTTGTTCCTGCAACTGGAGTTGGAAACTTTAAGCCCAGTTTCCAAATACTGTCCTTTATCCCCATGTCTGATTCCAGTGTCATATAATGAAGGTAAAATTATACAGTAATCCATAGGCAGCAGAAGATGTTTTTTGCTGGGAGGGGCCAGGATGAAGAATTTTGGCCATACCCCCTTTAGGCCACTCCTTTTAGACTCCACCCACCCACTTGTGTTTTCACTGAATAACAATGAGAACAGCAGCAGCCAATTAATGGTCTGCCCACTCAGCTCCGCAATCACTTTTTGCATTACTGCTACCAATTTACTTGAACGTACTTCAACAGCTAGGATGGCCCAAATCATGTTCCAGGCAGGGTACGGGGCCACCAATTGAGCCGAGTAGGCCTAAGACCGGCCCTGGGCAACTGGACTGGTGGTAGTAAAAAAAAAAAAAAAAAAAAAAATTACAAAAAAATTGTTTTGCCTGCATCTTAGAAAACCAAGAGTGGAAATTCTGTGTGTGGGGGGGTGGGGGCTATGAACCCCTCCCCCCCTGGTTCTGACACCTATGCTTTGAATAACTTATTCTTGAAGTGGCAGTAAGTTATCTATCAGATGATATCCCCAAAACAGACAAGGATTATGATTTTTGACTTTACATGTCCTTTAAGACTAAAAACCGATAAAAAAGGCTCTTGTCCAAGATTATAGGGAAGAAGTCATATTGTAGCCTATTTGAATCCAGATAAGTGAGTTTACAAAAAATGTTCACAAAGACCATTGCAAACATTAGCGACCAAAATTTTCATTGTTTGCGGCCTTTTCAGGGGCGCGCCGCCACTGAGGCGAGCTGAGCCGCTCGCCTCAGGCGGCAGCGCCTGAAGGGATTCCAGGGGAGGCAAAAAGCCGCTCCTGCACCTTTAAGAGCCGAATTTCCGGTTTTTGAACCGGAAATTCGGCTGTACTATTGCGAGAGAGCGCAATTGCGCTCTCCGCAACACTGTTTCTGCCTTCCCTTTCCGACACGTAAGTTGGTGAGGGGGGGCGGCATTGCAGGAGCCGCCTGAGGCTGATTCGGCGCTGGGCCTTTTTGGCCAATTTCAGAAAATTTGATTCCACCTCCATTTTCAGGAACAAAGAACACAGAGCCAGATTTACACAGGTAAATTGTTAATCTTATTGGTGGATTATTTTGCATAATAGTGAAAAGCCAGTGCATTCTGCTTATTCACATCCATCAATCAAAATATACATTTTAAAAAAAAAACAGTCTTCTACAACTCTTCTGGACGTCCTCCCACTTTTGGGAAAATGTTTTGTGGTCACACCCCCTAATTACCATGTATCTTTACAAAATTTGGCAGGTTATGAAAGTTTGAAAATATTACTGTGGTTTTTTTCGGTTATTACAGTTTTGCTAATAAAGTTGATTTGCCTTTTGAGCTGTGAGTCTAACTTCTCCCAAGGGACCTGTTATATTATATTGTCACAATTTGCTTATCTCAAAATTGTTACAAAAGTATCTTATCTGCAGCTGTGGCTGTTCTGTGCTCTCTGCCAAAAGCCAATGAAGTTAGAAACTTTGTTTCTTTTTCTGGCTGTTCAGTGCAGAGAAAAATGGGACTTTCCAGTACAAACGAGGGACTATGGGTTGAGCTGTCAAAAGAGGGACTGTCCCTCTGAAAATGGGACAGTTGGGAGATATGTCACCCCCTCCCTTCCTTCCTCATCAGTCCATCAGCAGCCTATTAACAGAAAAATGGGCAGCTAACCAGATAGCAGCTACCTGACACCTTTGCTGAAGGATTTGTTTGCATTGATAGGTGGGGCTAGTGTTCCCTTGCCCCACCTAGTGGTAGCCATGAGAATAGCACCAAAGCAGGAAAACCACTAGGTGAGGTTAGGGAGCACTTTTAGCAGTGCAAATACGATAGATCCACAAAAATGATGGGGTTCATGATTCGAACGATTTTAATCGATCGATCGAAGGATTTGTATTCCATCAAAAAAAAAAAACTTAGAAAAATGCTGGGGAAGGTCCCCATAGGCTAACATTGCAGCTCGGTAGGTTTAAACTGGCGAAGTATGAAGTTGAAGTTTTTTTTTAAAGAGACAGTACTTTGATTATGAAATGGTCGAATAGTCGAACGATTTCTACTTCGAATAGCTCGAATCATTCGAATTCGATCGAATTTGACCCATTCGATGGTCGAAGTACCCAAAAAAATACTTCAAATTTTTTTTCTTCGCTAATCTGCCCCTTAGCACAAAATTTGTGCTATACTATGTCGAGGATGCTTATAGGACTGAATTTAATAGTCTAATGACTTTAAACACTCTCTATACATATTTGTCGGCCATTTGAGCACTATAGGGTGCCACTACAAATGTTATAGATAAATCAGCAGTGTATATATATATATATATATATATATATATATATATATATATATATATATATATATATATGTTATAGGAATTAGTACAAGCACCAGTACCCCGAAAAATTTAAACAATACAAGGAGGTTGGGTCAACCTCATTGATTGGTTTTAGACAAGAAAAGGGAGGGACTGACCTCCTTTTAAATTCTGTGATTGAGGAGATACTACCAAAGACACATATGACTAAGTACCAGAGGGTATGAAATGCGTAAGGTGGATAATGGGGTCAGTATGTACTATTTTATTATGTTAATGTAATAAAAAGATTTCGACTGTAACAGATAGTAGTTCATGGGATAATTTTGTAAAGTGATTATTTGAGGGTGCCCTGGGAACTAGGGCAAAATCCTGGAACTCATTTGCCCTGTGTGAACTGGCAAACTAGACTACCCCTTACTAAGGAATTCTTTTTCCTATATATCAAATATGACCTAGGGTCATGGTATAATCGAATGGGAAGGGGAGAAACAATAGCTGTATCAAAGCAGTTTCATTCTGAGATGGCGCCTCCACACCAATATTACAGATAAAAAAATACATTTGTTGGTTCAATAGTAAAATTGTAAATAGTAGAGTGAATTATTTGACATGTAAACAGTGTAATTTAGAAATAAAAAAAAAATTAATAAAAATCATGACAGAATGCCTTTAAAGAAAAAGATAGCTTGTTACAAACTGCACTCACTTGGGGTCTTTTATACATCTTTGCTAACTGGTGATCAGCCCAGGATACATTAATCATAAAACCTATATAAAATACTTTATGCTTTGCCTCCACCCAATAATCTGTCGGGTTGAATAATAAAACTCTTGTTTTTATCCATTTATCTAATTGCTTTCCTAAGTAGAGTTGAACTATAAAACACTGTTGAATAGGGTTTAATAACAAGACCCTGCCATCATCCATTTATTTAATTGTTCCCTGAAGAAGGTTTGAACTATAAGACTCTGCCTCTACCTATTTATCTATTTATTTATGTTTCTTTCATTATTATTTTTTATGGTGTGAAGCGTTTGTGGTGTATGATTAATTTATTGGATCCTGGGCTGATTGTTTACCAATTAGTGAATGTCTATAAAGGACCCCAAGGCTTGCAACATATAAGGAGCCTCTGAGGAAGTGCTAGGTCACAAAACACATCAGTATTAAAGACTTATACTGTATGCAAGTGTTTACATTTGTTTTAAAGATTGTTGTAATTAAAACTTTAAAACATTCCCATATTTGTGTAACACTGTTTTGGACTATACAGGCCAAACAGGGTTAATGTCCAGCTAGTGATTAGAGCATGAGTTACACGTGCCTCTAAGGGGCATATTTTATCAAGGGTCGAATTTCCAAATTCAAAAAACTTCGAAATTCGTATTCAAAAGACCAACCGAAATTAAGTCAAAGTTTTTTTTGGTCGAATAGGTCCATTTTCGATTGAATAGGTCTGTATTCAGCCGAATTCGAATTGTACGAATCGAAGGATTAGCGAATTCGAAGTTTTCCCCAAAAAAAACGTTGATTTTTCAAAGTTCACAAATTGACTCCAAATAGGTTCTAGGAGGTCCTCCATAGGTTAAAACAGCAATTTGACAGTACATAATAAATTTCAATATTAGAATTTTCAATTTTTTTTCAAATTCGAAACAAATTTGGACTATTCCCTAGTCGAAGTACACAAAAAATAGCTTGAAATTCAAATTTTTTTCATTCGAAAATTCACCTCGACCTTTGATAAATCTGCTCCTAACAGTTCAGGTCAGGGCCTTCACTAAGTGGAAGAATAAAGGTAAGAGACAAATGACCCACAGGGTTACTTACAAATAATGAGGCATATGCAGTATAACATCAGCAGGCTGACAGGTGGATGAGACAGCTGAGAATGTGACTCTCCTGTGCATGTAGTCAAGTAGTAAGGCAGATATACCTTGAAAGTGTTTCGGATCCCACGCAGCGGAGTGGTCAGGGAGAAGAAGTCTAAGCCTGATGAAGTCTAAGCCTGACACCCTATCCATTGTGGTTCCTTCACTAAAGGCAATCTAGGAGCCTTGGGAAGCTACTCCCTGCTACAGATCCTTGATGGAGCACAAAGCTGCTTTTTCTCTCTCTCCTCTCTATCTTACTTTCCTAGAGAGTCTATAACAGATCTAATCCTTTCTCTAACCTCGTTCACGGGGTCCCTGCTCCCCGACTTATGTCTCTAGAGGTGCTGGTCCCTCTAGGGCAAAAGGACTTTATTGGGCCTTGGTGTACCCAGGCTCAGTGGGAACATCCAGATGGTTAGGACACCAGGAGCCAAAGATGAAGATCCACCCTTTCCAAGCACTATATTAAAGTGTGGCAGGAAGTGGCCATTACACCTCTTGGCCAATAATACAACTATGCAAATGTTAAACTAGATACATGGGATTTTGCCCAGCAACTAGGGAAATGAGGAAGGGTAGGGATTTAAAGCCATAGGGGCATATTTACCCTATGGGTCCCTACATTTATACTGCCTGGTTGTATTTCGTGGAGTATGAGTAGGAGCAAGCCTGCAGTGATTGCATTTGTGTCCAGTGTGGTAACCCGTAGGGGCAATGTTGGAGAGGAAGGGGAAGGCAACACGAATCCTACAGAACCACTGAATAGATTGCAGCATTGGTCTGATATGGATAGAGTGAAGAAAGGCGACAAGAACATCTTTGAAGGCACAGACTTGTAAGTAAAATCTGAAAGAGCAATTTGGTTAGTGTTGATGGTAACACAACATTGGTGCTATCTTTTGCTTTAAAGCCATTGATTGATGTGTGCAGCTGAAAAGCAAGAGTAATCGCTATAGAGGAGAAGTTGTAAGATAGACCAACTCAACATACTAACAATACCATGTCATAAAGAATGAACAGTATGTTTACCCATCCTAACAACAGTCCAAAACATGCTGAGCATGTGCTTAGTTGCCAACCACTCAAAAGATGAGCTAACAAAATATTTTCTGTTGTTGGACTTCTGAACCTCTTGGCTGGTTGGAATTTATCACTTTGCTTTGACTTGTTTTTGATTACAGTGTCACAACTAGGGATGTAGCGAACGGCGGAAAAAATGTTCGCGAACATATTCGCGAACTTGCGACAAAACATGCGAATAGTTCGCGAACGTCGCGAACCCCATAGACTTCAATGGGAAGGCGAATTTTAAAAGCTAGAAAAGACATTTCTGGCCAGAAAAATGATTTTAAAGTTGTTTAAAGGGTGCAACGACCTGGACAGTGGCATGCCAGAGGGGGATCAAGGGCAAAAATGTATCTGAAAAATCCATTGTTGACACAGCGCTGCGTTTTGTGCTGTAAAGGGCAGAAATCACACTACGTCACTCAGGTGATGTTTCTGGACACGGAATGTGAAAAAGCTCACACAGCTAGGTGGCACTTGGTTAAAGACTGGGCAAATAATGCCTGCAAGGGCAACGTATACACTACAGCCGTTGGATACGGAATATATTATTGCTGCTTGAAAAACGTCACTCGGGTGGTGTTTCTGGAGACGGTATTATTATTGATATTTAGACAGCTAGGTGGCAGTTGTTTGAAGAACAGATGCAGATGAGAGATCAGCAGCAGGACAGACAGCTGCCCACAGCAGCTACATACAGAGCACTGCAGTAGAAGGTAGATTACTAGCCAGCAAAGCTACCTAACCTAAAATGTCCCTCAAATCCCTGCAGAGTTCTGTCCCTACAATACAGAGCAGTATCAAGTAGATTACTAGCCAGCAAAGTTACTATCAACTGTCCCTCAAATCACTAACAGCTCTCTCCCTACACTAGCTCTTGCAAACACACACAGGCAGAATGAAAAAACGCTGCAGGGCTTCAGTTTATATATGGAAGGGGAGTGGTCCAGGGGGTGGTCCAGGAGGGAGAGCTTCCTGATTGGCTGCCATGTATCTGCTGGTCTGGGGTGAGAGGGCAAAAATAAGCGCCAGCTAAGGCGAACCCAAATTGGCGAACGCCGCGCGACGTTCGCGAACATTCGCCGAACGCGAATAGTCGATGTTCGCGCGAATTAGTTCGCGGGCGAACAGTCCGCGACATCCCTAGTCACAACCTAAAGCCATTGAAATGCTATTGAACTAATAATATTAAGGAGAATTCTCATATTGCTACTAATGATAAAATCACATCCATGTAGTAAATTTTACTTTACTTTGATGCTTTACGTAATGCCAATAATTAAACTGGTGCACTTTGCTAAATCACAGAATCACCTTCAGTAGAAAAGTGGAATAGTTATACACCTAGCAGCAGCCTGAGTATATTCTAAAGGAATTAGTGGTTCATTAAAATAAGTATTTGAGTGGTGTTTTATTTTTTTACATTTCGCAACTTCAGCAAGTATTTCATTTTATACCAAAGGCAGTGTTGAGGCAACTTTGTGCCTGTGCTTTAGTTATTGTATTCCATTCCTCGGGATATTCAGCAGGTCTGGCTTCATATTCTTTTGCAAATTGCTCATTAAATGTTTTTATAACATATTTCCAATAATCAGAAGCCTCAAAACTTGGGTCAGGGGGAATTTCCCAGTCTGGGTAAACTGTCTTATATTCTTTATAAGGACAAGAAGAGGCACTTCCATGTAGAAATGATTTATTGCCAGAAATATTAGTGGAGCAGATTTCATGGCACAGATCCTGTGTTAATAATGTTCTGTATTTTCCAAGTCCTGTAGGTCGGTGAATAGATGCAAAGTGACTTTTATGATCAGCTCCACCAGCCTCACAAGGTGCTTTGCAGAATGGACACTGCTTCCCACATCCAAAAACTTTCTTAAACAATTCATCAACTGGTTTTACCACAACATTTGAAAGAATTGTTTCCTTGTCCGCTGCTTTCATCTCAGATATGATTTTTGCTTCAGTGTCACCAAGTGATTTTTCAAGGTTTTCAACAAATTCTTTAATATTTGTGTCTTCCTTGAGGTGAAACACATCCATATCATCTGACAATACGAGATCTCTCTTCAGCCTTTCCTTAAGTTGCACAAGAAAATCAGATGTTTTCTGAGAATTCTCATTGAGAATAACCTTTATCTTCTTTGTGATATTAGAAAGAATAAGAGCTTGCATATGGTGGAAGTCACATTTTTCTATAATACAATTATTTATCCATTTTTTGACAAATGTTTCATAATCACATATGTATTCTAAGTAATCAGAAAAATTTGTCTTTTCTAGTAGATATTTCATCACAGTGAATTGGAAGTACATTCTTGTGCTGAATTGATTGGATTGACTGCAGTCTAGAAGAATGTGATCTACTATTTCATATCCAATTTTTCTGTTTACCTGTTTAATCAGAGCTGGTTTTAACCACAACTCACAGAAATGTTTGGCTCGTTCCCAGATTTCATTTTTTTCTTGAAATAGATACTGGAAACATTTGCAATATTTAGGCTTCATTTCTCCAAGACAAATCACAGGATCATTCTTCTTGGCAAACTCCTTATGCATATTTTGGAAATCACAAAGGGCATTACCCAAAATAAAGAGTTTCAGCTCCAGCTCTATATCTGCTGAGATCTGAAGATCTTTGTTTTCCTTACATATTGAATTAATTAAATTGAGTAGTTCCATTCCATACGTTTCATTGTAGTCAGACTTTGAATGTAGCTTATTTTTTATATACTCAGAACATTTGTGTGAAAGAGACATTAAAAATTCTTCTAATTTATCACCTGCAGCACTATCTAAAATATGCAAACTCTTTACATGTTTTAACAAACATATTGCGTGACTTTCATGTAGATGCAGCTTTTCCTGCTGTGGAAGTTGGTTTACGCTGTTTAATCTTTGATTGACAGAAGAACCCCTTGATGCCATTTCTTTTTTGAGTTGTGCAAGTAAATTAAGTTCAATGTTAAGTTCTGGAAGGGCGGTAACATTTAATTCTAATATAGTATCTGCCCACATTAACTCAAATTCTTCTTCAAGAGTGTTTTCATTGGGTTTGCATTTCTCCTCCCTGAACTTTATCACAAGATTGTTGACTTTTTTATCAATAACTTCTTTGAATATACTAATAAAATTTCTTATCTTTAAGATCTCTTTTTGAATGTGAATAATCTCAGCGCATTTGTTAAGAGATGATGATTCCAGCTTCTTCCTAAGGCAACTTACACTAGTTAAAAATTCTGCTTTGTACCTCTCTACTAGACTTGCATCTTTGTTGTCATTTGAAAAATATTTCTCTAATTCTTCCTTCATGTTCTTTTCCTCCTCACTGAGGATAGAATATACTTTATTTATACATTTTGTTCCTTCACTATCCACCATTTGTGCATTTTGATTCTTAATCACTGTTTCGGTCTCTACTAGCCATTTATGAATGGTCTTAGTGAACTTCCACTCCATTTCTGAGTATTTCTTAGCCAGTTGGTTGTAGGCATTGGCTACTAGGCTGTTTCTAAAACTGAAAATGAAGTTCTCATGTTTCACAGCATTCCACAGACTTTTTATCCATTCTATAAAGTCAAGGACTCTGTGTCCCTTGTTCTTCATGCATTCAATTAAATATGCTTTAAGCTCAAAGATGGTCTCACTGTATGCAGTACTTATAGAGGCCATAGGTGGGACTCCATTCCAGAGACCAGGTATGTAAAAGCTGTCCTTCTCTTGATCATACATCATAATATCATGAAATGCTGTAAATATAGTTTTCTTTTCCATATTTGCCACGAGTTTGGTCATTTCATTCAGATGCTCCAGAAGTTTTAGTCTGTCCCTTCTGGTTTTTTCATGGGCAGAAACATCACTCACATTCTGATGTACAAAATGGCAGTTGGGTTTCCTTCCAATCTCTTTCATCCTAAGGAATGCATGGACCACTATCTGCAAAATATCCTTCATCTCAGATGTATTTTCCATTGACATGTTTACAATTACGGTGTCACTTAACCCAGCAACCAGTGTTGCAAGTTCATTATCATGTTCATAGCTGTTCTCCAGAGAAGTCAGTTCTGGAGCTCTCAATCCTTCAGTATCAATCACCAGAATAAACTCACAGCCCAGCTCCCCCTGGAAATTTTCTCTCACTTTCATTAGTGTCATAAAAGCCCCCCGTGTGCATCGTCCACTAGAGACTGGAAACTGCAGCCCAAACATTGTGTTTAGAAGGGTGGATTTCCCTGTGCTCTGCACCCCCAGTACAGTGATTACCCCCATTCTGCAGCATTTCCCTGTTTTATTGTCCAGCTCATGTAGTACATCCTGTAGCCACTGTAGTGGGATATTAGAAGCATCTCCATCTATCAGCTCCAGTGGGAATCCACCCAGTAAGAGATCAGCAGCAAATGCCGGCAGTTGAGTAAATTTTCTTTTTCTTGCATTCTCTCCCTTCAGCATAAAATATTCTGCCTCATAAATCTGGCCCACTTCTCTCAGGAAATGTTCAATACCCAGGGAACTGTCTGATATTTTCTGATTAAACCCAGACAACTCGATCATGCTGGGACTATTTGACTTCTGTTGATATTCAGCTTTTAAAGCAGAACAGTTATTCATGGCTGATGTATCAAGATAAAATCTAAGCCATTTAAAAAAATAATGATTTTCAGTAATGCTCCTTTTCATGATTGAATCAATAAACTTACTTATGCCATTTGGCATTTCACACTGATACTGTTTCTCACGTATTTCCGCACATTGCTTTTGTAGTTCCAATTTGTAACTCTCTCCGTGTTTATCACCTTGTTGTTTTATTTGACACATTTCTTTTCCTAGTTTGGCCAGCTTTCTCCACAAGTCTCCCTGTAGTTTCATTGTTTTCTTCTTGTACTCAGCAACATCTTTTATCTCCTCTGTAATTGCTTTGGCATCTGCCTTTGCATTCTGACATTCTGTCACATTCTCATCTACAGAGATTCCCAGTTTGGAAGCGGTTTGTGACATATTCTCCAGACTCAGGACACGGCATTCTTTCTTAATAAAATATGCAGCAGCTGCTCGAATTCTATTTGCTTTTATTGCTCCACTATCTTCACTACTGATAGCAAGTACAGTGGTATTTGTGAGCTTTGTGCTTTTGCCAGTTTTGACATTTTTATTGATAATAATGACAAAGTTTGTCTGAGAGTTTTCATACTGGGATAAAAAGTCATACAGATGTTGATCAATATTCTGGACAAAAATAAACACCGCCGATGAGATCTGAGTTAGAAATGCAAACTCTTTCAAGTTTTCTTCCAGGTTTCCATGAAGGTTTGCAAATGCAACTGGCTCTGAGAAAATATCTGATTTACTTTTTCCAGCTGGAAAATACCAGGATATTTCTACCAGCCCCTCAGATATCTCTCTTGTGACATTACCCCCTTCCATATTACTATGAACAAAGAAGTCGTGGGTGTGCTGAGCTGGGCTGAGAACTTGGTTCAGGATATTAGATTTATGAAATGAATGTTTACCCAATCTAACAAAACTAAATGTTGGCATAGATATCTGAACAAGATTTGATTGGACAAATCCCTTAGTTTCTGCTAGGGACTGAGGCCTCCATGTTTTTACAATCTCTCTCATTCCCCAAAGCATGAAGGTACAGCCTGGACCATCAACATCAGGGAGCAGCAAAGGGACAGCAAATTGGCACATAGACATTTTCAGTATAATCTCCTGCTGCAAAAAATGGTCACAGCAATGCAGGACAAGACACAGGACATCTAGGGGGTGAACAGAATTAGATGAGTCACAAGTGATATCATCTAGATCATCCTGAGGATCTTCACTCTCGTTCTTACTTATACTATTTATATTTCTTGCTGTTTCATTTAATCCAATTATTTTATGTATAAAATTCCAGGCTGCAGACTCTCTCTGCCAATCATCAGTCTTCTGTAAGCATTCTTGATTGATCTGAAGAATATCTTGTAATGTGAGCTTTTTGGTTTCATATGGATCCATATTCATTTTCTTCAATAAGTCTCTATATAAGGTTGTTTTGTCTGCAGGGAAGAATATGTGTTTATAAAAAATAAAGTTTCAATGAAGATGCTTATATAGAATGAGAAGGAAAGAACAAAAATTAGGAAGCCAAATAGCTACGTCATCTCTTAGAGGTAGATTTATCAAAGGTCGAGGTGAATTTTCGAATGAAAAAACTTCGAATTTTGAGCTATTTTTTTGTGTACTTCGACTAGGAAATAGTCCAAATTTGAAAAAAATGCAAAAATACGAATATCAAAATTTATCATGTACTGTCTCTTTAAATATCCGACTTGAAACATTCGCCATCTAAACCCTGCGGAATTGCTGTTTTAACCTTTGAGGGACCTCCTATAAAATTTGTGGACTTTGAAAGGAAAAACTTCAAATCGAATTCGATCAATTGCGCTATTCCTTCAATTTGTACGATTCGAATTTGGCGGAATATGGACCTACTCGATCAAAAACCAACTTATTCAACCAAAGAAAAACTTCAACTTAATTTCGGTTGGTCTTTTTGAATTCAAATTTTGAAGTTTTTTCAATTCGAAATTCGACCCTTGATAAATTTGTCCCTTAGGGGCTGATTCACTAAGGGTCGAATATCGAGGGTTAATTAACCCTCGATATTCGACTAGGAACTAAAACCCTTTGACTTCGAATATCGAAGTCGAAGGATTTAGCGATGATAGTACGATCGAACGATCGAAGGATTATTCCTTCGATCGAACGATTAAATCCTTCGAATCGAACGATTCAAAGGATTTAAATCCAACGATCGAAGGAATATCAAAAAAACTCAGGCAAGCCTATGGGGACCTTCCCCATAGGCTAACATTGACTTCGGTAGCTTTTAACTGCCGAAGTAGGGGGTTGAAGTTTTTTTTAAAGAGACAGTACTTCGACTATCGAATGGTCGAATAGTCGAACGATTTTTACTTTGAATCCTTCGATTCGAAGTCGTAGTCATAGTCGAAGGTCGAAGTAGCCCATTCGATGGTCAAAGTAGCCCAAAAAATACTTCGAAATTCGAAGTTTTTTTACTTCGAATCCTTCACTCGAATTTAGTGAATCGGCCCCTTAGTGTTATTTTATAACTGGTCGAAAGAGTTATGATTTGAGAATCCCCTTGGTTTATGCATTTGGTTTATGTATTTCACATTTATGGCAATGGCATTAACATTAGAATTCCTGCTAGTAAAACAAATGACTTGCAGATCTGTTTTAATTTAGGGAAATTGCCTCCCTTCACATTTTATGGGGATTAAACTGGATTGCCATGTGTTATACTTGTGGTTGTCCTAGGGGCCGATTCATCAAGGGTCGAATATCGAGGGTCAATTAACCCTCGATATTCGACTAGGAATTGAAATCCTTCGACTTCGAATATCGAAGTCGAAGGATTTAGCGATGATAGTACGATCGAACGATCGAAGGATTATTCCTTCGATCGAACGATTAAATCCTTCGAATCGAACGATTCAAAGGATTTAAATCCAACGATCGAAGGAATATCAAAAAAACTCAGGCAAGCCTATGGGGACCTTCCCCATAGGCAATCATTGACTTCGGTAGCTTTTAATTGCCGAAGTAGGGGGTCAAAGTTTTTTTTAAAGAGACAGTACTTCGACTATCGAATGGTCGAATAGTCGAACGATTTTTAGTTTGAATCCTTCGATTCGAAGTCGTAGTCATAGTCGAAGGTCGAAGTAGCCCATTCAATGGTCAAAGTAGCCCAAAAAATACTTCGAAATTCGAAGTTTTTTTACTTCGAATCCTTCACTCGAATTTAGTGAATCGGCCCCTTAGTGTTATTTTATAACTGGTCGAAAGAGTTATGATTTGAGAATCCCCTTGGTTTATGCATTTGGTTTATGTATTTCACATTTATGGCAATGGCATTAACATTAGAATTCCTGCTACTAAAACAAATGACTTGCAGATCTGTTTTAATTTAGGGAAATTGCCTCCCTTCACATTTTATGGGGATTAAACTGGATTGCCATGTGTTATACTTGTGGTTGTCCTAGGGGCCGATTCATCAAGGGTCGAATATCGAGGGTCAATTAACCCTCGATATTCGACTAGGAATTGAAATCCTTCGACTTCGAATATCGAAGTCGAAGGATTTAGCGCAAATTCTGCGATCGTACGATCGAAGGATTATTCCTTCGATCGAACGATTAAATCCTTCGAATCGAACGATTTGAAGGATTTAAATCCAACGATCGAAGGAATATCCTTCGATCAAAAAAACTTAGGCAAGCCTATGGGGACCTTCCCCATAGGCTAACATTGACTTCGGTAGCTTTTAGCTGCCGAACTAGGGGGTCGAATTTTTTTTTAAAGAGACAGTACTTCGACTATCGAATGGTCGAATAGTCGAACGATTTTTACTTCGAATCCTTTGATAGTCGTAGTCGAAGGTCGAAGTAGCCCATTCGATGGTCGAAGTAGCCCAAAAAAACTTCGAAATTCGAAGCTTTTTACCTTCGAATCCTTCACTCGAAGTTAATGAATCAGCCCCCTAATGTTATGCAACAGCAAGTAAGTTTGTTGTCTGCAGTATGGCAACTTTAACAGCAGGTGACTAATCTTACCATGTGCCATTGCTCTTAAGATTTAACTAAACATTATTACCCAGCAGGAACAGTGATTTGATTCCTATTCCTATAGTGATATAGAAACGTAGAAATGTTCTCAGTTCTCTAATTGCTTGAGTTTAGTTGATAGTTGAATGTAAGAAAACACAAGCAAGATCTTAATTTTGCTTCTGGCATTGATTGCGTTATTTTTCTGCATGCTTTATTTTTTTCCATGGCAAGGTGTTTCCAAAAAAATATAAAGCTTGCAATTAGTTGCTCAGAAAGAGAGTTCCACTAATATAATAGCATTTGCAGGTTGATTCTTAGAAGAATACCTGGATACAGTTTATATTAAGTCCCTTTACAGATACTGTAGATGCCCATTTTTCATTGACCAAGCTTCAGACTTTCATGCTTAAAAAGCTCAGCAATCTTTGTAGATTTACCTGAATGGGGAATTCTCATCATAAATGGGCCTAATAAACATGAACACACATACACAAGTGCAGTTTGCTTATGCTGAGCTCAGCTGACTCTTTCCTGGTTTCTTGGTCAAGGTAACCTTGTATTGCATGCTTAGTCAAGTCATGTCCTGACCCTCCACAACGAGGAACAATATGGCATATGGCACATTTGCTTTCCCTTAATCAGTAGAAGAGATCAAACTATGGTTGAAGCAATTATTCATTATATCTGCACATCTGTACATTTATTTAAAGAAAATTATGGATATCTTTTTAGTGATTGTGTTATCTAAGGTCTGGACTAATTGCCCTTAAAATCAGGAAGGAACTGCTTCCCCCAGCCCCTCCCCCCCCCCCCAATCCAAAAAAATGGCTTGTGTTGTGGTTTTCTTGCCTTCCTTTGGGTTGGCTAAAAGTTATACAGGGTTTGGCAAGTTTTAATGTTTGATGAACATGTGTCTTGTGTCAACCTCATAATTGTTATATATGTTGCAAAGGAATAAAGTATTCTTTGTATTCTATCCTTAAAACACTTTAATACATATTTTAAATCAGTCTTCTTGAACAACTTAATGTTCAGGATGGGCAATTCAACAGAACTTTTGTTGGATTTCAGGTCTGAGGATCTTCTGTAAAGGGAATGGTTTAAGATAAGCACTGCGTATCTTGACAGCGCTATATAAATAAATGATGATGAAATGATGATGAAGATATACATTAAAGGAGAACTAAAACTGAATGTGGCTAAAAATTTGATATTTTATATAGTGAACTTACTGCACAAGGCTAAAGTTTCAGCTTGTCAATAGCAGCAATGATCCAGGACTTCAAACTTGTCACAGGGGGTCACCATCTTGGAAAGTGTCTGTGACACTCACATGCTCAGTGGGCTCTGATTGGCTGTTGAGAAGCTAAGCTTAGGGCTCGTCACTAATTATCCAGCAGAAAATGAGCTTCCCTGGCTGTAATATAAGCTGATGCTACAGGTTTGCTGATTATTAAATTCTGATGCTAATTGCACTGGTTTCTGTGCAGCCATGTAGTAATTATGTGTATTAATTACTAATCAGCCTTATATTGTGACATTTCTATTCTATGTGTACTGTATATTGTGAGTGGGTCCCTAAGCTCAGTAAGTGACAGCAGCACAGAGCATGTGCAGTGAATCAGCAGAAAAGAAGATGGGGAGCTACTGGGGCATCTTTGGAGACACAGATCTTTACTGCTAAAGGGCTGTGGTTGCCTTGGGCTGGTACAGAAGCACAAAACATCATGTACAACATTTCTAGCTACTTCTTAAGTTAGGCTTTAGTTTTCCTTTAAAGTACATGCACTAAATTAAAAGACAGTCCACTTTCTCACCAAGGAGTTTAACTAAACACAAGTTGACTAAGGGCTCTTACACATGAGCGTTTTTACCTGCGCTCCCCTGCATTCCGTTTTTCGGCGTTCAGCCGCAGGGGAGCGCAGGAATAGACGCATTTCATTATTTCAAATGGGGCTGTACTCACACAGGCGCGTGTAGGCGCCGAACGCAGGAAAAATGCAGCATGTTGCGTCTCAACCTGCGTTCGGCGCCTACACGTGCCTGTGTGAGTACAGCCCCATTTGAAATAATGAAATGCGTCTATTCCTGCGCTCCCCTGTGGCTGAACGCCGAAAAACGGAACGCAGGGGAGCGCAGGTAAAAACGATCATGTGTAAGAGCCCTTACTAGCATAAAAGTGCTAGCAGTAAAATTGCCTATATCAATTCAAATTTTATGCTAATTAGGTTGAATCTGTAACAGCAGTGGTGCATTTTTAATGCCTATTTTAGTAAATCATCACCAATATCTCTTTCATATTATTCTTAGACTTATCCAGGGTGGGTACAATTAGGACACTACAATAAAAAGATGGCAAGGTATGTACAACTACATAATAGAGTACAAGTACCAAGAAGCTACAAATTAAACATTAACCAATTGACTGTTGCCTATACTTTTTTTTTTTTACTGTTCATATCAGAGTGTAAGGTCAATGTGTATCTCCTTCTAGGTATCCAGAGATTAAATGCACTGTTTATGCCGAGCTCAGCCCACTGTAACATACCTCTGGAAATTCCTGTATTTCCTCCTTTGTATTTGTCTGAATGATCTGCAGGAAAACAGAGGTTTATTTCACTTGTATATGTTAAGCATCTCAGGTAAAACAGACTTTCTTCACTAATAATCATTCAGTAGTAAACAGGTGGTTATCTATTGGCCAAAGTGTTACAGAAATGAAATAAAACACATTGCTTTTAGGAAAATAAGTTAAGAATCCTAGCAGTACAATTTATCAAAACTTTCTAAACTATCATGAGCATCTCCCCACAAAGTTTTTAATGAATTGACAGATTTTTAATAGTATAACTATGTCAATTAGACCAAATGTGTTTGAATCACATGTCACTCTTCTCTATGAGATGATAATGCTCAGCACTGAATTATTTATTATCCATTTCTATCCATCTGATCCTTGCCCCCAAAGAAAAGAAGAAAGGAGTCAGAAAATGTTCAATCCTTACCAATCACAGGGCCCCATACGACAACATTTCCTGGGCCCCCTGGCTGCGCCACCGCAAGCCCCACCTACAGGTCCGCCCTCCCCACCCTACAGGTCTGCCCCCCACCACACAGTAAAAAAACAAAAAAATATTGGTGGCTAGGGTTCCCGCATGTTAATAAAAAATAAAAAGTTATTGGTGGTCAGGGCCCCCCATAAAAAAAACCATTTGTGGCCAGGGCCCCCCCATTAAAAAATACTGGTGTCTAGGACCCCACCTGAAAAAAAAAATTGATGGCCAGGCCCCCCCACACATTATAAGAAAATTGGTGGCCTTGCAGAAGTCAGCAGCTCTCAGAAAGATGGGGGGCCCGACTAATCAAGTAAGTGTGGTGTGGACGGGGCCCCCCTTACCCTCAGGGCCCCCTACAACTCTCCCCCCTGTCCCCCCTTGATGGCTGCCCTGATCCTAACCATTAATATTATACAAAGTGGTAACTATTGGTACAGCTCAGTAAAAATCACAAACTTATGGTAAATCAGCCTTATGAAAATAAGCACAGAAATTCTCATTTACAATGAGGGAAAACACAAAGGGGCAAATTCACTAAAGTGTGAAGCGGCTAACGCTAGCGCAAATTCCCCTGCGTGACGTCATTTCGTTACTTCACCGGGTGCTGGCATAAATTCGCTAGCGAACTGGACCTACTCTAGTGCTACTTCTCACCCTTACGCCAGGCGAAATTGCGCTATGGCGAAGGGACGTAACTCCACTAATTCACTAACTTGCGCATTTTACTGAACGTTACCTCTTGCGCCAGACTTGCCTTTGCCACCTCAGACCAGGCGAAGTGCAATAGAGTAGATAGGGATTGCTTCAAAAAAAGTTTAAATTTTTTCTGTCCCAAAAAACGCTGGTGTCTTTCACTTTTTTAAGGGTGATAGGCTGAAAAAGATCGTAAATTTTTTTGGGGGTACCCTCCTTCCCCCCTACATTTCCTAACATATGGCACCTAAACTATACAGTGGGCACATGTATAGGGTAATATAACAAGTCTATTTTATTTTATTAAGGTTTCCCAGGCTTGTGTAGTGTAATGTATTTGCTGCTACATATACATCTATTGTACTTTAACTTGGCGCCGTATGCAAATTAGGCATTGCTAGCGTAACTTCGCTTTGCTTGACGAATTAACCCTAGTGCAACTTTGCTACCTTTCACTTTCCTGAGCGCAACTTCGGATTTTAATGAATTAGCGGCGCCCTGGCGAAACTTTGCTTGACAAAGTGCGGCAAAGCCAACGCTGACGCAACTTCGGAGGTAAGTAAATTCGCCCCAAAAATGGACACAGGAGCAAAACATTTACATAAGTATATTTACAGCCACAAATGCTTTAATGCTTTAAATTTAAAGCAAGTCCCAAATGAGCCATTAAGTAGCACTGAGTAGGTAACTGCAGTCATCCTGTGGGCAGAAGAATCTACTAGCCAGTCTGCAATTTCAATAATAACAAAATTTACAGTGTCTCTCCAGATTCAAACTCACAGAGGGGACATGAAAAGTGACAGAAATTGCCAAAGGCAGGGAAGAATTCCCGAAGAATACAGAAGAGCTGGAAGATGGCGCCCGTGCTGGGATTTCACCTGATTTTGGATTTTTTAGCAGAAGCATTGTGTGGATTGCGCCTTTGTTTCTATTTTGTTTGTATGGTAAGAAGGATTTTATTTGCAGCAGGGCCTACTTTGTGCACTCCCATTGTATGAATCCATTTTTACAGAAAAGGCATTATTTATTAAAGTCCTAATGCCAAAAACTCAAAAAATTCGAGTTTTTTAACTATACAATCCAAATTTTTAGTGGAAAAAAAAACCCTACATTTTTTGTGATTTATTATACCCCAAGAAAAGTCTGAATCCGAAAATCCAGCATCTCACACCTGCCAAGTAGTGTATATAAGTCAATGGGACAGTCCATATCCTATTTTCATCTTTTCTGGCCAAAATCTGCAAAGTGAAACAAACGAGCAATTCGGGTAAAACCTCAGAAAAAATCGTACGACAGATTTTCGCTAGCTTTTTTTCATGTTTGTCCCTGATCCAATTAAATCGTGACCTAAATAGGGTCCAATTGTGGATTCTAGTTTGGTAGGACTTTTTTCAATTAAAATAATCAGAAAAATCCAGACTTTGATAAATAAGGCCCCCGAGTAAGGCAAAAGCTAAAGTTGTGTGAGTAGAGCTTCCATTGTGTCCGCTGCAACTGCACACAATGCACAAAAACCCACACTAACTGAGTTTGAAAAAAGTTGTATGAAAAAACACCCATTAACTTCAAAGCATTTGTCAACTTTTTCGCAAATATTTACCAAAGCAAAATGGGTCATATTCGCCCATCACTAGTCAGATGACCAAATTTTAATATACTGTAGAGAAGTATTATATGTCTTGGTTTCACATACCTCCCTGAGCAAAAATAAGCTTAAAATGCAAATTAAAACATTATAGTGAAAATAAGTAGTAGTAGTGGTAAAGGTATTTTTTAAAGAAATCAGGAGCTAATTAAAAAATACAGAAATCATAAGGCATGTTTTTAAGTCTACAGCCTGACATTCTTCAGTTGTGCAAACTGTTTTGGTTATTTCTACCAATCTTACCTTTCTGTAACAGCTGAAGAAATCTTTCACATATTTTTTCTTCTTTCATTAAAATAATATTAATCAAAGTTCTGATTTTGGCTTTTTCATCATTTTTGCTGTCTATTGTGAAGTATTCATCCTTGGAAAGGAGTAGTTCCATGTCTAGCTCGTCCAAGAATTCATTGATATTCGGCTGTAGTGTTTTGTCTATCTCCTTCCGTAATTTGCGAATTCTATCAGAAGCACTCTCCATAGCTATTGGTGTTTGTGAGTGACGTGATCTGAAAATCAGATGTATATATTAAATAGACTGGGTCAGTACAAATGTTTGCAAATACATTTTTAGTATAAATCATTTTAGAAATTATTGACAGTAAGTAGTGATGGGCGAATTTATTCGCCAGGCGCGAATTTGCTGCGAATTTGTGCGATTCGCCGCCAGCGAATAAATTCGCAAAATGCCCGCAAAACTTTACCCGATATAATTCGCTGGCGTCAAAAAAAGTTTTCACCGCGTCGAAAAAAAACGGCCCCCGCCGTCAAAAACGGCCACCGGCGTCAAAAAAACTGCCACCGGCGTTAAAAACGGGCGCCGGTGTCAAAAACGAGACGCCGGCGTCAAAAACGAGAAGCCGGCGCCGTTTCGTGAATTTCGCGTGATGGGCGCAAATTCGCCCATCACTAACAGTAAGGTAAACTGAACAAAGGTTAGATGTGTTAAGATAAAACAATATAAAGGTAATAGTTAACAGATTTCCTGTGCATCTATACAGAATTTTCTTTATTTTTTACCTATTTTTTAAGGACTTTTTTATTCATTTATAGTTTTTGCAATAAAAATATTAGACATGGTTACATATAAAGTTATTATACAGTGTAAACAATACCGATATACCTATGGCCAAAGTATGGCTGGAACCAAAACACTTGAAAGAAAAGAGAAGTCAGATAATAGTAAGAAGATAGAAAGAAAATAGAAAGAGATATGGCAGGTATTGATATGAATTTTATATTTTCTGTATATGTGTTGTGTATTGGTCAGACCCCATTTCTTTTTGAGAAAGAGCATTCCAAGCTGCCAATTTTTTCATGTTTATGCAGTGAGTTTTTATTTCTAGCTTCATAATATTCCAACTTCTCTGTTCATTGTATAAAGTTCATACGTTCTGAAATTACAGGAATGTCTTCAGATTTCCAATGTTGGAGAATCAGTAGTCTAGCGGCTTCTAGTATATGTACTGCTAAATATTTTTGGAATAGACTCACAGGACCTAAATCTAAATTGAGAAAGACGATAGATGGTATCTGCACCATGGAATAGGTAGCAATGGACTTGGCTAATAAATCAAAAACTTGAGACCAATATAAGAGCAGTTTAGGACAAGGCCACCAGGTATGAAATATCATGCCTACTTGCCTGGATTTACTCCGGCACCACTTTGATGTTGTTAGTAGAAATATTGTAATAACTTACCCCGGTAGGGGTGTTGAGGGTCAGCGGGGACGCCCGCCGCACTCCAAGCGGGGACGCCCGCAGGGTTCTTCTGCGCCTAGGGCGCGCGCGCGCCGCGTCTGGTTGCGTCTTAAAGGCGCAGTCGCGCTGACGTATGACGTCAGCGCGCAAAGGCGCGAATTTCAAATGTATTTAAAGGTACAGTTTTACTTTATGCATTGCCCGTGATAGGATATTGTTTCCTGGTGCTTCTGAGCCTTGTGCTATTCGTTGCTATATTCTGAACCTGTTTGATTCCTGTTTTTGACCCCTGCCTGGCTATTTTGACTATTCTGACTTCTGGATTCTGACCCTTGCCTGATTACCGACTACCTCCTCTGATTAACCCTCTGATTGACTTCCTGGTTTGACCATTGCCTGCCTGATAACGTTTATTCTCTGCCTGCCTCGACCCGGCCTGATCTGACTACTCTTTTGCTTAACGCCTTGTACTACGATCTTCTGTCCAAAGACTTTGCTATACAGTCGTGCCCCTCTGCCTATCCAGAACCCTCATCTTGCACCTCTCGTTTAAGTCCAGGTGGCATCCAAGTAAGCCGAGGGCTCCTCCCGAGGCCCAAAGGCGGTCACACTACTGGTGAAGCACGAGCCGAGACCAGGGTGCCTGGTGTTTGTTCTGGTGTTGGGTGCCGACCGTGACATTTATCTTGTCTAATTTAGCTGGTACGTAATACCAGTGGCACATTAATATAACTGATGTTTCCAGTAGAGTTAGAAGATTTCAGAATTAGCTTGAGTGTGCTATTCAAGTCCTGTGGATCAATTAAAGTACTTATATCCTGCTCCCTCATAACAGAGTGTGGATCCAATAAGTTTTGAGCTGTGTCGTTTAATAGGGCATAGTATTGGGACATTTTAGCTGTAGGTCGTACAATAAGAGTTCTTTTTAGTTGTTGAGCAGACGGTGTTTTAATTTTACCGGTCTTAGTTGTTCTAATATACTGTAGCTTGCTAGTTGTAGATATGTTAAAAAGGATGAGATTGGAATGTCCCATTTTGATCTGAGCTGTTCAAAAGATAATAGTTTGTTATTAGGCACTATTGGGAGAATGTAATAAAAGTCACAAAGAGCAAAACAGTTTGCACAAATAAGAATAAAAATTCATATTTTGCAATGTAGTATTCTTCCTTAAACGCTTATTGAATTGCGAACTTTCATTGCGCACATGGGCGTCCACAGAGGATGGCAAGAGGGGGCAGTGCCCCCCCCCTGGGACTGTCCACACAAATCTCTCTGCACGCTTAATTTTACCCACAGCCAGCGCTTCCCAACTGCCTCCCCCAGTCTCCGGGCTGACTCTGATTGACATCACGGACGCCGCCGCGACGTTGCCGACGCAACGTGACGTTGCCGACGTGACGTCGCCGACGCGACGTCGCTGACGCAACGCGACATCACGTCGCCACTCGCCAGGGTGCTTTGTGAGGACGAGTCGAATGCGCGGGAGCTGAGCTGAGCGATGAAAAAGAAATAGGTGAGGACCTGCCCTTTTCTCTCCCCAACCTGATCTCAGCCTGCTCCTTCCTGATTCACGAGGTCCCCCATCCCTGGCCCCTTCATGTCAAGACCCTGCCTCACATTATTAGTACACTCCATCTACTTCCAAATCTGCCAATAAACTATCCCAACCACTTCCACACTGGGGCACCTAAGCAATTACATTCCATAAATTCATTCCACCCTTTATTATAGTGGTCATTCCCTATATATATATATATATATATATATATATATATATATATATATATATATATATATATATATATATATATATATATATATATACTCTGTCCCTGGCGTCCGTACTCGCTCATCTGGTTGTAGCAATTGCCGGGTGCCATGTCAATGTTGAAATAATGTAAATCCAAATGTTGCGACACGCACTCCGATTATTATCAATGATTTTTATTATACATCATAGGAAAAGAGCATCAACGTTTCGGTCCACGGTCTAGGACCATTGTCAAGATGCATATACTCGTATATATACGTATATATACACATGGAAAATCCTGGGATTTCATCAATACAAAATTAGTTTATTAACTCATCATTGTAGTAATCGACGTTTCGGTTCGTGTCCAGAGCCTTTATCAAGATATATATATATATATATATATATATATATATATATATATATATATATATATATTAAGAAGTGCTTGAAAGTGTCGTAATCCTTTGGAGCAAACCTAAGAACTTTTTCAGTAAGAAGTTTTATAAAATTCACTGCGCACAGGCGCAAACTATAAAATTCGCAAACCGTCTTCCACTGTCGGAAGTAGTCGCTAAACAGTTTCCGGGTTCGCAAAAGCTATATTAAATTCATGCAAAGGAAAATTTGTTCGCATAGAGGCATACCTCTTCGCATTAAGAATCTTTTTTCTATTACTGACTTATATTACATTCCCCCATATACCTTCTAGGTGTTGAATACCAGCTTTAAGACAAAGTCTTGAAATAAAATTAGGTATGAAACCTGTGAGAGCTGCAAGTGGGAAATTTAGATGAAAACAATATTTAATAGAACTCGCATGCATAATATTGTCCCAAACTTGGACTGATGCCTCAGTAGTTGCAAATGGTGTATACATAATTAGCTGTAGTTTAGGTGGTATCCAAAGTAGCTGTGATAGCTGACACATGGAGTTTGTTGTAATTCTTTCTTCCTGGCTAACCCACTAGGGTTGGTTATCAGTAGAGAAAATCATTTGTATAAAGTTTAGGTGGACATATTTGTAATATTTTTTAAAGTCAGGGAGACCAAGGCCACCTTGAGATTTACTTTTTGTAAGAATGTTTGTAGCAATCCTCGGTTTGGAATGTTTCCACATAAATTTCAGTATTACTTTGCAAGTAAAGAGAAGAACTTGTTCGGAAGAACTATAGGAATAGTCCGAAAAAGGAATAATATCTTTGGAAGTAGCATCATTTTCACAGTGGCCATTTCACTTCCTATCCAGGATAAATCTTTTGTTAACAAGCTTTGAGTAAGTAAGTCACATTTTTCCAGTGGAAGAAAATTTGCATTATACAAAGATTTGACTGAAGTCCCTATTTTTATACCTAAATAAATGACTTCTGCCATGTCAACCTGAAAGAGGATTTTAAAGTGGTCAAAATATTTTGAGGTATTCATATAGGTAGAAGTGCCTCTGATTTGGTTTACTTTGTAATAAGATATGTTAGAAAAGTAGATGAAATTATTATCGTCTGCTAATAACGATAGCTTAGAAGTCATAGTTCCAATAGTGTATCAGAGGATGCCTCCTTATTGTTTCTGCTAGGGGGTTCCATAAGTAGTACAAAAATTAAGAGGGGCAGAGGACAGCCCTGTTGGGTACCATTTGAAAGTGGAAAAAAGGAAGATTCTTATTCTGGCTGCAGGAACTTTATAGAGAAAAATTATGTTATCTAGGATAGGTCCCCTAAAGCCAAATTTCTCCAATGTTTGTTTTAAATATAACCATGATAAGGTTTGGACTGGGAGTCAAAATTCAGGCAATTCAGGTACAAGGAGGCTCAAACAGCCCCCACCAAGCCCACTAAATAGGCACTGTCTATGGCATCTTATAGCAGCCACTCTGGCAATTGCCGGAACCCACAGATTGCCAGTCCGGGCCTGACCATGATACCCTATCAAATGCCTTTTCAACATCTAAGGCTACTAATATAGTATAGTATAGTATACTTGGGATTTTATTTTGGTTGGCATGTATAGCAATATTAAAAATTTTCCTTATGTTATCCGTGGGCCTGTCTGGATGGTACAAATCCTACTTGGTCATTCGAAACGAGATGTCTTAATATAGGGTTTATATGGTTAGCTAAGATTTGAGCTTGAGATCCGAATTTAGTAAAGATTTATAGTGATGGGTGAATTTATTCGCCAGGCGAAAATTTGCAGCAAATTTCCACTTTTCACCGGCGGCGAATAAATTCACGAATTTGCCGCAAAGTTCAGACGGCGGTGATAATTTAGATGCCGGCGATGATTAATAGACACCCATTGACTTTAATAGGCGTGAAATGTCGCTGGCGTCGGAACTGTGGCCGGCATCAAAATTAGCTTTTCTGAACAAATTCGCCCAAAAGTTGTCAGGGCCTGGGGCCTTGTTGAGTTTAAGCCCTTTAGTAGTAAACAGCACTTCTTCTACAGTGATAGGAAGGTTTAATGGTTTAGTTGTTCCTCCTTTAATGTTGGCAATGAGGTCTGGGCCAGAAAGGACTCAATATTGGATGAGTCTGGTTGTATAGTATCTTTATCTTCCCGTAAATTATAAAGTTTATGATAAAATTTTGCAAACTCCTGGGCTATATGTTTTGGGCTGGTAAGGAGGGCACCTTCAGATGTTTTTATGTTAAGAATCCTATGTTTACTTTTTTCCCTCTTTCAGTTTGCTTGCCAGAAGTCAACCCCTTTATTGTCCTCTAAATAATACTAGTTGTTTCATGAGCAAAATTTGATATGCAACTTTTTCCATATTCAAGCCATTTATTTCACCTTTTATCGTGTGTACCTTTTGGGACTGCAGTCGGATTTGCTTTATGTTGTTTTGTTGATTTTTAGCTGTAGCTATAAATCATAATCTGATAATGTTTTGGAAAGGGCTTTAGGGCAGGACTACACGGCCGATTCCGCTGTGCAAAATCACAGGCGTCACGTCGGATACGACGGAAACAAGGTAAGTAATGGCATTCAGTGTCGGATCTTGTCGCATTGTTGATGTGACGCAACACGACTGTTGGATGCCGATTCTGGACCATCAGATATAAGGGGACATTTAGAAAGAATAACCAGTATCGGACTGGCCCACCGGGATACCAGGAAAACTCCCGGTGGGCCCAGGTGTCAGTGGGCCCTCCTGCTCCTAAACATTTGGCTTATTTCAAGGCCATTTCCTATTTCTATGAGAATAAAGAGGCTAAATAGATGGAATAATAGGTTATAGTATGTAAAGAAAAGAGAATAGGCAAATAGAGGTTGAAAATAATCTTAGAGTGGGTCCCTGGTCTAAATGCTTTTGGGTGGGCCCCTGTTCTAAGGGTTTTTGGTGGGCCCCTGGTGTCCCAGTCCGACACTGAGAATAACTGAATGGTCGCAGACTTCTGTGCTCTGTTTCAAACCACAGAGACCTGCTGCTAGTCCTCTATCCAAGTGCTATCCAACTTCTCTATCCAAGAGGGGTTCTCTGTATCAGGAGGCATATGTAAGGTGTGTTAGGGAATGTGATGTGTTATGTGTAATGTATAATGTGTGAAAGTGAATAGCATGTGAGACATCCAGCCACCAGAGGGAGGAAAAGGGAAGAAACTATAAAAGGGACCACGATAGAGGCAGGAGGCGGAGTTTGTAGGCGGGTTTGGTCCAGACAAGAACACCTGATGGAGGAGAGAAGCCCAGCCCTGGAAAACAGGAGGCAGATTCAGCCAGTGATAGGAAAGTATATGTTATAGTGTGCACTAGGTGCACAAGCTAGACAAGGAAAAGCTAGCAATGGTAGCTAAAAGCCCCAACCAGGAGTTTAGTGGAAGCAGGGCTACAGGGGTAATCAGGGAAAGCTGTAAAGTGGGACCACAGGCCGTAGCTATTGTGAAAATTGTAATAACAAGGGGCAGCAAGAAGAGCTTTGGGTGGTTGAGGGCAGGTGGGGATAATGCGATCCCTACAAGGGCTGTGGGACAGAAGTGGCCTATAGGTGTCAAGGAGAAATTGGAACACTGACTGAATTGATGATTGTGTGTAAGCTCTGGTGTGCTGTGTTGACAATAAATGTTTGAAGTTTGGAAAATCTGCTCTTTCAAGACTGACTGTATTTATGTGTGGTGGCCCCACCCAAACATAGCCCACAACAGCACCTTGTCCTTGCCACCTGAGCTAAGAGCTTGCTGATACCACCTGATGCTGTACTTTGCATTTTGCTCTCAATTTTTATGGCATGAGGAGCAGAGTGCAGGATTCCCGGGACGCAAGTGGTCAGTAGAAGAGCAATATGGGTCATGATCTTGAGCCCCTTAGTGCTCTAGTGCTTGAACCACATTGAATGAAAAAATGGCCCCAATGATCTTTCACATATTTTTGATTACTATATGGGTCTCTTTAAATGAAGGTAGACTCGTCTTCCTATAGTCACCCCCCACCCCCACTGTGGATTTGTATCACTACTGAAACTGTCCAGTTATATTGTATACATACTAACAGTAGGTTGACCCAAGAAAATATTTTTTGTAATGTACACATGGGTTTAGATTTACCCAAACATGGGGTAATGTGATTTGCATGTGCCCCTTCCACAACCCATGGTTGCAGCATTCAGGAAGGAATACTGCGGTGTTGGATGCAGGGGGTTGATGAATGAGCATCTTTGCCAAGCACACAATCACCCAGGGCCCCCAACAGTTGCAGGGTCTACTGTCTTTATAGATATACAACCTCAGAATGTAAACAATGCATAACAATTTTTATAGCTAACACTTTAACCCCAAAAATTAATACACATTGCATATTTAGGAACCCATAGGGTTTATGTCCCCTATAGCTCCAAATAACTACACTTTATTTTCATTATTGCTGGGCAGAAGCCCATGTATCTAGTTTTGCATATTTGTATCATAGGTCCAACAACTAATAACCACTTCCTGCCACACTTTAATATAGTGTTTGGCAAGGGGTGGTCCTTCCTCTTTGGCATTTATCTGTTGATCTGGGAGCTTGGGATAAACAAGGCCCAGTAAAGCTTTTCTGTCCTAGAGGAGCAATCCTTCTAGTGTTGGGAAACAGGGACACCATGAATGAGGTTTAGGTAGAGGACTAGCTACTGTCATAGTACCCTCTGGGAATGTGAGATATTCAGGAATAGCTATAAAGTGCAGCCTTTGCTCCAATCAGAATTAATAACAGATGGTAGCTCTCCCCTAGGCTTGGCTTGCCGAATGAAGAGACAGCAGGTGTGAAGGGGGATGCAGGATCTATTCTTCTCTCAGATCCATTTCTGCTGTAGTGGGTCTGGACTACATTCGCTAGAAACCCTAGAAGGTGACTCTTAAGCCTACCAGGCTGTTTCCACAATGGTGCCATAGATTTTTGCTCTATTGTGATTGTACCTGACAATTTAACATATTACCTCAGTTGCTTGTGAGTATAACCCTGTGATGCTTTGCTGGGGAAACAGGGAGGGGGTGATATCACTCCAACTTGCAGTGCAGCAGTAAAATAGAGACTGAAGTTTATCAGAGCACAAATCACATGACTGAGGGCACCTGGAAAACTAACAAGCTCTAGCCCATTGGCTGTTTGCTCTTTTAAGAAACAGATTTCAAGGTAGCATTCTGCTAAAGGAGCACTATTAACAGATGCAATTATAAAAAACACATGTTTTCCTGTGACAGAATCCAAAACAGTTTGCAGATGTATTGTAACACCAAGCTAACCCAGTTTTATTAACCCTTGGGATTGAGAAATATACTTAACTAAAATACCCACAGGTCAATCATGGGTCATACAAAGGTCGAAAAACACAGGACAGAAGTCAGGGTGACATTATAGGACACTCATTGTACTGTATAACCATTATGAGCAGTGCAGATGCATATACCATTGAATCACATTGGGTTTAATTTTGCACATGAATATATAGAGCCAGTATGAAAGTTCCATTTGATGAGGACTGCATGCTGATGCGGTTCTCATACAATGAGTCTCCATAGTGCCTGCGATTGTGAGCACCCATGCCAAAAATAGGCTGTGCCAAGTTTGGCTCAGCATGTGGATGGCTAAATTCGGCAGAGATCCACTCAGTTTGTGACCCTGTAAAATGAGTGGATGTCAGTGAATATGACAGGCTTACGTTTCCAACTCTAAATTTGTCAACTCTAGATTTATGATGTGACTTTGTTAGCAACACGTGTGGCAGATAAAAAAGGCAACCATGGCATCAAAGGGGTTCTTACAGTACCTGTCATGCACATCATTTATTTTGTTTTCTTGCATTGTCTGAGGAATCCCTGAATTATCTTCATTATGTTCACCTTGAGAGCTGGCAGCACCAAAGGTCCCATTATCTTGAGTCTGGTTCATTGATGATTTGTTTCTTGTGTTTAAAGGGATGAGACTATCCCAACCTGTAACATTTGTGTTCAATAGAGGCATAATACTAATATCAATATCAAAATGAAACACATTTTTTTTTTATGTACAGTATTTGCAGTACTGTTTTAGCTATGACAGTGAGAACTCTGCCTCAGGCAACACTTTGCCATGGATAGCAAAAGCCATCTCTGGTATCAGGGCAGTGTCAGATTTGTCACTGTCAGGAAATTGCGATCCCCGTGGGCAACAAGTTAACCAAAAACTTAATGATGGTGGTGCCAGGAATCAGAAACAGTTGGAAAATATGGTTATAGACATGGACATATATGCGATGGTTGTGCTCTAAGCTAAACCTAAGCTGAGGATGGGCTAAGAAACACCCTAAACCAGTGATCCCCAACCTATGATTCACCTGTGAGCCACATTCAAATGTAAAAAGAGTTGAGGAGCAACACATGCATATTAAATCACAAGAAGGTTTGGATATTTACCAAATTATGTTAAAACAATACTAAAATGTTGCTTAACTCTTACCTTCTTCTAGTGCGGGTTTTACTAGTATTTGCTACTGTAGTTCTGTTGACCAAAGACTTGGTCCATTGAAATGGAACTTATATAAAAATGAGGTCATAATAAAATGATACATTTTTTTGCAAAGCCCGCCATTTTCTCTAATGAACAACAACAAAAGAGGGAAATACTGTAGCTGTGCTGCTGCTAGAAGCTGGAATGTTATCTGACAAGATACCACACCCTATATGAAAGCTCTCATGTGTGCTGAGTATTTAGTTTTTGTTTCATTATGAGACAGATTGGAACAGATCAAGTGGGCTCATTTCTAATAAATGATCATGGAGTCCTGGTGAGATTCCTGCAACTGGCAGTGGGCATTCATGTTTTTTGTGACCCCTCTCTCTGTCATGGTTTCTATGATTGGACTCCTCGATAGCAGCCCTGTATGTATGTATGTGTGTGTGTATGTAAATGTGTGTGCTTCTGTAAAAAGTATATGACACTTACCAGAGGGTAGCAATGAGAGTAATTAAGAAGTACAGCTAACAGCAGACAAGTATTTTTGTATGTCTGTAGAGCCTGTATGCCCCATTACCTTGGATCTATGCTCTTCTGTGCTAGATCCTAGAGGTGGGAGGTAAATAAGGCATGTGCAAGTTCTTTCTAGGCTGGGTAGGCATCTCCTCTATATTCAGCCGCCCTGGGTCCCATATAAGTCATATATTGAATCTGCAGGCACATTTACCCAAGCTTTTCAGGTTAGCGAGTGCTCCATTCTGCCAGTGCAGCGCCACTAATATCTCTGAGCACTTGTTACGTGTAAAACTTCCAATGCAGCAAGTGCTTTTCTCTTTGTCATAAATATCTCAGGACACTCCCTCCCTCCCCCCCCCGCACACACACAGGCACACCTACTGCCAGCAAGTGATGCAGACAAATAAAATCTCACTGCGGAAACTGAAGCTGCTACACTGTGCAACCACACTTGACGTTGCTGGACTAAATACCCCATCAAGGTCAAGGAATGCTCGGAGTTGTAGTCCAGCAACCCCAGGCTTGTATTACTAAAGAATTACTAAAAAAAATTCCCCAGGTCTCCAAGGCCAGCAGCTCCATTTCTATGCAAAATAATCCACCAATGAGAATCCCTGAAATCTGATCTGTATCAATCTGGCTCCATGTTCTTTGTTCCTGCAACTGGAGTTGGAAGCTTTAAGCCCAGTTTCCCAGCACTGAACAAGTCTGTCCTTTATCCCCATGTCTGATTCCAGTGTCATATAATGAAGAATAAAATTATATAGTAATCTCATTGGTGAGATTAAGGGGCAAATTCACTAAGATGCGAAGTTGCGCCAGGCGCAACTTCGCCGCACTTCGCCACACTTCGCCAGGCGTAGTTTCGCCAGGGCTCCGCAAATTCACTAAAATCCGAAATTGCGCACAGGGGTAGCGTAAGGTTGTAAAGTTGCGCTAGCGTTGATTCGCTATATAAAGCGAAGTTGCGCTAGCGAAGGCTAATTTGCATACAGCGCGAAATTCAAATTTCAATGGAGGAACACGTATCTGCACTACAAATGCCTAGAAAACCTTCAAATCAGCAAATAAAATTTTTATTTTGCCCTACACATGTGCCCACTGTCTAGGTAAGTTGCCATGAGTCAGGAAATGTAGGGGGGAGGAAGGGGAGCCCCAAAAAATTTTCAATCTTTTTCAGCCTATCACCCATCATGTAGAAAACACGCCAGCGTTTTTTGGGACTTAGAAAAAAAATTTACTTTTTTTTAAACAATCCCTATCTACTCTATTGCGCTTCGCCAGGTCTGAGGTGGCGAAGGAAGTCTAGCGTAAAAGGTAGCGTTCAGTACACTGCGCAAGTTAGTGAATTTGCGTAGTTTCGTCGCTAGCGAAGATTCGCCTGGCGTAAGGTTGCGAAGTAACACTAGCGAAACTACGCCAGCGTTCGTTAGTGAATTTGCGCAGTAGCGAAAATGCCAAACGCTAGTGAATTAACGCTAGCGTTCGGCGCTTCGCGCCTTAGTGAATTTGCCTTTGGTGTAATTTCAATTTCCATTGGCAGAAAAATAGGTAAAATCTCTTGCAGCTGGAATAGAGTTTTGTAGATGAAGACACATTAGGAAAGGATTATAGTGGCTTTAAATACTCTTTTACTGTTTTATTTCTCTTTTCAAGATTCTTGCAGTTGGGGTCCCTGCATTAAACACATCACACTGCCCTTGCCGTTTAATTACAATGTGATATCTGCAAGAAAAAACTGCACAGTAATCTCCATATATCAGATGTAACAAAAATTATGATTATGGACCTCTGTGATGTGTGATCTAGTACCAGATTGTTAATGTAAATGACCCCTAATATGTAATTTATCATGTGATAAGTATAAACAACTGGAGACTTGAAGCTGCTTCATGAAATTTAAATTTTGGCAACCTCCTAAGAAGTTAGTTTTCAATGTGTGCTGGACACAGAAAACATCTGAGATGTTTGTGTAGTTCCATTTTAAATACCAAAATCAGCCTACTAGTATATGAAATAGTAAGTTCTGCAGTTATTGGGTTCAATGATGCAAGCAACCATATGGAATACGTTCACTTTAATGACAAGGGAAATTATAAGTTAATGGTCATGGACAACTTTCCTATATATTCATGTGTTATATACCCAAAACTCTCAGAACTGATTGTAACTTGTGTTGCCTTGGAAATTTGATGTTACATCTTAAAAATACAAAAAAAAAGATCTGTGCCTTTAAAAACATTTGCACTTCTGAGAAGTTCTCTGGTGCTATGGAATGCTGCACCATCATTGGTCTGACACTTAAATTGGTTTGTTCTGTCAACAAAAACCCCAATATGTATGGTTTTTCATCTTCAACATTACCCTTCTGGGTGGCTTCTCCATACTATGGAACATGATGGGCAGACATGTAATTTGGAGTAAACACATGACTTACAGAAGTTCATCACCTTTGAAAACCCCTAGAAGTATAATTTGTCCTTAGCGACTATGGCAATTTGATTGATTGGATGGTTGGCATGTGTTTTAGTGGTAAAATGACAGCAGTATAAAGCTCAGCATATTGGAAAACCCCTAGGTAAGTGTTTTCTTGCATTTAGCCATACCCTAAAGTGGGATCCCCAACCTTTTTTCCCCATTAGCCACATTCAAATATTAAGAGAATTGGGGAGCAACACAAGCATGAAAAAAGTACTATGGGGTGCCAAATAAGGGCTGTGATTGGAAATTTGGTAAACTCTATGTGGACTGGCAGCCTACAGTAGGCTCTGTTTGACAGTACACTTGGTTTGTATGCAACTAAAACTGGCTTGGAATTCAAAAATAAGCACCTGCTTTGAGTTCACTGGGAGCAACATCCAAGGGGCTGGTGAGAAACATGTTGCTCATGATCCACTGGTGGGGATCAATCCCTTAAAGAATACTGAAAACTGATTGGTCAGAAAAAATGGTGTATCAAATGGTGTATCACTGTAGAATGAAAATGGAAAAATGAAAAAAAATTCCACTGACAAATTTGCAGCAAAATCTGCAAGTTCGCTAATGGCAGACAAATTTGCCACTAAAATTCACCTAGCCACTAACATCAAAGTGCACAGTGCCATATTTTTATACCCTTAACTCCTCCCATCCCACCTGTGTGACATCTCATTAGTGCGGTTTATACAATTAACTCTTTAAGTTCATTCAAATCCAATGTAAATGAGTTGCATCATGTTATACATGTGTTACAAATAACCATACATATCTTCATTTAATAAAAAACATTTTTTACTCACTGCCCCTGGTTGCGTTTACTTTAGTTCAACTATTTGGAATATACCACCTCCCATGTATAAAAGGGCTATCATGATACATCATCTGTGAAGGAAAAAGGGTGATTATATAAATTATTAAATAGTGTATAAATATCTAAAACCTACGAAAACCACATATATTACAAAAAACATGTCAGATTAAAATCTTCATTGAGGCCTTTAGGCGAAAGTGTTTTCAAACGCCAAATCCAATATGCTTCTCTCCTCAATAAAGATTTTTTAAAATCAACACCTGCATTTTTATACATAACTTCTAAAATCTGCCATCTTATTTGGGAGACATTATGTTTCGCATTATAGAAATGTCTGGCCAGTAGAGTTTCTCGTTTGTATTTCTCTTTACTTTTTTTATCTTTAGTGTCAGTTCACTCATCCGGTTTATAATTTCTAATCACGCTTTTGTGTTCGTTCAAACGTATTTTAACCGCTCTAGAGGTTTGGCCCACGTAACCTAGGCCGCATGGGCATTTTAACAAATAGACTACCCCTTCCGTATTACATGTTGCCATATGTTTTAATCGGATTCCATATCCTTGGCAGATGGCAGATTTAGAAGTTATGTATAAAAATGCAGGTGTTGATTTTAAAAAATCTTTATTGAGGAGAGAAGCATATTGGATTTGGCGTTTGAAAACACTTTCGCCTAAAGGCCTCAATGAAGATTTTAATCTGACATGTTTTTTGTAATATATGTGGTTTTCGTAGGTTTTAGATATTTATACACTATTTAATAATTTATATAATCACCCTTTTTCCTTCACAGATGATGTATCATGATAGCCCTTTTATACATGGGAGGTGGTATATTCCAAATAGTTGAACTAAAGTAAACGCAACCAGGGGCAGTGAGTAAAAAATGTTTTTTATTAAATGAAGATATGTATGGTTATTTGTAACACATGTATAACATGATGCAACTCATTTACATTGGATTTGAATGAACTTAAAGAGTTAATTGTATAAACGGCACTAATGAGATGTCACACAGGTGGGATGGGAGGAGTTAAGGGTATAAAAATATGGCACTGTGCACTTTGTGAATTTATCCTGAAGAAGGGAGGCTGTGTTCCCCCCGAAACGTTGATTGTTGGTGGCATTAATAAAAGGGGCACAATCCCCGACTGCAACATTGGTGTGTGCGGACCGTTTTTTGAAATTGCACAGCAGTAAGGAGACCGGGCTTGGTCAACGGAGGACCAGCACCACCACGCAGAAAAGTGGAAGGAGGTGTGCGGTAATACAATATTTCATTGCACTAGATTCAGCCAAGTACATTAACCAGCACCCTACCCATCATGTCTTTTGTGGACATAAGCCAAACCACCACAAAGTGTGCAGTACCCTTCGGTTATACAGAGGAGGAAAGGAAGAAAATCCTAAGCACTGTTCAAAAGGTACCAGTGTTAACCCCCAAAGAACCGGAGAAAAACCTGCTAAAGAACTACACATATGTGAGTAAAAAGGAATTAAGCCTTACCCTGCATTTAAGTACGTTGGCTGAATATGTAAAAGTGTCTAGGATCCCGAGAGGATTACGCATACATCTGGAGCCCATACTCTGTAAAGAGAATAAAGATTTTCAAGAGAAGTGGCACCAAATATTGGACAGATGTAGCCTTGATTTGATGACCCTGATGATAGAAGCATTACAAGTGGAAATACAAGAAACCACACAGGAGGTGCATAAGGCAGCGATGGAGTTAAAAAATATACTCACGAAGGAGAAGGTAAAGGAGGCGTTTGATGAAACCAAGCAGGAGCTGGACAAACTCCATGAAATCATCCTCCAGAAGAAATTAAAGAAATTTAAACGTGACACGCTGGATTATGAACGAGGCCAAGTTTACACATGGGCGCAGCAAAGAAGTGGAGAACGCCGAGGCCCAAACAGCAGACACTTCCGCACACGTGATCGGCGCACAAAGATGACGTCAGTGGAGGAACGCGAAGGACATCGCAGAGGGAGCGCTTCAACTACCGGATCGCAAGAGTCATCGTTCGAAATGCCGGCAAGACAAGTCACCGCATCCCCGTCCACTCCTTTTTTGTCGGTAACAGGCGAACGAGGAGAGGACTCAGGAGAGGTGGGAGGCGATATGGCGACAACACGCAGGATTACACAGTCGAGAGGGGAAGGATCGCAGGCCACTGCACAAGGGAACAAGATGAACTCACGCAGAGGGAGGAGGTAAAAGATCTCGTTATAAATCTGTCATCCAGGACTTTAACCCCACAGGAATTGACTGTTTTAAATAAAGGGTTAGGATTTGTGCCCACGGCTAGGGGTGACCCCTTCACTGTACAGGTGGAACTTTTTAAGTTTATTAGAACCCTCAAATTAAAAATGTTATTTATGGATAAAACCAGGGGAATTTTACCCCATAACAAAACTGAGGTTCTATGTAATAAACTTAAAAATCGTAGCACCTACAATCCAAATATTGTCAATTCCTCCATAGAAACGTTTGCAAATGTGGTTTATAGAGATGTGGAAAATAATTTAAATGCTTGTATAACACCTAAAAGAAATAATTTAACGTTACAAGAAAGGAAAGCATTAGAAAATTTGCAGAGTGATACAAGTTTGGTAATTAAAAAAGCCGATAAGGGAGGAAGTATAGTACTAATGGATACAGAGAATTACGTAAAGGAGGTCAAACGCCAATTAGAAAATGCTAATCATTACCATAAATTACAAAGTGATCCTACTAATAGATTAATGACGGATATTAAGGTATTTCTAAATGATGCATGCATGATGGGGAGTATCACACCTGAGATTGAAGGTTTGCTTAAAAAGGATAATCCAAGAATACCGGTCTTCTATATACTACCGAAGGTGCATAAAACATTTATAAATCCCCCTGGGAGACCGATAGTCTCAGGTGTGGACTCCCTATTACAACCATTAGCAATTTATGTAGACACATATCTACAAGAAATTATACCTAAGCTTGATACCTGCCTTAAAGACACAACACATTTCCTGAATACAATAAAAGAGTTAAAAATTGATAACCAGTCACCCATACTCTGTACAATCAATGTAAAAGATCTTTATACTTCGATTAAGCATGAGGAAGGCATTGAATGTTGCAGAGATTATCTGGTGAAAGAAAAGTTACCTATGCACGAGGTTAATTTTTTATGCAGTTGCCTGGAATTCGTGCTGAAGCGAAATTATTTTCGCTTTGACACGGAATTCTATTTACAGCTGCAAGGCACGAGTATGGGTGCTAACATGGCCCCTGCATATGCAAACATATATATGCATTGGTTTGAGCACAAATACATCCTGGAACATCCTGAGTATGGGAAATTTATAGGGATGTGGCGACGGTTTGTGGACGACATGTTTATAGTTTGGACTGGCACTGAAGACCAGTTAGAAAACTTTTTTATATATATCAACAGTGTACATGACACAATAAAATTCACAATGAGTAAAGGTCCACAAACCGTCAATTTTTTGGATGTACAAGTAACATTAAAGGATGGTGATTTTGTCACAGACGTATATAGAAAGCCAACAGATAGGAACAATCTATTAAGGAAAGACAGCTTTCATCCAGCAGGGGTCAGCAAAGGTTTACCAAAAAGCCAATTTATCAGGGCTAAAAGAATCACCTCAACAGATGAGTTATACGAAAAACAAGCACAAGTGATTGTAAAACAATTTTGTGAAAGAGGTTATAATAGAGGTGAACTTAATCAGGTTAAAAATGAGGTAATGGGGATAGAAAGAGAAAACTTGTTAACAAAGAAAGACTTGAAAAAGAAGGAACAGGAGTGTGTATGTGTCACTACGTTTGGTCCACATTCTAATTTGATAAAAAGAAGCATATTGCAACATTGGCATATACTACAAAAGGATCAAGTATATGGCAAATTATTCATTAAAAAACCACTTTTCAGTTACAAAAGGGGAAGAAGTGTGGCGGATGGAATAGTAAAATCAGACTTTAATCCAAAGAAAACAAAAGGTGTGATGTTTAACAAAAGGGGTACCCTTCCATGTCATGATTGTGGCCACTGCAGTGGCATCATTAAAGGTGATAAATGTACCCATCCGAGCCAAGGATATGGAATCCGATTAAAACATATGGCAACATGTAATACGGAAGGGGTAGTCTATTTGTTAAAATGCCCATGCGGCCTAGGTTACGTGGGCCAAACCTCTAGAGCGGTTAAAATACGTTTGAACGAACACAAAAGCGTGATTAGAAATTATAAACCGGATGAGTGAACTGACACTAAAGATAAAAAAAGTAAAGAGAAATACAAACGAGAAACTCTACTGGCCAGACATTTCTATAATGCGAAACATAATGTCTCCCAAATAAGATGGCAGATTTTAGAAGTTATGTATAAAAATGCAGGTGTTGATTTTAAAAAATCTTTATTGAGGAGAGAAGCATATTGGATTTGGCGTTTGAAAACACTTTCGCCTAAAGGCCTCAATGAAGATTTTAATCTGACATGTTTTTTGTAATATATGTGGTTTTCGTAGGTTTTAGATATTTATACACTATTTAATAATTTATATAATCACCCTTTTTCCTTCACAGATGATGTATCATGATAGCCCTTTTATACATGGGAGGTGGTATATTCCAAATAGTTGAACTAAAGTAAACGCAACCAGGGGCAGTGAGTAAAAAATGTTTTTTATTAAATGAAGATATGTATGGTTATTTGTAACACATGTATAACATGATGCAACTCATTTACATTGGATTTGAATGAACTTAAAGAGTTAATTGTATAAACGACACTAATGAGATGTCACACAGGTGGGATGGGAGGAGTTAAGGGTATAAAAATATGGCACTGTGCACTTTGTGAATTTATCCTGAAGAAGGGAGGCTGTGTTCCCCCCGAAACGTTGATTGTTGGTGGCATTAATAAAAGGGGCACAATCCCCGACTGCAACATTGGTGTGTGCGGACCGTTTTTTGAAATTGCACAGCTGTGAACAAGAATAGTCATTAGCTTTCTACCAGATGTGGGGATGGTCCCTAAAATATTTAATATGTGGTAACATGAAGTAACAATCAGACTGGGGGCCGAGATATATGCAAATTCAATTCACAAGCAATTACAGTGCTTTTTAAACCAAAATTGCACATTGACTTCCATGAGGATGAGAGAATTGTTCATGAGAAATTGTGGGGCATTCTGTCCAGTCTGAAAGCATAAATAACAACGTCACAGGTAAACCAGAATTGTCTCAGGTCCAAATTTAGAAAGAATTTATTACACTTCACATACATAAGTATTTAACATACGCACACCCTTGATCTTTAACATATTTGGAATCTTGTATTGAATTACAGAAGAAAAGAAAACAAAGGAGATTTTCTTTTATACTTACTATACATTACAATTACCAGTTGGATATATATATATATATATATATATATATATATATATATATATATATATATATATATATATATATATATATATATATATATACTGTATTGTTATATCAGAGTAGAAAGAAATCAACTTTACTATAAAAATTAACAAACATAATGTGTTTAAATTCAGTATAAATTCTGCTCTAAATTAACATTTACGACACTGACAAACATCAATTCTCGAAATAGAGTAGAGGTGTGTAGGTTAAGTGAGTTACGTTGCATATAGAGGGGGAGGTTTTATGATTTTATCAAAAAAATTATGATTTCAGATATATATTTATATGTCTCAGCGTAAATGAATTTGATTATATGCTTAAACATACACAGTGAGTAAAAAAGTTGCCCATTTCTCTGAGCCATACACTGAATTAATATTTGATTATTGTCAAGAATCTTTCTTTCTTTTCTTTCTTCTGTCATTGCATATTGAAGATTTTCTTAAGACTTTCTATAGCTTGCTCTTCTGTTATTTCTTGCCAGATATCTGGTATTTCAGCTGGTTTAGCCTTATACACTTGTGCAAATTCTTTATTAAACTCCTTTAGAATGAATTTCCAGTAGTCAGATGCATCAATGCTTGGGTCAGGCTGAATGGCCCAGTCTGGGTAATACGTGCAGTAATCTCTGTATGGATGATATTTATCTTTTGTATCTGAATTCCTGAAATGTGCATTGCTTACTACACTGGTGGAACATATTTCATGTACCAGAATCTTTGTTTCACTGTTCCTGTATCGTCCTAAACCCTGGGGTCGGTGTATAGTTGCAAAGTATTTCTTGTGGTTGCTTGCCCCGGCCTCACAGGGCACCTTACAGAATGGGCACTGCTTCCCGCACCCAATCACCTTTTTAAATAATTCATCTTCTGGTTTAATTGTCAGTTTGCAAAGCACAGATTCATCGTCCTTGTGTTTTATCTCTGACTTTAATTCTTCTTCTGTGTCGTTAAGAGATTTACATATATTGCTAGCAAATTCTTTAATAGGTACTGTAGTTTGGAAAACAATTGCCTTGATTTCATCCTGGTTGAGAGCCAATTCTTCCTCTAACTTTGTGCAAAACTTTCCTAGAAAATCGCTCACACTTCCACATGCTAGAATTTCTGGGTCTGTGAGAACTTCTCTTATTCTTTGAAAGGCATCAGAAGCTATTTGAAGCTGCAGAGAATGAAAATTTCCATATGTATTAGCAATGTATTTCTGTATCCAGGTTTTTGCACATTGTTCATAATTTTGTGAATATTCTATGTAGACTTGGACATTTTTTTCTTGTATTAAGTAACTGAGCAGTGTATACTGGAAGAATGTTCTGTCTTTCAACGCTTGGGAATCACACTTGGATAGAACATCATCTACTATTTTTATTCCAAGGATTCTTTTAATTTGATCAGCCACAGCTGGCTTGATGCAGGATTCACAGAAACGTTTAGCTCTATTAAAGCTCTCGTCTTTTTCTTGAAATGTGTTTATGAATGTGGCTAAATATGCAGGTTTTAAAGCTGTGAGACGGTGATGTGGGTCATTTTTTTTAAAAAACTTATCGTGCATATACTGGAAATGTTCTACAACACTTCAGAAAGCACAGAGTTTTATATCCAGTTCTATCTCTGCGTGTAACTGCAAGCCCTTCCCATCATTCTGTTCACACATATTATTGATTATTTTCAGCAGTTCCCGGCAATAAGCATCATTATAATCAGCATCTTGTCTGATCTGTTTTTTAACATACTTAGAACATTCATCTAACACAGAATTAAAAAAAATATCATCTTTAGCAGTTACTTTAGGAGCTCCGAAACCTTGTATAAATTTAACTGCATACACAGCAAATGCTCGCCAGCTATTTTTCTCAACTCTCTCAGATTTTGGAAGGCTTTTAATTTTTTTTAACTTTTGATTGACAGATGAGCCTCTGTTTTTCATGTCTTCTGTGATAATATACAACATGTTTTCCGCAATATCATATGTCTTTAATGGAGTAATATGCAACTCTGATATGGTGTTGGTCCACATCATCTCAAACGCATGATTTAGTTCCATTTCAGTAAGTTGCTGCTGATTTTTTCTACAATCTTCCCGAAGGTTGCTGACATTTGTTTCAATAATTTTTATATAGCTGTCCTTTAAACACTGTATCTTGTGTTTCTCTTTCTGTATAACTATAGCCTCTTCTGCCGTGCTGATTGCTATCATTTCATGCTTTCTTTTGTGGTGCTTTACGCTGTTAAAAAAATCTTCTCTGTATCTTTCTATGAAAGGTACAAGCTCAGTTTCTTTTTTAAAATAGCCTTCAAGTGCTGATTTCATGTTTTCTTCCTCTCTGGAGAGAATATAGTAAGCCTCTTTGATACAGTCTTTGCTCTTTGTTCTACTGTATTCATCGACTGATTTTTGATCACCGTTTCTGTTCTAGTCAACCATTCAAGCATTTTCTTATCAAATGTCCACTCCAGCTCAGAATATTTCTTGGCCAGCTGGTTGTAGGCTTTGGCTACTAGACTGTTTCGAAAACTAAATATGAAGTTCTCATGCTTTACAGCATTCCACAAGCTTGATATCCAGGTAATATATTCTGATATTTTAACAGCTTTGCCTTTTTGCATAATTTCAATTAGGTGTTTTTTAAGTTCATGAATGCTATTGCTATAGCCAGTATTTACTGGAGCCATTGGTGGGACTCCATGCCATAAACCAGGAATGTACCAATTGTGTCTCTCTAGATCATATTCCATGATGTCAGAAAATTTTGTTACTGTATATTTTCTTTCCATATTTGCTGCAATTCCAGTCATTTCATTTAGCTGTTCTAGAAGTCTTTGTCTGTCTCTCCTGTTCATTTCATGAGCTGAGACGTCAGTCACGTTCTGATGGACAAACTGGCAGTGGGGCATTTTACCAACTTCTTTCATCCTAAGAAAGGCATGGACAACAATCTGTAATGTTTCTTTCATTTCAGTGGTGTTTTCCATGGCCATATTAAATATAGTAATATCACTCAGCCCCACTACTAATGTAGCCAACTCATTGTCATGTTCATAACTGTCATCCAAAGAAGCCAACTCAGGAGCTTTCAAACCTTCAGTATCAATGACCAGAATAAACTCACATCCCAGTTCCCACTGAAAGTTTTCTACCACTTTAATAAGTGACATGAAGGCTCCTCGAGTGCATCGGCCATTGGCCACAGGGAACTGTAACCCAAACATAGCATTTAATAACGTGGATTTCCCAGTGCTCTGTACTCCAAGAACTGTAATTGTTCTTATTTTGCATTTATTGCCAGTTTTTTTGTCCAACTGTGCAAGAACATCTGTTATCCACCGCAGAGAGATATTTGAGGCATCTCCATCAATTAGTTCCAGTGTAAATCCAACTAACAAAAGATCAGCTGCAATGCCTGGTAGTTCTCTGCATTTGCTCTTATTAATATCTTTATTAGCGAAATTTTCAGCCTCATAAAACTGACTCAGCTCTCTTAAGAAATGTTCAACTCCCAGAGAACTGTCTGACATCTTCTTGTCCAGTGCGGAGAGGATTTCTTTGCTGGCAGTATTACATTTCTGTTTATACTCAGCTTGCAAATCTGAGCGTTTTTTTCTAGCAGTTAAATCAAGGTAAATCCTAATCCATTTTAAAAAATACTGCTTTTGTACAGTGTTTTTGTCCTTTAATGCTTTGATAAAACTCTCCATCCCCAACGGAACCTCACAATCATATTGTTGTTGGCGTATCTTGGCACACTTCTGGATTAGTTTGGATTTGTAGTGTTCTGAACTATTATTACCTTGTCTTTTCATTTGACATATTTCTTTTTCTAATTTGGCCAATTCTTTCACAGTCTCCCCTTGCAGTTTCATAGTTTCCCTTTTGTATTCAACCACATCCACTATCTCATCTGTAATCTCTTTGGCTTTTGCAGCCTGACATTCCTTCTTATTCTCATCTATACGGATTCCTAGTGTAGGTGCAATGCTTGCCATTTCCTCTATACTGTGATAATTTAAATTGTTTTGCATCAGGTTTCTAAGAGTTGACTGAATCATTTTAACAAATGCAAATTAAGTGTTTCCTTTATTAAACACTAAGACGGTTGTCTTATTTTACATTGAAGTAAAAGTCTTTAGAATGTGTTGTCCTCATTATAATTAAGACAAAGTGTGTGTTTACATTTTTATACTTCATCAATAATTCATACTGATTTGCATTGATAGTTTGGGTGAATATAAAGACTGCTGATGACATTTGTGTTAAAAATTCAAATTGCTTTATGTTATTTTCAAGGTTTCCACGTAAATTTGTAACTGCAATAGGTTCAGAGAAAATATCTGAGCTCCTGCTACCAGCAGGAAAATACCAAGTTATTTCTACTAATCCATCAGACACTGTCCTAGTGGTTGTAGCCAGGAATAGGGAACGAAGGATGCCTTCAAGGCAGCTCTATATACCAGGCAGATAACAACTCAGACACAGCCTCCTCCTAGGCTAAACACACGTCCTCCAGCTGATTGGTAAGTACACTCTAGCAATTCCTTTTCAATGAAGTTGCCAGATATGGAGTGTGTGATGTCATCTGCTCCTCCCTTTGATGATGTGCTGTGTGATGTCATCTGCTCCTCCTGTATCATGGCTGCTGAAGTCTGGAGGGAAAGTTATTTGAAAAGAGAGAGGATTCCTGCAGAGAAGCAGAATTTCAAAGAGAACTTTTATATAAGAGACTGCACAGAACTCTACCGAAAGTCACATACAGGTGGTAATCTGGTGCAGGCAGGGAATCTGTGGGTGTGTGTGTAGGCTGTGTATTTTTTAGTGAATTACACTGACATCTTAATGTAACATGGAGGCTCTGAGGGCAGAGAGCTGCAAATTATCTTTCTAGCCCAAAACAAATCTGCTTTCCATCTATACTTTTTGTATATTTGTGCAATAAATTTGCTGTACAAGCGATTGTATTGTTTTTCTTAATGCTAAAATAGTTGTATCCATGTGCTCTCTGCCTCCCAGGATGATCTCATTTATGTTCTGCCTGGTAGGATGGTGTTGTCACTATGAGCTGCCTGGTAGGATGGTTTTCATATGAGCTGCCTGATAGGATGCTGTTGTCACTATGAGCTGCCTGGTAGGATGGTTTTCCTATGAGCTGCCTGATAGGATGCTGTTATCACTATGAGCTGCCTGGTAGGATGGTGTTGTCACTATGAGCTGCCTGATAGGATGTTGTTGTCACTATGAGCTGCCTGATAGGATTTTGTTGTCACTATGAGCTGCCTGGTAGGATGGTTTTCATATGAGCAGCCTGATAGGATGCTGTTGTCACTATGAGCTGCCTGGTAGGATGTTTTTCCAATGAGCTGCCTGGTAGGATGTTTTTTCCAATGAACTGCCTGATAGGATTTTGTTGTCACTATGAGCTGCCTGGTAGGATGGCTTTCATATGAGCTGCCTGATAGGATGCTGTTGTCACTATGAGCTGCCTGGTAGGATGGTTTTCATATGAGCTGCCTGAAAGGATGTTGTTGTCACTATGAGCTGCCTGGTAGGATGTTTTTCCAATGAGCTGCCTGGTAGGATGTTTTTTCCAATGAACTGCCTGGTAGGTCGGTGTTGTCTTTATGAACTACTTAGTAGGGTTGTTTTCTTATGAGCTGCCTGGTAGGATGTTGTAGTCACTATGAACTGCCTGGTAGGATGGTTTTCCTATGAGTTACCTGGTAGGATGGTTTTCCTATGAGCTGCCTGATAGGATGTTGTTGTCCCTATGAGCTGCCTGATACTATGATTCTCTTATGAGCTGCCTGGTAGGATGTGTTGTCACTATAAGCTACCTGGTAGGATGCTGTTGTCACTTTGAGCTGCCTGGTAGGATGGGTTTCCTATGAGCTGCCTGGTAGGATAGTGTTGTCACTTTGAGCTGCCTGGTAGGATGGTTTTCCTTTGAGCTGTCTGATAGGATGTTGTTGTTGTCACTATGAGCTACCTGGTAGGATGGTTTTCCTATGAGCTGTCTGGTAGGATGGTGTTGTCTCAATGAGCTGCCCGGTAAGATGGTCTTCTTATGAGATGCCTGGTAGGATGGTGTTTATATGAGCTGCCTAGTGGGATGACACCATTTCTATGTGCTGCCATGTAGTATTGTGTTCCTATGACCTGTGTGTGGGATGGTGCCATCTTTATATACTGCCTGGTAGGATGGTGTTCCTGTGTGCTACCTGGTAGGATGGTGTTCTAATAAACTTCATGGTGGGATGGTGTCAATAGGAACACATCTCACCCTCTATATTTAACTGATACTGTGTTGTCCATGCTGCAATCATATCAGTAATCACTGAACACTGCATCAGGACCATAAGTAGGCCTCCAGTGTTCATGCTCCTACTTTGAAATTATTACATAGACCTTGGGGCCAAAGTAATGCAGCTAAATGTGGCAGTTCCCAAATCCACCACACACCTCTGTAGTGTGGCTCCAGGTACATGGGAAACATTTACTTTTAGGAAGTGTGATGCATGCACATCTGTAGGGGGCACATGGACAATTTAATGTTTAGATTGTAAGCTCTGTTGGGCAGGGCCAACTTTACTACTTATATCAGTTGTTGTCTTCTTGTATGTTCATTGTGTACACTTATCTAATTTATTATACAGTACTATGTAATATGTTGGTGCTATTCAGTCCTAATAAATCACTTTTCATTTTTTATAACTCTAAGGTCTTATATGTGAAGCTACCTCTTAATATTGGCTTGTTTATTAGCTTAGTACTATATTGTCACTGTTTCTTAGAAGCTACATCAGCACTGCAATCATTGTCACTTTATAGATACATGTTAATAATAATAATTCTGGCAAAGTTTAAAGCATGCAATTAACTGTGGTCCAGCAACGCCAAGGTCATATTCTTCAGGGGATTATGACACATTCCTATAAAATCCCATATAAACTTTAGGGTTTTCTTTTTTTGTAGATTCAAAAGCCCCTATGCCACCCCAAGCCCAGTGGTACCAAAAAGTCAGCATGGGAAAAGAGAAGCAGATGCTGAGCAGTTTCTTCTGTCACACTGGGCTTGAGTTGGCGCAATACTTGGAGCAATACTTCAATAGGCAGATTACAAATAAAAATACTCCTGGGGACTACAGATTGCACTGCCTCCAGCACAGCGTGACTTACAGAATCAAACAGGATCCTAAACTGTATCAGAGTGTCATTTTTTTTTGCCGGTAAATTTGTAATACCGGCCCCGGCCTTGGCAGGTGTTTTACCGGCTAGGCCGGTAAAATACCGGCCGGGTGGCAACCCTACATACAGGCAACACAATTACATACAGTTGTTACAAGATGTTGATGCCGGCGCCCATTTTTCCGTGAATTTTCGCGGGTGTTTCGCGAATTTATTCGCTGGCGGCGAATTGCGCAAATTCGCCGTGAATTCGCGCCTGGCGAATAAATTCGCCCATCACTATTCAGTATGTAAGTGGTGGTTCACCTTTAAATTGCAATGTTGCAGAATGGACAATTCTCAGCAACTTTTCAATTGGCCTTCATTTTTACTTTTTTATAGTTTTTTAATTATTTGCCTTCTTCTTCTTCTTCCCAACTTTCATATGGAGGTCACCGACCCCATCTAAAAAACAAATGCTCTGTCAAAAGCTACACATGTATTGTTTTAATTATTTGCCTTCTTCTACTTCTTCCCAACTTTCACATGGAGGTCGCTGACCCCATCTAAAAAACAAATGCTCTGTCAAAGGCTACACATTTATTGTTTTTGCTTTTTATTACTCATTTTTCTATTCAGGTCTCTCCTATTCATATTCCAGTCTCTTATTCAAAATCTGCACGGTTGTACTGCTGAGGTAATGCAGAGATTGGATAATCTTTACTGCTAAAGTAATACCAAAATGTAAAGTGTTTTAAAGTAATTAAGAAGGATGCACCAAATCCAGGATTCGGTTCGGGATTCAGCCAGGATTCGGCCTTTTTCAGCAGGATTCAGATTCAGCCAAATCCTTTTGCCCGGCCGAACCAAATCTGAATCCTAATTTGCATATGCAAATTAGGGGCAGGGAGGGAAATTCCGTGACTTTTTGTCACAAAACAAGGAAGTAAAAAATGTTTTCCTCTTCCCACCCCTAATTTCCATATACAAATTAGGATTTGGTTCAATATTCGGCCAAATCTTTTGCGAAGGATTCAGGGGTTCGGCTAAATCCAAAAAAGTGGATTCGGTGCATTATATATATAATTTACTGTTACCCTGCACTATTAAAACTGACCTGTTTGCTTTGGTAATACAGTAGAACCCCCATTTTACATCCCTTGATTTTAAGTTTCCCCACCTTTTACACAGGATATACAGTAGATAATAGATAAGTACTACTATAGTTTATATAAACAAGCTGCTGTGTAGCCATGGGGGCAGCCATTCAAGCACAGGACACACAGTAGATAACAGATAAGTACTACTATAGTTTATATAAACAAGCTGCTGTGTAGCCATGGAGGCAGCCATTGAAGCACAGGATACACAGTAGATAACAGATAAGTACTACTATAGTTTATATAAACAAGCTGCTGTGTAGCCATGGGGGCAGCCATTCAAGCACAGGATACACAGTAGATAACAGATAAGTACTACTATAGGTTATATAAACAAGCTGCTGTGTAGCCATGGGGGCAGCCATTCAAGCACAGGATACACAGTAGATAACAGATAAGTACTACTACAGTTTATATAAACAAGCTGCTGTGTAGCCATGGGGGCAGCCATTCAAGCACAGGATACACAGTAGATAATAGATAAGTACTACTATAGTTTATATAAACAAACTTCTGTGTAGCCATGGGGGCAGCCATTCAAGCACAGTATACACAGTAGATAATAGATAAGTACTACTATAGTCTATATAAACAAACAAGCTGCTGTGTAGGCATGGGGGGGGTCATTCAAGCTGTAAAATAGGAGAAAATGAAAGGGTTACATATCACAAATCAGCCTAGGCCCCAGCAGAACTTACTAAGGTCCCTATCATATTCACGTGGTCAAAAGGTAAATTTCATCAGGAGCCAATTAACCTGCATGTTTTTTTAGTGTGGGAGGAAACCCACCAACGTACCCAAACTCATTGAAGAGAGTTCCCTGCCTGAGTCTAGGTCCCCTGTGCTGTAAGTCAGCAATAACCAATGAGTCAGGCTGGCAAAGCATAGATCATATAATATTCTAGATATGTTAAGTGGGCTTAGTCAAATGTATGTTTTAGGGCAGTCTGGAGGGAAACAAAAATAAATGCCAAATCTTAATGCAGCACCAAAAATGAATTTGACTTGTTTTGCATTAAAAAATATTATGTGAAAAATATTGGTAGAGTATAATGCAGTGATTTTGTGTGGGACTGGCCAGTTGCGTAACTAGTGTGCAATGGGCCCCCACTCAAAAGAATCTTCAGAGGGGCCGGCTCACTCCGATTCCCATCCTCCCAGCCACTTCCTGTTTGCCTCTGCCCAGCCCATGCCCCACCTCTGCCCCACCCATGCCCTGCACCGACTCTGCTCAACTTGTGTCCTGGAGAGCAGCTGGAGAGGAGGGTTTTTTATTAGCTATAGAGGAAGCAGACCGCACAGTTCTGTTTCCTGGTCCCCTGTTACTGCACGGTCTGCTTCCTCTATAGTTACACCACTGGGGCTGGAACTAGGGGTATTCTCATAATTATGTCTGGCTGGCAAATACAGCAGTGTATTATGTGCTAAAGGGGAAACCTGACTTAATGTCGGATATGAAAGGAGAGCTTGAACAAAATGAGTTTAACAGCTGTCGGTGAATAAGATTTAGCCAAACCTGGATCATTTAGTCTCCATAGTCCCATCAGTAGAGAAGTAACAGGTTTCTGTTGAAAGGGTTAGTGTGGAGTTATATTCCGCCTTCTTTGATCCAACTCAGGGCAGAGCAGTCCCGGGCCTAGGGTGGCAAAATTTCAGGGGCGGCATGCTCCCCAGCGAACTGGCACATGCACATGCACACGCTCGTACAGGGGGTGGGGAACACGTGAAAGCAAGCAGGAGCTAGGACCTGGCAGCATAGGGGTGCAAATAAGTTAAATCTGGCCTTGGGCTCCATTATAGACTTGAAGGAGCTACACACTGTCAATGTTAAATGTTTTTCCTCCAAGAATATAGACTGTTTTTACTCCAAAAAAAAGGTTAAAGGGAAAATGTGCCCTTGTTTATAAGCAGATTTATATTCACTTTAGAAAAAAATAACAAATGAGAGTGATATCTGTACAATACTAGTGATTGACGAATTTGTCTCATTTCTCTTCACCATGAATTTGTCCAAAAATTTGCGAATTGTTACCAGCGTCAAATGGTCGTTATTCGGAAGAAGCGTCAACAATAGCGATGGCGTCGAAAAAACGTTGACACCAGCAAATTCACGAATTTATTAGTTAGTACAGTATTTATATATGAAACAACTGCAGTATTAGATAGTGATTGGCGAATTTATTCACCAGACGCGAATTTGCGGCTAATTTGCATGTCTGGCCTGGCGGGGGCCCATTAAGGGTCGGGGCCCACCGGGTTTTTTTTTTCCGACACTTCTTTATACTATGACCAGAGGTAACAAGTTAGGGACCACCGTATGGGGTTTACCTTGATGTGGTATGGTGGCTTATCAATTTTATGATCATAACTTTGTAACAAAAACCCCTGTTTCATAAACACACACACTTGCATTTATACTGAATTATTTGTGAAACAGGGGACCCGGGGAAGTGCATTGAAAAATAGCACTTCCCTTATACTTATATATATATATGAACACACATAACTCCTGGCTGGAGTCGAGCCAAGGGCCCCACTAACCCACAAGTGCCAAGCACATTATAAATCAAGCAGAGTTCTGGATGTCCAAACTCTGAAGTCAGCAACATCAGGTTTAGGTTTTATGAGGTTCAACAAGGTAAAAAAATAAAGAAAATTACAACAGACCAATTACACCACCAAAAATGTTCATCATCCAGCATGGAAAAATTTTTGGAAAAGTTTTAAATAATCTTAGTGTGTTAAGCTATAGATTTCTGTATTCCAGCCAATTAGGGAACACTGGATTGGGAGACCAAGCCTGAAGATTATTAAGGGTACGTTTTGGTGAGACTGCCTATAAGCACTATTATATTTTACCCATTGTGTGGATAAAAATCCATTAAGTACAGAAGTGACCAAGGGCACCCCAGGAGCAGCGCTAGTGATGCCTCCCTTCTGCCACCACTGGATTTCCCACTTTCATGTCTGAGCAGGTTTAGGGGAGGACTGCATCACTACTGCACTAGAAGAGATGAATTTCCATTAAAAACATTTTTTGGTTCTTCGCCTGAGGCAAGGTCCTCACCAACCACACTCAGACCTGGATTAAGACTAAACGGGGCCCTAGGCAAGGTAGTGTTTTGGAGCCCCAAACAACACTGAACCCCAACCTCAAAAGAGCCAGGAAGAGAGAAATACCACCCACAAATACCATGTCCATTTTACAAAAACACTCCCTTTTCCATGTTTGGAATGGCAGCATCAGAAGCATAAAGTGCACCAGAAGAAAGACATAGTGCCCCCCCCCCCACCATTTCATTACATATTGTGGTCCAATATTGTATGGAAGATTCTACCCCCCCCAAAACTTTTCAGAAAAAATGTCTGCATATGACTGCATGCTGCAATATGGTATCAAGGGTTAAATAAAGTTGGCAGCTATAGTCCAACAACATTTTAGGCGGTTGAAAGGAACAGTTCAGTGTAAAAATATACACTGGGTAAATAGATAGTCTGTGCAAAATAAAAAATGTTTCTAATATAGTTAGTTAGCCAAAAATGTAATGTATAAAGGCTGGAGTGACTGGATGTGTAACATAATAACCAGAACACTACTTCCTGCTTTTCTCTAACTCTGACTTAGTCAGTGACTATAAGGGGGGCCACATGGGACATAACTGTTCAGTGAGTTTCCAATTGATCCTCAGCATTCAGCTCAGATTCAAAAGCAACAGGTATGACCCATGTGCTCCCGAAAGTGACTGATTGGTTACTGCCTGGTAACCAATCAGTGGAAACCTGCTGAAAAGCAGGAAGTAGTGTTCTGGCTATGATGTTGCACACCCAGCCACTCCAGCCTTTATACATTACATTTTTGGCTAACTAACTATATTAGAAATATTTTTATTTTGTACAGGCTATCTATTTACCCAGTTTTTATTTTCACACTGAACAATTCCTTTAATGTTAAATATTATGAATCCTTGGAGAAGCAATAAGGAAAATACGAGTAAAATAAGGAAAATATGAGTACCTCAATAATTAACAGAGTCTTTGATCACCAGGCACCTTCACAATGGAAGATTCTTTGTGGCTCTCAGATGGAGCTATCTTAATGATCTGGAGGGAGCCGTAGGAATGTACAGCTGTAGCGGGAAGATAGTTCTGATAAGATTATGTAGGGGCCCCTAAGGGTTAATCTGCCCTGCAGCTTTAAGGCCCCACCTTTTTCTTAGAGTGATCTGCCAGGAGAGAATGACACTCCCCTGCTACACTGCTATATACTGTAGTGAGTGTAGGGAGTGGCCACTTCCTCTTTGGCCTGTGGATGGTGATCCAGCTGGGTGAGCTCAGGGGAGACTGGGTACAACTAGGCCCAGAAAGGCCCATGTGCTTTGGAGAAGAAGTCGGGGACCAGGAAACCCCGTGAATGAGGAACAGATATACTAGGGCAGACTTGTCATAGTCTCTCTAGGAGAGAAAGGCAGATAGGATAGAGAGAAAGAGCAGCTGAAGCTCCAACAAGGATTTGCAGTAAGGGAGGAGCTTCCCAGAGGCTCTGTGTGTTGCCTCCAGTCAGGGACCTCAGTGAAGAGGGACTGTAGGGTAGAAGCTGCTTCCTGACAACTTCCAGGAGGGAATGTGTGTGAATTCTGCAAATGCCTAATGGAGACCCTTCCTCTGTGAGAAATGCCTAATGCCTGCAGCTCTGTGTGAGTAAAGTGCTATTGCCTCAGCTCCTGTGTGACTACTAAACCTGTGGTCACTTGCCTCGTGCATAGTTAATAAACCGTTTCTGTTTTACTGCAAGAACCTCCTGGCGCCCATCTTTTGTTGTATGCACAGTAGCCTGGGGGGGATGTAGTTGCACTACACCATAGAGGGAACACTTCCACATGGCGAAGGCCCTGACCCTGTTGTGTGAGTCACAGTGTAACCCATGCTTCTACTGCTAGCTGGACAGTTTAACTATTTGTGTGCTATGCAGCCCAAATAGGTGTTACAATTAATTTGGTCTTAATGATAACCTCTTCCCACAGATAAAATGGATACCTTCATAAAGTAAGTATTGTCAGCAGAATGGAGAGAACAGTTGATCCACACAGTTGGAGACAACCGACCTTAGAGGCAAAACAACAGAATCTATTATGAGAAATGGAATGCAGATGGTATGCAGAGAGAGAGCGAGACAGTGGGCCGGTAGGGACGCCCACCTCATTGATGCTTCCTCCCTGGCTGCCGGTTCCTCTATGGGGCGTGCGATGCGCACTTCCTTGGTTTATGCGCAAGCGACACTGGCATGATGACGTCATCACGCAGGGGCGCGAAGTTTAAAGATATTTAAAGGGACCTTGTGTATTTTTTCATTGCCCATTGTTTGGTTCCATTTGTAAGTTCCTGGGTGCTATTCCTGTTATAGTCTGTTCTTTGATTCCTGTTTTCACCCCTGCCTGCCTGACTTTCTCCTGACTTCTGTGATCCTGACCATGGCCTTTTATTTGACTATCCTACACTCCGTTATCCGACCTGTGCCTGTTTGTCTACTCTGATTGATTTTCCGGTTTTGACCCTTGCCTATCTGACTCCGCTCTTATTCTGCCCACACCGACCTGGCCTGTTTGACTACGTTTTAATCGAACCCTTGAACTGTGACCTTTTCCCCAAAAGACTTTGTTTAATGATTGTGCCCCTCTGCTCGTCCAGAACCCTTGCTTGGCTCCTATCCTTATAAGACCTGGCGGCATCCAATTAGCCGAGGGCTCCTCCCGAGGTGAAAGACAGCTGTTAAAGGCAGAAACAAGAGCCAAGACCAGGGAGCCTAGCATTGGTTCTGGATTCTGGGTGCCAATTCGTGACAATAACAGTGTGAAAATTGGTGCAGGAATAACTCACACACTGAGCAGGAAGAAGGAATACAGCAACCTTTGCTAAGGATCACCGTCCAGGAAACTGAGCCAACCAGGATCATAATCAAGGACACACTGGGTCAAGCATGAAGATCCGTCCAACTGAGCAGAGGTACCCAGGGAGAAGAATCAAAACCAAATGCAGACCGAAGATGAGAACCAAAGAAATCCAGCAATGTTCAAACGCTGAAGTTACTTCCTGGATATGCTAAGTATAACTGCACATGCGTGTCGCTTAAAAAGGCAGAGAAGGTAACCACAGGCTCTGGAATGGAGCTGCAGAACCTTACACTCTATCACTATTAACTACCAATAACCACTGAGCCACTTTATAGATCACATAGTAGGGTTGCCACCTGTTCAGTTTTGACCTGAACAGTCCAGTTTTTTGAAGGGCTGCCTGGGTCATAACTGCCTGCCCAGTTTTCCATATTAGGAAAACCGGACAGGATTTGATGCTGCTATCAGCCAATCACCACACGTCATAGTCCCATCCCTGATGTCACAACCAACCTCCAGCACACCACAGCTCCGCTCTGTTATGTCACATCCCTGCTTGGAGTCAGATCGGGCAAAAGGTGGCAACCCTATGAGGAGGATTTTCATGATTATAAATCCTTAGACATGTCGAGGTCCTGTATAAGTCAAAAGCACCAATCTCAATTTTTGCGAGTTTAGCCCGAAAATCTGAAAAATTCTGGGGTTTTTTCAGATAAGGGATATCATACCTGCATTTGTAAAAAAATGAATTAAAAATGGTAGGCATAGGTAAAAACATTTTGTAGAGTATGTATAAGGACACCCAAATCCAACAAAACCTGTCATTTTAATTCACTTTATTTCACAGAAAAACTGCACAAATTATGTTGAGGTTCTTGTCAGACACTTTTGGCAAGTATATGTAAATGTATAATATATAAGTATATGTATAATATATTAGACACTTTTGGCAAGCAACAACATTCACAAATTCATAAAATAAACTCCTGCTTTATTTGATCTTTACCTAATAGGCAGGGTTTCTTCCTTCTCTATACAAAGCCTCAACTACTGGAACTATGTTCACATTTGAAAACTATAACCCCAAAAACTGTAGGTTTTGCATAAAACAGCTCTTATCTAAAACCCTGTTCATGTAAATAAACCATTTTCATAATAATATACTTTTTTAGTAGTATGTGTCATTGGGTACTGTATATACTTGAGTATAAGCCGAGTTTTTCAGCATCCAAAATGTGCTTATACTCGAGTCAGTGGGCAGTAGCTGAGATTGCAGTCACTTTTAATCATTCCTATACCAACAGTTCACTTGGGGAGAGACTGCAAAATCACACAGCACCCTCTGTTGGTTATATGAAAGATTAACAGTGACTGCAATATCACACAGCACCCTCTGTTGGTTATATGAAAGAATAACAGTGACTGCAATATCACACAGCACCCTCTGTTGGTTATATGAAAGAATAACAGTGACTGCAATATCACACAGCACCCTCTGTTGGTTATATGAAAGAATAACAGTGCGCCCTCTGCTGGTTATATGAAAGAATAACAGTGACTGCAATATCACACAGCGCCATCTGTTGGTTATATGAAAGAATAACAGAGACTGCAATATCACACAGCACCCTCTGTTGGTTATATGAAAGAATAACAGTGCGGCCTCTGTTGGTTATATGAAAGAATAACAGTGACTGCAATACCACACAGTGACATCTATTGGTTATATGAAAAAATAACAGTGCGCCCTCTGTTGGTAATATGAAAGAATAACAGTGACTGCAATGTCACACAGTGCCATCTGTTGGTTATATGAAAGAATAACAGTGCGCCCTCTGTTGGTTATATGAAAGATTAACAGTGACTGCAATATCACACAGCACCCTCTGTTGGTTATATGAAAAAATAACAGTGCACCCTCTGTTGGTTATATGAAAGATTAACAGTGACTGCAATATCACACAGCGCCCTCTGTTGGTTATATGAAGGATTAACAGTGATGGCAATATCACACAGCGCCCTCTGTTGGTTATACGAAAGATTAACAGTGATGGCAATATCACACAGCACCCTCTGCACATGGTAGTGGGACAGTGGGACAATGCACACAGTAATCCGTTTGGCAATTCTCTGTCACCATCAACTTTGCAAAGAAGTCCGGTTGATCGCTAGGGGGTCGCATTGGCGGAATGTGCGCTGCTGGGAGACAGGGCTGTAGTTGTGTCTAGGCTTATACTTGAGTCAATAAGTTTTCCCAGTTTTCGCAGGTAAAATTAGGTACCTCGGCTTATACTCGGGATGGCTTATACTCGAGTATATACGGTAAACATAAATAGAAAACTATATGAAAGAATAACTGTGCGCCCTCTGCTGGTTATATGAAAGAATAACAGTGACTGCAATATCACACAGTGCCATCTATTGGTTATATGAAAGAATAACAGTGCGCCCTCTGTTGGTTATATGAAAGAATAACAGTGACTGCAATATCACACAGCACCCTCTGTTCGTTATATGAAAAAATAACAGTGCGCCCTCTGTTGGTTATATGAAAGAATAACAGTGACTGAAATATCACACAGCGCCCTCTGTTGGTTATATGAAGGATTAACAGTGATGGCAATATCACACAGCGCCCTTTGTTGGTTATATGAAAGATTAACAGTGACTGCAATATCACACAGCGCCCTCTGTTGGTTATATGAAGGATTAACAGTGATGACAATATCACACAGCACTCTCTGCACATGGTAGTGGGACAGTGGGACAATGCACACAGTAATCCGTTTGGCAATTCTCTTCGCTGGGGGAGTCGCTTTGGCGGAATGTGCGCTGCTGGGAGACAGGGCTGTAGTTGTGTCTAGGCTTATACTCGAGTCAATAAGTTTTCCCAGTTTTCGCAGGTAAAATTAGGTACCTCGGCTTATACTCGGGACGGCTTATACTCGAGTATATACGGTAATCATAAATAGAAAACTGCCATTTTAAGTACTGAGGGCCAACCCCTGGGATCCTTATGATTCACAGTGCACATAAACAAACTATACTTGTTAGGTCACATGAGCCAATTACAGGACCAAGTTCTGTCGTTTTCTCCCACACGTCTTCCTGTTACAGTTAGAGCTTCAGTATTTCTGGTCACGTGATCTCTGAGGCAACACACAGACCATCACAAAATGGTGGTTCGAGGCAAGAGATGTAAAAGTTAAGAATTTTTAATATGTCATTTAATATGATATAAACTATCTGTTGCTTAAGTATGCATTCTGGGGTATTGGTTTCCTTTCATACGTATTCTCTCAAGACATTGAGCTTTACCTCTCAGATCTCAATTTCAGCTCTTAGCCACATCAGGCTCCATTCTCCATTCGCCGCGCGCGCCCTAAGGAACCAAGATGGTGCCGGTGCTGGAGGCAGGACAAGGAGCGCGGTGGCATGGCGGCCGTCCACGCCGCCGCACCACTAGACCACCAGGTATTTTTATTAAAGTGTTCATTAAATTCTTTAAGAACATATTTCCAATGATCAGAAGCCTCAATACTTGGATCAGGGAGAATATCCCAGTTTGGGTAAATTGTTCTGTATTCTTTATAGGTATGAGAAGAGCCACTTTGATGTATGAATGACTTATTGACAGATATATTAGTGGTGCAGATATCATAACAAAGAGGCTGAGTGAAAAATGATCTGTATTTTCCCAATCATTTTCCAGTAGCCATCATCTATTCAACAATAGTTATTGCCAATGTCTGATAGATGAAAAAAATAAAGTAGCCTATTTCCCTTGTCTATTTACACTGTGTCTCAGCTTTTTCCTTCAACCATGCACGTTACCTCTCCCAATATATATGTATTTTTTTTGAGTGGGGGGCTGGTACACCTCATGTGACAATTCTCTGACTTCTCAGATATTTTTTATCACTTTTTGCACCACTTACTAAATGTGGGATACAGGCGGACAGTGTAGTTAATACCACAGAAGGTAAAGTCTTCTTCACTTGGAATAATGAAGCATTGCATGGGATCATCTAGAGGGAATAAATACAAAAATATGTTGTGCAAACACAGGTATTGCAGTCTACTAAATATATAATATAGGAATTTTCCTCATTAAAACATTCGCTCAAAATGTTTTCATTCTTGGTTGGAACGATGAGTGGTGCTGTGTTGTATAATGTTGAGTATATATATATATATCTATATATATTCTTAGTCCAACCTGGTGCACTCACGACCATGATCAAAAAATGCCTGGGTGCTGGTCTAAAAATGATAGCATAAACAAAAAACAAACTCCAAGGACTTTGTAATGTGAACAAACAATTACTATTTATTTTGACATTTTGGCGCTATCACTCGGGCCGTCTTCAGGAAGGTAAACACAACATATCAGTGACCCCATTTTAAAGGTGTAAAAAATGGCGCCAAACCAGTCTGCATGATGTCATTAGTGGGTGTGGCAAACTCAATATACTCAATATACAAACCAACACACTTAATAAGTGTTATAATACTACAACAATCATCTAAGTGATAAGCATAAACTCACGTGAATAAGTGGGTAATTATAATATTCATGATTCGTGCCTTGTCATAAGTATAGTGCTCGATTATTTGTGCTCCCCTGTTGCCTAGGTGAGCAGGACGCCTTTTACGCATTGCGCTAGTCATGTGTACACCACTGAGGCTCCGCCCCCGTTGCCTAGGCAAGATGGACGCCTCCTTCATTGCCATACATAGTATACTCTCATGGCTCCTAACCTTATTGCACCATACAGCGTGGCGACACATAGGCAACCGACTTCCCCTCCCTTAGACATGTGCTTGCATACCAGTATTCAACCCAGTAGCCACCGCATCATCCTGGCAGTGCAGTGCCTCTCCTCGCCTTACGTATCAAAGTTGCATTCAGACTGCGCTTCCCATAATAAATTTACATCACGATCCTGCGGTATATAAACACGTAGTTTAGGGCCCTAATCTTCTTTCTGATAAAACCTTCTGCTTCATAAGCACAACTGACATTTTTTTGTTTATGCAATACATCCCCATTATACAATTATTGTACCCATCAAAAAACACAGTAGACTTTTATTTTACCAGTTATGATAACATGTGTTTTAATTTTAAAAATTTAATTTCAGGACACTTTAGAACTTAGGCAGATTTATATCAAAGGTAACCCCCCTGCTTTATTCTGACTAAAGTAATGTTGGAAATAGTGAACAATGGTGGAAAACTATGCTACCAGTAGAAGAAAAAGGGAATTTGAAGAAACATTTTTAGCATGTGATATTTTTCACAGATGAAGGCTATGGAGACATGTTTTCCTCACCGACTTGACTTTGTATCAATACTTAAGATTGCCAAATGCCCAAAACCTGTAATATTAAATAAAAAGATTTTTTTATAGAAATAAATGGCCTACTCATTCCTCTTTGTAATAATAAATCATAAAGGAAAGGCACTATGCTTGTCTACCCAGTTAATGCCCCTGTATAATAATATAAAAACCTATTGGCAGTGTCAATGTATTAGGCACCCCCGGTGATTCCAATTGCCTACCTGTTACCCATAGGCTGATACTCCTTAAACAAAATGATGCACCATCAGAGAACTGCTTTGAAAAGTGAAGTGTTTTTTTTACATATTGTACTTCAGCAAGTATTTCATTTCATACAAAAGGCAGTGTTGAGGCATCTTACTGCCTGTGCTTTAGTTATTCTATTCCATTCCTTGGGATATTCAGCAGGACTGGCCTCATATTCTTTTGTAAATTGCTCATTAAATTCTTTAAGAACATATTTCCAATAATCAGAAGCTTCAAAACTTCGGTCAGGGAGAATATCCCAATCTTCATAAACTGTCCTGTATTCTTTATAGAGATGTAAAGACCCACTTTTATCTATAAATGATTTATTGCCAGATACATTAGTGGTGCAGATATCATAACAAAGAGCCTTTGTGAAAAAGGATCTGTATTTTCCCAATCCTGTAGGTCGATGAATAGATGCAAAGTGATTTTTATGATCAGTTCCACCAGCCTCACAGGGAACTCTACAGAAAGGACATTGCTTCCCACATCCAAAAATTCTCTTAAACAATTCATCAACTGGTTTTACCACAACATTGGAGAAAATTGTTTCCTTGTCCACTGCTTTCATCTCAAATATGATTTCAGCTTCAGTGTCACTAAGAGATTTCTCGAGATTTTCAACAAATTCTTTTATATTTGCCTCATCTTTCAGGCAAAACAGATCCATATCATCTGATAACACTAGATCAGTCCTCAGTCCTTTCTTAAGGTGCTCAAGGAAATCAGAGACTTTCTGAAACTGAAAGGTCCTTGGCTCATTTAGGAATCTTTTTACCTTCTTTGTGATATTAGAAAGAATAATCGACTGCAGATGGTGGAAGTCACATTTTTCTAAAATACAGTTATCTATCCATTTTTTGACAAACGTTTCATATTCACTTATGTATTCTAAGTAATCAGAAAAATTACTCTTTTCTAGAAGAGTTTTCATCACAGTGAACTGGAAGTATCCTCTTGTTTTATAATGATTGGATTCACTGTTCTCTAGAATGTGATCAACTATTTCATATCCAAGTTTTCGGTTTAGTTGCTCAATCAGAGAAGGTTTCAACCAGAAGTCACAGAAATGTTTTGCTCGCTCCCAGCTTTCATCTTTCTCCAGAAATAGATACTGAAAACTTTTACAATATTTTGGTTTCATCTCTCCAAGACAAATCAGAGGATCATTCTTCTTGACAAACTCCTTATGCATCTGTTGAAAATCACCAACTGCATTACCCAAAATAAAGAGTTTCAGATCCAGCTCAGTATCAGATGTGATCTGAAAATCTTTGTTTCCATCACACAATGAGTTAATCAAATTTAGTAGTTCCAATCCATATGTTTCATTATAGTCAGATTCTGATTTTAGCTTACCCTTTACATACTCAGAACATATTTCTGAAAGGGACTGAAATACTTTTAGTTTGCCACTACTCTCACAACGCAATGTTTTCCTTATTCTTTCTAAAAGACTTTTTAACTTTTCCTGCTTTGGAAGTTTGTTTATGTTGTTCAGTCTTTGATTGATAGAGGAACCTTTTAATGTCATATCTTTTTTCAGTAATGTAAGAAGTTCAAGTTCAACATTAGGTTCTGGAAGGGCAGTAACATTTAACTCTGCTATAATATTTGTCCACATTACCTCAAATTCTTCTTCAAGTTTTTTTTCATCAGGTTTATATTTTTGTTCCCTACACTTCATCACAAGACTGGCGACCTTTTTATCAATAACTTCTTTGTATGCACTGATAATATTTTTTACCTTTAAGTTCTCTTTATGGATGCGAATAGCCTCATCACATTTGCTAATAGATGATGATTCCAGCTTCTTCCTAAGGCAACTCGCACTAGTTAAAAATTCGGCTTTGTACCTCTCTACTAGACTTGCATCTTTGTTTTCACTTGAAAAATATTTCTCTAATTCTGCCTGCATGCTCACCTCCTCATTGCCAAGGATAACATATGCTGTACGTTTACATTGTGCTGCTTCACTATCCACTATCTGTGCATTTTGATTCTTGATCACTGTTTCAGTCTCTGCTAGCCAATTATGCATTGACTTAGTGAACTTCCACTCTAGTTCTGAGTATTTCTTAGCCAGTTGGTTGTAGGCATTGGCTACTAAGCTGTTTCTAAAGCTGAAAATGAAGTTTTCATATTTCACAGCATTCCACAGACTTTCTATCCACTCCATGAAGTCACAAATTCTGTGTCCCTTGTTCTTCATAGATTCAATTAAATATGCTTTAAGCTCATAGATAGTTTCACTGTAGGCAACATTTACAGATGCCATTGGTGGGACTCCATTCCAGAGGCCAGGAATGTAGGAATTGTCTTTCTCTGGATCATATATCATAATATCAGAAAAAGCTGTAAATTTAGTCTTATTCTCCATATTTGCTGCAATTTTGGTCATTTCATTCAGATGTTCCAGAAGTTTCACTCTGTCTCGCCTGTTATTTTCATGTGCAGAAACATCACTTACATTCTGATGTACAAAATAGCACTTAGGTTTCCTTCCAATCTCTTTCATTCTTAGGAATGCATGGACCACTATCTGCAAAATATCTTTCATCTCAGTTGTATTCTCCATGGCCATGTTTACAATTGTGATGTCACTCAACCCAACGACCAGTGTTGCAAGTTCATTATCATGTTCATAGCTGTTTTCCAGAGAAGTCAATTCAGGAGCTCTCAATCCTTCAGTGTCAATCGCCAGAATAAACTCACAGCCCAGCTCTTCTTGAAAATTTTCTCTTACTTTCATTAGTGTCATAAAAGCTCCCCGTGTGCATCGTCCACTAGAGACTGGAAACTGCAGCCCAAACATTGTGTTTAGAAGGGTGGATTTTCCTGTGCTCTGCACCCCCAGTACAGTGATTACCCCCATTCTGCAGCATTTCCCTGTTTTATTGTCCAGTTCATGTAGTACATCCTGTAGCCACTGCAGTGGAATATTAGAAGCATCTCCATCTATCAGCTCCAATGGGAATCCACGCAGTAAGAGATCAGCGGCATATGTTGGCAGTTGATCAAATGTTCTTTTTTTTGCATTTTCTTCCTTCAACATAAAATGTTCTGCCTCATAAAACTGACCTAATTCTCTCAAAAAATGTTCAATACCCAGGGAACTGTCTGATATTTTCTGATCAAGCTCAGACAGAGTCATACTGGGACTGCTTGACATTTGTTTATACTCAGCTTGTAAAGCAGAGAGGTTATTCATGGCAGATAAATCAAGATAAAATCTAAGCCATTTCAAAAAATACTGATTTTCAGTATGGTTCCTTTTCTTGATTGAATCAATAAACTTACTAATGCCATTTGGCATTTCACACTGATACTGTTGCTTACGGTTTTCTACACATTGTTTTTTTAGTTCCTCTTTGTAATTCTCTCCATGTTTATCACCTTGTTTTTTCATTTGACACATTTCTTTTTCCAGCTCAGCCAGATTTTTCCATAAATCGCCCTGCAGCTTCATTGTATTCTTCTTGTACTGTGCAACATCTTTTATTTCCTCTGCAATGGCTTTGGCATCTGCCTTTGCATTCTGACATTCTATCCCATTCTCATCTACAGAGATTCCTAGTTTCGAAGCAATTTCTGCCATATCTTCCAGTTTCAGGAAATTACATCCTTTTATAATAAAATTGACAGCAGTTGCTCGAATTTTCTTTGTGATTATTGCTTCACTAGTTTTACTTTTGAACTGAAGTACAGTAACATTATTGAGATTTGTGCTTTTGTCAAATTTACTGTTTGCCTTGAAAATAATGACAAAGGTTGCCTTAGAGTTTTTATATTGGGATAAAAAGTCATAGATAGGCTGATCAATATTTTCCACAAAAATAAAAACAGCTGATGAGATCTGTGTTAGAAATGCAAACTGCTTCAAGTTGTCTTCCAGGTTTCCATGAAGGTTTGCAAATGCAGCTGGCTCTGAGAAAATATCTGAATTACCTTTACCTGCTGGGAAATACCAGGATATTTCTGTCAGCCCCTCAGATATCTTCCTTGGGACATCAGCACCTTCCATATTGCTATGAACAAAGAAGTCGTAGGTGTGCTGAGCTGGGCTGAGAACTTGATTTAGAATAGCAGATTTAGAAAATTTACTTTCACCCAATCTAACAAAACTGAATGTTGGCATAGATATCTGAACAAGATGTGCTTGTATGAATCCCTTTGTTTCAGCTAGAGACTGAGGCCTCCATCTTTTTACAATATCTCTCATTCCCCAAAGCATGAAGGTACAGCCTGGGCCGTCAACATCAGGGAGCAGCAAAGGGACAGCAAATTGACACATAGACATTTTCAGTATAATCTCCTGCTTCAAAAAATTGTCACAGCAATGCAAGACAAAGCAAAGGACATCTAGGAGATGAACAGAGTTATCATCTGTGTCATCCTGAAGATCTTCATTTTCATCCTCATTTTTTGTAACTATGCTTCTGGCTGTTCCATTTAATGCAATTACTTTATGTATAAAATTCCAGGCTGCAGACTCTCTTTGCCAATCTTCCATCCGCTGTAAACATTCTTGATCAATCTGAAGAAAGTCTTGTAAAGTTAGAGTTTTGTTTTCATATGGTTCCATTTTCATTTTCCTTGATAAGTCACTAAATAAGGTTTTTTCATCTGGAAAAAAAGAAAGTAAGTGTTTATAAAAAATGAAGTTCTACATAAGATTCACTCCATAAAATAATATCAATTGCCTAGGTGCCAGAGCTCAAGGAGAGAAAGGAGAAAAGTGACAACTCTCAAAAGTGACATAAATATAGAATATATTTTACAGTTTATTCACATACTGAGACCATCATTAGGTAGACATGCATATTGTATTTTTGATCTAATAGACATGAGTGTCATCATTTATGAAAATATGTAATAGAAAGTAAAAGATTACCATCTTTACGTTAGACAGTTACCCGAATCCTGTTAAATGCTTACTCAGAGAAGGAGGCCTTTATTTGATTCATGTCTTAGTGCAGAATACAAAATTTGGCAGCACGGGAGACCTCTCCCTACACGACCATTACATGACTTTCTTAATTATGGAATAAACAATATTATCATATTATAATCCTTAGTTTTAAGATATTTTACCATGTTAGCAGTTGAGCAAATGCAGAAAATGTAAAGTTTGGTGATATCTTTTATCAGGCCTATGTGCTCTGAAAGTGAAAATGTTGGACCAATATAATGCTAAAGCAGGACACTCCCAAACCATGTGCAGCAGGGAAGCATCACCAACATGACATCTGGGGCATTCAGATGAAGACCCCGGGAAAATTCTGTGCATCTTAGCTGGTGTATAATAGGCCATATGTACAAAAAATAATTGCAACATCCTATCCCTATAGTTAAGGGAAGCGTAAGAGGGGGATTCCAGAAGATCATCCCAGCCATCATCCTCTAAGGGCCCAAGTTCTTCCTCCCATTTGTCCCTCAGCTTATCCAGGGGTTTATTAAAAATTTTGTCATGTAGTGCAAAATATAACTTAGTGATTAGACCCTTGGAGGAGCCGAGCATTATGTCATCTAACATTGAGTGCTGTGACAGGCAAATGGCCGATTTGTTATGCTGTACAGTGAGGGATCTACGTATTTGCATGTGATGGAGCCATTGATTATTAGGAATAGAGAATTCACGTTTAAGACAGGGAAAACTAACCATTTCCGCTTGTCGCCAAATGTCCCCGATCGTGAGAATATTACAATGTTCCCAAACACGATTCCTTCCCAGTTGTACTAAGCCGGGAAACCAGTGATTGTTCCAGAGAGGGGTCTGAGGAGGGAAGCCGGTAAATTGAAAAATCCGGGTAGCCCTAAGCCAAATTTGACGAGTGTGCTGAAGAACAATGTTATGATATGGCAGTTTAGGGGGTTTCTTAACCAGTAGCCATTGTAGGGGGGTGAAGGGAGTACCCAGTAATTGCTGTTGCAAGGTAAACAGAGTTTGGTGATGTGCTGCCTCCACCCAGGTGGCCAAATGGCTCAATTGAGCTGCAAGATAGTACAAATATACACTTGGAAGAGCAACACCTCCTCTATCTTTACTCCTTGTGAGAGTAGAAAGGCTAACTGTCGGCCTGGAGGAGGCCCAAATCAGCTGTCTAATAAGGGAATCTATTCTATTGAAAAAGCTCTGAGGAATCATCAAGGGAGCCTGGAGGAGCACATATAGCAATTTGGGAAGGAGAATCATCTTCAACAATTGAATGCGACCCATGGGGCCCAGCAGCAGGGATTCCCACGCCCTGACTTTAACCAGAATCGTGTCACACAAAGGGAGTACATTGGTCATGTAGAAGTCAGTCAAAGGCATTACCCCAAGATACGTGAATTGAGGGACTACAGGAAAAGGGAAAGCAATGGGGCAGTCTGGAGAGGGGAGCGGGTCAACTGGGAAAATCACTGATTTAGCTGGGCTAGTGACCAGACCGGAGACTCGGGCAAAGTTGGTAGTCAGGGTGTACATGGCTTGTGGAGAGAGAACCCAGTCACCTAAGTATATTAGAGTGTCGTCAGCATAGAGCTGTATACGCTCTTCACGTTGCCCAATTCGCCACCCTTGAATCAAGGGACTAGACCTAATGACCTGGGCAAAAGGCTCCATGGCCAAGGCAAAGAGGAGCGGAGATAGGGGGCAGCCTTGGCGTGTGCCACGTTTCAAAAAGAATGGGGCGGACTGGGCGCCATTCACTAACAGGGAAGCCTTAGGTGCAATATATAGCAGTTTGATCCAGTTTATGTATGCTTCACCAAAGTTAAATTGTTTAAGAACAGCCCAGATATATGGCCATTCCACTGTATCAAACGCTTTAGATATGTCAAGAGCGGCAACCGACCTTTGCCCTTTGTTATCGTGAGAAGTAGCCAAATTTAGGAACAACCTCCTGAGGTTTAAGGCAGTGGATTTGCCCAAAATAAAACCCGTTTGATCATCTGCAATAAGGACACTCAGGATTTTACTCATCCTGGTTGCTATAATTTTTGCTATAATTTTTATATCAGCAGACAACAGTGAGATGGGGTGGTAAGCATCCATCTGTAACGGGTTCTTCCCTGGTTTAGGAAGCAGAATTATAGATGCTTCGTACATAGAGGCTGGGAGAATCCCCTCTAACTGCGCTTGTCGGAGAGTCTGAAGGAAATGAGGAGCTATAACTTCTTTAAAACGCTTATAAAAATCAATTGGGAGACCATCAGGACCAGGTGTTTTTTTAATAGGGAAGGAATCAATAGCATCCAGGACCTCTTGTAAGGTGGTATCAGTATCCAACTGTAACTTATAGTCTTGTGGGAGCATTGGCAAATACAAAGACCCTAGGAACCCAGATATCTCCTCCTCAGAGGCCTCAAGGTGGGATTGATAAATTTGGGTATAATAATCTGTCAAACTGGCTGCAATGTTTGTAGGGTTCGTGTGACGAGTGCCTGCTGAATCCATGATTGCTGAGATCACAGGAGGGGAAGAGTGAGACCTGGCAATGTAAGCTGGGAGTTTCCCCACACGCTCCCCATGTTCAAAATATGCCGCTCTGGAGAAAAGCAATTTTCTACTAGCTTTAGAGTGTTGATACTTAGCATAATTTTGCTGCAGCTCTTGAAGTTTGCACAAGTTTAATTGACTGGGGACTAGTGTGGCTAGAAATTCAGCGTCCTGCACCTGTTTAGCCAAATCCCTTTCCTCCCGGGCCGAGTTACGTTTTACTGCTATAATTTCTGAGTTAAGGATGCGACGTATAAAAGCCTTAAAGGCATCCCAAATCACCAAGGGACTGGTGGTGCCATCGTTAACGGAGAAAAATTCAGACACCCTAGCAGCTATCAAGTCGTCTATGTTCAAAATTTCCAACCAAGCCGGGTTCAAGGACCAGTGATTAAGCTTAGGGGAGTCTGGGCTGTCCCATTTAGAGAGTTAAGGAGCGTGATCGGAAATACCCCTTTGTAGGTATTCAGAGGAGGTTAGGCCGACCAGGAGAGAATTGGAAACAAAAATAAAATCAATACGGGAAAGGGAGAGAAAAAGCATGAGTACTGTAACTCTAGGGGATGTAAATGTCTCCAACCTTCAGTAAGGCCTAGTTTGGTTGTTAAAGTCAGCAAGTTAGTAGGGGGGGAAACAGAGCTGCCTTGGCCTCTGCTGACCCTATCGAGATTTGGTTTAAGTGTAGAGTTGAAATCGCCAGCACATATAACTTTCGCTTGAGGGTGAAGGAGAATAAATTCTAGCAACTTTTTAATGCAGTGGTATGAGTATGGAGGGGGAATATAAATGTTAGCCAAAATGGTCTCCGCAGCATTTAATAAGCAGTGTACAAAAACAAATCTGCCATTGGGGTCGGACTTAGTGGACAAGGGTTGGAAATTAGTGGACTTCCTGACAAGTATGGAAGTACCTGCTGTATAAGTAGAGAATGTTGAGTGAAAACTCCAACCCACCCAAGGTTTACGAAGAGAAAGTAACTTCCCCCCCACTAAATGTGTTTCTTGAAGAAACACCACATCAGAATATTGCTTTTTAACGTAATCCAAAACCAATCTCCTTTTGATAGGGTCATTCATACCCCTTACATTCCAACTTAGTATAGAGACCCCCATTTGTTAAACACAGCCTGACCAACAGGATCAGTATACAAAGGGTAAATCATCTTAAGAGCTAGACTTTGTGCTTGAAGAATCCCGCATGCCTGAAAAACTGTAAAAACAAAAAAACAAAGATGGGCAGAATTTCACATAGTGCACATATATCAAAACATTTTCCATTAAACTGCCATCTTCCCGTCCCCTCCCCTTCCAACTTCCCAAAAAACTGGAAGCAGAATTTACCCAAACAGTTAACCAGTAAACTAAAACACACTCATGAGCGAGCAGTTCGGGGTGTGGATAGCAGGGGATCCAGCTGGGCCCATGAGGCCTTCGTAGAGAGGAGAAGAAAATAATAGTCAAACAAAAGAAAACATTGTCAAGCAGCCCCAAGGCCATGGACCTTATGTAACAGGGGCGAGTGCCGTCAAAACAGATGGATATGAACGACTTGTAGAGGCCGAGGCAGTTATCCAACTATGCATGGCCAGATAAGTAGTAGATACCTGAGATGATCAAGCAGGGGTCCAAGGCCTTTGAAAAAACAGAACTGCTACGTCAAAGCCCTTAGTAACTGAACACCACAGTGATCTAGAATAAGAAAAATGTGAATTGTGCTAATTTTTTCAGATTTTCTGCCCAAAAACTCAAGATTTTTGCCTGAAAACCACAAAATCCTCAGATTATTTCACGAAATCCAGTGCAGATCAGGATATCTTTGGGACTTTTCCCATTGACAACCACGAATGGTCTAAGATGCCAGCTTTTCGGATGCGGATGTTTTCCATCCTCAGGGTATACTAAATACAGAAAAATTTGAGGTTTTTTTCCCACTTAAAATATAGATTTTATAATAAAAAAAACACTCAAATTTTTCAAGTTTTTAGAATTCAGACTTTAATAAATAACACCCTTGGATTGCATTTGTTATCACTGCAATTACTGACTGGGCATTTACCAAGCACAAAAAAATGGTGCTTTTACAAACAAGGGGCAATGAAATCATAAATACAAATATATATGTAGGGTTTTGTAAAATAGCCACCCCTAGTATTATGTGCAGGCAGTCCCTCAATGTTATGGACACCTAACTGGGTCCTAAAATACAGTTGGGAGGGGTACTGTTTGCGCTTTCTGCTCTAAGCTATGCCCCCTGCTACTTCTCACAGTGACCAGCAGATGGCACTGTGCTGGAATATAAAAGGCTCTGAAGCCATGCTTTCAGTCGTCCATTTTGTGCTGGCTCTAGCCTGAGCTAACAGGCTGAGTCTGCGTGGAACCTGATTATTTTAGGATTAGTAAGAATAGGCTACTCACCATTATAGGTCACTCTAGGAGTGACAGATAGGCAGGTTATTTAGCTGAGCAGCTCCAGGCTCCGACGAGGAGAGTCAGAGGGATTAAGATTCCGGTTACTAATAGCACAGAAGTAGGGACTAAGTGTATAGGAACAGGGTAGATAGATTCCCCTCAGGTTCCACTTAGGGAAAAGGCTGAAAGCTGGGTGTACCTTTATTGCTGCTGAGCTTGTCCTCTTGCCTGTGTGGACTAATACTGACCATATGGTGCTGTGAGTATTGCCTATTCAATGTGATGCCAAATCCTGTCATGCTCTATTGTTTACTCCACTGAGGATTGTGTATGTTCAATAAACCAGTTCATGTTTAAGTTATAAGAACCACTGGCACCCAATTATTAAACCCTGAATCCAGTTACAGTTGCACTACACCCTGCCTCCACACCGTTGCGAGGGCTCACTCCCTAAGATTACAGGTCTCATCCGGAGCATATTTATTGGGAGTGGAGCTCAATAGTGGTGTAAATAACACACAATTTACTATAGCACTACATTTTGGCGCCCAGTATGTGGGGCTCGAGGGGTTAAACTGTAACACCGCGCTGCAGCCTAGTGTGACAAGCGCTGCAGGAGTGGACTCAATAGGAAAAAGGCCAGTAGCGATAGTGGGTTTTTCTGTGGTTCTTAAAACCCACGTAGCTATGGCGTTTGAAAGTACTGGTAGTAACATGGATCAGATCCAGCCTAAAGAAGTGTCCGCATGGAAGTGTCCACAAGCTTTCTGCCGAGACGCTGTCGGCATTTTTGCTGTAGATGGCGTAGGCCCAGCGGTTACTCAGAGCGGCCTTCGGTTGGTGATGAATGAGGAACCGTCATGCAAGGGGAGTCGATTAGTGGCTGAGGCCCGCTCTAGAGTGCTAAATAGCTGGTCGTTGTTATATAAAGCTCCTCAGGAAATACATCAAGGAGAGAGACCAAAGAGGCTCTATCCGGCTGGATCGTTCCCCAATGATTGCAATGTGATATACCCAGAGTGCAGTAACATGTTTCGGGTTGAAGGCAAGGTAAAACCTGAACCAGAGGTCTCTGGTTTGACAGTACATGGTGCTATCCCTTCAGCGACAGCAGTTCCCAGTTATCCCTCTCCTCAACCTGCTCAACCCACCCTGGTGTTCACGGGGACTAAGTACCCAAAGTTGAAAGTGTATTCTGGAACGATTCCCGTGCCAGAGGGAGAGCAAGGTTTTGACGAATGGCAAGAAACAGCAGAGCAGATGCTGGAGGAGTGCCCGTGTTCAGAGAATAACAAGCAAATTCGTTGAAAATCTACGGCCTCTGGCTAGAAGAGTAGTCAGGATGTTTCGTATGGGGCAGGATACAGCCACCACTAGGGAGTGCTTGAAAGCACTGGAGGATGTATATGGGACATGTGATCATCCTCATGTCTGGTTACAAAGATTCCACAGTTCGAGACAAAGGGAGATGGAGGAAGTTTCTGTTTTTGTGCAGCGCTTATATGATATATTGTGCAAAATGGTGCAGAAGAATATAATCACCCGAGTTGAAGTTGAAGATAAAATGAGGGATCAGCTTTTATGTAGCCTGCGTGGGGAACAGTCGATGTCTACTGTATTAAGGATAAAATACCGGCACGGTCCTCCTCCCACTTTTCGAGATCTTATGCTTACGGTGAAAGAGTTGGAGGCTGAACTACATTATGTGACCGCTGATACCTCCAGAGAAGATGGTCCTAGTGCACCGATGAGAGGTGCTCGAAAAGTCACTGTCGGGAAAGAAGTTTCCAGGGAACCGCACTGGAGGCTCTTTTTGTCAGAGTCTCGGAATGCAGTCTCTTCCCCAAAGTGTTTCCGATGTGGACACCTGGGACACCGTGTGCAGGAGTGTCCCATGCCTGAGGATGGTGGAAACTTACAGTGTAATAAGGGGCAACTACACAAGTAGCCTGGATATTCACCCCAGAAGCTGGGTTCTCTTTGTCTTCCAGGAGTGGGCCGACATTGCACTTTTGAACTGGTGGTTAATGATGTTCCGGCCACTGCTTTGTTTGATACTGGTTCACAATTGACCATCATTCACCGTCCCTTCTATCAAAGATATTTAAGCCATTTACCGTTGCAGCCTATAGGAGCTATGCCTGTATTTGGGGTAGGACAGCGCCCCATTTATATGGATGGGAGTGTAAACGTATTATTGCACATTCCTGGAGTAATGGGGGAGCGAGATGAACCGGTTTCAGTGACTGCATATGTGGGTCCTCCATCGGGAGGTAGAGAGACCACCCCGGTGATTTTAGGCTCCAATGTGAACGTGGTGGAGGAGGCCTTTTTGAGTCTTTTTCAGCCTAAGGCTGCAACTACTTCAAATGCTGTACCTGGAGTTCCGGAAGTGTCTAAGTTTTGCCAGACTTCCAACCCAGAGTTGCCGGGAGGTTGTGTAGGAAACCCATGGCATCCTGTGGAGATTCCACCAGGAGGAGTCAACAGCCTTAAAGTATATGTGGAGATTGTGCCTGCTTCTTGTGGTAGTTTTTACTTGTTGGAAACCAACCCGGTAGAAGCTGATTTGAATGGATGGGAGATAGTTCCTGAGAGGAAAGACTATCGCTATAGGTGCCCTCGAACAGATGTGGTCACTGTCAAGAATATCACTTCTCACTCGGTGGTGATACCTGCCTGGCGTACAGTGGCATACTGTTATCCCGTGGAATGTGTAGATTCTTGCCCTGTTCAAATGGGGTCACCCGACGCTTAACTGGCTTTCCATCTGGAAGAAGGTGAAGATCCTCCAGAACATCGAAGAAAGCTAGAAGGGCGACTAGCATCATACAGTGATGTGTTCTCTGTGGATGACATGGACATGGGATGTGCTAGGCATGCTGAACACCGAATACGGTTGAGTGATGCTACTCCTTTCCGAGAGAGGTCCAGGCGGATTCCTCCTAGAAATTTAGAGGATGTCCGGAATTATCTAAATATGTTGCAGGATCAGAAGATAATTGTAGAATCTTGCAGTCCCTATGCCTCTCCAATTGTGATAGTACGGAAGAAGAATGGCAGTGTTCGGCTGTGTGTGGATTATCGAACCCTTAACCAACAAACTATACCCGATCAGTATACATTACCTCCTATTGATGAGGCGCTTGATGCGTTACATGGCAGTGCTTGGTTTTTGGTGATGGATTTGAGGTTGTGGTATTATCAAATTCCCATGGACCCTGAGGATCAAGAAAAGACTGCTTTTATTTGCCCGTTAGGGTTTAATCAATTCACTCAAATGCCTCAAGGCATAAGTGGGGCTCCTGCCACATTCCAGCGCCTTATGGAAAAGGTGTTGGGAGATTTAACTCCTCGACACTGTATAGTGTATTTGGATGACATTATAATGTTTGGGTCTACCTTGGAGGAACATGATATTAGACTATTTAATGTGTTGGAGCATCTTAAAGCTCTCCCTGGACAAGTGCAAGTTTGCTCCGAAGTCTTTACGGTTTGTAGGACACATAGGGGCTGATTCACTAAGCTCGAGTGAAGGATTCGAATGAAAAATACTTCGAATTTCGAAGTATTTTTTGGGCTACTTCGACCATCGAATGGGCTACTTCGACCTTCGACTACGACTATCGAAGGATTCGAAGTAAAAATCGTTCGACTATTCGACCATTCGATAGTCGAAGTACTTCCCCTTTAAAAAAAACTTCGACCCCCTACTTCGGCAGCTAAAAGCTACCGAAGTCAATGTTAGCCTATGGGGAAGGTCCCCATAGGCTTGCCTGTGATTTTTTGATCGAAGGATTTTCCTTCGATCGTTGGATTAAAATCCTTCGAATCGTTCGATTCGAAGGATTTAATCGTTCGATCGAAGGAATAATCCTTCGATCGATCGATCGCAGGATTAGCGCTAAATCCTTCGACTTCGATATTCGAAGTCGAAGGATTTCAATCCGAGGGTCGAATTTCGAAGTATTTTTAACTTCGAAATTCGACCCTTAGGGGCCGATTCACTAAGGGTCGAATTTCGAAGTTATCCTGCGATCGATCGATCGAAGGATTTTTCGTTCGATCGAACGATTAAATCCTTCGAATCGAACGATTCGAAGGATTTTAATCCAACGATCGAAGGAAAATCCTTCGATCAAAAAATCACAGGCAAGCCTATGGGGACCTTCCCCATAGGCTAACATTGACTTCGGTAGCTTTTAGCTGCCGAAGTAGGGGGTCGAAGTTTTTTTTAAAGGGGAAGTACTTCGACTATCGAATGGTCGAATAGTCGAACGATTTTTACTTCGAATCCTTCGATAGTCGTAGTCGAAGGTCGAAGTAGCCCATTCGATGGTCGAAGTAGCCCAAAAAATACTTCGAAATTCGAAGTATTTTTCATTCGAATCCTTCACTCGAGCTTAGTGAATCAGCCCCTTAGTGAATCGGCCCCATAGTGTCTGCAGATGGAGTTGCTACGGATCCTGAAAAAGTAGCTGCTGTGCTAAGTTGGCCTAAACCCAGCAACATGACTGAATTGAGATCGTTCTTGGGGTTTTGTGGATATTATCGGTGGTTTGTGGAAGGATATTCTAAAATTTCTCATCCTCTGAATGGACTATTAAAAGATAGTAATACTAAAGAAAGATCTTCGGTGGCCTCCCAGTTTCAAAACAACTGATCTCTGGAATGCGAAGAAGCTTTCCAGACTTTGAAGAAAATTAACAAAATATAAATGATTTGAACCTTGTCGTGCGTGTAAAAATTGTTGCTCACGTCAAAATTGTTGCATGTCAAAATTATTTTGATGCCCATTGGCTTCAATTCTTTTTTCGAATTTTTTCGCAGTTTCGCAAATTTTTCGGCAAAGTGAAGAGGGACAGATTTGCCCATCGCTAATTCCGTGTAAACAAGTTCTCATGAATCCTGTATGTCAAGTTTACCGTTATGATGAAGCTTATTCTATGGTGGGGTGAACTGAGAATAAAATGAGCTGTTTTATGCCACAATTGTCCAGAAGAACCTGAATTTTAGAAAATGAAAGTACTTTCGGTGTCACTGTTTGCCTAGTTTAGTGCAAGAATAACAAAACAATTTATAAACATGATGTATTCCCAGGACACTGTCTTTCCTATCCACCAAACTCATAACATTCAGCATGAAGGACACAGAGCACGCATGGGACTTCATTTATGTACAAAAATGTTATGGTGTAAGTTGATGTGTCGGTTCTACATAGAGGACCTTTATGCAGATATTATATTTTGCAATAGAACCTGGGCTTTTTTAGTTTTTTTGGGTGGTCGGTCTGCTGCCTTTCAGACGCTACATAAACTCATAAGATATATTCTGTTATCCATTAGGATATAACATCAGATTACTCACCTTGCAAATTATTTGGTATTTTTTCCTTTTTGCCAATGTTATTTTCTTCTATTGTAGTAGGGGGTGAGTAATCTATGGGGGGTACACTGATTAAGTGAACAGAACAGTGACACAGTGGGTGGGCTAGGATTTTGGGTTCAATGTCATCCAGGACACTATCTGCAAGGAGGTCACTTTTTCTCCCTATATTTGTGTAGGGTACTGTTTTGACATATCATGTGTTATCATTTTTTATAGAATAACTCAATGTTTCTTTTTTTCATAGAATTACATTGGAATTATTGAATTCATGTTTTGATCATCCAAATAGATAAGCTATTGTATATGATAATAGAAGTCATAAACTGCATTATGGGTTATAGAGAGAGGCAAACTGTTCCCTTTAGTTTGAAAAGCAATTATCTTACTATGAGTTACTAGACCTGTAGCAAACTTTGTATCTTGTATTACATTATACATATATTTTATATTTACATTTTAGTTTCAGTTTGTTTCTTTTTTCCATTAACCAAGTGATCTTTAGAAAATGATTATAAAGTAAATATATTTAATTTCCCATATCCACTAAGGAAATTTATTTTTGTAAACTATATTATATATTATAATAAAATGATATATTGTTATATACATATACAGTATAATATATATATATATATATATATATATATATATATATATATACATGTAGATCAGGACAGCTCCCACCTTCAGTTAAAGCTACCTCGTAGCTGCCCCTGTGCCCGGAGTAGAATATTGATACAAAAATTGAACAAAAAACCAGCACCAGGGGTCTTTGCAGTGAAAAAAACTTGTATTGTCACATTAGTATGTACAACCGACGTTTCGGTCCCTCTTGGGACCTTTATCAAGGTCCCAAGAGGGACCGAAACGTCGGTTGTACATACTAATGTGACAATACAAGTTTTTTTCACTGCAAAGACCCCTGGTGCTGGTTTTTTGTTCAATTTTTATATATATATATATATATATATTATATATTTTTTTGTTTGTTTGTTTTTTTAGTAGCAGTATGCTACAATCCCTGTTTTGTTTAAAGGGTAAGGCATTTTTCATTAGCAGTATGCACAAAATGTCTATGTCTTAAATATATTGATAATGGGTTGAGTGCAGAGGACTCTTGTAATTGTCTATATATATTTATATATATATATATATATATAAATATATACAAACAAACAATTACAGAATTTGAAGTTGAATCTAAATGGCTAACATTTTCTAGAAAGACTTCTAAAATAAATTAGGGGGCATAGTTACCTCTTTTTAACATTATGAAAAAAATAAACATTTACCTTTGGAAGGTTCTGTGTTTTCTTCTTTCCTTTCTGCTTCATCTACCATTTCTATGAAAAAAAGATTGCAAAATAAAGTATTTACATACTGAATTTATAAACCCTATTTATATGGACTACAATTTCTTTCCTAGAAGTCCATGCACAATATCTAGATGCACATTTTTATGTTGGTGATACTGATTTAAACGTTTACTTTTCGAAGGTTCTGTATTTTCTTCTTTTCTTCCACCTCCTTTCTCATTCATTGCAACATCATCTACTGTTTCTATGAAAAAATAAATTGCACAATAAAGCACTTACATATTGAATTCATAAACGGTATTTATATGGCCTACAATGCCTTTCCTATAAGTCCATGCACGATATTTCCATGCACATTTCTCATTATGGTAATACTGAATTAAACTGTAAACATTTACCTTTGGAAACTTCTGTGTTTTCTTCTTTCCATTCAGCTCCATTCTCATTCATTGCAACATCATCTACTGTTACTATGAAAAAATGCAAAAAGCACTTACATATTTAATTCATAAACCCTATTACAAGGCCCTCAATTTCTTTCTTAGAAGTTCATGCACAATTTCTACATGCACATTTCTCAATTTGGTGATACTGAATGAAACATTTATCTTTGGAAGGTTCTGGTTTTCTTCTTTCCTTTCAGCTACTTCATTCAAAATTAAGTAGTTAGAGGTGCACATCATAATACAGTAATGTTTATTTGGTGCTCAGGAGTCCCCTGTGAGATCCCCTAAAAATGCACTAAACATTAAGAAAAGCAGTGCACCCAAATTGTAAGATCTAGCTACATGCACATTTATCATTGTGGCAATACTGAATTAAACATTTGTTTTCTTCTTTCCTTTTAGTTACATTCTCATTTAAGGCAACATCATATACAATTTCTATGAAAAAAATAGCAAATGAAGCATTTACATATTGAAATTATAAACCCTCTATGTGACCTACACCTTCTTTCCTAGAAGTCCATGCACAATATCTACATGAGCATTTTTTTTTTTGCCAGTCCCTGGTCTTTCTCTTGTTTGTTATAGTTTATACAGGAGCAGTGGCCAGCTAGCTCCCACCCTTTCCAGCTATAGGCAGGTGAATGAAGTGGTGGCCAACAAAAGGGCAACCAAGTTTGGGAGTTTTAACTGCGGCAAGTAAGTTGCAGGTAAAACTTGGTCCCAGTGTAAAATGCATAATGATGGAGTACAATTCTTAATGAATCAGTAAAAGTTGAGCGTAGGACTGGCCAGATATGGGATGACTTTGACATAGTTGGCCATCTTAAATATATTACAATATATGAACAAACAATCCCTGTTTTGCTTAAATAGTAAGCATGTAGATAAGTCTGTCTATGCATGTATAAATATATGGAATTTATTTAGAAAGGTAGAACTTGATGGATCATTGTCCTTTTTCCACCTAACTACTATTTGTAAGTATGTGTGTAATTGCATACTAATACATTAGAATTAAGAATTCACCTTCTGAAGTTTCTGTGTGTTCTTCTTTTCCATCATCTTTTTCACTCATTGTCATTGTATTATTTTCTGAATGATCTGAGAGAAATATGAATAATATAAAAATACTTGTGTCCTCTCCAAGCTACATACAAGATAAGCTGTATAGTATACTTTTTAAAATAGCAGTTTCTGTCAAGTTCAATTGGGAAAAAAGGAAAAAATTTAAATATTTTGTAGAATATCTGTAGAATAAACCCTTAAAAAATATTACCTTAGTAACTTTAATATTCAAAATTTAATTCATATGCTCTATACCAATAAATATAATAATTAAGTTTTTAAAGTTTATATGTTTTTTCTTTTCCATTTACTTGGGGGCACATTTACTAAGGCTCGAAGTGAATTAAAAGTGAATTTTTGAATTCAAAAACATCGAATTTCAGTTATTTTTGGGTACTTCGACCAGCAAATAGGCCAAATTAGATTTCGACTTTGATTAGAAGTGAAAATGCTTTGACTATTCGACCATTCGATAATCGAAGTACTGTCTTTTTAAAAAACGTTGACTTAGACACTTCGCCACCTTAAACCTGCCGAATTGCTATGTTAGCCTATGGGGACCTCCTAGAACCTATAGCCAGTATTTGGCTAAGTTTAGAGAAGTCGAAGGATTTTTTTATAAATTCGTACGATCGTACAATTAAATCGTTTGAATCGTTCAATTCGAAGTACGATCGAAGTACGATCGAAGTACGATCGTACGATCTTAAAAATCCTTTGACTTCGAATGTAGGTCTAGCCTATTAGATAGTCGAATTTAGAAGTTTTTTTTTCACTACGAAATTTGACCCTCGAGAAATCTGCCCCTTACTGTATTTTAGTATATAACAGATTTTCATTCAATCATGTATTACGTAATTGGGAGAGAATACCCAGTAATACTTTACATTTATATTATAGATCTGTTTATCTATAAGAATCCTCCTAGGACCTAGGATTATTTTTTAATGTTTAGATGTATTAAGTAGCCTTAAAGAATGGTCCTTATGATATTATACCTGCTGCCCCTTAAGATAGTCAGTGCCAATCAAGTATAGGACATGATCTACTTTTATTGATTTGTAGATGTGATGTTATAATTTGATTATGCTTTCCTTTCTTTCCATATGATGCAGTCTTTTAAACAAAAAAGAACATCTCTGTACTAGCCCCAGATGTTTAATACAGAGGAGGTTGCTTCCACTACAATAATGAGCTCTGTGTAAACAAGCTGTCCTCCCTCATTTGTTGCCTATGTCTAAAGTTTACATACAAGAAGGAATTTATTCTACATGGAGTTTAACTAATAATGGTCATATACGACTCTCATGTCCTGAAGAAGCAGAAAGTTAAAAATTAAAGTTTCATAGTTTGTCTTATTTAGTAAAGAAATAACAACCATATATATTTATGAATATAAAAAGGCATGCCTATTTTCCTCATTGCATTACCATCTTTTCTACCCACTTAACTTTTATAGGGATGATTACTAAACCTCAAATTTATCTGGTCGGGTTTTTTGGGGCAAAACTCAAGGTTTTCAGGTTTTCTCAAACTTAAATTTTTCGAGATTTATAAAAGCCTGATGCAGCAAAAAGTCTGAATCTGAAAATCTGCCATCTCAGATCTGCAGAGGTTGTAAATAAGTCAGTGACAGAGGTCTCTATCCTAATTGTAAGTTATTATGGCCTGTGCTGGGTTTAGCCTGAAAATACAATCATTTCTGGCTTTTTTGGGCAAAAATAAAAAAAAATGGTATGATTCAGGGAAAATTCCCAAAAAAAATGGTATGATATGATTTTTCATATGAATGTTTGGGTTTGGTTGTGTTTTTTTTATTAAAATAATGAGATAAAATTGGATTTTAGTAAAGAACCTCTTAATATACCATTATGTACATTACATAAAAAAAAGAACATGGAAATTTACAATCTCAAAAATAAGATTTAAATTACCAACCTTGCAAAATATTTGATATTTCTTCCTTTTCTTGAGTTTCATTTTCATCCATTGTACTAGGAGGTGAGTGATCTTTGGGAGCACATAATTAAATATTAAAATGTAGGATTTGCATACCAAATATATACCCACTTTTGATGGCTTTTTAATGCTGTTAATGATTAATGCTATTTCTAAGGAGACCAACTTTAGGGGGCACATTTACTATTGGTCGGATATTCAGGGTTAATTAACCCTCAATATTCGACTATCGAATTTAAATCCTTCGACTTCGAGTATCGTTTTTGTTGTGCGTCTTTTCTTTTCTTTTTTGACGCACAACACCATACAAGTCTATGGGCATCATTTCCGTGTCGAAACAAGGCAAAAAAATCCACCCATCCCTATCATACAATAGTCCCATTTGTAAGGATTTAATTTGGATATCTATTTTTGTCTTAAATCATTTAATATCAATATCAATTAACCCAACTACATGGTACTATTTTATTAATACAGAAATAAAGCAAACAATTTAAATTATTTTTCTAATTAATTTAGAAAAATGGAGGTTCTTTAAGATGGCTTTCTTGTAATTTTGAGCTTTCTGGATAATTAGTTTTCAGATAACTGATCCAATACCTGCATAAAATTATGTGTACATACATATGCACACTAAGGGGGTTACTTATTAAAGTCCAAATGCCAAAATCTCAAAAAATTCTAGTTTTTTTTAACTAGAAAATCCTAGTTTTTAATGAAAAAGAACCCTCAAATTTTTCAGGATTTATTATCCCCCTTAGGATGTAAAAAGTTTGAATCCAAAAATCTGGCATCTCAGACCTGCTGAGGTTGAATACTGTATTAGACAATGGGAGAAGTCCTAAAGATATCCTGATCTGCACTGGGTTTCCTGCAATAATTCGAATATTTGGTGGTTTTTGGGCATAAAATACATAAAAAAAACCCCAGATTTTTTCACATTTTTTTTTTAGTTTTTTCCCACACACGTGTGGATTTGGTCGGTGTAGTTTTCACTATTTTGATAACTTACCCCCTAATTGTAGCTTGTAAGATAACAATAGCCTTGGATATTATGTTTGCTCAATAAATCATTGAAGTCTCTCCTAAAGTTATTAATAGAAAGTTAATTTCCTTAAATCTAAACATGTTACATGATATTTATGGATTTTTTGTATTTTAAGAAAAATAACTTAGGAAACGCTTAGGACTAATGCTTTAGAATATTATTATAGAATAAATCAGTTCTTTATTTATAATCACATTAAAATTAATGCGTTCATGTGTTTGAGCAAATATAAAATCTACTGTAGGAGTTATTTACTTTCCTTGCAGTGCCAATGCTAGAGCATTAAGGGGAAAAATTCCATGTCCCTTAGTACTCATTTAACAATCACATGTGTCCTAGACACACTTTGCACCTTGTGCTGGATTGAAAATTCAGGGTGAGGTTTAGACCATCCTGGGGCACAGGCCAACCCTGTACTTCACAACTGTCACATGGCATGAGGTAAGGACAGGACCTTGTTGTGCCCTGCATCTCCTCTTCCACTTCTTAACATGACTGACACGTTAGGGTTTGGGTGGGGGAGTGGGTGCATTAAAGAAGTTATACAGGTATGGAATTATAAATTACAGGATACAAATATTTTGAAACATGATTCAAACCTCTTTAGAAAATGTTATATCTCACCTTTGGTAGTTTCTGTTTTTTGTTCTTTCTCATCATCCTCTTCATGCTTATTGATAGCATTATCTGAATGAAATTTAGGAAAAATAACCAAATGAAAGCATTACAATTTCATTGGCATCTCTTCAAAATAACGCATTCTGTCTATCTATTATGATCATGCCTTACCCCTTATCCTTTCTATGTCATTCACATTGACTTATATACAACCATGAATGGTCTTAGATGCCAGATTTTCAGATACGGATGTTTTCCATACTCAGGGTATACTAAATCCAGAAAATTTTTATCTTTTTTCCCACTTAAAATATAGATTTTATAATAAAAAACCCTAAAATTTTTCAAGTTTTTAGCATTCAGACTTTAATAAATAACACCCTTGGATTGCATTTGTTATCACTCCAATTACTGACTGGGCATTTACCAAGCACAAAGAGCTGGTGCTTTTACAAACAAGGGGGCAATGAAATCATAAATACAAATATATACAAACTACCATTGCATTATAAAACAAGTTATTATATTCTAGTAGGAGAAGAAAGCACAGTTGTAATACTGTCCTTATATTCTGATCTATAAAAACAGTAGTTCTCAGTGATGCTTTACAGCAACACTGAGCTTTATCATCTCATTACTCTAGTCTTGTTCTCCAATGCGTAGTGCATGTAGAGAAAAGGAATTTGGATAATTAATTTTTTACAATGTAAGAAACATTTCTAGTTCAGAAGAAAACACATTTATATGTCAAACCTTTAGTAATGTTTTACTAAGAGATAACTATCATTACCACATGGTAACATTTAACAAGGCTTTATAAATCAGCCCCTAAGTAACTGACCTTGTAAATTACCTGTGATTTCTTCCTTTACTTCCATTGTGCCATAATTTAAGGGATCTATGGGAGCAATCAATTATGTAATTTAAAGAGGACCCGTCACCCAAATAAATTATTTAAAATCCTATTTTATCACATTAGTCAAGCAAAATGAACTTTAATTACAAAATATAAATGATTTGAATCTTGTCGTGGGTGTAAAAATTGTCGCTCACGTCAAAATTGTTGCATGTCAAAATTATTTTGATGCCCATTGGCTTCAATGCATTTTTCAAATTTTTTCGCAGTTTCGGAAATTTTTCGACATAGTGAAAAGGGACAGATTTGCCCATCACTACATCAGTGTAAACAAGTTCTCGTGTCTCACATGAATCCTGTATGTCAAGTTTACAGTTATGGTGAAGCTTATTCTATGGGGGGGTGAACTGAGAATAAAATGAGCTGTTTTATGCCACAATTGTCCAGAAGAACCAGAATTTTAGAAAATGAAAGTACTTTCGGTTTCACTGTTTGCCTAGTTTAGTGCAAGAATAACAAAAAAATTGATAAACATGATGCATTGCAAAATGAAGCACTTACAGATTGAATTCATAAATCGTATTTATATGGCCTACAATGCCTTTCCTATAAGTCCATGCACGATATTTCTATGCACATTTCTCATTATGGTAATACTGAATTAAACTGTAAACATTTACCTTTGGAAACTTCTGTGTTTTCTTCTTTCCATTCAGCTCCATTCTCATTTATTGCAACATCATCTACTGTTACTATGAAAAAATGCAAAAAGCACTTACATATTTAATTCATAAACCCTATTAAATGGCCCTCAATTTCTTTCTTAGAAGTTCATGCACAATTTCTACATGCGCACTTCTCAATTTGGTGATACTGAATGAAACATTTATCTTTGGACGGTTCTGGTTTTCTTCTTTCCTTTCAGCTACTTCATTCAAAATTAAGTAGTTAGAGGTGCACATCATAATACAGTAATAATTATTTGGTGCTCAGGAGTCCCCTGTGAGATCCCCTAATAATGCACTAAACATTAAGAAAAGCAGTGCACCCAAATTGTAAGATCTAGCTACATGCACATTTATCATTGTGGCAATACTGAATTAAACATTTACCTTTGGAAGGTTCTGTGTTTTCTTCTTTTTTCTTTTTAGTTACATTCTCATTTAAGGCAACATCATATACAATTTCTATGAAAAAAATAGCAAATGAAGCATTTACATATTGAAATTATAAACCTTCTATGTGACCTACACCTTCTTTCCTAGAAGTCCATGCACAATATCTACATGAGCATTTTTTTGTTTTTGCCAGTCCCTGGTCTTTCCCTTGTTTGTTATAGTTTATACAGGAGCAGTGGCCAGCTAGCTCCCACTCTTTCCAGCTATAGGCAGGTGAATGAAGTGGTGGCCAACAAAAGGGCAACCAAGTTTGGGAGTTTTAACAGCGGCAAGTAAGTTGCAGGTAAAACTTGGTCCCAGTGTAAAATGCATAACGATGGAGTACAATTCTTAATGAAACAGTAAAAGTTGAGCATAGGACTGGCCAGATATGGGATGACTTTGACATTGTTGGCAGCTTAAATATATTACAATATATGGACAAACAATCCCTGTTTTGTTTAAATAGTAAGCATGTAGATAAGTCTGTCTATGCATGTATAAATATATGGAATTTATTTAGAAAGGTAGAACTTGATGGATCATTGTCCTTTTTCCACCTAACTACTATTTGTAAGTATGTGTGTAATTGCATACTAATACATTAGAATTAAGAATTCACCTTCTGAAGTTTCTGTGTGTTCTTCTTTTCCATCATCTTTTTCACTCATTGTCATTGTATTATTTTCTGAATGATCTGAGAGAAATATGAATAATATAAAAATACTTGTATCCTCTCCAAGCTACATACAAGATAAGCTGTATAGTATACTTTTTGAAATAGCAATTGGGAAAAAAGGAAAAAAATTTAATATTTTGTAGAATATCTGTAGAATAAACCCTTAAAAAATATTACCTTAGTAACTTTAATATTCAAAATTCAATTCATATGCCCTATACCAATAAATATAATAATTAAGTTTTTAAAGTTTATATGTTTTTTCTTTTCCATTTACTTGGGGGCACATTTACTAAGGCTCGAAGTGAATTAAAAGTGAATTTTTGAATTCAAAAACATCGAATTTCAGTTATTTTTGGGTACTTCGACCAGCAAATAGGCCAAATTAGATTTCGACTTTGATTAGAAGTGAAAATGCTTTGACTATTCGACCATTCGATAATCGAAGTACTGTCTTTTTAAAAAACGTTGACTTAGACACTTCGCCACCTTAAACCTGCCGAATTGCTATGTTAGCCTATGGGGACCTCCTAGAACCTATAGCCAGTATTTGGCTAAGTTTAGAGAAGTCGAAGGATTTTTTTATAAATTCGTACGATCGTACAATTAAATCGTTTGAATCGTTCAATTCGAAGTACGATCGAAGTACGATCGAAGTACGATCGTACGATCTTAAAAATCCTTTGACTTCGAATGTAGGTCTAGCCTATTAGATAGTCGAATTTAGAAGTTTTTTTTTCACTATGAAATTTGACCCTCGATAAATCTGCCCCTTACTGTATTTTAGTATATAACAGATTTTTCAGTGAATTAAAAGTGAATTTTTGAATTCAAAAACGTCGAATTTTGAAGTAATTTTTGGGTACTTCGACCAGCGAATAGGCCAAATTAGATTTCGATTTTGATTTGAAGTGAAAATGCTTCGAATAATCGAAGTACTGTCTTTTTAAAAAACTTTGATTCAGACACTTCGCCACCTTAAACCTGCTGAATTGCTCTGTTAGCCTATGGGGACCTCCTAGAACCTATGGCCAGTACTTGGCTAAGTTTAGAGAAGTTGAAGGATTTTTTTATAAATTCGTACGATTGTACAATTAAATTGTTTGAATCGTTCAATTCGAAGTACGATCGAAGTACGATCGTACGTTTAAAAATCCTTTGACTTTCGAATGTAGGTCTAGCCTATTAGATGGTCAAATTTAGAAGGTTTTTTTTTCACTTCGAAATTTGACCCTTGATAAATCTGCCCCTTACTGTATTTTAGTATATAACAGATTTTCATTCAATCATGTATTACGTAATTGGGAGAGAATACCCAGTAATACTTTACATTTATATTATAGATCTGTTTATCTATATGAATCCTCCTAGGACCTAGGATTATTTTTTAATGTTTAGATGTATTAAGTAGCCTTAAAGAATGGTCCTTATGATATTATACCTGCTGCCCCTTAAGATAGTCAGTGCCAATCAAGTATAGGGCAACACGGTCTTTGACACCAGATTAGAAAATATATTTGACATGATCTACCTAAATTGATTTGTAGATGTGATGTTATAATTTGATTATGCTTTCCTTTCTTTCCATATTTATGTTCAATTGTAGGCTGGCACAAATCGGACTTCACTCCAAATATGATACAGTATTTTAAACAAAAAAGAACATCTCTGTACTAGCCCCAGATGTTTAATACAAAGGAGGTTGCTTCCACTACAATAATGATCTCTGTGTAAACAAGCTGTCCTCCCTCATTTGTTGCCTATGTCTAAAGTTTACATACAAGAAGGAATTCATTCTACATGGAGTTAAACTAATAATGGTCCTATACGACTCTCATGTCCTGAAGAAGCAGAAAGTTGAAAATTAAAGTTTCATAGTTTGTCTTATTTGGTAAAGAAATAACAACCATATATATTTATGAATATAAAAAGGCATGCCTATTTTCCTCATTGCATTACCATCTTTTCTACCCACTTAACTTTAATAGGGATAATTACTAAACCTCAAATTTATCTGGTCGGGGTTTTTGGGGCAAAACTCAAGGTTTTCAGGTTTTCTCAAACTCAAATTTTTCGAGATTTATAAAAGCCTGATGCAGCAAAAAGTCTGAATCTGAAAATCCACCATCTCAGATCTGCAGAGGTTGTAAATAAGTCAATGACAGAGGTCTCTATCCTAATTGTAAGTTATTATGGCCTGTGCTGGGTTTAGCCTGAAAATACAATCATTTCTATCTTTTTGGGCAAAAATCCAAAAAAATCGTATGATTCAGGGAAAATTCCCGAAAAAATGGTATGATATGATTTTTCATATGAATTATTGGGTTTGGTTGTGTTTTTTTTTATTATTAAAATAATGAGATAAAATTGGATTTTAGTAAATAACCTCATAATATACCATTATATACATTACATAAAAAGAAGAACATGGAAATTTACAATCTCAAAAATAAGATTTAAATTACCAACCTTGCAAAATATTTGGTATTTCTTCCTTTTCTTGACTTTCATTTTCATCCATTGTACTAGGAGGTGAGTGATCTTTGGGAGCACATAATTAAATATTAAAATGTAGGATTTGCATACCAAATATATACCCACTTTGGATTGCTTTTTAATGCTGTTAATGATTAATGCAATTTCTGAGAGACCAACTTTAGGGGGCACATTTACTATTGGTCAAATATTGAGGGTTAATTAACCCTCGATATTCGACTATCGAATTTAAATCCTTCGACTTCGAATATCGTTTTTGTTGTGCGTCTTTCCTTTTTTTTGGCGCACAACACCATACAAGTCTATGGGCATCATTTCCGTGTCGAAACAAGAAAAAAAAATTCACCCATCCCTTTCATACAATAGTCCCATTTGTAAGGATTTAATTTGGATATCTATTTTTGTCTTAAATCAATTAATATCAATATCAATAAACCCAACTACATGGTACTATTTTATTATTACAGAAATAAAGAAAACAATTTAAATTGTTTTTTAATCAATTTAGAAAAATGGAGGTTCTTTAAGATGGCTTTCCTGTAATTTTGAGCTTTCTGGCTAATGATTTTTCTGATAACTGATCCTATACCTGCATAACATTATGTGTACATACATATGCACACTAAGGGGGTTACTTATTAAAGTCCGAATGCCAAAAACTCAAAAAATTGTAGTTTTTTTAACTAGAAAATCCTAGTTTTTAGTGGAAAAAAAACCCTCAAATTTTTCAGGATTTATTATCCCCCTTAGGATGTAAAAAGTTTGAATCCAAAAATCTGGCATCTCAGACCTTCCGAGGTTGAATACTGTATTAGTCAATGGAAGAACTCCCGAAGATATCCTGATCTGCACTGGGTTTCCTGCAATAATTCGAATATTTGGTGGTTTTTGGGCATAAAATAAAAAAAAAAATCGCACAATCTGATTTTTTCACTATTTTTTTTAGTTTTTCTCGCACACGTGTGGATTTGGTCGGTGTAGTTTTTACTATTTTGATAAGTTACCCCCTAACTGTAGCTTGTAAGATAACAATAGCCTTGGATATTATGTTTGCTCAATAAATCATTGAAGCCTCTCCTAAAGTTATTAATAGAAAGTTAATTTCCTTAAATCTAAACATGTTACATGATATTTATGGATCTTTTGTATTTTAAGAAAAATAACATAGGAAATGCTTAGGACTAATGTTTTAGCATATTATTATAGAATAAATCAGTTCTCTGAATTTATAATCACATTAGAATGAATGCATTCATGTGTTTGAGCAAATATAAAATCTACTGTAGGAGTTATTTACTTTCCTTGCAGTGCCAATGCTAGAGCATTAAGGGGAAAAATTCCATGTCCCTTAGTACTCATTTAACAATCACATGTGTCCCAGACACACTTTGCACCTTGTGCTGGATTGAAAATTCAGGGTGAGTTTTAGATCATCCTGGGGCACAGGCCAATCCTGTACTTCACAACTGCCACATGGCATGAGGTAAGGACAGGACCTTGTTGTGCCCTGCATCTCCTCTTCCACTTCTTAACGTGACTGACAAGTTAGGGTTCGGGTGGGGGACTGGGTGCATTAAAAGAAGTTATACAGGTATGGAATTATAAATTACAGGATGCAAATATTTTGAAACATGATTCAAACCTCTTTAGAAAATGTTATATCTCACCTTTGGTAGTTTCTGTTTTTTGTTCTTTCTCATCATCCTCTTCATGCTTATCGATAGCATTATCTGAATGAAATTTAGGAAAAACAACCAAATGAAAGCATTACAATTTCATTGGCATCATCCTCTCTTCAAAATAACGCATTCTGTCTATCTATTATGATCATGCCTTACCCCTTCTCCTTTCTATGTCATTCACATTGACTTATATACAACCATGAATGGTCTTAGATGCCAGATTTTCAGATACGGATGTTTTCCATACTCAGGGTATACTAAATCCAGAACATTTTTAGTTTTTTTCCCACTTAAAATATAGATTTTATAATAAAAAACCCTAAAATTTTTCAAGTTTTTAGCTTTCAGACTTTAATAAATAACACCCTTGGATTGCATTTGTTATCACTGCAATTACTGACTGGGCATTTCCCAAGCACAAAGAGCTGGTGCTTTTACAAACAAGGGGGCAATAAAATCATAAATACAAATATATACAAACTATCATTGCATTATAAAACAAGTTATTATATTCTAGTAGGAGAAGAAAGCACAGTTGTAATACTGTCCTTATATTCTGATCTATAAAAACAGTAGTTCTCGGTGATGCTTTACAGCAACACTGAGCTTTATCATTTCATTACTCTAGTCTTGTTCTCCAATGCGTAGTGCATGCAGAGAAAAGGAATTTGGACAATTATTTTTCCACAATGTAAGGAACATTTCTAGCTCAGTAGAAAACACATTTATATGTCAAACCTTTAGTAATGTTTTACTAAGAGATAACTATCATTACCACATGGTAAAATTTAACAAGGCTTTATAAATCAGCCCCTAAGTAACTGACCATGTAAATTACCTGTGATTTCTTCCTTTACTTCCATTGTGCCAAAATTTGAGGGATCTATGGGAGCAAACAATTATGTAATTTAAAGAGTACTCGTCACCCAAAAAAATTATTCAAAATCCTATTTTATAACATTAGTCAAGCAAAATGAACTTTAATTACAAAATATAAATGATTTGAATCTTGTCGTGCGTGTAAAAATTGTCGCTCACGTCAAAATTGTTGCATGTCAAAATTATTTTGATGCCCATTGGCTTCAATGCATTTTTCAAATTTCTTCGCAGTTTCGCAAATTTTTTCGACATAGTGAAAAGGGACAGATTTGCCCATCACTACTTCAGTGTAAACAAGTTCTCGTGTCTCACATGAATCCTGTATGTCAAGTTTACAGTTATGATGAAGCTTATTCTATGAGGGGGGGTGAACTGAGAATAAAATGAGCTGTTTTATGCCACAATTGTCCAGAAGAACCAGAATTTTAGAAAATGAAAGTAACTGTTTGCCTAGTTTAGTGCAAGAATAACAAAACAATGTATAAACATGATGCATTCCCAGGACACTGTCTTTCCTATCCACCAAACTCATAACATTCAGCATGAAGGACACAGAGCACTCATGGGACTTAATTTATGTGCAAAAATGTAATGGTGTAAGTTGATGTGTGGGTCCTACATAGAGGACCTTTATGCAGATATTATATTTTGCAATAGAACCTGGGCTTTTTTGTTTTTTTTGGGTGGTCGGTCTGCTGCCTTTCAGACGCTACATAAGCTCATAAGATATATTTTGTTATCCATTAGGATATAACATCAGATTACTCACCTTGCAAATTATTTGGTATTTCTTCCTTTTTGCCAATGTTATTTTCTTCTATTGTAGTAGGGGGTGAGTAATCTATGGGGGGTAAACTGATTAAGTGAGAAGAACAGTGACACAGTGGGTGGGCTAGGATTTTGGGTTCAATGTCATCCAGGACACTATCTGCAAGGAGGTCACTTTTTCTCCCTATATTTGTGTAGGGTACTGTTTTGACATATCATGTGTTATCATTAATTATAGAATAAATCAATGTTTCTTTTTTTCATAGAATTAAATTGGAATTATTGAATTCATGTTTTGATCATCCAAATAGATAAGCTATTGTATATAATAATAGAAGTCATAAACTGCATTATGGGTTATAGAGAGAGGCAAACTGTTCCCTTTAGTTTGAAAATCAATTATCTTACTATGGGTTACTAGACCTGTAGCAAACTTTGTATCTTGTATTACATTATACATATATTTTATATTTACATTTTAGTTTCAGTTTGTTTCTTTTTTCCATTAACCAAGTAATCTTTAGAAAATTATTATAAAGTAAAATATATTTAATTTCCCATATCCACTAAGGAAATTTACAAGAAGTCCATGCACAATATCTAGATGCATATTTTTATGTTGGTGATACTGATTTAAACGTTTACTTTTGGAAGGTTCTGTATTTTCTTCTTTCCTTCCAGCTCCTTTCTCATTCATTGCATCTACTGTTTCTATGAAAAAATAAATTGCAAAATAAAGCACTTACATATTGAATTCATAAACCGTATTTATATGGCCTACAATATCTACATGAGCATTGTTTTTTTTGCCAGTCCCTGGTCTTTCCCTTGTTTGTTATAGTTTATACAGGAGCAGTGGCCAGCTAGCTCCCACCCTTTCCAGCTATAGGCAAGAGAATGAAGTGGTGGCCAACAAAAGGGCAACCAAGTTTGGGAGTTTTAACAGTAGCAAGTAAGTTGCCGGTAAAACGTGGTCCCAGGGTAAAATGCATAACGATGTACTACAATTCTTAATGAATCAGTGAAAGTTGAGCATAGGACTGGCCAGATATGGGATGACTTTGACATAGTTGGCCATCTTAAATATATTACAATATATGGACAAACAATCCCTGTTTTGTTTAAATAGTAAGCATGTAGATAAGTCTGTCTATGCATGTATAAATATATGGAATTTATTTAGAAAGGTTGAACTTGATGGATCATTGTCCTTTTTCCACCTAACTACTATTTGTAAGTATGTGTGTAATTGCATACTAATACATTAGAATTACGAATTCACCTTCTAAAGTTTCTGTGTGTTCTTCTTTTCCATCATCTTTTTCACTCATTGTCATTGTATTATTTTCTGAATGATCTGAGAGAAATATGAATAATATAAAAATACTTGTGTCCTCTCCAAGCTACATATAAGATATATACTTTTTGAAATAGCAGTTTCTGTCAAGTTCAATTGGGAAAAAAGGAAAAAAAAATATTTTTTAAACCTATTCATGGAGTTAATTATCTGAACAATAATCTGTAGAATAAACCCTTACCTTAGTAACTTTAATATTCAAAATGTAATTCATATGCCCTATACCAATAAATATAATAATTAAGTTTTTAAAGTTTATATATTTTTTCTTTTCCATTTACTTGGGGGCACATTTACTAAGGCTCGAAGTGAATTAAAAGTGAATTTTTGAATTCAAAAATGAAGAATTTCGAAGTAATTTTTGGGTACTTCAACCAGCGAATAGGCCAAATTAGATTTCGACTTTGATTTGAAGTGAAAATGCTTTGACTATTCGACCATTCGATAATCGAAATACTGTTTTTTTTTTTAAAAAAAACTTTGACTTAGACACTTCGCCACCTTAAACCTGCCGAATTGCTATATTAGCCTATGGGGACCTCCTAGAACCTATAGCCAGTATTTGGCTAAGTTTAGAGAAGTCAAAGGATTTTTTTTATAAATTTGTATGATCGTACAATTAAATCGTTTGAATTGTTGAATTCGTAGTACGATTGAAGTACGATCGTACGATCTTAAAAATCCTTTGACTTCGAATGTAGGTCTAGCCTATTAGATGTTCGAATTTAGAAGTTTTTTTCACTTCGAAATTTGACCCTTGATAAATCTGCCCCTTACTGTATTTTAGTATATAACAGATTTTCATTCAATGATGTATTACGTAATTGGGAGAGAATACCCAGTAATACTTTACATTTATATTATAGATCTGTTTATCTATATGAATTCTCTTAGGACCTTGGATTATTTTTTAATGTTTAGATGTATTAAGTAGCCTTAAAGAATGGTCCTTATGATATTATACCTGCTGCCCCTTAAGATAGTCAGTGCCAATCAAGTATAGGGCAACACGGTCTTTGACACCAGATTAGAAAATATATTTGACATGATCTACCTAAATTGATTAGTAGATGTGATGTTATAATTTGATTATGCTTTCTTTTCTTTCCATATTTTTGTTCAATTGTAGGCTGGCACAAACCGGACTTCACTCCAAAATATGATGCAGTCTTTTAAACAAAAAAGAACATCTCTGTACTAGCCCCAGATGTTTAATACAGAGGAGGTTGCTTCAACTACAATAATGAGCTCTGTGTAAACAAGCTGTCCTCTCTCATTTGTTGCCTATGTCTAAAGTTTACATACAAGAAGGAATTTATTCTACATGGAGTTTAACTAATAATGGTCCTATACGACTCTCATGTCCTGAAGAAGCAGAAAGTTGAAAATTAAAGTTTCATAGTTTGTCTTATTTAGTAAAGAAATAACAACCATATATATTTATGAATATAAAAAGGCATGCCTATTTTCCTCATTGCATTACCATCTTTCTTACCCACTTAACTTTAATAGGGATAATTACTAAACCTCAAATTTATCTGGTCGGGTTTTTTGGGGCAAAACTCAAGGTTTTCAGGTTTTCTCAAACTCAAATTTTTCGAGATTTATAAAAGTCTGATGCAGCAAAAAGTCTGAAAATCCGCCATCTCAGATCTGCAGAGGTTGTAAATAAGTCAATGACAGAGGTCTCTATCCTAATTGTAAGTTATTATGGCTTGTGCTGGGTTTAGACTGAAAATACAATCATTTCTGGCTTTTTGGGCAAAAATCCAAAAAAATCGTATGATTCAGGGAAAATTCCCGAAAAAATGGTATGATATGATTTTTCATATGAATGATTGGGTTTGGTTGTGTTTTTTTTATTAAAATAATGAGATAAAATTGGATTTTAGTAAATAACCTCTTAATATACCATTATGTACATTACATAAAAAGAAGAACATGGAAATTTACAATCTCAAAAATAAGATTTAAATTACCAACCTTGCAAAATATTTGGTATTTCTTCCTTTTCTTGAGTTTCATTTTCATCCATTGTACTAGGAGGTGAGTGATCTTTGGGAGCACATAATTAAATATTAAAATGTAGGATTTGCATACCAAACATATACCCAATTTGGATTGCTTTTTAATGCTGTTAATGATTAATGCAATTTCTGAGAGACCAACTTTACGGGGCACGTACTATTGGTTGAATATTGAGGGTTAATTAACCCTCGATATTCGACTATCGAATTGAAATCCTTCGACTTCGAGTATCATTTTTGTTGTGCGTCTTTCCTTTTTTTTGTGACGCACAACACCATACAAGTCTATGGGCATCATTTCCGTGTTGAAACAAGAAAAAAAAATTCACCCATCAATATCATACAATAGTCCCATTTGTAAGGATTTAATTTGGATATCTATTTTTGTCTTAAATCATTTAATATCAATATCAATAAACCCAACTACATGGTACTATTTTATTATTACAGAAATAAAGAAAACAATTTAAATTGTTTTTTAATCAATTTAGAAAAATGGAGGTTCTTTAAGATGGCTTTCCTGTAATTTTGAGCTTTCTGGATAATGATTTTTCAGATAACTGATCCTATACCTGCATACAATTATGTGTAAATACATATGCACACTAAGGGGGTTACTTATTAAAGTCCTAATGCCAAAAACTCAAAAAATTCTAGTTTTTTTAACTAGAAAATCCTAGTTTTTAGTGGAAAAAAACCTTCAAATTTTTCAGGATTTATTATCCCCCTTAGGATTTAAAAAGTTTAAATCCAAAAATCTGGCATCTCAGACCTTCCGAGGTTGAATACTGTATTAGTCAATGGAAGAACTCCCGAAGATATCCTGATTTGCACTGGGTTTCCTGCAATAATTCGAATATTTGGTGGTTTTTGGGCATAAAATCAAAAAAAATCGCACACAATCTGATATTTTCATTATTTTTTTTAGTTTTTTCCCCGCACACGTGTGGATTTGGTCGGTGTAGTTTTCACTATTTTGATAAGTAACCCCCTAACTGTAGCTTGTAAGATAACAATAGCCTTGGATATTATGTTTGCTCAATAAATCATTGAAGTCTCTCCTAAAGTTATTAATAGAAAGTTAATTTCCTTAAATCTAAACATGTTACATGATATTTATGGATCTTTTGTATTTTAAGAAAAATAACATAGGAAATGCTTAGGACTAATGCTTTAGAATATTATTATAGAATAAATCAGTTCTCTGAATTTATAATCACATTAGAATGAATGCATTCATGTGTTTGAGTAAATATAAAATCTACTGTAGGGGTTATTTACTTTCCTTGCAGTGCCAATGCTAGAGCATTAAGGGGAAAAAATTACATGTCCCTTAGTACTCATTTAACAATCACATGTGTCCCAGAGACTGCGGCACTTTGCACCTTGTGCTCGATTGAAAATTCACCGTAATTTCTCATTTGTACTTTATCTTTTTTATGACAATTTTTAATAAAATGTCATGACATGCGTAGTTTTAGAGAAAGTATGTGATAAAAATTTGCAAAAAGCCTTTTAAGTAACACTTTTATTATATTGTCCCTAAGTAGTGCTAGGGGGATGCGGTTGAGGAGGGGTGGGAGGATCGCTGTACTAGCCCCAGATGTTTAATACAGAGGAGGTTGCTTACACTACAATAATGAGCTCTGTGTAAACAAGCTGTCCTCCCTCATTTGTTGCCTATGTCTAAAGTTTACATACAAGAAGGAATTCATTCTACATGGAGTTTAACTAATAATGGTCCTATACGACTCTCGTGATTGTCCTGAAGAAGCAGAACGTTGAAAATGAAAGTTTCATAGTTTGTCTTATTTAGTCAAGAAATAACAACCATATATATTTATGAATATAAAAAGGCATGCCTATTTTCTTCATTGCATTACCATCTTTCCTACCCACTTAACTTTAAGGGGGATAGTTACTAAACCTCAAATTTATCTGGTCGGGTTTTTGGGGACAAAACTCAAGGTTTTCAGGTTTTCTTTATTTATTAAAGCCTGATGCTGCAATGAGTCTGAATCTGAAAATCCGCCATCTCAGATCTGCAGAGGTTGTAAATAAGTCAATGACAGAGCTCTTTATCCTAATTGTAAGTTATTATGGTCTGCACTGGGTTTAGCCTGCAAATACAATCATTTCTGGCTTTTTGGTCAAAAATTCAAAAAAATCATATGATTCAGGGAAAATTCCCGAAAAAATGGTATGATATGATTTTTCATATTAATGTTTGGGTTTGGTTATGTTTTTTTATTAAAATAATTAGATAAAATATACCATTATGTACATTACATAAAAAGAAGAACATGGAAATTTACAATCTCAAAAATAATATTTAAATTACCAACCTTGCAAACTATTTGGAATTTCTTCCTTTTCTTGAGTTTCATTTTCGTTCATTGTACTAGGAGGTGAGTGATCTTTGGGAGCACATAATTAAATATTAAAATGTAAGATTTGCATACCAAATATACACCCACTTTGGATGGCTTTTTAATGCTGTTAATGATGAATGCTATTTCTGAGAGACCAACTTTAGATGTCTCAGTTTTGATTCTTTGTCATTTTATATTGTTAATAATATATCCCCGGTTGTACAATATATACATACTAGAGAGGTACATTTCCTGAAGAAAATGTGAGTGGTGCTTGCCGTGGCAAAACTCAGGCCCAAATCTGATTGGCTGTTGTTGCCCCGCCCCTTTTTTTCCTAATTGTGAACCACAGTCACTCAGTGACTAACATACCAAAGTTTGGGAATGCTGTCATTTAATGTGTAAAAATGGCAGCATTTCTATTTTTTTCTATTGAAAATCAATGAATGAAATTTGATTGGTTGTTGGTGGCTCGGCCCACTTTTTCTAAACTTGAAGTGGAAACCCCCAGCGACCACATTTGTGATATTCAAGGTCCCTGACATCAATACTGAGAGAATGGCAGCCTTCTTAATTTTTCCCATTAAAACCAATCAAAGAAATCTGATTGGTTGGTTTTGGCTCCACCCACTTTTCTTAATTTTAATCCCAGTCCCCCAGTGACCAACTGTGCCAACTTTGAGGAGGCTGCCATTAACCGTCTAAGAGCGGCAGCAGTTTAAAATTTTTCTATTTAATTGAATGGCTGAAATTTGATTGGCTGTTGTAGACTCCGCCCACTTTTTGTAAATTTTGGCTGCAGTCACCCAGTGACCCACGGTGCCAAGTTTGGGAGCTCTGGCTTTATTACTGTGAGAATTACAGCTGTTTACATTTTCTCATTGAAGTCAATAGGGAAAATCTGATTGGTTGTTTGCGGCTCCGCTCACTTTTTTGGGTCCCCAAAATAGGACAGAAAAGTCACAACACCCCATTCCCGAATAAGCTGAACGGTTTGACACCTCATTCATGGGTCTGCGACAAACTAATTATTCAATAAATTCCCCATTATAAGTCAATGGGGCAAATTTGGGGACCTCTCCTGCCCCGGGGGTAAAACTTATACCCTCGTGTGGGGTATCATCTGACACAGGTCCAAACCTCTTCAAATGTGGTAAATTTAACGTTTCTACAAGATTCCCTCTCTGCGCTAGAATCCGTCAAAAGTTGGCCTCAATGTCAATCTATGGGACTTTTCGGGGTGGTTAATTGCCCCCGCAAGGGGCAATTAACCACCCACCCCTTAGAAAAGTCATACCACCCCATTCCCGATTAAGCCGGACGATTTGACACCTCATTCATGGGTCTAGGACAAACGGTGCGGGACTAGTTACGCGCCAAACTTTCATACGGAAGAAGAATAAAAATAAGTTTTCAAGATAACAGTAGTGATGCTTTGCTTCGCAAGCACCACTAATTAGAAGTTACCTTGGAGTGGCACCAGAGGCCTCATGTTTCCCCATATTTTCGGAAAGGGTGAATTACACTGAAATCTCAGTGACATCACTAAGCACTGATTATAACTGATGATTAGGGATGGGTGAATTTGACCCGTTTCGATTCGCCAAAACGCGAAAGATTTTTATCGCACGGCAAAATATTTTATTTTTGACGCACAACAGTATACAAGTCTATGGGCGTAATTTCCGTGTCGAAACAAGGCAAAAAAATTGCCCATCAATATCGTACAATAGTCCAACTTGTAAGGATTTTATTTGGATATCTATTTTTGTCTTAAATCATTTAAACATTCAATAAACCCAATAGTGATTGTTTTACCTCCAATAAGGATTAATTATACTGTAGGTGGGATCAAGTGCATGGTACTATTTTATTATTACAGAAATAAAGAAAACTATTTAAACAGTTTTTTAATTAATTTTGTAAAATTGAGTCTCTTTCCTGTAATTTTGAGCTTTATGGATAATGAGTTTCCAGATGACTGATCCTATACCTGCATAAAATTATGTGTACATAAATATGCACACTAAGGGGGTTACTTATTAAAGTCCGAATGTCAACAACTCAAAAAACTCTAGTTTTTTTTTTAACTAGAAAATCCTAGTTTTTAGTGGGAAAAAACCCTTAAATTTTTCAGGATTTATAATCCCCCTCAGGATGTAAAAAGTTTGAATCCAAAAATATGGCATCTCAGACCTGCCGAGGTTGTATATTGTATTAGACAATGGGAGAAGTCCCCAAGATATCCTGATCTGCACTGGGTTTTCTGCAATAATTCGAATATTTGGTGGTTTTTGTGTGGAAAATCAAAAAAAAATCAGATTTTTTTGGCCGGTGCAGTTTTCACTATTTTGAAAAGTTACCCCCTAACTGTAGCTTGTAAGAGAACAATAGCCTTGGATATTATGTTTGCTCAATAAATCATTGAAGCCTCTCCTAAAGTTATTAATAGAAAGTTAGTTTCCTTAAATCTAAATCTTTCCTTGCAGTGCCAATGGTAGAGCATTAAGGGGAAAAATGACATGTCCCTTAGTACTCATTTAACAATCACGTGTGTCCCAGAGACTGCGCCACTTTGCACCTTGTGCTGGATTGAAAATTCAGGGTGAGGTTTAGACCATCCTGGGGCACAGGCCAACCCTGTACTTCACAACTGCCACATGGCATGAGGTAAGGACAGGACCTTGTTGTGCCCTGCATCTCCTCTTCCACTTCCTAACGTGACTGACAAGTTAGGGTTCGGGTGGGGGAGTGGGTGTATTAAAAGAAGTTATACAGGTATGGAATTATAAATTACAGGATGCAAATATTTTGAAACATGATTCAAACCTCTTTAGAAAATGTTATATCTCACCTTTGGTAGTTTCTGTTTTTTGTTCTTTCTCATAATCCTCTTCATGCTTATTGATAGCATTATCTGAATGAAATTTAGGAAAAATAACCAAATGAAAGCATTACAATTGTATTGGCATCATACACTCTTATACAATGAGACTATCTTCATCCAAACAGACGTCAGACAACCACTTTTAGACGGTTATTTATCAAAATCTCAAAATATCTCATTATTTTCTGAGATCTACTCTGACCGAATGGGTTATTTCCCCTAATTTATCAATACATTTTCCAGAAAATGTCCTATAAAAAATTTGTGAAAAATGTGAATTGTACAAATGTTTTCAGATCTTCTGCCCAAAAACTCTTTTGCCTGAAAACCACAAAATCCTCAGATTATTTCACGAATCCCAGTGCAGATCATGATATCTTTGGGACTTTTCCCATTGACTTATATACAACCATGAATGGTCTAAGATGCCAGATTTTTGGATACAGATGTTTTCCATTCTCAGGGTATACTAAATCCAGAGTTTTTTCCCACTTAAAATATAGATTTTATAATAAAAAAAATTCAAATTTCTCAAGTTTTTAGCTTTCAGACTTTAATAAATAACACCCTTCGATTGCATTTGTTATCACGGCAATTACTGACTGGGCATTTACCAAGCACAAAGAGCTGGTGCTTTTACAAACAAGGGGGCAATGAAATCATAAATACAAATATATACAAACTATCATTGCATTATAAAACAAGTTATTATATTCTAGTAGGAGAAGAAAGCACAGTTGTAATACTGTCCTTATATTCTGATCTATAAAAACAGTAGTTCTCGGTAATGCTTTGCAGCAACACTGAGCTTTATCATCTCATTACTCTAGTCTTGTTCTCCAATGCGTAGTGCATGTAGAGAAAAGGAATTTGGATAATTATCTTTCACAATGTAAGAAACATTTCTAGCTCAGAAGAAAACACATTTATATGTCAAACCTTTAGTAATGTTTTACTGAGAGATAACTATCATTACCACATGGTAACATTTAACAAGGCTTTATAAATCAGCCCCTAAGTAACTGACCTTGTAAATTAAATGTGATTTCTTCATTTGCTTCAATTGTGCCAAAATTTGAGGGATCTATGGGAGCAAACAATTATGTAATTTAAAGAGGACCCGTTACCCCAAAAAATTATTCAAAATCCTATTTTATCACATTAGTCAAGCAAAATTCACTTTAATAACAAAATATAAATGATTTGAACCTTGTTGTGCATGTAAAAATTGTTATTCACATCAAAATTGTTGCATGTCAAAATTACTTTGATGCCCATTGGCTTCAATGCATTTTTCGAATCTTTTCGCAGTTTCGCAAATTTTTCGGCAAAGTGAAGAGACAGATTTGCCCATCACTACTTCAGTGTAAACAAGTAGTCGTGTCTCACATGAATCCTGTATGTCAAGTTTACCGTTATGATGAAGCTTATTCTATGGTGGGGTGAACTGAGAATGAAATTAGCTGTTTTATGCCACAATTGTCCAGAAGAACCAGAATTTTAGAAAATGAAAGTACTTTCGGTGTCACCGTTTGCGTAGTTTAGTGCAAGAATAACAAAACAATGTATAAACATGATGCATTCCCAGGACACTGTCTTTCCTATCCACCAAACTCATAACATTCAGCATGAAGAACACAGAGAATGCATGGGACTTAATTTATGTACAAAAATGTAATGGTGTAAGTTGATGTGTCGGTCCTACATAGAGGACCTTTATGCAGATATTATATTTAGCAATAGAACCTGGGCTTTTTTGTTTTTTTTGGGTGGTCGGTCTGCTGCCTTTCAGATGCTACATAAGATATATTTTGTTATCCATTAGGATATAACATCAGATTACTCACCTTACAAATTATTTGGTATTTCTTCCTTTTGCCAATGTTATTTTCTTCTATTGTAGTAGGGGGTGAGTAATCTATGGGGGGTACACTGATTAAGTGAACAGAACAGTGACACAGTGGGTGGGCTAGGATTTTGGGTTCAATGTTATCCAGGACACTATCTGCAAGGAGGTCACTTTGTCTCCCTATATTTGTGAAGGGTACTGTTTTGACATATCGGGGCTGATTCACTAAGCTCGAGTGAAGGATTTGAAGTAAAAATACTTCGAATTTCGAAGTATTTTTTGGGTACTTCGACCATCGAATTGGTTAAATTCGTTTGAAGTCGAACGAAATCGAACGAATCGAACGAAAAATCGTTCGACTATTCGACCATTCGATAGTCGAAGTACTTGCCCTTTAAAAAAAACTTCGACCCCCTACTTCGGCAGCTAAAAGCTACCGAAGTCAATGTTAGCCTATGGGGAAGGTCCCCATAGGCTTGCCTGTGATTTTTTGATCGAAGGATTTTCCTTCGATCGTTGGATTAAAATCCTTCGAATCGTTCGATTCGAAGGATTCAATCGTTCGATCGAACGAAAAATCCTTCGATCGATCGATCGCAGGATCAGCGCTAAATCCTTCGACTTCGATATTCGAAGTCGAAGGATTTCAATCCGAGGGTCGAATTTCGAAGTATTTTTAACTTCGAAATTCGACCCTTAGTGAATCGGCCCCATCATGTGTTATCATTAATTATAGAATAAATCACTGTTTCTTTTTTTCATAGAATTAAATTGGAATTATTGAATTCATGTTTTGATCATCCAAATATATAAGCTATTGTATATGATAATAGAAGTCATAAACTGCATTATGGGTTATAGAGAGAAGCAAACTGTTCCCTTTAGTTTGAAAAGCAATGATCTTACTATGAGTTACTAGACCTGTAGCAAACTTTGTATCTTGTATTACATTATACATATATTTTATATTTACATTTTAGTTTCAGTTTGTTTCTTTTTTCCATTAACCAAGTGATCTTTAGAAAATGATTATAAAGTAAAATATATTTAATTTCCCATATCCACTAAGGAAATGTATTTTTGTAAACTAGTTATATATTATAATAAAATGATATATTGTTTGTTATATGCATATACAGTATAATATATATATATATATAGATATATATATATATATATATATATACACACACAAACAATTACAGAATTTGAAGTTGAATCTAAATTAGGGGGCATTGTTACCTCTTTTTAACATTATAAAAAAAATAAACATTTACCTTTGGAAGGTTCTGTGTTTTCTTCTTTCCTTTCGGCTTTATCTACCATTTCTATGAAAAAAGATTGCAAAATAAAGTATTTACATACTGAATTTAAAAACCCTATTTATATGGACTTCAATTTCTTTCCTAGAAGTCCTTGCACAATATCTAGATGCACATTTTTATGTTGGTGATACTGATTTAAACATTTACTTTTGGAAGGTTCTGTATTTTCTTCTTTCCTTCCAGCTCCTTTCTCATTCATTGCAACATCATCTACTGTTTCTATGAAAAAATAAATGGAAAAATAAAGCACTTACATATTGAATTCATAAACCGTATTTATATGGCCTACAATGCCTTTCCTATAAGTCCATGCACGATATTTCCATGCACATTTCTCATTATGGTAATACTGAATTAAACTGTAAACATTTACCTTTGGAAACTTCTGTGTTTTCTTCTTTCCATTCAGCTCCATTCTCATTTATTGCAACATCATCTACTGTTACTATGAAAAAATGCAAAAAAAAAAGCACTTACATATTTAATTCATAAACCCTATTAAATGGCCCTCAATTTCTTTCTTAGAAGTTCATGCACAATTTCTACATGCGCATTTCTCAATTTGGTGATACTGAATGAAACATTTATCTTTGGAAGGTTCTGGTTTTCTTCTTTCCTTTCAGCTACTTCATTCAAAATTAAGTAGTTAGAGGTGCACATCATAATACAGTAATAATTATTTGGTGCTCAGGAGTCCCCTGTGAGATCCCTTAATAATGCACTAAACATTAAGAAAAGCAGTGCACCCAAATTGTAAGGTCTAGCTACATGCACATTTATCATTGTGGCAATACTGAATTAAACATTTGTTTTCTTCTTTCCTTTTAGCTACATTCTCATTTAAGGCAACATCATATACCATTTCTATGAAAAAAATAGCAAATGAAGCATTTACATATTGAAATTATGAATCCTCTATGTGACCTACACCTTCTTTTCTAGAAGTCCATGCACAATATCTACATGAGCATTTTTTGCCAGTCCCTGGTCTTTTCTCTTGTTTGTTATAGTTTATACAGGAGCAGTGGCCAGCTAGCTCCCACCCTTTCCAGCTATAGGCAGGTGAATGAAGTGGCGGCCAACAAAAGGGCAACCAAGTTTGGGAGTTTTAACAGCAGCAAGTATGTTGCAGGTAAAACTTGGTCCCAGTGTAAAATGCATAATGATGGAGTACAATTCTTAATGAATCAGTGAAAGTTGAGCATAGGACTGGCCAGATATGGGATTACTTTGACATAGTTGACCAGCTTAAATATATTACAATATATGAACAAACAATCCCTGTTTTGTTTAAAGGGTAAGGTATTTTTTAGCAGCTTAAGGCATAAAAATGTCTCAATGTCCTTAATATATTTATAATAGTTGAGTGCAGAGGATCTCTTGTATTTGTCTATATGAATGTTGTGGTCACAGTCTCATTGCACCCCATTTAATGGATTAAATTAGTGGTGAGCACAACTTCCCTTGTTTTATGTGTGTGTGTGTGTGTGTAGATAAGTCTGTCTATACATGTATAATATATGGAATTTATTTAGAAAGGTAGAACTTGATGGATCATTGTTCTTTTTCCACCTAACTACCATTTGTAAGTATGTGTGTAATTGCATACTAATATATTCGAATTAAGAATTCACCTTCTAAAGTTTCTGTGTGTTCTTCTTTTCCATCATCTTTTTCACTCATTGTCATTGTATTATTTTCTGAATGATCTGAGAGAAATATGAATAATATAAAAATACTTGTGTCCTCTCCAAGCTACATATAAGATAAGCTGTATAGTATACTTTTTGAAATAGCAGTTTCTGTCAAGTTCAATTGGGAAAAAGTGAAAAAAATACATGTTTTCATGGAGTTAATTATCTGAACAATAATCTGTAGAATAAACCCTTAAAAAATATTACCTTAGTAACTTTATTATTCAAAATTTAATTCATATGCCCTATGCCAATAAAGTTTAAAGTTTATATGTTTTTTCTTTTCCATTTACTTGGGGGCACATTTACTAACGCTCGAAGTGAATTCAAAGTGAATTTTTGAATTCAAAAACTTTGAATTTCGAAGTAATTTTTGGGTACTTCAACCATCGAATAGGCCAAATTCGATTTCGACTTTGATTCGAAGTGAAAATGCTGTGACTATTCGACCATTCAATAATCAAAGTACTGTCTCTTTAGAAAAATGTAGACTTTGACACTTCGCCACCTTAAACCTGCCAATTGCTATGTTAGCCTATGGGGACCTCCTAGAACTTTAGCCAGTATTTGGCTAAGTTTTGAGACGTCAAAGGATTTTTTATAAAATCGTATGATCGTACGATTAAATCCTTTGAATTGAAGTACGATCGAAGCACGATCGTACGATCTTAAAAATCCTTCGATTGTCAAGCCTATTCAATGGTCAAATTTTGATGTTTTTTTCACTTCGAAATTCGACCCTTGATAAATCTGCCCCGTACTGTATTTTAGTATATAACAGATTTTCATTCAATCATGTATTACGTAATTGGGAGAGAATACCCAGTAATACTTTAAATTTATATTATAGATCTGTTTATCTATATTAATCCTCCTAGGACCTAAGATTATTTTTTAATGTTTAAGATTTATTTAAGTAGCCTTAAAGAATGGTCCTTATGATATTATACATGCTGCCCCTTAAGATAGTCAGTGCCAATCAAGTGTAGGGCAACATGGTCTTTGACACCAGATTTGAAAATATATTTTACATGATCTACCTAAATTGATTAGTAGATGTGATGTTATAATTTGATTATGCTTTCCTTTCTTTCCATATTTTTGTTCAATTGTAGGCTGGCACAAACTGGACTTCACTCCAAAATATGATGCAGTCTTTTAAACAAAAAAGAACATCTCAAAAAGTAGCCTTACGCATTTTGTGCTTGTGGGCACTTAATCATAGGCTAAGGATATTCTGCACAGAGAGTGGTTTATAAATGGAAACAAACCAATCAGAAAAGTGCTTTGAACAGCCAATCAGAAAGGTTATTATATATATATATATATATATATATATATATATATATATATAATTGGGTTGTCCAGGAATATAAGGGTATACATTGAGTACAAACGTTAAAAGCTTAAAATACACATTTCTACAAAATAGAGAAATTCTTATAGTTAAATGATTGTATAAAAGAATTATTACAGTTAAGGTGACAGTTTTAGTATTTTCAGAGTTATTCAAGGTTTAAAATATTAGAAATATTTTTAGACAAATTCTCAATTTTTTTTAGACAAAACAGGATCCATTGTATTCTAAGTTCATTCCTGAGGGTTGTCTAGTTTCTAGAAAGAAAATCTATTTAGCTTCTTGTTTAAGAAGTCTATCCAATGTGTTTCCACCTTTAATGTGTGACAAAACCTTTTCTATGCCATATCTAGTATAAGTTAATCTAAAACAACTAGACTTGCTGAGTAATCATTGAAGAAGTTTCACTACTCATCCGAGCAGCTTCTTCAGTTCAACTGGGAAATTCTCACCATATAAACTCTTCCACTAATCCAATCACAATGGCACATTGCAACTCTCCAGTTGACAGCAATAAACTTATGACCAGCTTATACTGAAAACCTATGGATACTAATGGGTTCATTCTAAAAAAAAGTTGTCACCATAAAAAATGGTTAAATAACATCCCTCTAATCCAGTTTAACAGAGCAAAAAGAAACTGCAGTAGAAAAGTAGACTACGAGAAAGAATGTCAAATCCTACAGAAACAATTTAGAGAAAAGGGATATAGCGAAGAAATAGTTGAAGAAGCAAAGACTAAGTGTGACCAGAAAGACCGTAATGAAATGCTAAAAAACATCAAGAAACATAAGCATAACACAGAAGACTCCATTCCTTTCATTACAACCTACAATCGTTCCAAAAATAAGTTTGAAAGGATTTTACAAAAACACTGGTACATTTTAAAAAAAGATAAAGATTTATCTAAGAAAATCCAAGTATATTATACAAAAAGCCGCAAACTTTGAAACAAATTCTAGTACCCAGTTGCATACGAGTTGAAAATAAAACTATTAAAACATTCCTCACACATGACAATAAAGGATTTTATCCCTGCAAAAAATGCAAAGCCTGCAAAACTTGCAAAAACAACGAGCAAAAATGTTTCCAATTTAGATCACATGTAACCAATGAAACTTTTGATATTAAAAGTCTAATAAGTCTAATAACTTGCAACAGTACTAAGGTTATATATTTGTTACAGTGTCCATGTAAGTTACAATATATAGGAAGGAGAGGTAGATGCCTCACGACAAGGATAAGAGAACACATTAACAATATCAAAAAAGTTGTAACAACACAGTGTGTCAGCTCACTTCAAAAGCCACCACAATTTCTGATCCATCTCTATTAACTTTTGCAGGAATAATTCACAAAAAAGCGAAAAAGGAAGTGATATAATTAAAGTAATTCCCCAGGAAGAAACAGTCTGGATTCACAAATTAAAGACACTTGCACTCAGAGTCTTAAATATTGATATTGATCTAAAATGTTTTTAACTGATTAATTGGTTTTTCTATTGTAAACCCTTTCATGACTATGCATGATTTTTTATATAATTTGAAATATTTTAGATTTGCAACTCATGTTCGTTAAATACAACTGTTTTCTATTAATTAAGCAAATTGAGAGAACTACCCACTAATCAAATAAAAAAGCCACGAAAAGGAATGTGGGAATTATCCTTTGCCCCTGAGGAAGTATTATCTAATACAAAACGCGTTGGGCTGTATTAAATTTGTCTTAAATAAAGCCATTAATTAAAAACACCAGAATACTGTCACAGTGTGAACTTCTCCCATATCGTTAAAAGAAAATTAGTGTGAGTTCTATTTGAAAACTATTGGCGTTCTACACGAGGAAACCACCTCACCAGCTGGAAGCACCTTCCAACAGAGACGCAAAGCAGCAAAAAACCGGCATCTGCCATCTCCAACCAAAAGAGCCGATCGGAAGCCCAGCGTGTCCGAACAAACACAACGCTGAGAATGACATCTTGAGGATCGGACCGAACAATATTTACAGGCGCATCCACCGAACCACTGAGGGGTAAGCGTGGACGGTAATCTACCGTCTATAAATTAGACCGACTATACTGCACTATTGCTGCTTTTTTCCTATAGGTACGACCATACAAGACGCTAGTCCGGTTAAATTCCAAAACACACAGGCACGTTAACTACAAGGTGTTTGTGAGTAGTTCTGCATACTAAAACATTAAGTCCATGTTATAGGTTTTCTGCACTATTGGGATTGCTTTTTCTTTTCAGATTTTGAGATCGTAACACTGCTGTCTAGTGCACCTACTCCCTTTTGACTTTTTTAATTTACACGTGGACCCACATTTTACAGGTGCTGCTCGAATACTTTTTGGGATAAAAAGCGCAGAACACTCTAAAAATACCTGTTTAATAATATAAAACAATAATAATAATAATATTAATAATAACAGCTTGGCAGAGTAAAGTGTGCTTTTTTTACATAATGTACTTAAGCAAGTATTTAATTTCATACCAAAGGCAGTGTTGAGGCATTTTTCTGCCTGTGCTTTAGTTATTGTATTCCATTCCTTAGGATATTCAGCAGGACTGGCCTCATATTCTTCTGCAAAGTGTTCATTAAATTCTTTAAGAACATATTTCCAATAATCAGAGGACTCCATACTTGGGTCAGGGAGAATATCCCAATCTGGGTAAACTGTCCTGTATTCTTTATAGAGATGAGAAGAGCCACTTCCATGTATAAATGATTTATTTCCAGATATATTAGTGGTGCAGATATCATAACAAAGAGCCTGAGTGAAAACAATTCTGTATTTTCCCAGTCCTGAAGGTCGGTGAATAGATGCAAAGTGACTTTTATGTTCAGTTCCACCAGCCTCACAAGGTGCTTTGCAGAATGGACACTGCTTCCCACATCCAAAAACTTTCTTAAACAATTCATCAACTGGTTTTACCACAACATTTGAAAGAATCGTTTCCTTGTCCACTGCTTTCATCTCAGATATGATTTCTGCTTCAGTGTCACTAAGAGATTTCTCAAGATTTTCAACAAATTCTTTTATATTTGCCTCATCTTTCAGGCAAAACAGATCCATATCATCTGATAACACTAGATCAGTCCTCAGTCCTTTTTTAAGGTGCTCAAGGAAATCAGAGACTTTCTGAAACTGAAAGGTCCTTGGCTCATTTAGGAATATTTTTACCTTCTTTGTGATATTAGAAAGAATAATCGACTGCAGATGGTGGAAGTCACATTTTTCTAAAATACAGTTATTTATCCATTTTTTGACAAATGTTTCATAATCACTTATGTATTCTAAGTAGTCAGAAAAATTACTTTTTTCTAAAAGAGTTTTCATCACAGTGAATTGGAAGTACATTCTTGTGCTGAATTGATTGGATTGGCAGTCTTTAAGAATGTGATCTACTATTTCATATCCAAGTTTTCTGTTTACCTGTTTAATCAGAGCTGGTTTTAACCACAACTCACAGAAATGTTTTGCTCGTTCCCAGCTTTCATTTTTTTCTTGAAATAGATACTGGAAACTTTTCCAATATTTAGGCTTCATTTCTCCAAGACAAATCAGAGGATCATTCTTCTTGACAAATTCCTTATGCATGTGTTGGAAAGCACCAAGGGCATTACCCAAAATAAAGAGTTTCAGCTCCAGCTCTATATCTGCTGAGATCTGAAGGAATTTGTTTTCATCACACACTGAATGAATTATATATAGTAGTTCCAATCCATATGTTTCATCATAGTCAGACTCTGAACTTAGCTTATTTTTTATATACTCAGAACATTTCTCTGAAAGAGACTTTAAAAATTCTTCTAATTTATCACCTGCAGCACTATCTAAAATATGCAATCTCTTTACATGATTTAACAAACATAATGCTTGACTTTCATGTAGATGTAGCTTTTCCTGCTGTAGGAGTTGGCTTATGTTATTTAATCTTTGATTGACAGAGGAACCCTTTGCTGCCATTTCTTTCTTTAATTGTGCAAGTAAATTAAGTTCAATGTTAAGTTCTGGAAGGGCAGTAACATTTAACTCTGATATAGTGTCTGCCCACATTAACTCAAATTCTTCTTCAAGTGTTTTTTCATTAGGTTTACATTTCTCCTCCCTGAACTTCATCACAAGACTGGTGACCTTTTTATCAATAACTTGTTTGTATGCACTGATAACATTTCTAACCTTAAAGTTCTCCTTTTTAATGCGAATAATCTCAGCACATTTGTTAAGAGATGATGATTCCAACTTCTTCCTAAGGCAACTCACACTAGTTAAAAATTCTTCTTTGAACCTCTCTATTAGACTTGCATCTTTGTTTTCATTTGAAAAATATTTTTCTAATTCCTCCTGCATGTTCTTTTCCTCGTCACTGAGTATAGAATACACTGCAGTTGTACATTTTGTTCCTTCACTATCCGCCATTTGCGCATTTTGATTCTTGATCACTGTTTCAGTCTCTGCTAGCCAATTAAGGATTGTCTTAGTGAACTTCCACTCTAGTTCTGAGTATTTCTTAGACAGTTTGTAGTATGCAATGGCTACCAGGCTGTTTTTAAAGCTGAAAATGAAGTTCTCATGTTTCACAGCATTCCACAGACTTTTTATCCATTCTATAAAGTCATCAATTCTGTGCCCCTTGTTCTTCATACATTCTATTAAATATGTTTTAAGCTCAAAGATGGCCTCGCTATATGCAGTGCTTATAGAAGCCATTGGTGGGACTCCATTCCAGAGACCAGGAATATAACAACTGTCCTTATCTGGATCATATTTCATGATATCAGAAAATGCTGTAAATTTAATTTTCTTTTCCATATTTGCAGCAATTTTGGTTATTTCATTTAGATGCTCCAGAAGTTTTATCCTGTCCCGTGAGTTATTTTCATGAGCAGAAATATCACTCACATTCTGATGTACAAAATGGCAGTTGGGTTTCCTTCCAATCTCTTTCATCCTAAGGAATGCATGGACCACTATCTGCAAAATATCCTTCATCTCAGATGTATTTTCCATAGACATGTTTACAATTGTGATGTCACTCAACCCAATGACCAGTGTTGCCAGTTCATTATCATGTTCATAGCTGTTTTCCAGAGAAGTCAATTCTGGAGCTCTCAATCCTTCAGTATCAATCACCAGAATAAACTCACAGCCCAGCTCCGCCTGGAAATTTTCTCTCACTTTCATTAGTGTCATAAAAGCTCCTCGTGTGCATCGTCCACTAGAGACTGGAAACTGCAGCCCAAACATTGTGTTTAGAAGGGTGGATTTTCCTGTGCTCTGAACCCCTAATACAGTGATTACCCCCATTCTGCAGCATTTCCCTGTTTTATTGTCCAGCTCATGTAGTACATCCTGTAGCCACTGCAGTGGGATATTAGAAGCATCTCCATCTATCAGCTCCAATGGGAATCCACCCAGTAAGAGATCAGCAGCAAATGCCGGTAGTTGCATGAATTGTCTTTTATTTGCAATTCGATGCTTGAGCATAAAATCTTCTGCCTCATAAAACTGGCTTAACTCTCTTATGAAATGTTCAATCCCCAGAGAACTGGCTAATATTTTATGATCAAGGCCAGACAACTCAGATTTCTCTTTATACTCAGCTTGTAAAACAGAGCGGTTCTTCCTGGCAGTTGAATCAAGATAAAATCTGAGCCATTTAAAAAAATACAATTTTTCAATGTGATTCTTTTTCAAGACTGAATTGATAAATGAACTAATGCCTTTTGGAATTTTGCAATTATACTGTTGCTCACGTATTTCCACACATTGCTTTTGTATTTCCAATTTGTAACTCTCTCCATGTTCATCACCTTGTTGTTTCATTTGACACATTTCTTTTTCCAGCTCAGAAAGCTTTTCCCACAAATTTCCCTGTAGTTTCATTGTTTTCTTCTTGTACTCAGCAACATCCTTTATCTCATCTGTAATTGCTTTGGCATCTGCCTTTGCATTCTGACATTCTGTCTCATTCTCATCGATAGAGATTCCCAGTTTGGAAGCAATTTCTGACATATCTTCCAGACTCAGGACACGGCATCTTTTCTTAATAAAATCTACAGCAGCTTTTCGAAGTCTCTCTGCTATTTTCACTACATTATCTTTACTCCTGAATACAATTACAGTGGTATTTGCGAGATTTGTGTTTTTGTCAATTTTAACATTTGTCTTGATAATAATAACAAAGTTTGTCTGAGAGTTTTCATACTGGGATAAAAAGTCATACAGATTCTGATCAATATTCTTAACAAAAATAAACACAGCAGATGAGATCTGAGTTAGAAATGCAAACTGTGTCAAGTTGTCTTCCAGATTTCCACAAAGGTTTGCAAATGAAACTGGCTCTGAGAAAATATCTGAATTACTTTTACCAGCTGGAAAATACCAGGATATTTCTACCAGCCCCTCAGATATCTCTCTTGTGACATTACCCCCTTCCATTTCACCATGAACAAAGATGTGCTGTGTTGAGCTGAGAACTTGATTCAGGATATAAGATATAGATAATGTACTTTCACCCAATCTAACAAAACTGAAGGTCGGCATAGATATCTGAACAAGATTATCTTCCATATATTCGTTTTTTTCTGTTAGTGACTGAGGCCTCCATCTTTTTACAATATCTCTCATTCCCCAAAGCATGAAGGTACAGCCTGGGCCATCAACATCAGGGAGCAGCAAAGGGACAGCAAATTGACACATAGACATTCTCAGTATAATCTCCTGCTGCAAAAAATGGTCACAGCAATGCAGGACAAGACACTGGACATCTAGGGGGTGAACAGAATTAGATGAGTCACAAGTTTCATCAACTGAATCATCCAGAAGATCTTCACTGCCATCTTCACTTTTTCTTGCAGTTTCATTTAAAGCAATTATTTTACGTATAAAATTCCAGGCTGCAGACTTTCTCTGCCCATCACCAATGTTCTGTAAACATTCTCGTTCAATCTGAAGAAAGTCTTGTAATGTTAGATCTTTGTTTTCATATGGTTCCATATTCATTTTCCTCAATAAGGCTCTATACATGGTTTCTTTGTCTGCAGAAAGAAATACAGTATGTGTTTATATAAATAAAATGAGATGCTTAGATAGAACAGGTGACCAGGAACCCACATGTCTTCATAATCTCCCAGTGTTACATTATAAATGGTAGGATGAGTTGTGATTGGAGAATCCCCCTGAGCTCAGCTGAGCAACACTAAACTAGATAGAAAATATCATGCTATAGTAGGGTAAAATTGTTAATTGTTTAAGTACAAATGTGTAATAAATAGTTAATACAGGTTTTCCTAGGTTAACCACAAGGGGGAGTTGGAGGGTAGCTGTTGCTAAGGAAAGTCCCCGGTGGGTGGAGGAAAGAAAGTGATAAAAGGGATGGTTACAGGCAGAAATATAGAGATGCGTGGGAAAGAAAGTGAGCAGCAGGCTCTCTGTTAGTTGAGTCATTCCTGGAAGACATAATGAATGAGGTAGTGAGCAATCTTCTGTAACTAGTACGCTCTAGAGTGCATAAGTTAGCCAGGGACTAGCATGGGCATCTGTGGGCCCTACAAGGAGTGAGTGGGCACAGTGTGTGCAGCTGGATACCTGCCAGTCAGGGCCTAAGGGGCTAGGTTTGGCTGATAGTACCGGTCAGAACCCAAGGAGGGGTGCCTGAGAGAGTGGGCCCCCCTGACAGTGTGCAGTCCAGTGAATTGTAAAGCTGATGGACCAGGAATAGAGCCATATTGGTGAACTGCTGTACTGATGCATGCCGTAATGAATAAAAAAATAACTGTTTGACTGCACATCCCTGCCTGCCGTGTCTCCTTCCAGGTGTTCCCTCACCATCGTCCGATTTGTTTCAGAGTTTTCTTTTTAATCACTTGATTTTTTGGGGCTTTTTATGAAAAGCCCGAATTTTTCAGATTTTTGCCCAAAAAGAACGAAAAGGTCAGATTTTGGAGCTAATTCCAGCACAGACCACAAACATGTCAAAATAGGATAGGGACCTTTGCATTGACTTATACACAACCTTAGCAGGTCTGAGATGGCGTATTCGGGCCTTTTGCTGTATCGGGATTTAATACCATTTTTAAAAAATTCCATTTTTTAAAAAACTGAAAATTTAGAGTTCTACCCCAAAAAAGTTGACACGAGTTTAGTAAATAACCCCCATAGACATTAGGCATAAGCAAACTTTTTTGCCTTGTATAGTTTCTTGGCAAAGTTCACATTTTCACCAGATGTGAAGATCTTTGCAAATTCACAATACAATTTTGCCATGGTTTGATGGGAAAAATGCAAGATTTTGTGACATCATTCTGTGCCCCTTGCCTTCCACATCAACCAATCAGTTTTGAGTCCACCCACTGTTTATCTAAAAAGTTATCTGGGTGCCATGTTTTTAAGAAATTGGCAACATGGAAGCCATTTTTCTATGAAGAACAGTTGTAACATAGTTGAAAGGAGCTTCTCTCACAAGATAGGGCAATGTATATGTGATTATAGAGCTAAGAATACCTTAAATGCAATGTAATTTTGCCTTCTCATTGACTCCACTGCCAATTTCACTAATTTCACACTGAAGGGAAATGGACCAGTTCTGCTCATCAATAATTGACATGAATGACATATACACAAGTGCAGTCTGCATATGATGAGTACAGTTGACTGTTACATACCTCTGGAGGTTCCAGCATTTCCTTTTGTGTTTTTATCTTCACTATCCTTCATTGTATCATTGTCTGAATAATCTGCAGTAGAACAGAGGGTGAATAATTTAACCTGATTAGTAATCATTCAGCAGTAACTAAGTGTTTATCTGTTGACCAATAGGGATGTCGCGGACTGTTCGCCCGTGAACTAGTTCGTGCGAACATCGGGTGTTCGCGTCCGCCGAATGTTTGCGAACGTCGCGCGACGTTCGCCAATTTGGGTTCGCCTTAGCTGGCGCTTATTTTTGCCCTCTCACCCCAGACCAGCAGATACATGGCAGCCAATAAGGAAGCTCTCCATCCTGGACCACCCCCACACCCCCTGGACCACTCCCCTTCCATATATAAACTGAAGCCCTGCAGCGTTTTTTCATTCTGCCTGTGTGTGCTTGGAAGAGCTAGTGTAGGGAGAGAGCTGCTAGTGATTTGAGGGACAGTTGATAGTAACTTTGCTGGCTAGTAATCTACTTGATACTGCTCTGTATTGTAGGGACAGAACTCTGCAGGGATTTGAGGGACATTTTAGGGTAGGTAGCTTTGCTGGCTAGTAATCTACCTTCTACTGCAGTGCTCTATATGTAGTTGCTGTGGGCACTGCTGCTGATCTCTCATCTGCTGACTGCTGCCTGTAACCCAATAGTCCTTGTAAGGACTGCTTTTATTTTCTTTTTTGTTTTTTTACTTTGCTACTATAAGAGCCCAGTGCTATTAGTCTAGCTGTGTTGGGGAGTGGGACTGGTGTGCTGCTCCTAGTAGTTCAGCACCAACCAGAGTAATTTTTTTTTTTAATATATATATATATTTTTTTATTTTACTTATCTCACTGTTCTTTAACGTGTCCAGTGCTGTTTGCTGTTCTTCATAGTAGTGCACCAATAGTAGTGCACTTGCAGGCATTATTTGCCCAGTTTGTTCTTCAAACAACTGCCAGCTAGCTGTGTGAGCTTGTTCACATTCTGTCTAAATATCAATAATAATACCGTCTCCAGAAACACCACCTGAGTGACGTTTTTCAAGCAGCAATAATATATTCCATATCCACTGCTGTAGTGTATACGTTGACCTTGCAGGCATTGTTTCAATTTGTTTGCCCAGTGTGTTCTTCATTTTCAAACAACTGCCACCTAGCTGTGTGAGCTTGTTCACATTCTGTCTAAATATCAATAATAATACCGTCTCCAGAAACACCACCTGAGTTGTTGTTGTTTTTTTAAAAAAAATGCCAGGCAAAGGCAGGCCGCCACGCAGAGGCACTAGGGGCCGTGCTGCTATGCTATCCTGTGGCCCTAGGAAATTGCCCAGTTTTACAAAGGCAATTACCCTTAACTCCCAAAATGCTGAAGAGGTAGTTGACTGGCTTACACAGCACACCCCATCCTCTACCGTTTCTAACTTTGCCACAACATCCTCATCCTCCTCTGCTATGGGCACCCCACGTAACACTTCCTCCACCACCGGCGCCCCCTCTTCACTGGAGTCAGAGGAGTTATTTACACATGAGTTTTTTGAACTGAGTGATGCGCAACCATTATTGGCAGAAGAAGATGAAGGAGATGAGGACGTTACACTAGATATAATTCTGGCAGACAACACAACAGAGATGGACATAATGAGTGATGAGGAGGTCCCCGCTGCTGCTTCCTTCTGTGAGCTGTTAGAAGAAATTGATGCATCTGAGGAGAATGATGATGAGGAGATTGATGTTTTGTGGGTGCCCAGTAGAAGAGAGCAAGAGGAGGATAGTTCAGATGGAGAGACGGAGAGTCAGAGAGGCAGGAGGAGAATAAGACTTAGAAGAAGGAGGGAGGACAGCTCGCAGGGAACAGTAGGGCAACAACATGTATCGCCACCTGTGGTCAGCCGGCCAACGCACCCGCCATTGCTGCCAACTTCTACTGTTACCGCCAGATTGCCAGCTTCAAATAGGTCAGCAGTGTGGGATTTTTTAATGTGTGTGCCTCTGACAAAAGCGTTGTAATTTGCAATGAGTGCAGTCAGAAACTGAGTCTTGGGAAGCCCAACACCCACATAGGTACAACTTCTATGCGAAGGCACATGAACGGCAAGCACAAAGCACTATGGGAGCAACACCTCAAAGGCAGCAGACAAACTAAAAGCCACCCTCCTTCTGGTCCAGCATCTTACTGCTCTACCTCTGCTGTCCTTGACCCGTCTGAACCACCCTCCACTCCGCCTTCCACCTTGACCACCAGTTCCCAGTCATCTGCCCCCAGCCAAGTTTCTGTGAGGGCCATGTTTGAGCGTAAGAAGCTAATGTCTGCGAGTCACCCCCTTGCCCGGCGTCTGACAGCTGGCTTGTCTGCACTCTTAGCCCGCCAGCTTTTACCATACCAGCTGGTGGACTCTGAGGCCTTCCGCAAATTTGTAGCAATTGGGACACCGCAGTGGAAGGTACCCAGCCGCAATTTTTTTTCAAAGAAGGGAATACCACACCTGTACCACCATGTGCAGAGCCAAGTCACCGCATCTCTGTCACTTAGTGTTGGGGCAAAGGTCCATATGACTACTGACGCATGGTCCTCCAAGCATGGTCAGGGCAGGTATGTCACCTACACTGCCCACTGGGTGAATTTGGTTATGGCTGGGAAGCAGGGAATGCGTGGCTCAACAACAACAGTGGAGTTGGTGTCACCGCCACGGATTGCACGCGGTTCTGCCACCACCTCTACTCCTCCTTCGCTCTCTACCTCGTCTTCTTCCTCTGCTTCCTCCTCCTCTGCTGCTGGGTCCTCCTCCTCCACACCTGTGCACCCCCAGCTCCCCCTAGGCTATTCGACGTGCCAGGTACGCCGTTGTCATGCTGTCTTGGGGATGACGTGCCTGGAAAGCAGAAACCATACCGGATCTGTACTCCTGTCATCTCTGCAGTCACAGGCCGATCGGTGGCTGACCCCACACCAACTGAAGATCGGAAAAGTGGTGTGTGACAACGGAAGCAATCTGTTGGCAGCACTGAGACTGGGCAATTTAACACATGTGCCCTGCATGGCACATGTTCTGAATTTAATAGTCCAACGTTTTATCTCGAAGTACCCAGGATTCCAGGACATTCTCAGGCAGTCCAGGAAGGCGTCGGCCCATTTCAGACGTTCCTACACAGCCATGGCATGCCTTGCTGACATTCAGCAGCAGTACAACATGCCAGTCAGGCGTTTAATTTGCGACAGCCAGACTCGCTGGAATTCAACGCTCCTCATGTTTGAACGTCTGCTGCAACAACAAAGAGCCGTCAATGAATACCTGTTTGAACTGGGTGGTAGGACTGGATCTGCAGAGCTGGGGATTTTTTTCCCCCATTACTGGGTGCTTATGCGCGATGCCTGCAGGCTCATGCAACCTAATACCCTTTGCTTTCTTCCTGGAGCGTGCCGTGCGACGAGTGACAGAAGAGGCTGTAGACCAGCGTGACGAGGAGCAGGAAGCGCACGATTTCTGGTCGGAATCACCAGAACCAGCCCAGGCACCTGCTGCAATGCAGGGAGAGGTGTCAGAAGTGGAGTCAGAGGAGGAAGGTGGCTTTGTGGAGGAGGAGGACCAACAGGAGCAGGCTTCCCAGGGGGCTGGTGGTGACCGTTTGGGGACCCCTGGTCTTGTACGTGGCTGGGGGGAGGAGACCGTGGATGATGCAGTCCTTGATAATGAGGAAGCGGAGATGGATACCTCTGCATCCAACCTTGTGAGAATGGGGTCTTTCATGCTGTCATGCCTGTTGAAGGACCCCCGTATCAAGAGGCTTAAGGAGAAGGACCTGTACTGGGTCGCAACGCTACTAGACCCTCGGTACAAGCATAAAGTGGCAGAAATGTTACCAACGTACCACAAGTCCGAAAGGATGCTGCATTTACAAACCAGCCTGCAAAACATGTTGTACAATGCTTTTAAGGGTCATGTCACTTCAGGAACTCATCAACATTCCAGGGGCAGAGGTGCCAGTAATCCTGCCACGAGCGCACCTGCAAGGACAATGCACTTTGGCCACTCTGTAACGTCAGACATGCAAATGTTTTTCAGTCCAAGGCAGCGCCAGAACCCTTCGGGATCCACCCTCAAAGAACGCTGCGGACTACCTGGCATTAACTGCAGATATCGACCCTCTGAGGAGCGATGAACCCCTGGACTACTGGGTGCACAGGCTTGATCTGTGGCCAGAGCTGTCACAATTTGCCATGAACCTCTTGTCTTGCCCCGCCTCAAGTGTCCTCTCAGAAAGGACCTTCAGTGCAGCAGGAGGGATTGTAACTGACAAGAGAACTCGCCTAGGTCACAAAAGTGTGGATTACCTGACCTTTATTAAAATGAACGAGGCATGGATCTCGGAGGGTTACTGCACACCGGAAGACTTGTTCTGACTCCCCATGCAGCTGTCCTTCTCTGCACGCCGCATGACTCCACACACAGCTGTCCTTTAGCGTCCTCCTCCCTCCGCCACCGTTACAAACTAGGGTGCAAACCCTACTGGTTTGGTTTCATTTGAATCAAAACTTTTTGGACAGGTAAATCCTGAGTTTTTCTGGCCTCTGTGCTTCAGTGGCTGCAACCAAAAAAATGACTATTTTTAGCATTTATATGGCATATTTTTTCTGGCCTCTGTGCTTCAGTGGCTGCGACAAAAAAAATGACTTTTTTTAGCATTTATATGGCATATTTTTTCTGGCCTCTGTGCTTCAGTGGCTGCGACAAAAAAAATGACTATTTTTAGCATTTATATGGCATATTTTTTCTGGCCTCTGTGCTTCAGTGGCTGCGACAAAAAAAAAATGACTATTTTCAGCTTTTATATGGCATATTTTTTCTGGCCTCTGTGCTTCAGTGGCTGCGACAAAAAAAAAATTAATATTTTCAGCATTTATATGGCATATTTTTTCTGGCCTCTGTGCTTCAGTGGCTGCGACAAAAAAAACATAATTTTTCAGGAAAGTACACATGCCTAATTTTTCAGGGTTCTGCAACAGTGGCAAAATCGCATCTTTTATGGTCACTGCAGGTGATCAATAAAGTAGACCAAAACTGGGCCCACACTGCAGAATCAGTGTTTTTTGGTTCACTTCACTGTACATTGAATTACCTCTGCCTGACCGTGCATGTGCGCACAAGCACGGTGACTGCTAAACACACCACTACAGAAATATTGCCACCAACAGGACGAACATCCTGGAGGTGACAAGCAACTAGTAATTAAAAACTATTATTTGCTCACTTGACGGTATCATTCATAAAAATTGTTACAAAGTATCTTATTTGCACCTGTTAGCTGTTCTGAGCTCTCTGCCAAAAGCTAATTAAGTTAGAAACTGTTTTTTTTCTGGCTGTTCAGTGCAGAGAAAAGAGGGACTTTCCAGTACAAAAGAGGGACAGGGGGTTGAGTGGTCAAAAGAGGGACAGTTGGGAGGTATGCAAGTGCCACCTAGCTGTGTGAGCTTTTTCACATTCTGTCTAAATAATAACAATAATAATTCCGTGTCCGTAAACATCACCTGAGTGATGTTTTTACAGCAGCAATAATATATTCCGTATCCACTACTGTATACGTTGCCCTTGCAGGCATTGTTTGCCCAGTCTTTAACCAAGTGCCACCTAGCTGTGTGAGCTTTTTCACATTCCGTGTCCAGAAACATCACCTGAGTGACGTAGTGTGATTTCTGCCCTTTACAGCACAAAACGCAGCGCTGTGTCAACAATGTTTTTTTCAGATACATTTTTGCCCTTGATCCCCCTCTGGCATGCCACTGTCCAGGTCGTTGCACCCTTTAAACAACTTTAAAATCATTTTTCTGGCCAGAAATGTCTTTTCTAGCTTTTAAAATTCGCCTTCCCATTGAAGTCTATGGGGTTCACGACGTTCGCGAACCGTTCGCATTTTTGTCCGGAAGTTCGCGAAAATGTTCGCGAACATTTTTTCCGACGTTCGCTACATCCCTATTGACCAAACTGTTACAAATACTTAGCACAAAATACATGAAGAAGGATTATAACTGATTGCACGTATACACATAAACATATGTGTAAAGCATATAAATCAATGGAAATGCAAGGTAATTTTACCTTCACATTGACTGTTTTGGAGTCAATGTGGGATTTGGAGAAACGGATTTGGAGACATTTCTGGTGATTTGTGACTTTTCTGCCAATTTCACAAATTTTTCACTGAATATCCATAGACAAAAATAGCAGCACACTGTTAAGTTGCAAAAGTGCTCAAGTGCATAATTTATTTAGCCCACAGCATACAAAGGCAACGTTTCGAGCCAACCAGGCCCTTAATCAATTTCACAAATTTTTCACTGAAGGGAAATGGACTGGTTTTGCTCATTGTTAAATTACACAAATGGCATATACACAAGTGCAGTCTGCATATTCTGAGTTCAGTTGACTGTTACATCCCTCTGGAGGTTCCTGTATTTTCTTTTGTGTATTTATCTTCACTATTATTCATTGTATCATTGTCTGTTTGTTCTTCAGGGCAAATAATTAAACTGATTAGCCAGAGCCGGGCCAACCCGGCCAGGTGCCCTATCAACCTGGCAGGCACGGCGCCGGCTCAGTGTGCATGCGCGGAATGGTGTTCGCACATGCGCAAAATCGTGTTCGTGCATGCGCAAAAGGGTGTTTGCGTATGCGCATCGGCGCATTTTCGTTAAAGTTACACTAGGCAGTCTGGGAGAGATGGGACCGGACACGAGGTAGGCGACAGAGCAGTTACTTGCCTGGCGCCCCCCCGGCTTTTCGCCCTAGGCACGTGCATACTCTGCCTACCCCTAGTTCCGGCCCTGTGATTAGTAATCATTCAGCAGTAAACAGATGGTTATCTGTTGACTGAAGTTTTACAAATACTTAGCACAAAATACATGAAGAAGGGTTATAACTGATTGCACATAAAGCTACATATAGACTTTAATCACACACATACACATAAAGCTTATAAATCAATTACAGCAAAACCCCCCATTTTAAGTGGGAACAGAAAAAAATGGTGTAAAATCCAGGAAAATGTAAAATCAGGGACAACTTGCATACAATGTAATATTATCACAATCTTGTGAGCTTAGTCAAGTAACTTCCTGACCTTCTACAAACAGAAACAGAAGGCACAAGACACATTTGCTTTCCATAATCAGTAGAAGGCATCAAACCTTGGGTAATGGGGCTGCTCGTTCATTTTGTCAGTGGTGACCAAGATGGCTCATGCTTGATAGCCCTAACAAATTGAGGTGATTGAAGAGATCACATTGTCATAAAATGTTATTTCCATCTGTACACTAATTTAAGGAAAAGGATAGATTTTTTCAAGTGAATAAGATTGCTTAACTTCTTGTAAAGGTAACTCTAAAGCAACTCCAACCTTACTCATGAGCCACATTCAAATGTGAAAAGATTTGAGAATTAACACAAGCAACATCACCCATATGTGAACTTGCAGCCTATAGGAGGCTCTGTTTGGCAGTACATCTGGTTTTTATGCAACTAAAACTTGCGTTCAATCCTGGAATTGGAAAATAAGCCCCTGCTTTGTGGCAACTGGTAGCAACATTCAATGTTAATCATGAGCCACTGATTGGGGATCACCACTCTAAACCATTCATCTCTTGTAAAGGGAATGCTTTAACTCAACTGTTGTCAACCAGATCTTTGCGTTCATTTTTTAAATTGTAGTAGACTGATCAAACTAATTGTTAAACTGCAGCTGAACTGGTGTACTTTAATATGTTAGTAAATCATCACCAATATCTCTTCCATTTTGTTCTTAGATTTATTCACAGTGAATACAAGAAAATGTAGATTTAATGTAGTGTGGTATAAAGGGGAAAGTATATGTCAACACTAGGGATGTAGCGAACGTCGGAAAAAAAGTTCGCGAACATATTCGCGAACTTGCGCAAAAATGCGAGCGGTTCGCGAACGGTTCGCGAACCCCATAGACTTCAATGGGAAGGCGAACTTTAACATCTAGAAAAGACATTTCTGGCCAGAAAAATGATTTTAAAGTTGTTTAAAGGGTGCAACGACCTGGACAGTGGCATGCCAGAGGGGGATCAAGGGCAAAAATGTATCTGAAAAATCTGCCTGTGTGTGCTTGGAAGAGATAGTGTAGGGGGAGAGCTGTTAGTGATTTCAGGGACAGATGATAGTAAGCTTGCTGGCTAGTAATCTGCTTGATACTGCTCTGTATTGGAGGGACAGAAGTCTGCAGGGATTTGAGGGACATTTTAGCTTAGGTAGCTTTGCTGGCTAGTAATCTACTGTTCTCTTTAAACAACTGCCATACGTTGACCTTGTAGGCATTGTTTGCCCAGTTTTTTTGGACGCAGCCACTGAAGCACAGTTGCCAGAAAAAATATGCCATATAAATGCTGAAAATAGTAATTTTTCGCCATACGTTGACCTTGTAGACATTGTTTGCCCAGTTTTTTTGGACGCAGCCACTGAAGCACAGTTGCCAGAAAAATTATGCCATATAAATGCTGAAAATATAAATTTTTTTGGTTGCAGCCACTGAAGCACAGAGGCCAGAAAAATTATGCCATATAAATGCAGAAAATATGCATTTTTTTGGTCGCAGCCACTGAAGCACAGTTGACAGAAAAATTATGCCATATAAATGCTGAAAATATAAAATTTTTTTGGTTGCAGCCACTGAAGCACAGAGGCCAGAAAAATTATGCCATATAAATGCAGAAAATATGCATTTTTTTGGTCGCAGCCACTGAAGCACAGTTGACAGAAAAATTATGCCATATAAATGCTGAAAATATAAATTTTTTTGGTTGCAGCCACTGAAGCACAGAGGCCAGAAAAATTATGTCATATAAATGCAGAAAATAGGCATTTTTTTGGTCGCAGCCACTGAAGCACAGTTGCCAGAAAAATTATGCCATATAAATGCTGAAAATATAAATTTTTTTGGTTGCAGCCACTGAAGCACAGAGGCCAGAAAAATTATGCCATATAAATGCAGAAAATATGCATTTTTTTGGTCGCAGCCACTGAAGCACAGTTGCCAGAAAAATTATGCCATATAAATGCTGAAAATAGTAATTTTTTTGGTTGCAGCCACTGAAGCACAGAGGCCAGAAAAATTATGCCATATAAATGCAGAAAATATGCATTTTTTTGGTCGCAGCCACCGAAGCACAGTTGACAGAAAAATTATGCCATATAAATGCTGAAAATATAAATTTTTTTGGTTGCAGCCACTGAAGCACAGAGGCCAGAAAAATTATGCCATATAAATGCAGAAAATATGCATTTTTTTGGTCGCAGCCACTGAAGCACAGTTGACAGAAAAATTATGCCATATAAATGCTGAAAATATAAATTTTTTTGGTTGCAGCCACTGAAGCACAGAGGCCAGAAAAATTATGTCATATAAATGCAGAAAATAGGCATTTTTTTGGTCGCAGCCACTGAAGCACAGTTGCCAGAAAAATTATGCCATATAAATGCTGAAAATATGCATTTTTTTGGTTGCAGCCACTGAAGCACAGAGGCCAGAAAAATTATGCCATATAAATGCAGAAAATATGCATTTTTTTGGATGCAGCCACTGAAGCACAGTTGCCAGAAAAAATATGCCATATAAATGCTGAAAATAGTCATTTTTTGCCATACGTTGACCTTGTAGACATTGTTTGCCCAGTTTTTTTGGTTGCAGCCACTGAAGCACAGAGGCCAGAAAAAATTAAACCAGTAGGGTTTGCACCCTAGTTTGTAACGGTGGCGGAGGGAGGAGGAGGACGCTAAAGGACAGCTGTGTGTGGAGTCATGAGGCTTGAAGAGAAGGACAGCTGCATAGAAGTCAGAACAAGTCTTCCGGCGTGCAGTAACCCTCCGAGATCCACCCCTCATTCATTTTAATAAAGGTCAGGTAATCGACACTTTTGTGACCTAGGCGAGTTCTCTTCTCAGTTACAATCCCTCCTGCTGCACTGAAGGTCCTTTCTGAGAGCACACTTGAGGCTGGGCAAGACAAGAGGTTCATGGCAAATTGTGACAGCTCTGGCCACAGATCAAGCCTGCGCACCCAGTAGTCCAGGGGTTCATCGCTCCTCAGAGTGTCGATATCTGCAGTTAATGCCAGGCAGTCCGCTACCTGCCGGTCGAGGCGTTCTTTGAGGGTGGATCCAGAAGGGTTGTGGCGCTGCCTTGGACAGAAAAACATTTGCATGTCTGACGTTACAGACTGGCCAAAGGGCTTTGTCCTTGCAGGTGTGCTCGTGGCAGGATTACTGGCACCTCTGCCCCTGGAATGTTGATGAGTTCCTGAAGTGACATCACCCTTAAAAGCATTGTACAACATGTTTTGCAGGCTGGTTTGTAAATGCCGCATCTTTTCGGACTTGTGGTATGTTGGTAACATTTCTGACACTTTATGCTTGTACCGAGGGTCTAGTAGCGTTGCGACCCAGTACAGGTCCTTCTCCTTAAGCCTCTTGATACGGGGGTCCTTCAACAGGCATGACAGCATGAAAGACCCCATTCTCACAAGGTTGGATGCAGAGCTATCCATCTCCGCTTCCTCATTATCAAGGACTGCATCATCCACGGTCTCCTCCCCCCAGCCACGTACAAGACCAGGGGTCCCCAAAAGGTCACCACTAGCCCCCTGGGAAGCCTGCTCCTGTTGGTCCTCCTCCTCCTCCTCCACAAAGCCACCTTCCTCCTCTGGCTCCACTTCTGGCACCTCTCCCTGCGTTGCAGCAGGTGCCTGGGTTCGTTCTGGTGATTCCGACCAGAAATCGTGCGCTTCCAGCTCCTCGTCACGCTGGTCTACAGCCTCATCTGTCACTCGTCGCACGGCGCGCTCCAGGAATAAAGCGAAGGGTATTAGGTCGCTGATGGTGCCTTCGGTGCGACTGACCATATTTGTCACCTCTTCAAAAGGTCGCATGAGCCTGCAGGCATCGCGCATAAGCACCCAGTAACGGGGGAAAAAAATCCCCAGCTGTGCAGATCCAGTCCTACCACCCAGTTCAAAAAGGTACTCGTTGACGGCCCTTTGTTGTTGCAGCAGACGTTCCAACATAAGGAGCGTTGAATTCCAGCGAGTCTGGCTGTCAGAAATCAAACGCCTGACTGGCATGTTGTAGCGCTGCTGAATGTCAGCAAGGCGTGCCATGGCTGTGTAGGAACGTCTGAAATGGGCCGACACCTTTCTGGACTGGGTGAGAACGTCCTGGAATCCTGGGTACTTGGAGACAAAACGTTGGACTATTAAATTTAACACATGTGCCATGCAGGGCACATGTGTTAAATTGCCTAGTCTCAACGCTGCCAACAGATTGCTTCCATTGTCACACACCACTTTTCCGATCTGCAGTTGGTGTGGGGTCAGCCACCGATCGGCCTGTGACTGCAGAGATGACAGGAGTACAGTTCCGGTATGGTTTTTGCTTTCCAGGCACGTCATCCCCAAGACAGCGTGACAACGGCGTACCTGGCACGTCGAATAGCCTAGGGGGAGCTGGGGGTGCACAGGTGTGGAGGAGGAGAAGGAGGACCCAGCAGCAGAGTAAGAAGAAGAAGAAGACGAGGTAGAGAGCGATGGAGGAGTAGAGGTGGTGGCAGAACCGCGTGCAATCCGTGGCGGTGACACCAACTCCACTGTTGTTGTTGAGCTACCCATTCCCTGCTTCCCAGCCATTACCAAGTTCACCCAGTGGGCAGTGTAGGTGACATACCTGCCCTGACCATGCTTGGAGGACCATGCGTCAGTAGTCATATGGACCTTTGGCCCAACACTAAGTGACAGAGATGCGGTAACTTGGCTCTGCACATGTTGGTACAGGTGTGGTATTCCCTTTTTAGAAAAAAAATTGCGGCTGGGTACCTTCCACTGCGGTGTCCCAATTGCTACAAATTTGCGGAAGGCCTCAGAGTCCACCAGCTGGTATGGTAAAAGCTGGCGGGCTAAGAGTGCAGACAAGCCAGCTGTCAGACGCCGGGCAAGGGGGTGACAGTCAGACATTGGCTTCTTACGCTCAAACATGGCCTTCACAGAAACTTGGCTGGTGGCAGATGACTGGGAATGGGAACAGGTGGTCAAGGTGGAAGGCGGAGTGGAGGGTGGTTCAGACGGGTCAAGGAGAGCAGAGGTAGAGCAGTAAGATGCTGGACCAGAAGGAGTGTGGCTTTTAGTTTGCCTGTTGCCTTTGAGGTGTTGCTCCCAAAGTGCTTTGTGCTTGCCGCTCATGTGCCTTCGCATAGAAGTTGTACCTATGTGGCTGTTGGGCTTACCAAGGCTCAGTTTCTGACTGCACTCATTGCAAATTACAATGCTTTTGTCAGAGGCACACACATTAAAAAAATCCCACACTGCTGACTTTTTGGAAGTGTGCGATCTGGTGGTAACGGTAGAAGTTGGCGGAGTTGGCGGTATTGGCGGCAATGGCGGGTGCGTTGGCCGGCTGAACACAGGTGCCGATACATGTTGTTGCCCTACTGATCCCTGCGGGCTGTCCTCCCTGCTTCTTCTAAGTCTTATTCTCCTACTGCCTCTCTGACTCTCCGTCTCTCCATCTGAACTACCCTCCTCTTGCTCTCTTCTACTAGGCACCCACAAAACATCAATCTCCTCATCATCATTCTCCTCAGATGCATCAATTTCTTCTGACACATCACAGAAGGAAGCAGCAGCGGGGACCTCCTCCTCATCACTCATTATGTCCATCTCTATCGTGTTCTCTGCCAGAATTAAATCTGGTGTAAGGTCCTCATCTCCTTCATCTTCTTCTGGCAATAATGGTTGCGCATTACTCAGTTCAAGAAACTCATTGGAAAATAACTCCTCTGACCCCAGTGAAGAAGGGGCACCGGTGGTGGAGGAAGTGTTACGTGGGGTGGCCATAGCAGTGGAGGATGAGGAGGATGTTGTGGTAAAGTTAGAAACGGTAGAGGATGGTGTGTGCTGTGTAAGCCAGTCAACTACCTCTTCAGCATTTTGGGAGTTCAGGGTCATTGGCTTTTTAAAACTGGGCAATTTGCTAGGGCCACAGGATTGCATAGCAGCACGGCCCCTAGCACGGCCTCTGCGTGGCGGCCTGCCTTTGCCTGGCATTATTTTTAAAAAAACAACAACAACAACAAAAACTCAGTTGGTTTTTCTGGAAACGATAATACACACAGCTAGATGGCGGGTTGAAGAAAACACTGTGCAAATAATGCCTACAAGGTCAACGTATACACTACTACAGCGGTGGATACGGATTACGTAAAATATATGAATGCTGCTTGAAAAAAAGTAACTCAAGTGGTTTTTCTAGAGACGATAATATTATCAATATTTAGACAAAATGTGAACAAGCTCACACAGCTAGATGGCGGGTTGAAGAAAACACTGTGCAAATAATGCCTACAAGGTCAACGTATACACTACTACAGCGGTGGATACGGATTACGTAAAATATATGAATGCTGCTTGAAAAAAAGTAACTCAAGTGGTTTTTCTAGAGACGATAATATTATCAATATTTAGACAAAATGTGAACAAGCTCACACAGCTAGATGGCGGGTTGAAGAAAACACTGTGCAAATAATGCCTACAAGGTCAACGTATACACTACTACAGCGGTGGATACGGATTACGTAAAATATATGAATGCTGCTTGAAAAAAAGTAACTCAAGTGGTTTTTCTAGAGACGATAATATTATCAATATTTAGACAAAATGTGAACAAGCTCACACAGCTAGATGGCGGGTTGAAGAAAACACTGTGCAAATAATGCCTACAAGGTCAACGTATACACTACTACAGCGGTGGATACGGATTACGTAAAATATATGAATGCTACTTGAAAAAAAGTAACTCAAGTGGTTTTTCTAGAGACGATAATATTATCAATATTTAGACAAAATGTGAACAAGCTCACACAGCTAGATGGCGGGTTGAAGAAAACAGTGTGCAAATAATGCCTACAAGGTCAACGTATACACTACTACAGCGGTGGATACGGATTACGTAAAATATATTATGGCTGCTTGAAAAAAGTCACTCCGGTGTTTTTTCTGGAGACGGTAATATTATGGATATTTAGACAGAATGTGAACAAGGTCACACAGCTCGATGGCGGGTTGAAGAAAACAGTGTGCAAATAATGCCTACAAGGTCAACGTATACACTACTACAGCGGTGGATACGGATTACGTAAAATATATTATGGCTGCTTGAAAAAAGTCACTCCGGTGTTTTTTCTGGAGACGGTAATATTATGGATATTTAGACAGAATGTGAACAAGGTCACACAGCTCGATGGCGGGTTGAAGAAAACAGTGTGCAAATAATGCCTACAAGGTCAACGTATACACTACTACAGCGGTGGATACGGATTACGTAAAATATATTATGGCTGCTTGAAAAAAGTCACTCCGGTGTTTTTTCTGGAGACGGTAATATTATGGATATTTAGACAGAATGTGAACAAGGTCACACAGCTCGATGGCGGGTTGAAGAAAACAGTGTGCAAATAATGCCTACAAGGTCAACGTATACACTACTACAGCGGTGGATACGGATTACGTAAAATATATTATGGCTGCTTGAAAAAAGTCACTCCGGTGTTTTTTCTGGAGACGGTAATATTATGGATATTTAGACAGAATGTGAACAAGGTCACACAGCTCGATGGCGGGTTGAAGAAAACAGTGTGCAAATAATGCCTACAAGGTCAACGTATACACTACTACAGCGGTGGATACGGATTACGTAAAATATATTATGGCTGCTTGAAAAAAGTCACTCCGGTGTTTTTTCTGGAGACGGTAATATTATGGATATTTAGACAGAATGTGAACAAGGTCACACAGCTCGATGGCGGGTTGAAGAAAACAGTGTGCAAATAATGCCTACAAGGTCAACGTATACACTACTACAGCGGTGGATACGGATTACGTAAAATATATTATGGCTGCTTGAAAAAAGTCACTCCGGTGTTTTTTCTGGAGACGGTAATATTATGGATATTTAGACAGAATGTGAACAAGGTCACACAGCTAGATGGCGGGTTGAAGAAAACAGTGTGCAAATAATGCCTACAGGGCAAATAATGCCTAAAAGGTCAACTTATACACTACTACAGCGGTAGTAAAATAAAAAAAAGTAAAATAAAAAAAAAAATGAATATTAAAAAAGAAAAAATTAAAGTTGGTGCTGCTGAACTACTAGGAGCAGCAGATTAGCACACCAGTCCCACTCCCCAACACTGCTAGACTAATAGCACTGGGCTCTTATAGTAGTAGTAGTAGTAGTAGTAGTAAAACAACAAAAAAATAAATAAAAGCAGTCCTTACAAGGACTACTGTTATTGCAGCAGTCAGCAGATGAGATCAGAAGCAGGACAGCTGCCCACTGCAGCTACATACAGAGCACTGCAGTAGAAGGTAGATTACTAGCCAGCAAAGCTACCTAAGCTTAAATGTCCCTCAAACCCCTGCAGACTTCTGTCCCTCCAATAACAGAGCAGTATCAAAACGATTACTAGCCAGCAAACTTTCAACTGTCCCTGAAATCACTAACAGGCAGCAGCTCTCTCCCTACACTATCTCTTCAGCACACACAGGCAGAGTGAAAAAACGCTGCAGGGCTTCGGTTTTTATAGGGAAGGGGAGTGGTCCAGGGGAGAGCTTCCTGATTGGCTGCCATGTACCTGCTGGTCTGGGGTGAGAGGGCAAAAAAAAGCGCCAACAATGGCGAACCCAAAATGGCGAACGTCGCGCGACGTTCGCGAACTTCCGGCGAGCGCGAACACCCGATGTTCGCGCGAACAAGTTCGCCGGCGAACAGTTCGCGACATCTCTAGTCAACACAGTCTTTAAAACACCTTTAATCCCCAAGGTCCTATTGGGAATACCAATAAATATAATAAATACTTTAAAAGGTTTAACAAAACCAGTTGTTGCACAAATGTAGAGAATTTATTAACTATTAAAAATTCAGAATCAATTTTTGTAAAAACTGGCCAGCCAGAGCTCGGAATTAGTTTAATACAAATTCATAAATAATTTCAAATTCAATAATTTTACAATTCCAAAGTACTGAAATTCATTCCCTTATAAATTTTCCATTAAAAATTCCTGCTTGGTCATCCCCTGATCTCCAAACCACCATGAAAGTCTTTGTGTGAGAGTGGTAGTATCCACAAACAATTAGATTGAATAATGTATTTATAATTACAACATAATTGTTACAATTACAACATTATTCAATTCAATTGTTTGTGGATACGGACTTCTGTCCTGGTGTCTTTCATGGTGTTTTGGAGATCAGGGGGATGACCAGGCAGAAATTCTTAATGGAAATAAGGGAATGAATTGAATTACCATGAATTGTAAATTATTGATTTTTTAATTATTTATAAATTTATATTGAATTAATTCTGAGCTCTGGACGGCCAGTTTTTATTTGATTAACAATCAATTCAGAATTTTTAATAGTTAATAAATTCTCTACATTTGTGCAACAACCGTTTTCATTACACCTTTTTAATTATTTATAATGTTTTAAGGTTGCTTTTGATATGCTTTTATTCAACCAGGTCTGTTGTACTCGTTCTTGTTTCATGATGTGCCTAATGCCAAAGTGTAAGCTTACCCTTTGGTTGTTTTTCTGATTTGGCTTGATACTTTTTTAGAAACTATTTTACTATTACTAATAGATAATAATTTGGAAGTTAATTGTTGTATATCTCTAAACCTTTGGGAGTGGGAGTACCCTAGAAGGGGGCACTGTGGAAAGTGTAGCCTAGGGGCCTCACATGTCATGTCAGAAATTTGTCAATTTCTGCAAATAAAATGAGATAAAGGCTTTGCCAGAAAATTTGGTGTGCTTCCCTAAACAGTCTGGATAACATAATTGGCTTGAAAAAGGCTTGGGATACAAATGCACCCTGCAGTGATAAGTAAATGGTGTTACTTTAATGTGGTCCCTGACCTCCTCCATTGGTCCTGATTGGTGGCTGAGGTGGGTGTAGGGGTCCCTAATCCAGCAACCCCAGTATGCCCCAGTTGTGCTTGAAAGTCAACAAACTGTATCCAACCAACCTCTCTGACCACTGACACAGACCACGGGGCCTTGTATTCTGGAGGGTGGGGGAAGGGTGGCCTCTTGAAAAAAATTAGCCATAACTTTTCTAACTTAATTAAGTGCATTAATTCTTTGTTTAGACCTAACTTTTTCTAAATGTTTTTCATAATAGTCCCTTGAATAAATGCGTGATTGAAATAGAAATAGAAAAATGGTGGCTTTCCAATTTGTAAGGAAAATTAATGATTCACAGAGCATTGGATAGAGAGAATAGAGCAACACCTTAAAGATGGTGTTTAGAGCTTTTAGCAATTCAAGGAATGTGACACTGTTTAATGCTTGATTTTCACCATATATAGTATGCTAAGTGTAGTTTAGCCAATCTCAATACAGATGCTTATTCTGTTAATGCCTTTAAGAGGGGTTTGGCTCATTTCTTGGACAAGCATAATATCCTTGGCTATAGTGATATTACAATCTACAATATATATAGATATTGGTATATATAGTTTATGCGAGGGGTCAGTGTGAGTGTAGGTATTTATGGATGCTGGGTTTCATTTGGAGGGGTTGAACTTGATCTATTTTCAACACAACTTAACTATGTAACTATGTAACACATAGTTGTCTTTTGCTATTATTATTTTTAAATGTTAGCTTGTGAATATGCAAATAGTGACTCACAGTGGACAAGAATCTTATATCCCTGGAGGACTTTAGGGGAAGAGATACAACAGAATAAGAATGTAACAAAAAAGCCCTGGGGAACCCCCATCTGACACAGAGCATTGGCTATAAAGTAAATGTGGATTTGTTTCAAATTTAAATAGTTTTTCAGTGAAGTAATTTGAAAACATGAATTGTTAAATTTATATTTAACAATTAACTTCTGTTCTGTTTTTTTCCCCATAAACCAGTTCATTTCATTGTATCATTATATGAGTAATTTGTAGGAATATATTTTAAAATAATAAAGTTTTATTTCCATCCCATTCTTGAGTGATACTTGTGCTTTTTGAGGGTAAAGAAGAGGAATAAGGAAGACCTTAGAAAATAAAATCTCATTATTGCAAGGGAAAAATGACTGAGGATTAATAAAATAGCCCCCGAGTAACTGACCTGGCAAAATATCTGTTATTTCTTCCTTTTCTTCAACTCCATTGTCTTCCATTGTTCTAGGATGCAAGGACTCTGTTGGAGAACACAAAATAATTCAAGAACAGGTTTTACCAACCGTAATACAAATGTAACAGTTACCCAGTAAAGTTTTCTGTGTTTTCTTTTCCATAAATGTTGAGTTTTAATTGTAATTTAATCTATTATCCAGAATGCTTGGGACCTGGGGTTTTCTGGATAAAATATATTTATATGGTTTGGATGATTATACCTAAGGCTGCTAAAAATAATATTTAAACATTAAATAAACTCAATAGGATTGTTTTGACACTTATATGGATTCATGCAGCTTAGTTTCTGGATAAGGGGTCCTATATCTGCATTTAGAAAAATAATAAAAATATTTATATCCCTTAAAGGGATCCTGTCATGGGAAAAAAAAAAGATTTCCAAAATGAATCAGTTAATAGTGCTGATCCAGCAGAATTCTGTACTGAAATACATTTCTCAAAAGAGCAAACAGATTTTTTATATTCTATTTTGAAATCTGACATGGGGCTAGACATATTGTCAATTTCCCAGCTGCCCCAAGTCATGTGACTTGTGCGCTGATAAACTTCAATCACTCTTTACTGCTGTACTGCAAGTTGGAGTGATATCATCTCCCCTCCCCCCCCCAGCAGCCAAACAAAAGAACAATGGGAAGGTAACCAGATAGCAGCTCCCTAACACAAGATAACAGCTGCCTGGTAGATCTAAGAACAACACTCAATAGTAAAATCCGGGTCCCACTGAGACACATTCAGTTACATTGAGAAGGAAAAACAGCAGCCTGCGTTAGGCGCTTCGTGAATTTGCCCCCTAAAGTGCAGGCACAAGTCACATGACTTGGGGCAGCTGGGAAACTGACAAAATGTCTAGCCCCATGTCAGATTTTGAAATTGAATATAAATAAATCTGTTTGCTCTTTTGAAAAATGGATTTCAGTGCAGAATTTTGCTGGAGTAGCACTATTAACTGATGTGTTTTGAAAAAAACAAGTTTTCCCATGAAAGGATCCCTTTAAATTTGCAGAAATTTTATTGATATGAATGAATCTGAATTTTCTTAACCTTAATACCTGTATGAAGTCTAAAAACTCTATACAAATTTTATATATATATATATATATATATATATATATATATATATATATATATATATATATATATATATATATATATATATATATATATATATATATATATATATATATGAAATGTACCTTCCATCTTCAGCTTGTTTTAAAGATCATATATGCCTCAGTACTGAGGGTATTATAACAAGTAAGATCACTAAGCAGATACACTGTGATTATAAGTGATTACACCACTCAGCACTATTTTTAAAGATTTATGTTACAGAGTTGTTTTATGAGAACAATAACATAGGAAATGCTTAGGACTATTGTTTCAGCATATTGTTATCATTAATTTTAAAGTAAGCATTTCAATTATCATATGATCACATTAGAATTAACACATTCACATTTTTTAGCAATTAAATATGAAGTATACTGTTTGTGTTAATAAAACAAAATCTTACATTTAGGGGCAGATGTAAGAAGGGTCGAATATTGAGGGTTAATTAACCCTCGATATTCGACTAGGAACTAAAATAGTTCGACTTCGAATATCGAAGTCGAACGATTTAGCGCAAATCCTGCGATCGAACGATCGAAGGATTATTCGTTCGATCGAACGATTAAATCCTTCGAATCGAACGATTCGAAGGATTTTAATACAACAATCGAAGGAATATCCTTCGATCAAAAAATCACAGGCAAGCCTATGGGGACCTTCCCCATAGGCTAACATTGACTTCGGTAGCTTTTAGCTGCCGAAATAGGGGGTCGAAGTTTTTCTTAAAGAGACAGTACTTCGACTATCGAATGGTCGAATAGTCGAACGATTTTTAGTTCGAATAGTTCGATTCAAAGTCAAAGTAGTAGTCGAAGGTCGAAGTAGCCCATTCGATGGTCGAAGTAGCCCAAAAAACACTTCGAAATTCGAAGTTTTTTTAATTCGAATCCTTCACTCGAGCTTTGTAAATCTGCCCCTAAATCTTAATTATAGCATTGCCCTTAGGGAGGTGCAATACAGAAAGCGAATTATAAATTGTTAGATACAGATATGTTGGCTTTAGTTGGAAGAAAAAAATTCATATATTACCTTGTTACCCTCAGTAAAGTACTGTACCCAATATTCTGCTTCTGAATGTAAGGGCCCGAAGGTCCAACACAGTTCAAGGTATCCAAAGGGTTGAAGAAGCAGAATAGTCAAGTCTAGGCAAAAGGTCAATACAGGCAGCAAGAGTTCAGAGTCGATATAACAGGCCGAGGTCAAACACAGGAATCAATAACAATCATAGAATAACACCCAGGAACACAAGAAGTAGAACCTATCATTGGGCAAGGTCTGCAGTGTTCTGGTGTCTTAAATATGCCCATTTTCTCGCCAAAGGAGCGTGATGACGTCATGCGTCACATGCTGACGTTGGATGCTGACGTTGCATGTTTTGACGCGCTGGCGTCATGACGTTGCCCACATTTCGACGCACTGTATCCAACTTCAATGCGCTGTGCTCATTTTGACGCATTGACACCAGAACGAGCTGCTTGGAAGACCAGGGCGCCACCATCTTGTCTATGGCACTGGAGAATGCCTGAACGCAGGTAAGCAGTCCTTACACTGAAGCAGCGATTGGCAATGTGGACTTAAGCCCAAAGTTTGGTGCAGGGCCCCTTCTTTATCTTCCTATCTTGTAACTAATAATAACCTATACAATAATTGTTTTCAAAAGGCTGACCAGTAAAATCTACCTACTGGTTGGTTCCTCTGCTATGGGTTACTAGACCTGTAGCACCTTTTATTACATTACATCCTGTATCTCTAATGATCACTATTTTCTTTCACCAAGCTATTCTGTTCCCTACATTTGTAGTTGTAAATTGGCCCTTTTATCATACAGTTTTTTTTCTCCAATTTTCTAGAAAGCCTAATAATGGGTCTGACACCTTTAAAAAATTATACATCTCGCTTTGACAATTTCTGTATTTTGTTCTGTGCCATCATCATCATCATATTCACATTATCTTAATGAAATTGAGAAATTACACTTTTGTTAGCACAATTCTCTCTTTAAATGAATAATTTCTGATTGCTCATCAGAGCCAGGGCAAGAGTACCTGCAGTGCTTGAATTGGGGCGGGATGCGGCGGGATGGCATCCCGTTACTTTTTTAAAATGGCTGATCTCCATCCCGTCAGGCGGGATAGAATGAATCGGAGCTATGTGGGGACCGTGTTTTTTTAAAACTTCCCTTTGTTTTTGTGCTGATTGACAGATATTCTGTCCATTCCGTGAAAGCGCCAAATAAGACGGTATAGTTTTGCCTGGGCTGGCCCTAGAAATTAAAAAATCGGCTGGCTGTGCACTGCAGGACGCACCAGACAGTCAGCGTGAGGATGGAAAGTGTTGCCGGGGGAGCGTGTGCCGTGTGGGCGGAGTTAGAAGAGAGCGCGCCCAGTGGGGAAGTGGGTGGGCGCGTGCATTGATTTACCACTCCGGTATATGCAGCTACCGGTGAGTATTGTGTTCCAACTTCCTATTGACAAACGGCAACTGAATGTTTGTGTGGGGAACGAGGCACTTGAGTTTTTCTCCTGTGTGTGCCGTGATGTTGCTGGAGCTCAGCTGGGATGGGCGCGATTGGTGTGAGCATGTGTACAACATCCTGCCAATGTGACATGCTTGCTGCGTGTGTATAATGTCTATATGTGTATATAGTGTGTGTATAGTGTGTGTGTTTGTTTGTTTGTATGTATGTGTGTATAGTGTGTGTGTGTATAGTGTGTGTGTGTTTGTATGTTTGTGTGTGTGTATGTGTTTGTGTATAGTGTGTGTGTATAATGTGTGAGTATAGTGTGTGTGTATAGTGTGTGTGTGTGTGTATGTATGTGTGTATGTATAGTGTGTGTATAGTGTATGTGTGTTTGTAAGTATGTGTGTGTATAGTGTGTATAATGTGTGTGTATAGTGGGTGTATGTGTGTGTGTGTATAGTGTGTGTGTATAGTGTGTGTGTCTGTGTACGTATGTGTGTGTGTATAGTGTGTGTATAGTGTATGTGTGTTTGTAAGTATGTGTGTGTATAGTGTGTATAATGTGTGTGTATAGTCTGTGTATGTATGTATGTGTGTGTATGTATGTGTGTGTGTATCGTGTGTATAATGTGTGTATAGTGTGTGTGTGTGTGTGTGTGTGTGTGTGTGTGTGTAGTGTGTGTATGTATGTATGTGTGTGTATGTATGTGTGTGTGTATAGTGTGTATGTATGTGTGCGTATAATGTGTGTGTATAGTGTGTGTGTGTGTGTGTGTATGTATGTGTGTGTATAGTGTGTATGTATGGGTGTGTGTGTATAGTGTGTTTGTATGTGTGTGTATAATGTGTGTGTATAGTGTGTATGTATGTGTGTGTATAATGTGTGTGTATAGTGTGTATGTATGTGTGTGTGTATGGCCACCAGCCTGCCGGGTCTCCACATTGGCAAGTTTGTCTGTGTGTCCAGGGTTCCAGTCTCTTCCTACTGCAATCGCCTGTACAAGTATGTTGGCTAATAAATTGTTTTGAAGAAAACAGGAAACTGCCAGGCAAAACAGGCTCCGTGACCTGGTATCCGTGTATGTGCCTGATAAGTAGCTTTATGTGGGATTGAGCAGGAGAGACTGACCCACTGGCCCCTGTATGGTTGGTCCTCGTAGAGCATCAGTCATGAGTGGGAACCAATATTCTGGAGTCAGTATTCTGTAGAGAATGTGCAACATTTTCACATGTTTAAATAACTGGATCTCCTGTTGCTGGCTCAGTTGTGCATTTTTTGTATAATGGCAATGCTTGAGACACTTAAGGGGCAAAACAATTTTTTTCAGGACAACCAAGGCTTTCATAAACTGCTGATATATTTTGTGGGATTACACTTTACAAGCTTCTAAATGCATATACTGTATATACATTTCATTTGAAGCAACAAAGGGGGTTCATCACAGTGAGGTTGTGGAATGCACTGCTGGCTGATTCAGCTGATTAATGACTATAAGACTGGCTTGGATGATTTTTTCGACAGACATAATATCAAAGGCTATTGTGATACTAAGCTCTATAGTTAGTATAGGTATGGGTACATAGAATTTAATTAAAAGTAGGGAGGGGTGTATGTATGGATGCTGGGTTTTCATTTGGAAGGGTTGAACTTGATGGACTTTGTCTTTTTTCAACCCGATTTAACTATGTAACTATTTAATTGTAAACAATTAGGGTCATTCAATTTCTTGCAATATCATAAAAAATATTTTTCACAAACATGGAAATAGCAAAATAACTGGTGGCCAAGACTTATTTAAAAGTGGGTGTGGCCTACAAGTGTGGGCAGGGCCTACACTTGTGGGCGTGGTCTAATTATTGTTGTCGCCGCGCATAGCGCGGCATATATACCATCCCTGCACCTTTTTCAACCCAATTCAAGCACTGCCTGCAACCAAAGTAAGTACCTCTTGTTCCCGCTGCCCACCACAGTTGGCCATTTGCTGCTCATTTCAACAGTCCCACTAATGAATGACACCCAGCCCCCCACACTCCCTGCTCTGCTTGTTAACCCATTCTTGCTCCTGATTTCCCTTTCAAGAACAAATAAGACAAGACTGGAGCAGGAGTGGAATATATCTTTCAGTAATCTTTTTTATTGCACCTCTCCAAATTACATTGGCAACTGCCTCTTCTACCCACCCCAGTTCCTGCCCTGTGATTATTGTCTAATTATAATATCTTGCTAGAGATTCTTTCTGCTTTGTTTAGAAATGATATATCTTACAGCCTAAAAATGGTTCCAACTTCTTTAGAAAATATCTTGCCTTTGGCAGTTTCTCTATTTTGTTTGTAGTTTGGATCATCATCCTTGTTTATATAGGATGACATTTTGGGAGAATAACATCATTCTAAGATTAATAAATCAGCCCCTTAATAATTGACCTCGTAAAATATAACATAATCAAATATCCGTTAAGAAGATCATTTCAGTTGTTCAAAAATGTACATATACATTTATTTATATATATAGCACCTCAACTGCTTGCAGTGATTTGCAAGACATAAACACAAGCATGGATATAATTATTAAAAAATAAACAGTGAAAAAGGCGGAGGAGCTAGAGGCCTACTTTGGGGAATTGCTCTTAGGCATACTCCCAGACACACCACCTATTGAGCTGACTCTGGACCGTATCCATAGGGTGCCGAAACCGAGATCCGCACCAGAAAAGGCCCCCCGTGATGTACTCACCAAAATTCACTTCCATAAAACGAAGGAAAAAATACTGGCTCTTGCCAGGAAGAAAGAAGGGTGGCCTGGTAAGTTCGCAGCTCTCGCACTTTATACTGACCTCTCCATGGCTACCCTTGCCAGAAGAAGGGCTTTCCAGGAGACGACTAAAGCTCTCCGGGATCATAAGATTCCATATCGATGGGCCTATCCTACTAAATTGCTGGTGTCCAGGAATGGCACTGTCTATACGTTTGCTTCTCCAGAGGACGCCCAGAACGTAACGGCCAAGTCGCTCAACAACGGGGCGAACCCTGCTGCTCCCGGAATATCATCTACCATCGACCGAGCCTCTCCTCCACAGACCAGACTGGAAAACGGCGTAATGGCACCCCTTTGACACCCCCCCTTCTTGGGAGCATGGTCCTTACCTTTTTGGGGAAAATCTGTAGTTGAGAACGGGCATAGGGAGACCTCACCATCCTCTCCCCCCACTTTACAGGTTTTGTGAACTGGCCCCTTGGCGGTTTTAGCCTGCTGGCAACCGCAGTTGGACCGTCGCCACAAACTCTCACTCAGGCCTATTGGCCCAGTTCAGGTTTTTTTTTATATATATAACTGTGTTGATATTTTGACTCTATGCTCTCACTACTGCACCCTCCTCTCTCCTCTACTCTACAGCAGCTTGTCCGCCTTTTTTCTCTCCTGGGTATGCCGCATTTACTTTATCCCCCCGAAGCTTTTTCCAAGTCTGGAGGTTTACGTAAGCTTGTATTGAATCCTGACCATGGTTAGATTTGTTTCGCATAATGTTAGGGGTTTAAATACACCACAGAAACGCAATCTAGCATTGCGGGAGGCGAGCAGACTACGTGCAGATGTGCTACTGGTTCAGGAAACCCACTTTATGTCTCGTAACCCTCCTAAATTTTTCAACCGGAATTACCCTCATAGTTTCCATTCCTATGCACTAACCAAAACAAAGGGAGTCTCTATATTGATTTCGAAACATGTCACGTTTGATTTGCATAAGGTTATTACTGATTCCAGTGGCAGGTATCTGGTGGTAATCTGCTCGCTCAATGGTGTTCTGTATACAATCGCTAATGTTTATGTGCCTAATGTCAATCAGGATGTATTTGTCAGTACTACTCTCAACAAATTGCATGATCTCAAGAGGGGGCGCCTGGTGGTGGCGGGAGACTTTAACATAGCTTTAGACCAGGTTGCAGACACTCTCAGACCGTTGGGGAAGACCCCGCACCCGAATCTAGTTAGAATGGCTCAGAAAATCACTACTTGTATGCACTCGAATGCTCTTATTGATCTCTGGAGAGCACACAACCATAATCTACGGGACTTTACTTACTATTCCCCGAGGCATGACTCTTATTCGAGGATTGACCTTATTTTGGCGGACCCCCAAACCACGAGCCTGCTAGAAACCGCTTCCATTAAAACTCGGTCATGGTCTGACCATGCCCCAGTTATAGTGGATTTCAGAGACCCCCACGAACTGCAGGGCCCAACGGTCTGGAGGCTGAACGACTCAATTTTGACCAGAACAGACCATAAACAACAAATAGAACAGGGACTTCGAGAATACTTTCACCTCAACACGAGTCCCGAGATGTCCCCGCAGATGCTGTGGTTAGCACATAAGGCGGTAACTAGGGGTGCCCTGATTAACCTTAGCAAGCAGGTTAAACGCGCTAGGGAAGCCCAACAAAGTACTTTGGAGTCCCAACTGAAACAGTTTGAAGCCTCTCTTCAGACTCCTCTGGGCCCTTCAAAACAAGCTGAAATTCGGAAACAAATAGTAACATGTAGGGAACAGCTCAACAAGATATTGATTGCCAAAACTGAATTCAGACTTAAGCTGCTGAAATTAAAATATTATACTAAAAGCAATAAGGCTGGCAGACTGCTAGCCAACAAACTTAAGGATGTTCAGGCACAGTCCAGAATTAAGTACCTCACGCATAATGGTAATCATATTACTAACCCCAGAGACATTGCTGATGCCTTCTCGGACTACTATAGGGGGCTTTACAATCTCTCTGATCAGGCTCTCGAGCACAACCCTACGTTAGCAGAAATACGTACGTTTCTTACCACTATTACACTCCCTTCTATCACATCTCACCAATTAGAAACTTTAAATGGCCCGATAACTGAACTCGAGGTCTTGGATATGATTAAAAATCTTAAAGTGGGCAAATTACCGGGCCCGGATGGATTCTCCAACAATTACTACAAATTGTTCTCATCTATTCTAGCTCCCCAACTTGCAAAATTGTATAATCACTGGGTCTCTGACAATTCGATCAACTCTGAATTCCTCACCACCCACATAGTTACTATTCCAAAGCAAGGCAAAGCCCCTGATAATTGTGCCAATTATAGGCCTATAGCGCTTCTGAATACAGATGTCAAAATTTACGCCAAAATTCTATCTAATAGACGGTCCCCATTTCTTCCAGGGCTTGTCAGGAATGACCAGGTCGGGTTCGTTATGGGAAGGCAGGCCCCTGATAATACCAGGAAACTGTTAAACCTTATCCATATAGCAGAAAGGGACAGGCTCCCCCTGATGGTGCTTTCTTTGGATGCGGAGAAGGCGTTCGATAGGGTTAATTGGGTGTATATGCGGGAAGTTCTGGAAAAGGTGGGTCTGCAGGGAAATATTCTAAAAGCTATCATGCTCCTTTATACCGCTCCGTCAGCGAAGGTCCGAGTCCCGGGGGCCCTGTGGAACGCCTTTGCCATAGCCAATGGGACCAGACAGGGGTGCCCGCTGTCACCCCTTATCTTTGCTCTTATGGTTGAACCCCTAGCAGAGAGGATCCGCTCTCACAATGACATACTGGGCATCCAGATAGTAAATGAACAACATAAGATAGGTCTGTTTGCGGATGATATAGTCCTTACCCTAACGAGCCCGACCTCGTCTTTATTGAACGTAGTAGGAATTAGGGGAATTCCAGAAGGTGTCTCATTATAAAATCAATTGCAGCAAGACTCAAGCCCTCCCAATTGGTATCCCTCATGATACGGTCGCGAAATTAAAGCAGGAATACCAGTTTGAATTGCGGGAAGCCTATATTTCTTACTTAGGGGTTAAGATTCCCAAAACTCTGCACAACGCTTACCAGTTGAATTTTCCTTCACTTCTGAACACTATTAGGTCTGACTGCACCAAATGGCAAAAGTTTGAGCTTTCCTGGTTAGGACGCATAGCCACGATCAAGATGACCATTCTCCCTCGCATCCTTTATCTATTTCGCACCTTACAGGTCCACCTTCCTCCCAAATACATTAAAGATCTCCAAAATGCTCTCCAATCTTTCGTATGGAAGGGTAAGAAACCCAGATTGGCTTTGAATACATTACACTACCCGACACACTCAGGGGGTTTAGGGTTTCCCAATGTCTCCCTATACCACAGGGCGTCCCTTCTTGAAAATGTGGTTAGAATGCATAGTGATCCTGGCTGTAAATCCTGGGTGGATTTAGAATCCCATTTTCTGGATGGCCATTCCCTGGCGGACCTGGTCTGGCTTCCTCGTGATTCCAGGCCAGCAACTCCTGCAGCCTTACCGACGACCAAACTACTTCTTCATATCTGGGACACCCATCGCAAGAAATTTAAGTTTGGGACTTTCCCCTCTCAGCTCACCCCTATTACAGCTCTTAAACGCCTGATTCCACATATTCATCTAGGTGACTGGCATGCTAAAGGAATTAAGACCTTGGGTGACCTTTATTTCGCCAATTCATGGAGACCCTTTGAGGACTTACAAAGGAAGTACGGCTTGCTAGAGCAGGCTAGATACCCATGGCTGCAAATATGCCACTTGATGCAGACACACTTACCAACCTACAAGACCATCAGACCTTCCACACTAATGGAACACTTATGCAGGTCGAGCAGGTATGGCAAAGGAGTGCTATCAGACTGTTACAAGATGCTTATACAGAAGGACCCGGATCGGAAACTATTGTATCAGCTACGATGGGAACAGGATCTCAATATAAGTCTTGCACCAAAAGATTGGGACTTGATTTTTTCGGCTTCTAAGGGCGCAACTCGGTGCACTAACCACATCGAGCTTAGCAAGAAAATTCTCTTCAGATGGCACTTGACACCTGCTAAGATTTGTCGCATCAATCCTACCTATAGCCCAAAATGCTGGAGAGGGTGTGATGCCACAGGTACCTTGTTACATATGTGGTGGGAGTGCCCAAAAGTGCATATGCTTTGGATCTCAACTTTTGATTGGATCAAGACCCATTTCTGGTGGATAATAACCACCAAACCAGAGATAGCACTCCTTCATGCAGCCCCACCGGATTCTACTCCCACTATGAGAAAGCTGTTATTCCACATTTTTACGGCGACTGCTACGATCATTGCTAGAAAATGGAAACTTGATTCTGATTATGCTCATATGGACTTCATCACCCTGCTTTCTTCCAGTGAGCGTATGGAAGAGATGGCTGCTACTCTGGACGATAAACGGGATCTGCATATCAAAATTTGGCTGCCGTGGCAGCAATATTTTGCTAAATCCACTAAGGAGGTTGCGCCTTAGGCCCTCCCTGCTCCGATGACCCTCCCCTTCTCCTTCTCTACCCCCTTTTTGTGTTTTGTTTTTCTTTTAATGCGGCTACCCAGTCAATTCTAGACAACTTATAGAGCAATCATTCGTACTGAGGAGACACAGTTATGAGAGATTTACTGTTTTCTGTTTATTGTTCACAATGCGTAGCAATATTTCAATGCTGGTCATTGTATGTGCCATTCCACATTTATTTTGCATATGCTGTATGTGATGCTTTTGTGGATGTGACAATAAAGCATTTGTGTTAAAAAAAAAATAAACAGTGAAAATAAATAAATACTTTGGTGCTTAGGCATTTTCAGTACACAGTTGGGATGAAGTACCTGTTCCTAAGAGCTTACAATCTATTAGAAAGAGTAAGCATAAGCTTTATGGGGAGGGGAACATGTGCATTGGTCGAGGGTTCGTTGCTGCAAAGAAAGACCAGTGCTTCCTCTATAAGGTGATTTTAAAGGAGCTTTGAGAAAAAGAGCTAGCAAGCGTTATCTAAATGTAATGTGGTAGAACATTTCAGAGAGGTGGTGCAATCAGTGAGAAAAAAGTTGAAATAGTAAAATATATCCTGTATACACAGCTCAGGTAGGCAGGAGTCTGACTGGAATATTGTTTTGCACGTGAGCTTTACTTTGGACAGCCCTAAGAGAACTGAAAATATTGCATCAAGTGCAAAAACATTTATATAAAAAAATAGAGGCACCAAATGTGCTCTTCACTTTTATTTATTTTTTAATAACTTGTCCAGGCACCCATTGTTGCTTGGTGTCTTGTGAAGCTTCAAGTTGATGAAGCTCCTTCCCTGCTATATTTATTGTATCACGGGTAACCTGTGATTAGCACTGGAGGGGGGCCAGGCAAACAATTTTGCGGGAGGGCCTGGGTCCCTTTAGGTATGTCACTGCCTCTGACAACTGATGAAGTGTGAAAACTGAACTTATGGAGATGTGTAGATATGGTTTAGTTCCAATATGTCACACACAGGTAGAACAAACTTATTACTACCACCAGATCACTGCCACATGATCCAATGCAGTATATATATATATATATATATATATATATATATATATATATATATATATATATATATATATATATATATATATATATATATATATATATATATATATATATATATATATATATATATATATAGACAAATACAAGAGTCTTCTGCACTCAACCCATTATCAATATATTTAAGACAGAGACATTTTGTGCATACTGCTACTGAAAAATGCCTTACCCTTTAGTGCTCACCACTAATTTTTAAAACCATTAGGGGGGGTGCAATGAGGCTGTGACCACAAAATACATATAGACAAATACAAGAGGTCCTCTGCACTCAACCCATTACTAAGTTTTACCTGCAACTTACTAGCTGCTTTTAAAAAATAGTGGTGAGCACAACTTTCCCTTGTTTGCTATAGTTATACAGGAGCAGTAATTTAAACTATTAATTTATGTATCTGTCATGTTATACCCATTACCATACATTATATATTATATAAGAAATCCTTACCCATTACAGAATCAGAGAAAAGTCTCAGTGTCGCTGTGCCTGAAGATTTCCTATCAGGGCAGTTCCCAGGCAGCTAGAAGTGCTCCCATAAGCTAAGTCTGATGGCTTCACTATCTGTAGAAGAACTGCTGGAGGATATCAAGGTACAGTTGCAGTTAGTATCCAGCCAGACCACCTCTTCTGTCTAATTTATTAAGTTGCTGTTCCACAGATTTATATGTACATATTCTACGCCCACATCTACTCAGATAAAAACAGCAGTTTCACTTTCACAATTGCAAACTGCACTTACTTCTCTATACTTACTCTCTCTGCAAACAAATCAACTCGTATAGTTTCCACTGCCACATCTATGTTGGTGATACTCAGATCTATCTCTCCTCTCCTGATCTCAACCCCGAACTCCTAACATGGGTCTCCTCCTGCCTGTCCGCTATCTCTACTTGGATATCACAACGCTACCTTAAATTAAACCTCCCTGAAACTGAAATGGTTCTCTTTTCTCCAACTAACACCAGTAACATCCCAGAAGAATCCATCATAGCTAACAATTCCACTATCACCTGTCTCCCCAGGCCTTGGGGTTATCCTTGATTCTGCCCTGTCCTTCACTCCTCATATCCAGTCACTTATTAAATCATGTCACTTCCACCTAAGGAACATATACAAAATATGATCATTTCCTGTATCAGACCCAAATTCTTATTCTCTCCCTTATCATATCCTGTCTCGACTACTGTAACTCTCTATTAATTGGCATTCCCTGCCAGAGACTGTCACCTCTCCAGTCCATAATGAACACTGCTGCCAGGCTTATGCACCTCAGCAACCGCTCCTCCTCTGCCTCGCCATTCTGTCAATCCCTGCACTAGCTTCCACTTCCATTCAGAATAAAATTCAGACTAATGACCCTGACATTCAAAGTACTTCATAACTCTACCCCACCCTACATCTTTTAGCTCATCTCTATATACTCCTCGACTGACCTGCTCCTCAACTCTCATTACCTTCTCACATGCTCGCATTCAAGACTTTGCAAGGGCAGCACCCCTCTTCTGGAATTCTCTCCCACAGTCTGTCCGACTTTCTTCCAACCTTTCTGCTTTCAAAGGATCTCTTAAAATGTACTTATTTAGAGAAGTCTACCCTCATTCTGTTTAATTACCAAATGCAATAACATATGCTACATCTCTCACCTGCTTATTTCAGATCTTGTCCACTCCCACATGTGTCTCATTCCCTTCCCCTTTAAACAGTAAGCTCTTTTCCTCACCTTTTGTACTGGTACTGGTTGTTATGTATGTAACTCTGTATGTTCTATGAATGTAATTCATGTGATTTCTTTGTATAAACACATTGATTTTACAGCGCTGCGCAATATGTTGGCACTGTTAATAATAATAAAAATAACTTATAAGAAGAGATATGCTACGGGCAAGTTGACGGCAACACAATTAAAGATCAAGTCATATTCACTGCGGATTGCTAATGTGTTGTGCACCTCACCCCAAGTGAATATAATCACTAACTTTACATACGTAACAACATTTGGAAATGGAAAAATGGTCAGAAACTGCCAGCTGTGCCTATTTTGTAGTCATAACTTGCAATACCATGGGCAAGGTATTTATAATTTAATTTATAATTTATTATAATAAATATAAGAGTAATATTTGCTATTTTAGTGACTCAAATACACAGACGTAAGTTGGTGGTAAGTTCCTATATATGTTCACTGGGGTTGTGCCTTTACATCTGTTGTATATATACTGCTGATAATGATGGTGAAGTGAAAATGGGACAAAATGGGACAAAGCAAGTACTAATGGTCAGGGGTGCTTCGCCAATGAGGCGAGTTGAGGCTGTTGCCTCAGGCGGCAGTGCCCCATGTTTATATATTTTATATCTTTTATACCTGGAACTGTCTAATTCCTATGATGGATGAATGGCTAGTGTCAGAGGGTCGATATCTATTACCCCCATCCTCTATGATGCCATAACACTATAGGGCCCAAGGCAGGATGGACTATAAGGGCTAATGGTCAACTGTGGACAATGGTCACTCATATAACTTATAGTAGGCCATACAAATAAATGATCTCCACTCCACTGTTACTTAGATTCCAGAGTGTCAGCATAGTGTCAGCATGTCTCTTATGCCCTTTTGCAGAAGTGTTGCTCAATAGCTTTACCACAATGGCTATGTTTAGCCAACAGATGTTTAGGAGGCTGTGGACAGTTGGAACCAGAAATCTCTTATGTTGCAAAAACTGCACATCTTACAGGAATGTATAAATATATATGACAGTAAGTCTCCTCGCCAGACCATGTATGGTATTTCCGTGTACCCCTTGTCACAATTACTGTAAATGCCTTCTGAAAGTTATATAATGCTTGGACCAAGAGGTGGGTCTTTGGTGAGTCCTTGGGTGACATTCTGTGTGTTACTCCAACAGCTTACCCAGACAAAACTGTTATGTTGTATTATGTATGAATAAATTGCCTGACTATTACTAAAGGTTTTCCTTTACTGAGTTTTGTCTTACACGAGGTCAAAAATGGTACTACTAAAAATACCATCATATGGTGACCGGCCGACTGTGATCCAGTCTTTTCCCAGTCATATTTTCAGTCGCGTAATCCAGCTGCTACGGGCAACTGGAGTCTACCCGTGGAGCTGTCTCCTCCTGGAAGGTTTTCCCTGGAGCTTTACTCCCGGATGGTTGATACACGCGCGTAAGTGCCCCTGGGTGGGGCATATATGTTTTTTCTAACTTCTTCTTTTTGCCTATTGTTTTGTTAATTGTTGTGTTAATCAGCTGAAATTATCTGCCATTCATGATATGAATCAGCAATTTTCCTTCCTGTTTTTGTACGTCTCTTATTCCTTATCATGAAGTGTAGTCTAAAACATCTTGAAATAGAAATTACACATGTATGTTGTTTGATGGATGCAAAAGGATCCATGAATGTTGAAGGTTTGCCTAGCCGAGTGCGTGAATAACTTTAGTGTAACTGTCATCTGTGTGATGGTGTACGAGAGAATTTGTGGCTCTATCTCAGAGTCTGCTCGCTGTTTAGGAGTTTTTCTGCGGTTCCTGTTTATGGGGCGACCTAACAGGCCAGAAATACGGAAAACTAGGTTTTCTGAAGGAAATTCTTTAGAGTGTGAAGTGTGAATCACTTTCCTGTCCATTTGAATTGTCAGATGAAAAACTAGAGCCCTACAAACATTTAGGTGTTGTCCATCTGCAACTTCAAACCTATTTTCTCCCTTTCCACTCAATTGTAAGCCTCTTCTAAATTACAGAGAAAAGTATAACATCATTTTTTCCTGCAGGTGACTCCAGTTTATATGTCTGTTTGTTTCCCTGTTTGTTTTATAAACCAATGTTAATAGCTCGCTGCTAAGCTTTTTTTGCATCCTACAGGTCTGTTAGAGCATATTGTAGAATGTAATACTTGTGTGTATGTTAGAAAGAAAAGGACTTGACGGTTATATGAATTTGATGTGTCTGTAATGAATATGTTTGCCTTACTTTTTTTGGTTCTCTTTAATGTTTATATGTTTTCATAGGTACCTCTTGTAATGTAATATTTGTTCTATGTGTCTGTCACTAAAATATTGTCATTTTGTCTTTGACTATCATGTCACTATTCTTATCTTATCCTAACGTTGCTATTTTTCTCATAGTAACATTAGTTCTCTTGTGTATTTCGGGTTACTCGTGAATAAGGTTAATTCACTCCACTTGTCTTTCTTGTGTTAACAGAAATACTAGTGTTGTCTCTTTAAATGTTCTCTGTTATAGTTTTTTGTCTCAAACTAACCTTACTTCTATTTTTTGTCTTTATGTGTCAGATTAATAACTCTTTTCTAAGTGTATTATGTTTGACTTGGGATCTGAAAAAAACATGTTCCATCAGTTTAGAATATCTAACAATCCTCCTAGATATGCTAATTGAGTGCCCAAAACATTTTAAGTTTCAAAGCCTTTGTTAAGTGTCACAGTGGAGGGGACAAGACTGCGTTTTCCTGGCCAGAAGGCGATAGTATTCTTCCCTCATAACTTGAAATTCTACTGTGACAGATAAAGGATAAGTGTAAGGGCAAATATTTTACTATACTAATTGCATGCCATTAGATCTAGCAGGCTTATGCCAAACAATAGAAAGTGATATTTCTCACATATACTTCAGCTGAGACATTACACCTATTCTCTGCTCCTTGCTCAGCAAACTTAGATTCAGTCCTTAATATGGATACTCAGGAGCAATTAAATGCCATTCACACTGAAGTACTTAGCGGTGCATTAGACTTACAGCACCCTTTAAGAGGAAATCTAGTTCATAGTCCAAACAATAACAAGAAGGATTCTATTTGCTGCTACTGTCATAAAAACTACACTTCCCAGAATCCTCCGTTGCACAATATTTCAGATGCTCAATCTCTCTCACTGTTTTGTAACTTCCTCTTTTGTCAGCCGCTGGCTCAGGAACTTTTAACCACAGCAAATATTTTTAACTTTACCATTTCATATTCATCTGTATTTTTTTTTTCTGTATCTCCTGCGTCTGGATCTTTTTCACCAACATGAAGGTAAACTTGATGCAGTTTGTATCCATCCCCGATTCACTCATTGGTACAGGTTAAACTCTTTTCATTATTCTTTACACAAATGTGAATCTATTATTTCATATAATTGTACTGTATTTGCAGTACAACAAGAGGGGAGTATTATATTGTGGGTTATGTTGTTGTTACTATTTTTTCTAGTGAAATAAGCTTCAGTTCATAAAAATGCAGCTTATGTGCTTGTGCCGCTGCTATAGAAAAAATTCTCCCGTAATCATTGCACTTGTGTATCTTGTATCACAAATCTGCAAGTGTAAGAAAATGCAGAAGTGACTTAATGGATTTATTGTTGATTTCATCTGATAACCAGTAATTTCACTACCAAATTTGTAGAAATAAATGATGCTACTAAAATGGGTCTATGTCATTCTCATTTAGGCTAAATATATATAAAGATACAAGAGAGAACTTGTTACATGTTTTTCCTGGTTATGATTAATCAATATTATTTTGTTATAAGAAGGAAACAGTACAGGTTGTATTTGATAGTTTACACAATAAAATTTTCAATTCTGTTACAAATGTGCAAATTACACTGATACTAAGTGGAGTTGTGTCTTTGTACCATCCCACTTCCAACAACACAATTACTGGCAGCATTTGGTTGGATTTATTCCCAGCTGTCCTGTCAATTCTTGGCAACAATCCTATCAGGTGTTGTGGACTTTCTTCATTTGAATTAACCACAAGAAAACAAACATCCTTCACTCATATCATAAGTATACAACCACTTCTCATTACTGACAGTTCATACAGTTTCATTAGAGTTCTTTAGCTAGTACATTAGATAAGTCAGTATTATCAGAACACCAGATATTGTCACATTGTCTCTTTGTTTCCAGGTTGGTGATCTGAGCAAAATTCCATCAGTAGCTGTTGAGATTATCCACTATATTCCAATCCATTCCAAATAGAACAGCTATCATTGATCCCACCACTCATTGAAGGAAACTCTACATACATACAAAGAGCCATTTCAAAAGTTTGCCATTCATATCTGTGATGCCTTTACATCTTTTGCCTATCCTAATATCGGATCTATGGACTGATTATGAACTCTTAAGAACTGTACAGAGACTGCTGCATTAACTGAATACAAGTGACTGTTGAATATTTCTTCATATGTCTATCCACAGCCATGATGTCTCTCTGATTGGACTTTCCTCTATAATGAACTGATGGACTGATATTGAAACGGGTTAATTTTAAGTTTTACATTCATACAGTATTGAATGTGATATAGTTAAATTGTGTACAATTTATAAGAACAATGGGAATGTGATAATGTAACATTCTCTCTATATGTTTAGTTATAGATTAGTTATGAAAACAACAAAGGTAAAATTGTATCTGTTTAAAAAGTTTTTAGAAGGAAAGTTTCCTGTAATTACTTAATTGTATTATTGCCCCAGGTCCTCAGCTCTATATGTAGCTGGTTGTGTGTAAAAGGCACTGACATAACAAAATGATAAACCCCATAATAATAGATTATTATCATGTCATGTGCTAATATTAGAATTGAATAGAATCTAGATTCCAAGACTAGTCCTACCCATAATGTTAAATCTATAAAAAATATAAATCTATCACCGTCATAAACATAGAGGTTGTCCAAATAAATAGAGCAGCTGACCAAAATAGTATGATTTTAGATTAGTATGTGTTTTGATAGGAAATGTTACATATATATTATATATTCTTTGTCATTTTTGTAGGGTTTTCTGTTCCCAGCTGCACTTAATCAAGTTATTTCCTGAAACAGGATGTATCTGTAGCTCCCGAGCTTCCTGTTTTTTTTCTTTTCACTGATTTTAGCTTTCGGCTGCACTTCTGTACTGGTGCTGCCATGACGTTGAACTGTAACTCACAACTCCTGGTACTTTAAGAGTGAATTTCCGGGGGAGGGGGGCAGGATCTGCTGCCTCAGGTGGCGGAGGGGCCAGGATTGCCATTGCTAATGGTGTCAATACACTTGACAACTGCATCAATTTTTGCACACCCGCAACTTCAAATTACCCCAATTGTCCAACTGTAAAGATTGCTAAGAATCTCAGGTAAAAAGGACAGTTAAAACATCTATAAATGAAGTAGAATGTAACAAACCCAACCTCCCATCTCTCAGAAGAGGTAAAGAGATAAGGGGCAAGAGAAGGGGCAAGCTGTGTGTGTGTGTGTGGGGGGGGGGGTGTTGCCAGATTCTATTGTGCCCATTTTAATCCTGACAGGATAGTGTGCAGTTGTAATTCGTTTTAGATGATTTTACTGTTGCTCTTTGTTGCTGAAATAGTTTCACCTACCTTAATCTCCCCTAAAACTGATTTATAAAATAATTATACTTTTATGGTTTTTAGTTATTGTCCTCCGTTCTGGGAAATGTTCGTTTCACTTTCATATTGCTGCTGAAATTCTTTCTGATACATCAGGGGAATTACTAGAAATGGGAAAAATAACACTGTGCAAAGCCAAAAGGCGGGCACACATGATTTGGAAACAACAAGTCTCCGGTCAAGATTAAATGAGAGTGATGGGAAAAGGGGATGAGCATATAATTAAATGCCCCGATAGGCACGAAATGTGTTAGGCCTCATTTCTTTTGTCATTTCTTGTGGCCTAATAAATTATTTTGTATTTTTAATTTACTTTTGTCTTGGATTCTTGGGAAAGCTACATATATTTTTTTTTCTGCTGATAGCATGCACCTGCAGACTGTGAGGAACAGTGAGATTTTTTTCCCTACTGATTATATTTTAGGTGTGAATTTTTGAATATACTTCGTTAGTGCCCTCACTTTCTCTTTTTGATATTGACTTTATGCACTGCTTTTTTGCCCCTGAGAAATAGGAGAGGCTGAGAATGAAGAAAGAGAAAAAGAGAGTTGTATAAAGCAGATCTTGAATGTGAACTCAAGAATCTAATGTTTAATACAATGTAATGTTGTTTTCAAAAAAGCACAAAAGATTCCCTTGGTAATTGGTTAAAATGTTTTCCTTTAGATTATAGCAGAGGTCTGACCTGGGTCAGTGTAATATATTTCACAATGTTAATAAGGAAAAAAAGTACCCAGCTTAATCGAATTAACTCAAACGGTCACTAACATAGGTTATTAAAGGAGAACGAAAAGCAGAACTTACTTCTTTTCTCATTTTGTAGTCCTGGTATACCCCTCCAAAATCACTTGGTTTATTTTTTTAAATCTTTTTGCAATAAAACTAAGCTCCGAAGTTGCAGGCTGCTGATGGTAACGCGACGCAATCTTACTAAAAATCTTACCTTCCACCTTCAGCCAGTATCAATTACTACACATGTGCAGAAATTCCTCCCCCTGACCCCAGGAGAGCGTCTCGAGTAATTAAATAAATGAAGTTGTTTAGTGCCTCACGGTAGATTGATTAAGAAACAATATTTGTGCCTTCGCTGCGCACCACAAGCGCTGGATGCCGGGTAGCTGTTCCTAGAATGACTCAGAAGGAACGCTTGTAATCCGATTGGCTGGGTTGCGTGGCAGGGGTCAATGATGACGCATGGGTAGATCTATTTGCAAGAGCATCATAGAAGATGGTAGGACCGCTGCACCCCTGAAGCATGTGCAATAGAAGCTAATTTTGACCAATGCGACTCAAGACTACCTCGGGCACCCTGGAGGAAGCTCAAGGAAAGTTCTGTGATGTCCCTGGAGTCCTGTGCCCGCATTCTCATCAGAGCGCGTTTCCAACTACTGGACACCAGGGACACAGGATTTACTACGCAATGTAAGTAATTAGTTTGCCAGACTTGTCATAGAGCTTAACTTATGTTTTAGCTTTCGTTTGTCCTTTAATACACCTTTATTAACAGGTTAAGACTAAATACATATATGTAAAAACCCAATAAAACCACCAATAATGATCAATCTAATAGTACCAATAACTCAATAAATTAATTAGCTATATTTAAAGTGCAGTAAGTTGTGAATCAATTGATCCCAATGAATTAATTAAAATAATTTATTGGAAAATCCCACAATTCTAAACAATGAGTTAAAAGGTCGCCTCAGTGGGATCTATCCTCCTTCAGTTAATGTGCAGCAAAGTTCCTCAAAGTAATAAATACACTTAATTGATTAAAACACTGAGGAAAACTTTTAAAAATTAAACTATTGATTAAAGCCTTCCTGTGTTTTAATAAATAATTTATTTATTAAGTGATTGGTGCTATTAGATTGATAGTTATTGGTGGTTTTATTGGGTTTTTTTACATATATTTATTTAGTCTTAACCTGTTGATAAAGGTATATTAATAACCTATGGTAGTGACCTGTTTGAGTTAATTAGATTAAGCGGGTACTTTTTTCTCCTTATTAACATTGTTCAATGTAATGTTGGCAATCAAATACTGCTCAGTAGTCTCTCTGTGTTAGCTAGAAGCAACATACCCATGGAATAACAGGTTATCCATGGGGTCCTCTAACATGTCTATGGATGTGTCATTTCCCAATTCCCCTTACTATACAGTATAAGTAATAAAGAATAAAGAAAATGAACTCTGACTCCTGATAAAGCGTTAAAGGGGTTATTCCCCTTTAAATTAACTTTTAGTATATACATAGTTACATAGTTTAATCTGGTTAAAAAAAACAAAGTCCATCACGTTCAACCCTCCAAATGAAAACCCAGCATCCATACACACACCCCTCCCTACTTTTAATTAAATTCTATATACCCATCTCTATACTAACTAAAGAGTTTAGTATCACAATAGCCTTTGATATTATGTCTGTCCAAAAAATCATCCAAGCCATTCTTATAGTCATTAACTGAATCAGCATCACAACATCACCCGGCAGTGCATTCCCCAACCTCACTGTCCTGACTGTGAAGAACCCCCTACGTTGCTTCAAATGAAAGTTCTTTTCTTCTAGTCTAAAGGGGAGGCCTCTGGTACGGTGATCCACTTTATGGGTAAAAAGGTCCCCTGCTTTATGTCTATAGTGTCCTCTAATGTACTTGTAAAGTGTAATCATGTCCCCTCACAAGCACCTTTTTTCCAGAGAAAACAACCCCAATATTGACAGTCTCCCCTCATAATTTTTTTTTTTAAAAGTTTTTTATTTAGAATTTTAAACATAACAGACAGAGTTAAGAACAATAAAGAGAGAGAACAGGGAGAAAGCTAAGAGAAAGAAAAAGAAAGAGGGGAGGGGGGGTAAGGAATAGAATGTTACATCCAGTAAATTAGCGGACAGGCATGCAATCATCTTGGACAGTCAGCCAAGTACCCCACATTGCTTCAAATTTCGCGGGGCATCCTCTCGAGAGATAGGTCAGTTTTTGACTCGAAAGAGAGTCATTTACCAGAGTTCTCCAATATTGTACCGTGGGAGGATTGAGCGATTTCCAGTGCATTAATATAGCTTTTTTAGCATAATACAGGAGCTGTAAATAACATAATCTAGTATATGGGTGCAACTGCAGGTCCCCCACAATCCCCAACAGACAGGTTTCTGGCGAACGTACGCTGGGGAGTGCAAGCTTTTCATTCAAGTACTGGAGGACTTCACTCCAAAACCTCTGAATTAATGGACAGGACCAAAACACATGAAACATAGTACCAGGTTCCACTCTGCACTTAGGGCACAGGTCCGATACCGTATCATACATCTTGGCCAGGCGGTATGGGGTCAAGTAAGCCCTATTTAAAAATTTAATTTGTATAAGCCTGTCTCTCATTGATATTGAAAGTACTGGTACAAGCTGTAGTGCGTCCTTCCACTTTTCATCATCCAGGTCAGAAATGTCTGCCTGCCATTTGCTCTTAACTCTTTCAAGGGGAGAGGGACCTGCGGTAGATAGTATCGTATACAACCAGGATAGGGGTTTTGGCAAGTCCAACCTGCACAGGTAGGTTTCAAGGGACGAAACCTTCAAGGCCACAGGCTTTATTGGGAATTGCACATTGAAAGCGTGACGTAATTGGAGATATCGAAACAACATAACTGGGTGAGGGTGGCATTCCTGTTGGAGTGTGTCAAAGCTCTTACAGTCACCCTCCGTGACGAGATCACCAAGAGTCTTGATCCCAAGTTGTGCCCACCGGGCAATATCTGGGAGTGAGTACAAGTGAGGGAGGTGACTATTCCCCCATAGCGGGGTATGGGGGGACCAGGTGGTGGAGGATCCTCGGACCAGTTCTATGGATTTCTGAAATGCTGTCACCACTGTTTGCATAGGGGTGGTGGTCACGTGATAAGGGGAGACACCACGGTAAGGGAGTTTGGCAAGGGCCTCAAAGGAGCCTAGTATTGCTGCCTCTAACACCACCGCTGAGTTGCTTCTATCTGGGACAATCCACCAGTGGGCATAGACCAACTGGGCCGCAAGGAAGTATAATTTAAGGTTAGGCAAAGCTAGGCCTCCCCCAGAAGCCGGCGCCTGTAACACCTGAAAGTTTAAACGGGGATGTGCCCCTGCCCACAAGAAATTCCTAATTATTTTGTCTAGCCTGGTGAACCAATGGGCCTGCGGGATTACGGGAGAGTTGTGGAGAGTATATAGAAATTTGGGTAAAAAGATCATTTTAAACATATTAATTTTCCCTGGTAGAGAAAGAGGTAGGTCTTGCCAAACAGCAACTTTGTTGGTCAGGGACTGCACTACTGGATCTAAATTAAGTTGTACATATTTATTAAGGTCGTTATGGATCACTATACCCAGGTATCTAAAAGAGTCCACAACCTTGAGTTGTAGGAAGGTGTCCGGCGAATCCGGAGGAAGGGGATCTATGGGGAACACCACCGACTTAGTACGATTAATTTTTAACCCAGAGTAATGTCCAAATTCAGTAATAGTTGCCAAGAGATTCGCAAGGGCCGCACCCGAGTTGTCCAGATAGACAAGCATATCGTCAGCGTATAGGGAGATTTTTTCAATCAAGTTACCTACACAAAGGCCCTGTATACCCTCATCCGCCCGTATTCTAATGGCCAGGGGTTCTATAGCCAGGGCAAATAACCAAGGCGAAAGAGGACACCCCTGGCGGGTGCCCCTACCTAGACAAACGCTATCGGATATTTGTCCATTAACCAATATCTTGGCCCTCGGGTGCGCATACAGAAGCTGAATCCATTTCAAAAGTTTAGGACCTAGCTTGTACCGAGCCAGTACCTCCCATAAGTATTGCCACTGGACCGTGTCAAAGGCCTTCGCTGTATCGAGGGACACTACAATTCTATTTCCCATATTGTCATGCTGAATCGCTAGGTTAGTAAAGAGACGTCTCACATTGATATCCGTGGCCTTAGAGGGCATGAAGCCTGTCTGGTCCGGATGTACCAGATCAGGTGCTATCAATTTAAGTCTGTTGGCAAGGAGTTTGGCAAAGATCTTAATGTCACAGTTAAGGAGGGAGATAGGCCTGTAGGAATCACACCTATCAGGGGGCTTGCCTTCCTTGTGTATTAGGGTAATAAAGGCATCATAGCAGGAGTCCGGCAGTACCCCAGACCTAATGGTGCCATTAAAGAGAGCAAGAAGTTTGGGGGCTAAAAAATCAACATACTTCTTATACCATTCTATCGGAATCCCATCCGGACCAGGTGTTTTCCCCACAGGAAACCCATTAATGGCATCTTTAATTTCATCTAAGGTAATATCTTGGTCTAATTGCGTGGCTATATCTGGAGAAAGTTCTGGGAAGTCAATCGTATCTAAGAACTCTTTAAGTCTGTCAGGAGAGGTGTCAGGAGGTGATTGGTAAGTGGATTGAAAATACTTCTCAAATCGTTGCGTCATTAGGGTCGGGTCTGTATATAGAGCATTGCCATCCGTGATAGCCGGTATCACGGTCTTAGGCACATCTCCTCTGGCCAGTAGCGCCAGCAGCTTCCCATTTTTGTCGCCCTTGTCATACCAGGCAGCTGCTCTATACAGCTCTCGTTGCGAGTATTTGTCAACCAGTAGTAAGTCCAGATCTCTCTGAGCTGATTGCATAGCCTGTTTAGTCACATCTGATTCGTTATGCGTCAGTTCTGATTCTGCTTTAGCTAGATTGTCTTGTGCCAGAGAGAGAGCCTGGTCACCCTCACTACGTGCTAATTTAATAAGGGAGATATATGCACCTCTAATAAAAGCCTTACCGGCGTCCCACACTATATGGTCAGCTGCCGTGCCTTGGTTTAGTTCCCAATATTGGTGCAGCTGAGGGAGGAGACGTTCGTGAACCTTTGGGTTAGCTATCCATTTGGGGGGTAATCTCCATTTATCTCTCCCAACCTGATTGGTGCTACCCAGACACAATAACAGGGGGGCATGATCAGAACACATCCTTGTCAAGTACGCTACAGAATCAACAAATGGCAATAATTCAGTTGTCCCTAGACATATATCAATGCGAGACATTGCCGCTGAGGCCACTGAGTAGCACGAATATTGTTTAAGCTGGGGATGCCTCCATCTCCAGACATCTATCAGGCCCGTAGCCTCCACCCACCGGGCAAAAGTTTTAGTGTCATGGGCAGAGGGGTGAAGTCTATCTAGAGCCGGATCAGGGACCAAGTTAAAGTCGCCTGCCCATATCATACGGTGGTCGCCCATTGCCGCTACTTTTAGTAGAATTTCATTTAGTATTTGAATATCTGCGGGAGGTGGTAGGTAGACATTGACAATGATATAAATGGTACCAGCAATTTGGGCTTTCAAAATTAAGTATCGGCCACCTCTATCCGTGGTCAATGCGTGAAAATGATAATGTAATGACTTTCTAATCAGGATAGCAACTCCCCTGGAGTAGGTTGAGAAGTCCGCATGGTATGCCACCGAAACCCAGTTCCGTTTCAGAGCTCGAACCCTCTGGCCTATGAGATGTGTCTCCTGCAATAGAATAATATCCGCCCCAGATTTTCTGGCCGTATCTAAAACCAGTGCCCTTTTGACTTTATCATTTATCCCCCGCACATTCCAGGATAGAAGTTTAAAACCATGCAGAGTCATATTTAATATTAGGGTAGACTATGGGCCACCGGGGCCTGGGCGATCCCAGGGGACCGTGACCACCCAACAGGAAAGTGACGTTTGTAGGTGATAGTATAAAACATTTCAAGTGTCGTGGGATATCGATAGCAGACAGCAGCAATGTCACGCAATACCAGCAATATTTGTAAGATCTTAAACCTCCCCTCACAGAGGCAAGTAAAGGAAAGGAAAAGGGAAAAGAGAAGAAAGACAGACAAAAAATATACCCTTTAACATTATACCCCCCACCCGGTATCCTCCTCCCAACCTGGAGATACATTTTCCCTTAATTCGAACAATCCCAACAGGGGAGTGGCTAGCTCTTGGCAATAACTCACAAACAAAAATATACGATGGCACAGAGGTAAAGTCTGAGTCTCCGTGGTACCTAATATATCAAATGGATATCGGGGAGAACCTAAGTCCCATCACTGCAGCAGGATCCAACCGAGGTAGCCAAGCAAATCACGTACTAATGGAGTATGGGCATACGCAGACAGTGTAAATCACAGGGTATAGCTGTCCCCTTGCCGTAAACCGGCCATATCACGGGGCAATAGTGCAGTGGTCAGGATAAGACACGCTCTAGCGTAGTATCAACAGAGAACCCTGAAGGAGAGTGCAGGCCCCTATCTCGAGTAGTCCACAAAGAGGGCGTGAAGGGTGGCTCCTAAAGTTCAAAAGTATATGCAGGAATAGTCTGTAGTAACCAGTCCGCAATCATGACTCAAAGTTCCAGCCACGTGCCACTGCAAGATGGAAAGGGTACATCCATATAACATTGAGCAGTGTGGGTACATGTGGAGCAACGCCTTCATCCTATCATCCGCACCTGGAGTCTGCTACAGACGGCTCATGCGATAATTCAAGGCTACATCAGTCAGAAAGGGACAAACAAGAATGATCTCACCTGTTGCAGCAACTTCTTCCAGCAACAATCTAGTCGGGCCGGCGAGGGCTGGCTCTAGGGGGCGGAGCACCCCTCGCATCCAGCCAGTCACTTGCATCTTGAGCTGAGGTGAAGAAATTGGCCCTGTCTCCGGCTTGAACCCTCAGTTTAGCTGGGTAGAGCATGCCATATTTCAAATTGGCCTCCCGCAGGCGACGCTTGACTGCCACAAAGGTGCTTCTCTGCCTCTGAAGCTCTGCAGAATAATCTGGGTATATGGATATCTTTTTTCCTTCCACCGAGATATCGGGGCTTTGCCTGGCTGCCTGAAGTATGGCGTCCCGATCCCTGAAGTTCAGCAGCCGAACCAAAAAGGGCCTGGGAGGCGCTCCCGGCGGGAGAGCCCTACCTGGCACCCGATGGGCTCTCTCGACCGCATAGAAGGGTGAGAAGGCAGCTGCGGGGAGACAGTCTCTCAGCCATTTCTCTGCAAAGGCCACTGGGTCATTCCCCTCCGTTCGTTCTGGGAGTCCCAAAATACGTACATTATTTCGTCGCTGTCTATTTTCGTAGTCGTCCAGCTTGTCTGTACAGGCTTTAAGTTGAGTTTCCATGCGGGTTATTGCAGCAGGGAGTGGAACACAGGTGTCCTCTAGGGCCGAGATTCTGTTTTCTGTTTCACACACTCTCTCCCGCATATTCTGCAGGTCAGCTCGCAGTAGGGAAAGATCAACTTTGACCTCCTCCAACTTAGAGGACAGCGAGGTCCTGCAGTCTGTAATTGCGTCCAGCAGCAGTTGTGTCGCAGCCTCAGGTTGCGAAGCTGAGGAGCTCGCAGCCTCCGGATGAGGCTCTTTCGGCTGAGAGCCAGTTTGAGAGGGTTGCCTGGCAAATTGCTCAAGTTTAGATGCCGCATCAGACTTGGGTTTTTGAGTTTTGCTGCCCCCCATCATGGAAAGAGAAGTGCCGCTGTATCAGTAGCTGTGCCTATTGCTAGATTAGGGTCTCCAAAATAATGGCTAAGTACGGTACACGGAGCTCACGTGCAAGTGCACTACATTAGATCAGTGCCCATTTGTGAACAGTCCATAAGGCAATATGAGGGCATGAGTGTGTTAGGGCCTTGTAGTAGCGCCGGCCAGAGAAGGAACTGCATATGCCCAGTGGGTGCTCCACTACAGGGCGCAGGGCTGTCTTCACACTATAGCTACAGGCGTTTTTATTTCTTTGGGCCTCAGGCAAGAGCAGTATCACTGCAATGCAGGGAGTGGCAGGAAGCCCCAGAGTCTCAGGCCCTGGAAGCCTGAAGTGGAAAGGGCATTTGGTTGCCTTATGGCCAGTGAGATGGGGCGCCCCCAGGGTCAGCGTGGCACTCACCCCCTCAACACTCCACCGCGTGTGCCCTGCAGCGTTTGGGCCGCCGCCTCAGTTGGCGGAATGGAACAGCCGATCCGGATGCGCCTCCGGGCGGAGCAGTACTGGGGACCGCGGCTTTAGGCGCGGGACTAGGCCGCACGCCAATCTGCAGCGTAGAGGCAGCCGGGGCGGTGGATGGACGCCCAGACGGAAGCGGCCGACTCCGCGGATCACCAGGGAGCTTGTATCTTGGGGGACTGCAGCCTAATACAGGGGATACCGGCTGAATTAAGCAGGGACCCTGGGAGCGCTGAAGAGACGCGTCCACTCTGCTTGCCGGCCAGCCACGCCCCCCCTCCCCTCATAATTTAAGTCTTCCCTCCCTCTAACCAGTTTAGTTGCACTTAGTCTCTGCACTCTCTCCAGCTCATTTATATCCCTCTTAAGGACTGGAGTCCAAAACTGCCCCCATACTCCAGATGAGGCCTCACCAGGGACCTATAAAGAGGCAGAATTATGTTTTCATCCCTTGAGTTAATTCCCTTTTTTATACAAGACAGAACTTTATTTGCTTTAGTAGCCACAGAATGACACTGCCCAGAATTAGACAACTTGTTATCTACAAAAACCCCTAGATCCTTCTCATTTAAGGAAACTCCCAACACACTGCCATTTAGTGTATAACTTGCATTTATATTATTTTTGCCAAAGTGCATAACTTGAATTTATCAACATTGAACCTCATTTTCCAGTTTGCTGCCCAGTTTTCCAGTTTAGACCAATCACTCTGCAAAGTGGCAGCATCCTGCATGGAACCTATAGTTCTGCACAATTTAGTATCATCATTAAAAATAAAAGCAGTACTTTCAATGCTCACCTCCAGGTCATAAAAAAACAGGTTGAAAAGCAAGGGACCTAGTACAGAGCCCTGTGGTACTCCACTAACAACACTGTCTTGGCAAACCCATCACCCCAGTCAATGTCTGGATAATTGAAGTCACCCATAGTAATAACTTGACCGAGTTGTGAAGCCGCTTGTATCTGTAAGAGTAGCTGGGCTTCATACTCGTCACTTATACGAGGTGGTTTATAGCATACACCAATGATAATTCTCTTTTGTCCATTCAAAATCTCCACCGAGAGGGATTCAACACCCTCAACAGTGCCAACAATGGTTATTTATTTAGCGCATGGCCAGCATACGGCGGAGGTTACTTCTTTTACTTCTGAAATTTGCATTACTTAGTGGAGAATTATATGTTAAGTTAGTATTATTCTGTTTTCCTTGTAACAGAGGGACCTCCTTAGCTGGTAAACTGTATGCCCCCCTCACTCCTACCCCATGACCCCTTATGAATACCACTGCCCCATCTTCACTAGCTTCCTCATAATTCTTTATCTCACCCACCCCCCTCTTGCCTAGTTTAAACACTCCTCCAACCTCTTAGCCATTATTTCCCCTAGCACAGTGGACCCCCTTCCATTAAGGTTCAATCCGTCACGACTGTATAGGTTGTACCCCAAGGAAAAATCAGCCCAGTGCTCTAGGAACCCAAACCCTTCCTTCCCACACCGAGACTTGAGCCACGCATTTAGCTCCCTAAACTCCCTCTGTTTTCCTAAACTTGCACGTGGAGCCCTTAATCTTAGAGCCTAGAACCATGAAATCACTCTTTAAGGTCTTCCATCTACCATTTATTTTGTCATTAGTACCGATATGCACTAAGACAGCTGGGTCATGCCCAGCCCCACCCAATAATTTGTCTGTCCGATCAACCACATGCCGAACCCTGGCACCAGGTAGACAGCAAACTGTTCGGTTGTAGCGATCCGGACGACAAATTACCCTATCCACTTTCCTAATAATTGAGTCCCCTATAACCACAATCTGCTTAGGCCTGACTCTACTCTCTTCCCCACCACTACTAGAGAAACTGGTCTCTCGGCTGTTAGAGAGATCAGCCCCATCTAGAATTGCCAATCCAGAGTTCATACTCCCATCATCTTCACACAATCTGGCGAATCTGTTGGGATGTATAAACCCCAGATCAGCCTCCATTTTCCTTTTGCCCACCTTAGATTTTCTAACTGTCACCCAGCTAGCTGCCTCAATATCCTGCTGCTGTTCTGTTCCCCCCAAACTATCTGACCCCGCTAGGTCCTGCTCAGTGAGCAAAAGACTCCTTTCAAGATTGATAATCGACCACAGTGTTGCAATTTGTTGCTCTATTGCTCTAACTCCAGCCTCCAAAGTGGCAATTTGCTCACAACCACCACAGAGGTAAGTATTATGGATCTCTTGTTCCAAATCTGCATACATATGGCAGACTGTGCACTGAGTCAGACCTTCAATCTTGCTAGCACTCATTATCCCAGTTACAGATCAAAACAGAAATAAAAAAAAATGAGGGTTTAGAACAAACTTTTGACCTAGGTTGAACCTCCTTTAGTTTAAACTCCTGTGGTTGTAACTCCACTTACAGAGCAAACACTAACAGAGAAGCTAAACACTAGAGCAAGTTCCACTGGAGTCCCAGGGATTCTATTTATACAGTCTGTTCAGGTGCAACTAATCAAACCCCACCCCCTCAAACTGAGGGAAAAACTAACTGAAAAGTAAAGCAGGTTGTGACAAACTTGCTGTAAGCACACTAGCACACCAAACTTTGCTATTTAGCACACAGGACAGACAAAAACTATAAAATAATGAAACCACAGTATTTAAAGGAGAAGGAAAGCTACAGAGGCATTTTATTGCCAATAGATTAGCTGCAATAGTACAAACGAGAATGCTATATTTATTCTTTAGAATGTTTTACCATACCTGAGTAAAAAGCTCTAGAAACTCTCTGTTTGTTTAGAATAGGAGCTGCAGTATTAATGTGGTGTGACATCACTTCCTGCCTGAGTCTCTCCCTGCTCTGGGCTCAGATTACAGTAGAGAAGGGAGGGGTGGGGGGAGAGGAGCAGACTGAGCATGCTCTTGCCCAGGGCAATGAGGTTTAAGCTGAAGGCAGGAAGTCTGATACAGAAGCCCATGTGTACACAATAGAAGGAAAGAAATGCAGTATTTCTTTTGACAGGGGACTCGGAGCAACATTACTTTGGGGGTTTACTGGTATATTTAGATGGGCCTTTCTGATAAGGCTTACTTAGTTTTAACCTTTCCTTCTCCTTTAAATATAAAACCTAACTATAAAATAACAGTTAATAACAAATACTTATCCTTTTCAGTTGATTTGTTTGCTTTTAGTTGCTTTTTTCCAGTCAGCAGCCTGTTAGTAAGTAAGTTCCCTTATGAAATGTTCAATGTCCAGTGAAGTATCTGAAGTATCTTCTTGTCCAGTGCTGAGAGCATTTCTTTACTGGCCGTATTATATTTCTGTTTGTACTCTGCTTGCATTGCCGAGAGGTTCTGTCTTGTCTAATCCATTTTAAAAAATATTGATTTTCTACAGTTTTTTTGTTCTTTATTGCTTTAATAAATTTCTGTATGCCAGATGGAACCTCACAGACATATTGTTGTTTCCGTATCATGGGATGTTTATTGATTAGTTTGGATTTGTAGTGTTCTGAACTATTATTACCTTTTCTTTTCATCTGATACATTTCTTTTTCTAATCTGACCAGTTCTTTCAGAGTCTCCCCTTGCAATTTCATAGTTTCCCTCTTGTATTCAACCACATCCACTAACTCATATGTAATGACTTTGGCTTCTGCGTTTGCAGCCTGACATTCCTTCCTATTTTCATCTATACTGAATCCTAGTGTAGATGCTGCATGTGCCATGTCCTCTATGCTATGGGAATTTGAATTTAGTTGTATCTGTAATGGAAGTCGGTACTCACATCCAAAATGTCAATGGCGTCCAACATGGCGACTCCCTGCCTCTCCATGCGGATCCTGTTGGTCGCAGTGCTATGACACCGGTGTCGGAATGGACGCCGGCGTCAGAACGTGCGTCAGCGTCAGAACGCCTGCATCATGACGCCATTGCGCCCTAACTTTTGGCGCCAAGCCTGGCCTATATATAGTGAATAAAGTACCCCCTCTTGTAAAATATAAGGATATTATAAGTAACCGAGGAGTTTCATGACCATATAAAAACACGAGGCCGAAGGCCGAGTGTTTTCATACAGGTCATGGAACTCCGAGGTAACTTCTAATATCCTCATATTTTACAACTGGGGGTACTTTATTTATTATAATACACAAGTTTCAGTGAGTCATGTGACAGAAATGACATCAGAACTCACCGTTTATAACTGATGACATCAGAACTCACCGTTTATAAGGATATAATTTACAGGATATTTATGGCTTTTGTGTATTATAAAGCAATCTGGACATTGCAAACATTGCTCAAGTAAAGGTTTAACTTTGTGTATTCCTGGGTGTGTTTATTACTGATTCATTGACCTTGCCTGTTATTACGTATTGACTCTTCTCTGCCTAGATTGAACTATTGCCTGGACTTTCGACTACTCTCTTGCCTAAACCTACTGATACCGCGAACTCTGGTCTACTACCTGCCTCCTCCTTGGTCCGCACTCCAACTGTGCCTTCGGGCCCTTACAGTATCATGCTGGAAAGAGTTGATTGAATCCTTTTCACAAATTCAGCATTGGTTGTTGCCTTATCAAATACTAAGACACTTACCCTATTTAACAATGAAGTCAGTGTCTTTAAAAATTCTCTAGTGTCTTTGTCCAGTTTAATATATTTTGGTGTAATAATAAGGACAAACATTGTGTTTGCATTTTTATACTTCATCAATAATTCATACTGATTTGCATTGAAAGTTTGAATAAATATAAAAACTGCTGATGATATTTGTTTTATCAAATTTTTGATCAAATCTTACTCTCAAGGTTTCCACGTAAATTTGTAGCTCCATTAGGTTCAGGCAAAATATCTGAGCTCCTGCTACCAGCAGGAAAATACCAAGTTATTTCTACTAATCCATCAGAAACTGTCCTGATACTATTACCTCCTTCCATATTATCATGGACAAACTAGTTATCGTTTAGATAAGCTGGACTGAGAACTTGATTCAAAGTTTTTGATGTGGATAATTTATTTTGCCCCAGTCTTACAAAAGAGAATGTTGGCATGCTTGTTTGGACCAGGTTTTCTTCTCTAAAGCCCTTGCTCTCTGATAATGATTCTGGTCTCCAGCGTTTGACAATGTCTCTCATTACCCATAACATGAAGGTGAAATTCAGACCATCAGTATCAGGGAGCAATAAAGGGACTGCAAACCGGCAGAGGGACATTTTTGTAAATATTTCCTGCTGCAAAAAGTGATCTGAACAATCAGGGCCACCTTCAAAAATCATGGGGCCCTGTACGGCAACATTCCACCCACCCCAAGCCCCACCCTATATCTTGAGACCACCCTACAGTAAAAAGTCCACACAGACATCAGAGCTAAAACATTAACCCCCCCCCCCATAGCTATAAAAAAGCCATTGGTGGCCAGCCCCCCCCCCCACATGTTATAAAAAGACATTAATGATCAGCGTACACCTTGCGAGTAAAAAAATATATTAATGGCCTGGACCCCCTCCCACAAGTTATAAAAAGCCATTGGTGATCAGGGCCCCCCTCCAAGTGAAAAAAATGTGATGGCCTGAAACCCCCCCAAGTTATAAAAAGTCATGGTGGCCTCCTCTAAATTAAAAAAAAAATTGGTGGCCAGGCCCCCCGGCCAGGCCATGCTTAACTTACTTGATAAGCCAGGCCCCCTGCTGTCAGCATGCTGGAAGCTTCAGAAGAGAGGACTGGAGCTCCCATTCCTGCATGATTTTCTCCTATGCAGTTCTCTGTACCCTATTGGTCTTAAATTTAATTCCCGATAAAGCTGCATTGGGATTGGATAGGCTGGAGGGGAAGTTCCTACTTTACCTATCCAGGACTTGTCGTTAAAGGACCAATGAGGGTACAGAAAATCTGAATAGGACAAAAATGTAAATAAATGATCTAGCAGATGATATTAAAAACATTTCTTAAATCTTTCCAAAGCAGAAGAACACCAGAGCAGCCTTTTTATTTCTCTTAACAACTTCCTTGACTACTTGGTGGTCAGACTGGTCAGAAACTGGTCAGCAGGTGTAGCTATTATCACCAAATGCATTCATATTAACAGTACATTATTTGGATTATTGTGGATTATTTTGCATTTTAATAGTTTGCATTTCAAATTGTGTAATTTTTTTATTGTGTAATACAAAAAAAATCGAAAAAAAATTTGAAAATTCGCATTTCATTACATGTCAAAACAGAAACCAGTGTATTCTGTTTATTCACATCCATCAATCAAAATATACATTTAAAAAAACAAAAACGCTCTCCTACAGCCCTCCTGGAAGTCCTCCTACTTTTGGTCTGTTCTGGGTTAATTGGCACACTCCTTTGTTAGTTAATACAGTCAGTAATCACACGGTAGTGTTAGTAAGTCGAGTTGTTCTATCTCACAACTTCTCCTCTGTAGCTGTTACCCTGGGTTTGCAGTGTCAAACACCCATCAACAGCCCTTAAAGGGATACAGTCACAGGAAAACATGTTTTTTTCAAAACACATCAGTTACTAGTGCTGCTCCAGCAAAATTGCACTGAAATCCGTTTTTTTAAAGAGCAAACAGATTTTTTTTTATATTTAATTTTGAAATTTGGCATTGTGATAGTCATATTGTCACTTTAACAGGAGCCCTCAGATCATGTGACTTGTGCTCATAAACTTCAGTCACTCTTTACTGCTACACTGCAAGTTGAAGTGATATCACCCCCTCCCTTCCCTCCCCAGCAGCCTATCAACAGAAAAATGGGCAGCTAACCAGATAGCAGCTACCTGGCACCTCTGCTGAAGAATTTGTTTACATTGCTAGCCCCATCTAGTGGTAGCCATGAGAATAGCACCAAAGCAGGAAAAACTGAATACCACTAGGCGGGGCTAGGGAGCAAATACGACCTAGGGTTATGGTATAATCCAATAGGAAGAGGAAAAACAATAGCTGTCTCAAAGCAGTTTCATCCTGAAGTCGTGGCTCCTTCTCAAAGTTAAGAATCAGGCACTTTGGTGCATCCTCACCAATATTGCAGCTAAAAAATACATTTGTTGGTTCAAGAATAAAATTTAAATAGTAGATTGAATTATTTGCAATGCAAACAATGTATTTTAAAAATAAAAATAAAATAATAAAAATCATGACAGAATCTCTTTAAAGCAAAAGATAGCACCAATAGCTTGTTACACACTGTACCCCTTTGGGGTCCTTTATACACCTTTGCTAACTGGTAATCAGTCCAGGATCCAATAAATGACTCATAAAACCTATATAAAATACTTTATACTTTGCCTCCACCCAATAATCTAATGTCGGGTTGAATAATAAAACTCTTGTTTTTAGCCATTAATCTAATTGTTTTCCTAAGTAGGGTTGAACTATAAAACTCTGTTGAATAGGGTTTATTAACAAGAAGCTGTCATCATCCATTTATTTAATGGTTACCTGAAGTAGGTATGAACTATAAGACTCTGCCTCTACCTATTTATGTTTCTTTAATTTTTATTTGTTATGGTGTAGAGCGTTTGTGGTGTAGGACTCTGTTTCTTCATCTAAGATTTTATATAGATTTATGATTAATTTATTGGATCCTGGGCTGACTGTTTACCAATTATTGAATATGTATAAACAACAACAAGGTGTGCAATTGTGTAAGGTCACAACACACGTCAGTATTAAAGACTTATATGTAAGTGTTTATATTTGTTTTAATGATTGTTGCAATAAAAACTTTAAAACATTCCCATATTTGTACTGCTTGGTCATATTCCATGGTGTATGGAGTAGGAGCAAGCCTGCAGTGATTGCCTTTGTGTCCAGTGTGGTGACCCGTAGGGGCAATGTGGGAGAGGAAGGAGAAGGCGACAGGAATCCTACAGAACCACTGAATAGATGGCAGCGTTGGTCTGAACTGGGTAGAGTGTATGAGACAATAACAACTTTGAAGGCACAGACTTGTAAGTAAAATCTGAAAGAGTAATTTGGTTAGTGTTGATGGTAACACAATATTGGTGCTATATTTTGCTTTAAGGGCCATTGGTGGGTGTGTGCAGCTGAAAAGCAAGAGTAATCGCTACAGAGGAGAAGTTGTGAGATAGACCAACTCAACTTACTAACACTAACATTATTAATCAGCATCAGCTTTTGAGACAGATGATATGTTACTGCTGTCTTGATAATAAAGGATGAACCCTACATTTACCCATCACAACAATAGTCCAGAACATGCTGATCAGGTGCATTGTTGCCAACCACTCGAAAGATGGCCTAACAAAAAAAATTTTGTTGTTGGACTTCTGAACCTCTTGGCTGGCATGAACTTATCACTTTGCTCTGGCTTGTTTTTGGTTGCAGTGTCACAACCTAAAGCCATTGAAATGCTATTGAAATCATAATATTAAAGGAATTGTTCAGTATAAAAATAAAAACTGGGTAAATAGATAGGCTGTGCAAAATAAAAAAATGTTTCTAATATAGTTAGTTAGGCAAAAATGTAATGTATAAAGGCTGGAGTGACTGGATGTGTAACATAATAGCCAGAACACTACTTCCTGCTTTTCAGCTCTTTTGGTTTCCACTGATTGGTTACCAGGCAGTAACCAATCAGTGACTTGAGGGAGGGCCACATGGTTCATATCTGTTGCTTTTGAATCTGAGCTGAATGCTGAGGATCAATTACAAACTCACTGAACAGTTATGTACCATGTGACCCCCCTTATAGTCACTGACTAACTCAGAGTTAGAGAGCTGAAAAGCAGGAAGTAGTGTTCTGGCTGTTATGTTACACATCCAGTCACTCCAGCCTTTAAACATTACATTTTTGGCTAACTAACTATATGAGAAACTTTTTTTATTTTGCACAGCCTATCTATATGCCCAGTTTTTATTTTCACACTGAACTGTTCCTTTAAGGAGAATTCTCATATTGCTACTAATTATAAAATCACATGTAGTAAATTTTACTTCTTTGATGCTTTACGTAATGCCAACAATTAAACTGGTGCACTTTGCTAAATCACAGAATCACCTTCAGTAGAAAAGTGGAATGGTTATACATCTAGCAGCAGCCTGAGTATATTCTAAAGGAATTAGTGGTTCATTGAAATAAGTATTTGAGTGGTGTTTTATTTTTTTACATTTCGCAACTTCAGCAAGTATTTCATTTTATACCAAAGGCAGTGTTGAGGCAATATCTGTTATCACAATATCTGTCTCACAGATATTGCCTATGACTAAGTGCTAGGTAAGCATGAAACGCGTTAGGCGCTATAAGGGGATTTTCTGAATTATGCTTTTATTATGATGATGTAATAAAATTAACTTTTTACTTACTAGCATGCTTTGGAAAATTATTTAAGTATATATGGTTGTACCTCTGTTTGGCCACTGGAGGACTCCAGCATGTACCATAATGTTCATTAGACTCTACTACCAAGCTGAGTAAATAGTTTTCTAAACATTGCTTTTGTAGTTCCGATTTGTATCTCTCTCCGTGTTTATCACCTTGTTTTTTCATTTGACACATTTCTTTTTCTAGTTTGGCCAGCTTTCTCCACAAGTCTCCCTGTAGTTTCAGTGTTTTCTTCTTGTACTCAGCAACATCTTTTATCTCCTCTGTAATTGCTTTGGCATCTGCCTTTGCATTCTGACATTCTGTCACATTCTCATCGATAGAGATTCCCAGTTTGGAATAGGTTTGTCACATATTCTCCAGACTCAGGACACGGAATTCTTTCTTAATAAAATATTCAGCAGCTGCTCAGATTCTATTTGCTTTTATTGCTCCACTATTTTCACTATTGATAGCAAGTGTAGCGCTATAGTTAATTGAGTGCACCTTACTCTACTATAAGCGTCACTCCCAGTACATATGCTCTGGATGAGACCTTAAAACCTGAGGGAGTGAGCCTTCGCAGCGATGTGGAAGCAGGGTGTAGTGCAACTGTAACTGTATTCAGGGTGCAAATAATTGGGCGCCAGTGGTTCTTATAACTTAACCATAGAACAGATTTATTGAGCACAATATACAATCCTCAGTGGAGTGTACATAAAGAGAACATTGCAGGATCATACAATACAGTGAATAGGCAGTACTCACAGCACCTTTGGTCAGTATGATTCTCCTCAGAGATAGGAACAATACATGCAGCTTTGAGGAGGTACACCCAGTCTTCAGCCTTTTCCCTAAGTGGAACCTGAGGGGAATCTATCTACCCTAGTTCTGTACACTTAGTCCCTACTTCTGGGCAATTAGTACCCTGGGATCTTAATCCCACTACAATCCTCGTAGGAGCCTCAAGATGCTCAGCTAAATAATACTGACTGTCTGTCACTCCTAGAGTGACCATTATTATTATTATTATTAACATGTATTTATATAGCGCCAACATATTGCGTAGCACTGTAAAGTAAATGTGATTATACAACTACATCACGTGAATTACATACATAGAATATATGGAGTAACAAACATCACAATCAATACAGGTACAAATAGGTGAGGAAGGTCCTATGCATAGGCATACAGTCTAAAGGGAAGGGAGTAGTACACAAGGTGTGGGAGTGGGCAAGATCGAATTAAGTGGGAGAGAAATGTGGTATTGTATGTGGTGTTGCGTTTGGTAGTTAAGCAGAGTGAGGGTAGGCTTCTCGAAAGAAGTGCGTTTTCAGAGATTTCTTGAAAGCAGAAAGGTTGGGAGAAAGTCGGACAGACCGTGGGAGAGTGTTCCAGAGGAGGGGTGTAGCCCTTGCAAAGTCTTGAATGCGAGCATGTGAGGAGGTAATGAGAGAAGAGTTGAGTAGCAGGTCAGTAGAGGAGCGTAGTAAGCGAGTGGGTGAGTATATAGAGATGAGTTCAGAGATGTAGGGTAGGGCAGAGTTATGAAGTGCTTTGAAAGTCAGTGTCATTAATTTGAATTTGATTCTGAAAGGTAACGGAAGCCAGTGCAGGGATTGACAGAATGGCGAGGCAGAGGAGGATTGGTTGCTGAGGTGTATGAGCCTCGCAGCAGTGTTCATTATGGACTGGAGAGGTGACAGTCTCTGGAGGGGGAGGCCAATTAAAAGAGTTACAGTAGTCTAGACGCGATATGATGAGAGAGTGAATAAGAATTTTGGCAGCGTCTTGGGTAATAAATGATCGTATTTTTGATATGTTCCTTAGGTGGAAGTGACATGATTTAATAAGTGACTGTATATGAGGAGTGAATGACAGGGCAGAATCTAGGATGACCCCAAGGCCTGGGGAGAGGGGGTGATAGTGGAATTGTTAACTATGATGGATACTTCGGGGATGCTACTGGTGTTAGTTGGAGGAAAGAGAACCATTTCAGTTTTAGAGAGGTTTAATTTAAGGTAGCGTTGCGACATCCAGGTAGAGATAGCGGACAGGTAGGAGGAGACGCGAGTTAAGAGTTCTGGGTTGAGATCAGGTCAGCATAGAGGTGGTAGTGGAAACCATACGAATTTATTAATTTGCCAATATAAAGGTGAGTAGCTTATTCTTACTAGACCTGACCTGTCTAGGTTCCACTCAAGCACTGCCTCCTGCACAGGCTAGAGCAAGCACAAGATGGACAATGAAAGCATGGCTTCAGTGCCTTTTATACTCTAGCACAATGCCATCTGCTGGTCACAGCGAGAAACATCAAGGGGCATCACTTAAAGCAGGAATAGGAACCAGTTACCCCTCACAACTGTGTTTTAGGACCCAGTTAGGTGTCTATAACACTAGAGAAACTGCCTGCTAAATAATACTGGGGATGGCTATTCTACACATCCCTACACAAGTACAGTGGTATTTGTGAGCTTTGTGCTTTTGCCAGTTTTGCCATTTTTATTGACAATAACAAAGTTTGTCTGAGAGTTTTCATACTGGGATAAAAAGTCATACAGATGTTGATCAATATTCTGGACAAAAATAAACACCGCCGATGAGATCTGAGTTAGAAATGCAAACTCTTTCAAGTTTTCTTCCAGGTTTCCATGAAGGTTTGCAAATGCACCTGGCTCTGAGAAAATATCTGATGTACTTTTACCAGCTGGAAAATACCAGGATATTTCTACCAGCCCCTCAGATATCTCTCTTGTGACATCAGCACCTTCCATATTACTATGAAGTAGTGGGTGTGAAGTAAAATCTTTCGACTTTGAATATCGAAGGCGAAGGATTTACCGCATTTAGTAAAGATTGAACGATCGAAGGAAAAATCGTTCGACCGAAGGAAAAATCGATTTTAATCAATCGATCAAACGATTTTCCTTCAATCCCAAATTGGTAGGAAAGCCTATGAGGACCTTCCCCATAGGCTAACATTGGTGTTCGGTAGGTTTTAGGTGGCAAAGTAGGTGGTCAAAGTTTTTTTTAAAGAGACAGTACTTCGACTATCGAATGGTCGAATAATCAAACGATTTTTAGTTTGAACCAAAAAACTCAGTAAGACCGAGAGAGAGCACACGATGCAGATTAACTGCTAAGTGGTTTATTCTTCACAACATGTTTCAGGCTACACGCCCTTTATCAAGTGTAAAACAAACTGATTGTTCACAAACATTTAAAGGTGTAGACAGGAAGTGAGGTCACACAAGGCAAATACAAATGACCTTAAATTGATACAGTAATTACCATATAATCACATTTTATATAAATAGAGTATTATCATAATATCCAGAAATATAAAGGTATATAAAAAACATTTAATAGAAACGCCATTAGATGGAAAAGTGAATTGTGAAAAGGCCTTTGTAGAAAAAACTTTTTTTATAAAATTTTTTATAAAAAGATTTTTTTAAAATCCATACATAGTACTGCCCACTATTAGGGCCTGCTATGAAAAAGCTTGATTGTCCTGTGTTACTAACAAGGAGGAAGGAAAAGCCCGGTAATCTTACCAGTAGCCGTACAAATTAATATATTGTATCTATCTTGAGCACAGAGAAATTTATCTGCAAAGAGGAAACAAACACAGTATCAGTTTCAAACAATAAGTAACCTTGTAACAACATTTAAAGGAAACATTTCACACTCCAGCTATCATTCATGCCCTTTGGCTGTAATGTGTCGAGTCTCTTAATCCAATAGGCTTCCCTTTGTAATAACCTTTTACTGGTGTTCCCACCTCTCTGGGAGGGGGTCACTACTTCCACAATTTCCCATTTTAACTGAGATTGGTTATGAGAAGCAGAGTTAAAATGTCTAGATACTGTAGTATCTGTTGCTGTTCCTTTTTTAAAATTACGAATATTACCCTTATGTTCCTTAATACGAATTTTTATTGATCTTTTCGTTTGGCCAATATATACTAGACCACAAGGGCACTTTAGCAGATAAACAACACTACTTGTGTCACATGTGGCATAGTGCTTCAGCTTGACCGGTGTACCCTGTGTCGGATGGCGTATCACATCTCCTTTGATAATAGAGGAACAACAGTTGCAATTTAGGCATGCAAATGTGCCGATTTTAGGTGTCCCTAAAAACCTTTGAGTTCCTTTTTGGGGGGGATTAACCTCTGAAGGACACAGTAAATCTCGAAGGGACGAACCTTTTTTATAACTGAACATCGGTGGATTTAGCAAAACACCCTTTAATGTTTTATCTTGTTGCAATATTGTCCAGTATTTACAAATGATACGTTCTATTGCTTTACTATTGGAGTTGTATTGGCTTACAAATGGGAACACTTTCTTATTAGTTTTAGGCTTATATGTTAACAGTTCTTTTCTAGGCAGTTTACCCACTTCTGTGGCACAGTTCTCTATATCCCTAGTTTTATAGCCACGTTTTACAAATCTTTGTTTTAACGTTTCCACCGCTAAAGTATAGTTCCCTTCTTCGGAGGAGATCCTCCGTGCCCTTACGAACTGACCCTTGGGAATAGCTCTAATTACTTTAGGGGCGTGGAAACTAGAGGCTAATAAAACGTTGTTTTTTTCAGTACTTTTTCGATACAGACTGGTACTGATATAGCCATTAGTGATAGTTAGTGTGACATCCAAAAAATTTATGCAATGTCCCCCTGTTTCGCTGGTAAACTTAATGGTAGGGTGTGCTGTATTGGCGCAAGTAACCATTTCGTTAAACGCCAGATCTGTACCTTCCCAGAGTACTAAAATATCATCCACAAACCTGTAATATCCAACAATGTGTTGTAGATACGGTTCAGTCAGAAATAACTGTTTTTCAATTTTGTGTCCCTTCGAGATTTACTGTGTCCTTCAGAGGTTAATCCCCCCCCAAAAAGGAACTCAAAGGTTTTTAGGGACACCTAAAATCGACACATTTGCATGCCTAAATTGCAACTGTTGTTCCTCTATTATCAAAGGAGATGTGATACGCCATCCGACACAGGGTACACCGGTCAAGCTGAAGCACTATGCCACATGTGACACAAGTAGTGTTGTTTATCTGCTAAAGTGCCCTTGTGGTCTAGTATATATTGGCCAAACGAAAAGATCAATAAAAATTCGTATTAAGGAACATAAGGGTAATATTCGTAATTTTAAAAAAGGAACAGCAACAGATACTACAGTATCTAGACATTTTAACTCTGCTTCTCATAACCAATCTCAGTTAAAATGGGCAATTGTGGAAGTAGTGACCCCCTCCCAGAGAGGTGGGAACACCAGTAAAAGGTTATTACAAAGGGAAGCCTATTGGATTAAGAGACTCGACACATTACAGCCAAAGGGCATGAATGATAGCTGGAGTGTGAAATGTTTCCTTTAAATGTTGTTACAAGGTTACTTATTGTTTGAAACTGATACTGTGTTTGTTTCCTCTTTGCAGATAAATTTCTCTGTGCTCAAGATAGATACAATATATTAATTTGTACGGCTACTGGTAAGATTACCGGGCTTTTCCTTCCTCCTTGTTAGTAACACAGGACAATCAAGCTTTTTCATAGCAGGCCCTAATAGTGGGCAGTACTATGTATGGATTTTAAAAAAATCTTTTTATAAAAATTTTTATAAAAAAAGTTTTTTCTACAAAGGCCTTTTCACAATTCACTTTTCCATCTAATGGCGTTTCTATTAAATGTTTTTTATATACCTTTATATTTCTGGATATTATGATAATACTCTATTTATATAAAATGTGATTATATGGTAATTACTGTATCAATTTAAGGTCATTTGTATTTGCCTTGTGTGACCTCACTTCCTGTCTACACCTTTAAATGTTTGTGAACAATCAGTTTGTTTTACACTTGATAAAGGGCGTGTAGCCTGAAACATGTTGTGAAGAATAAACCACTTAGCAGTTAATCTGCATCGTGTGCTCTCTCTCGGTCTTACTGAGTTTTTTGGTTCATTTGCTGCACCTGGAGCGGAGGTGTCTGACTGAGATAGAGAGTTTGAGTTACCCCATTACCCAGTCAATCTCAATTTCTTTTGTACGATTTTTAGTTTGAGTCATTTGATTCGAAGGTCGAAGTAGCCAATTCGATGGTCGAAGTAGCCAATTCGATGGTCGAAGTAGCCAAAAAAATACTTCGGAATTCAAAGTATTTTTTATTCTATTCATTCACTCGAGCTAAGTAAATGTGCCCCTGAATGTTGGCATAGATATCTTAACAAGATTTGCTTGGACTAATCCCTTAGTTTTTGCTAGGGACTGAGGCCTCCATGTTTTTAAAATCTCTCTTAGCCTGGACCATCAACATCAGGGAGCAGCAAAGGGACAGCAAATTGGCACAGGGACATTTTCAGTATAATCTCCTGCTGCAAAAAATGGTCACAGCAATGCAGGACAAGACACAGGACATCTAGGGGGTGAACAGAATTAGATGAGTCACAAGTGATATCTTCTAGATCATCCTGAGGATCTTCACTCTCGTTCTTACTTATACTATTTATATTTCTTGCTGTTTCATTTAATCCAATTATTTTATGTATAAAATTCCAGGCTGCAGACTCTCTCTGCCAATCATCAGTCTTCTGTAAGCATTCTTGATCGATCTGAAGAATATCTTGTAATGTTAGGTTTTTGGTTTCATATGGATCCATATTCATTTTCTTCAATAAATCTCGATATAAGGTTGTTTTGTCTGCAGGGAAGAATATGTGTTTATAAAAAATAAAGTTTCAAGGAAGATGCTTATATACAAGAATTAAGAAGCTAAGTCATCTCTTAGGGGTAGATTTATCAAAGGTCAAGGTGAATTTTTGAATGAAAACAATTTGAATTTCGAGCTATTTGTTGTGTACTTCGACTAGGGAATTCAAATTTGAAAAAAAATCAAAAATACGAATATCGAAATTTACCGTCTCTCTAAAAATTCAACCATCTAAAACCTGCCGAATTGCTGTTTTGACCTATGGGGAACCTCCTATTTGGAGTCAATTGGCGGACTTTGAAAAATCGCAGTTTTTTTTGGGAAAAACATTGAATCGAATAGAATTCAATCAATTCCGCTATTCCTTTGATTCGTACAATTCGAATTCAGACAAATATGGACCTACTCGATCAAAAACTGACCTATTCGACCAAAGAAAACCTTTGACTTAATTTCGGTTGGTCTTTTTGAATTCAAATTTCGAAGTTTTTTCAATTCGAAATTCGACCCTTGATAAATATGCCCCTTAATGTTACATTATAACTGGTATGATTTGAGAATCCCCTTGGTTTATGAATTTGGTTTATGTATTTCACATTTATGGCAATGGCATTAACATTAGAATTCCTGCTAGTAAAACAAATGACTTGCAGATCTGTTTTAATATAGGGAAATAGGACAGATTGCCATGTGTTATACTTGTGGTTGTCCTAATGTTATGCAACAAATTTATTGTCTGCTGTAGGGCAACTTTAACAGCAGGTGACTAATCTTACCATGTGCCATTGCTCTTGAGATTTAACTAAACATTATTACCCAGCGGGCACAGTGATTTGATTCCTATTACAGTCCATCTGGTATAGAAATGTATAAAGAAGAAAATGTTCTCAGTTCTCTAATTGCTTGAGTTTAGTTGAATGTTAGAAAACATCTGTAATATATGAGGATGCTACAGGTTTGCTGATTATTAAATTCTGATGCTAATTGCACTGGTTTCTGTGCTGCCATGTAGTAATTATCTGTATTAATTACTAATCAGCCTTATATTGTGACATTTCTATTCTATGTGTACTGTATATTGTGAGTGGGTCCCTAAGCTCAGTAAGTGACAGCAGCACAGAGCATGTGCAGTGAATCAGCAGAAAAGAAGATGGGGAGCTACTGGGGCATCTTTGGAGACACAGATCTTTACTGCTAAAGGGTTGTGGTTGCCTTGGGCTGGTACAAAAGCACAAAACATAGGGGCAAATTTACTAAGCTCAAGTGAAGGACTCGAAGTTAAAAAACTTCGAATTTTAACGTTTTTTTGGGGTACTTCGACCATCGAATAGGCTACTACGACCTTCGACTACGACTTCGACTTTGATTCGTTCGATTCAAACTAAAAATCGTTCGACTATTCGACCATTTGATAGTCGAAGTACTGTCTCTTTAAAAAAAACTTTGACTACCTACTACGCCACTTTAAACCTACCGAGCTACAATATTAGCCTATGGGGACCTTCCCCATCAGTTTTCTAAGGTTTTTTTGATCGAAGGAAAAATCCTTCGATGGACCCTTAGTAAATGTGCCCCATAATGTACGACATTTCTAGCCTACTTCTTTAGTTAAACTTTAGTTTTCCTTATGCATTAAATTAAAAGACAGTCCACGTTCTCACCAAGGAGTTTAACTAAACTCAAGCTGTAACAGTTCTAGCAGTAAAATTGCCTATATCAATTCAAATTGAATGCTAATTAGGTTGAATCTGTAACAGCAGTGGTGCACTTTAATGCCTATTTTAGTAAATCATCACCAATATCTCTTTCATATTATTATTATTAGACTGAATCTGAATCACAAAAAACTAAGAAGCCGATTTACGAAAGTTCATAGAACATTTGTTTATCCAAATCATCCTTTTTAGTGCAAGCAAACAATTTTTTTTTTTGTAACTTATTTTTTATTGACATTTTTCAAAGTTTTACATACATGTTTCAACATCATTCTATTTGTCATTTAGACAGAAAAACCATATGACAGATGTGTTTCCATCTAATGCAAGGGCCATTATAGCCTTTATTCTTTTCTCCGGCAATATTTGCCATTTGTTCTCAACCCCTATCGGGGTAAGCTAGATAAGGAATATGTCATTTGAACTTGAACTTAAAATTAAACGTTGCAATATGAAAATGTAAGTCGGGTACCCAGATGTAAGTTTCAAAATTTCAATGTCGGATATACACAAATTTCACAAACACATTTTTAGGGGCCAATTCACTAACTTCGAGTGAAGGATTCGAAGGTAAAAAACTTCTAATTTCGACGTTTTTTTTGGGCTACTTTGACCATCGAATGGGCTACTTCGTCTACGACTACGACTTCGAATCGAAGGATTCAACGTAAAAATCGTTCGACTATTCGACCATTCGATAGTCGAAGTACTGTCTCTTTAAAAAAAACTTCGACCCCCTAGTTCGCCATCTAAAAGCTACCGAACTCAATGTTAGCCTATGGGGAAGGTCCCCATAGGCTTGGCTAACTTTTTTTGATCGAAGAATATTCCTTCGATCGTTGGATTAAAATCCTTCGAAACGTTCGATTCGAAGGATTTTATTGTTCGATCGAAGGAATTATCCTTTGATCGTTAGATCGAACTATCTGCGCTAAATCCTTCGACTTCGATATTCGAAGGATTTTAATTCCTAGTCGAATATCGAGGGTTAATTAACCCTCGATATTCGACCCATAGTGAATCGGCCCCTAAATATAGTTACTTAATTCACAATTTTTTCGTAATTAAGGGGTAAATTTATTAAGTCAAGTTCTGCCACTAGAGTGAAATTCCGCAGCTCACAATTCATTTCTATGGGATTTTGAAAGGCAAATTTATCAATGGGTGTAAGTGAAAGTTCACCCTTTGATAAATACGCCTTTAAAAATCCCATAGAAATGAATGGAAGTGGCGGAATTTCACTCTAGTGGCGGAACTTCACTATTAACTTCACTCTTTGATAAATATACCCCTAAGTCTAAAAATCATACAATCTACTAATACAAAAGTACAGCAAGTAAAAGCTGTTGAGGTCATGTAGGAGTCAATGGAAGTTCCCCTTCTTTTCTTGCAAAGATCATCCTTTCGTTCATGTTTTTGGAGATCAAAACATTCATTTTCGTTTGATTTTTTTTGTTTAATCACAAAAAAATGTGTGGTTAACAAATTTTGACAGCTATGTTTGTTCATACTATTTGTATCTTTTAATAAATTACAAGGCAATCATGATTTTAGAGAAGTAAATTTTAAATGCGATTTCGAAAACCTCGAATACCACTAGAATTTGACCTAAGAAATGGGCCTCTACATAAACTTAATTGAGATTTTTTTTTTTTACCAATTTTTTCCATAGATCATGAACACATTTACAAAAAAATAATGTTAGGTCATGTACGATAGAACTCAATTGCAAAAAATCTCATTGTGTCATTCAACTTTAAGGGAGTTAATTACTAAAAACCCGAATTTATCTCATATTTTATTAAAAAAACACAACCAAACTCTAATGCCCAACTTTAGCTTATTTATTAATAAAAAAAACTTGATTTAATCGAGAATAAAATCATTTAAAAGCTGAAAATACATCTCCTTTTGACTCGTTAGCTCGTTACTTTTTTTTGTTAATTTCTTTCATATTTACATTTTTGAGAACTGTTTAATTTGAAAATTTGAGTTTGAAAAATCAAAGTGGCAAAAAATGTTGAGATTGTATTTTTTATTTTCTTGAATTGTGAGGAAGAAGGGTTGATCTCAAATTTATATAAATTAGTCCTAATAGATTCAGAGATCATTTTCGACTATAAAAGGTTGGGTTTCCATGTTTGATTATAGTAAAAGTCATATCTCCATAGATATGGGCATAAGGAACCTACTCAGCCCTCTATGCTTCTGGGCAGCAGCCTCTGGACTTGTTTTCCCCTTTTATTTACACCCCACTAAGTCAAATACAGTATCCTGATACTTCAATCCTATTTATCATAGAGAAAGTCTTGCGTTGGTTCTTGTAGCTGTAAATATATTTTCTTAAGTAAACAAGAAAGTCTGGTGGGTACCAGAGGATGGTCCAATATCGTGTCTCTTCTGGTCTTAGACACTGGTGGCAATGACTGTGATGAGGGCAATTATCAGACAGACAATGAGCACAATTACAAATATTAAGACTCCCTGGAATGAAAAAAACCCATATTAGTGACAGTTATTCAATTTTTTATTTTTATTCCATGTCCTCACACATTCCCTTTGTTGTCCTATACCTCTCATAAATAATCCTACTGATACCTGGATACTGTAGAAATGATAAGAAGCTAAGGACTCGTCTACTGAAATGAGGGCAAGATGCAATGTGCAAAAATATAGGTGCCAAGCATCAGAAAATGGTTTGGCCAAGTGTGCCAGGTATATTGAGAAGTGTTTATTAAACTTAGAATACTATCTCTTACTGGATATATTTTATGTTAGCTGAGCAGTTAGATCACCATTGATGTATTATGTGATAGAATTTGGCTCCCAGATTTTATGTTGGCTTTTATTGCTCTTTAATATGTATTTCCTTTAGGACCTAAATTTTTTCATTATCTTACCTTAGAATCCAAGTTACAGGGCATTTTTCTCTTTGGTGCTTTTTCTTTATTTGGGTCCATTAGTTGATGCTAGAAAGAAACAATGTATTAAAGAAGAAATATAGTATATTATATTAATATAGGCAATCATGATTTATATATTATGCTGGTTTCACTGGTTAAATTTCATTAAAGGAGAACTAAACCCAAAACAGAAATGGCTAAATGGCTAAAAAGTGAACTTTTTGCACCAGCCTAAAGTTTCAGCAATGATCCAGGACTTCAAACTTGTCACAGGTGCTCACCATCTTGGAAAGTATCTGTGGCACTCTCAGCCAATCACTGCCCTGCAGTCACACAAGCAAAGACATGCTTCAGTTCCCTATCAGGTGAGTCTAGTTCCTGTCCTACAGTGCAGTGTGCCGAGTGCTACCAGCTCCCTGCACAGCCTGGGAAAGGAGGAAGCAGGAAGTGGAACAGATGAATGGGACTAGCAATATATTTGCAAAAATTTTCAAAAAAATCATGCGGAGACACTACTTTTTTTAGTATAATGCACTGGCACATTCTTGTTTCACACTCAATATTTCTCCTTTAACAAATGTGTTACCCAAACTCTATATGTCTGTGCAACTCATATCCTATACTACGTTAATTTATACTGTACATCATATATTATTTATCCATGTTGCATTTACATAACAGTTATACCATATAAAAGCACAAGTCAAAGGTGACCTCTAATACCCTATATTTTACAGCAGCAAGTACATTATTTTTTATTATAAACATGATGTCATTATGTACAACATATAAGGATATCAATTACAATGTAATTGCAAAAAAGAAAAACTTACACTCGCACACCCTGGCCGTCCAAAATCAAACGAATCCCAGGTGCTCGATGACAGAGGAATTGGGCAACCTCAAAAACAGCGTAGACACAGAACACACCGGCACAACATGGGTAATTCTAGCAGGTTTAACCTTGCTCGTTTATTGCAGATGCCTCCGCAATAAACGAGCAAGGTTAAACCTGCTAGAATTACCCATGTTGTGCCGGTGTGTTCTGTGTCTATCAATTACAATGTATCATATAGCCATGACTCTGTATTATAATAAGCTACTGGTTTCTATGTCCCTATACACAGAGCTCTTTGTCATATTGAGTTATATGTCATAAGAAAACTAACTTTGGAATTGATAAATGACTAAATGTTTTTTGGTGCTGACACTTTCCACTATGACATTAGCCCTTCCATGCCATATTTTTTTCCAGACATCGGATTGCTTCATGGAAAGTGGTTTTCAGTATGTAAACTTAGATATAGAATGACTGTATCAACATCAGACTGTTGCCTTCCTTGCTGATTATGTTTTAACTAGTTTGTTGGCAGGCAAAGGGTTAAACTGCTATCCGGTTTCCAGCTCGACTGACCCTAGCAATCCAATACATGGGCAAAGTAGTGTGCCTAAAATCCAAATTTAAAAACACGACTTCTGAATTTAGAAATGAAATATTAGTCTCCTTACCTCTTCTGTGGGTACCACCACGGGATCTGAGAAAGAAAGACAAAATAAATCATTGCAAGGGTGTTTTTATTGAAAAGAAAAGTATTTTTTTGCTTAGAGTATTGATCTTATGTTACACAAAGCAAGCAGCATTTACATCTACAATAAATAAAGAAACGTGGGGGTCATTTACAGAGACCCTAATGCAAGAGCACTCATTTGGTAACCAAGTGCAGCCCTGTATTTAATAAATTCCCATTTGCTCCTATTTTCACTGGGCATTGACCTGACTTCACTTTCAGGAAACTTGGTAAGGAAAGTTGGAGACTTTGTAGGGCAAGATGGAATGAGTAGGGTATGAGTGTTTTGTAAGCTGATGACAGAAGCAAAAAAAGGAGATAACAGCAGCGATGGGCAAATTTGTCCTGCTTCGCTTTGCCGTAATGGTGAAAAATTTGAGAAACAAAAATTTTGCCGCCTGCGTCAGTTCGGTACAATTTTGGCGCTCATGTCAATTTAGATGCCCGAGTTAAAGTCAATGGATGTTCAAATAATGTTGACGTGTGACAATTTTGACACAAGCGACTATTCCGACACGCATTCAGATTTTTTTGACACCAGCAAATTTTCACAGCAGTTTCGAGAATTTATTCTCCGGCGGCGAAACTTGTTAATTTGCTGCGAATACGTGCCTGGCAAATTTATTCACCCGAATTTATTTGGCGAATTTTTACTAGCGAAGGCCACTTCGCCCTTTAATAAATCTGCCCCAATGAATTAAGGAGGGGTGATGATGCGAAGGAGGGGGCGGAATGGGGGGGTGGGACTGTTATGCTAACACTGGAGATCAGGCAGAGAGCAAGTCTAGGAAGGGTTAGCAAGATGTGTACGGGGATAGAGGAGGAGTGGGTAGAGAGAGATTAGCATGAAATTGAGGGGGGGGGGCCTGGGAGAAAAATTACTGAGATAATAAATTTTCTGACCGTTACATTGCCTCTGCCTTAGTTGGTATTTTACTGTCTAGACTGGTGCAATAACAGATAGGTGCCAACTGTAGTGGGACTGCAAGTCACAGGTCTCATATTAGCTGTTATATACTTTTATTTTACTATATTTTTAATCCTCAAAACATTTTGCCCTGTTTTTTTTCTGGTGATGTCACTTCCACTTTACAGCAATGCCACATTCATTTTAATAGTGTGCATGTTGTTGTGGATAAGGCAGTTGCAGGTAGGGTTATCACTAGGGTTGTCACCTGTTTGGTTTTGACCTCGAGTTTTTGGTCTCAAGTTTCTGTTCGGTTTTGAGCCTTGTAAAAACTGAGCACTAATCTGGACAAAAAATTATTATTAGGTTAAGTTAATTTCTTATTACAGAAACAACAAAGAAAAGAGCAAATCAATCAAAAATAAAAAAAACTGTTTTTCTAAATTATTATTGCTGTATTTCACAGCTTTCTAGATAACTGATTTCTGTATAATAGATCCCATACCTATAATTAAAGGAGTGAGCTTACTCATAGGGATGTAGCGAACCGCCGATAATGTGTTCGCGAACGCCGTTCACGAACACCGGCAAAAAATGCGAACAGTTCGCGAACAGTTCGCGAACTTCGAACATCCGAAAATCGTTCGATTCGACCGATCGAAGGATTTTAATCGTTCGATTTTAGCGACCGAATGGTCGAATGGTCGAACGATTTTGACGCGAACGCCTATTGGCGAACGTCGCGCGACGTTCGCGAACTTGCGGCGGACGCGAACAGCCGATGTTCGCGCGAACAAGTTCGCCGCAGAACAGTCCGCGACATCCCTACTTACTCATCGAGCAGAATATAGATAAGTGATAGGGTTCCACCAGTGTAGTTTTTAACTGGACATCAAAACTTTCTGTCCAGTTTACAACATTGAGAAAACTGGAGGGAAATCCAGCCAGTTGTGTCTAAAGCTGGCCATAGATGCAAAGATCCGATTGTTCAAAGAAACAATCAGACTTCCCCATCTCCCGACTTGCCACTAACAATTCTGATCAATTAAAGTAGTAAAAGAACAGATCAGCCAATGTTCTGCCCCTGACTAGGGATGGGCGAATTTGACCCGTTTCGTTTCGCCAAAAATTCGCTGCCGGCGAAATGTTGCTGACGCCCATTAAAGTCTATGGGCGACAAACAAATTTTGTCGCGCGGCGAAATTTTTTTGATGCGCGTCTTTTTATTTTGACGCACAACGCCATACAAGTCTATGGGCGTAATTTTTTGGTGAAACAAGGCGAAAAAATTCGCCCATCCCTACCCCTGACAACAATCGTATGAACGTTATGTTCTACAAAGCTGGTGACAGTCTCCCACTGAAAATCGGCCGATCGGCAATTCATGCAGAGAAATTATCGGCAGCCGACAGAAATCTTTGAACCTCGCCGATGGACCAAACGACCGATCTCCGTGGGAAGAAAATCGTACGTCTAGTTGCCACCTGGCCAGTATTTTACCAGCCTAGCCAGTAAAACACCTGCCAAGGCAGGGGCTAGTATTTAGTAATTTACCGGCAATGTAGTTGTAAATTTGAAATATCCCTACAGGGTCTTTGACAAAGTTTAAAAGGGGTTGTGTGGTGAAAGATCCAGCCAGAACCAAGTCTTGTGAAACTGTCCAAGCTGTTAAATCTGTGGGAATACAGAAAGAGCCCATCCTGTTCCCTGTCAAGCTGCTAGAGACTCAGAATGAGAAAGGTGCCACTGGTGAGATTGATCCTGCTGCAGAGCTGCCTGTAATCTCCAGTGTAACTGCCTCTGATAACACCCCAGTGAGTGAGCCACTCAAGGGAGGATACTAATCATGGATACAAGCGTGGGGACCCAACTTGAAGACAGGTCTTGTGCATTTACCTGCTACCTGGGATCGACTGCTAAGTTCCAAAGGGAGAGGTACTTTTGGGAAAGGTGGGGTATAAGAGCTCTGGGGAAGGGCCATTCTATTTGAACTGAACTATGTGGTTATTAACCCGTTCCGAGGGTGGTGTACATGTGTGAGGCAGCCAGCACTGGGCCCCCGGTAAAATTGGGGGTTGTGGGTCTGGGTCACAATTCAAAACTTGGACTGTAAATTATAGGGCAAAATGGAAACTGCATGGCACAATGGAGAGAGGAAAAACAGTGGTACACAAATTACAGCTCTCTACAGCTCTCATGACTCGGCATATCAGCTGATATTAGTCAAAATGGCCATTATCCCAGAAAGATGCCAAATATAATGTCATACTAGTGTTATCTAACCTGCAGTAAGGATTGCTCAGAGTGGTATATCAGAGAGTCATCAGGATTCTGAGTGGTTGGGGCAAACAAATGCTTGAGCTTCAGGGTTACTAATTCCATAGACAACAATTGGATGTGATCTCTAGCATGCTATATTTGAATGCAGCGCAAAACTAGCAAAACAAATATTCCTAATATCACTTTTACATAACAGCCAGATGCAGGGTCAGACTGGGGGGCTTGGGGCCCACTGGGGCTACTGGCCCAGGGCCCCCCTCTGGCCCCCCCTGCCTATCCGGAGCGCTGCGTCTCAGTTATCCATATGCGCGCGGTCCTGGGTTTGTACATATGTGTGCAGCGTAAAAAAAGCATGCCATTTTCACAAATATAAGTACTTTGTACATAAAACTTGTATGAAATTATTCCCTGCTGCCACTTAATGGCATCTTGATGGAAAATATCTAAAACCATCCCAAATGGTGTCATCTACCATCTATAGAACCCTAGATGATATTCATCATGGTACATTGCTGCATTTTGGTAGTTCATAATGAAAAATAATAATTATACCTTTGTTCTGTGAGGAGGGGCCAGCCAAGATCTTCTTCATCTGGTTACGTTTGTCTGTGATGGAGTTGTGCTCCTTTTGAAGTGAATCCTCTATGGCACTCTCACTCCACTTTGCCTCAGAACCTTCTATAATACATGATTTCTTCTCCTTCTCACTGATAAGGAAGAGTTTACAAGCGTAACGTTCAATGCTCGGTTGAGAACGTATGATTTCTCTCATCTGAGCGTCACTGCTGTCCGTCAGGTCATCTATCACTACAATGACATTTTCTTTGCCTACAGACAGAGAACAAGAAGTGAATAATGGAGTGACTGTGATACTAACTTTCACTTTACAATAATAGAGTCAAAAGATTGCAAGGGACTGAAACACAGATGGAGCACACTTTGAAATATTGTGCTGTGGTGCTCAGTATAAGACATGTGATGTTAAAACTTAGATTGCTCCATTTGTGTATAAGCATTGGTTTAAGGCTATGTACTCATTCATTACTAATGCTACAGGTTTGATTGAAGCATAACAGTGAATGATCATATGATGCAACAGCACAAAGTAGAGCACCAAACATTTCTACTGGTACAACATTTATAGATGGAGCAATTTCTACTTTAATATTTCACTCAGATGGTTCCCCACGCACAACATCATCATTTGACTCCAATTAAACAGATCTTTATCACACCTCTTTTCTTGAGATTGCAGAGCTGAGTTGCATTGTCATGTCAAAACAAGGTTTGCTCCATCTGTATGTAGAGTCTGTAATATGTTACTATGCTGTCGTTCTCCAACAGCCATGGGAATGCTGGTTTGAATCATTCATAATTCAATTTTCACAACATAACAAAAAGGAACCCTGGCCTGGCCAAGTAAAAAAGTCATACCTATTGAGATGATTGGCAGCTTGTCCCACCACTTTCATATTAGGGTGACCGGTTCTCTGTCAATGTAAACAATCCAGTATATTTAAGATAGAAGCTTCTAGAGATATTACCTATGGAGCAAGCCATAGATGTTCCACCAGCCTAAAAGTATCTCTTGATATTTTTGGTGTCTTAGTTGGTCTACAGATCTAATACCTACCAACATTTCTAGCCTTTCAGCTGTTGAAAAATCTGCACCCCAATATCAGAAGTATTTTATTTGTCATATTTCTTAATGTGATGGGACAGCACGTGATTAGCACATTTAGCAGCTGAAAACAGTTTATGTAATGGATTCTTCTCACCAAGTATTTGACATAAATATTCCAGCTCTTCATCATATAATGAGTCAGTCACATCTGTAATGTTCAACCTTCCTCTCTTCAGAGTGTGGTACAGGATGGCGAACGAGCACTCGGACACATTCTCCTCGAAGTCCATGAAGCTGTTGCTGACGTACTTGGGGAGGACATTTTTCACTACACTGGAACGATGTATGGTGTAACAGACTTATCAGCCAATTATAATTTTTGATGCCATCTCTTGTGAAGATCCCAACAGTGTGGCTAGTTTTGGCCATTTTCCAGAACGTTCCACTTCACCTGAAGAAGCAACAACAAGCGTTTACTATGGGCAAATACCAATGATGGAATTGTGTTATGGTACGTCCCTGTAAAGGCTATAAACATATTTATGGTGTACAGGCTGTACAGAGAGGTACAATAAGGAAGGTTCCTCAAATCAAGTCTTTTCCCCAGTTCTCTAGGGCCAGCAGCCCACTTAGATCATACAATGAGATTATTGGCCAAGGTCCACCACAGTGCTCTGATGCACCAAATACAAAACCCAGTAAAGAGCAATATCATTGTACCTTCATTTGCTTACAGTTTAAAGCATGTTTGAAATGTAGTCAGACAACATCAGGAGCTAAGTTCTTCAGATGATTGAAACCAGAAAGCCAACATTCCACAGTTATTTCCCTATGTCATTTCTCTTCCTTATGAAAAGTTTCAGCTTATGCTGAAGAAAAAATATGTACAGAGGAGTCATGCAGTTCTTATTGGGTTTTAAATAGTACCTTTTATATATGAGATTGTCATTAATACATCAGGTCTTTCCTCTCTTGTGAGCCAATAGAAAGATGAACCTGTGGACAGTACTGCTGTTTTTCTTCACTGGGGTCCTGCATTTGACTCCCACCTTCTTTCCTTGTTTCTCCTTTAACCAAATCAACTGTCGCCCCAGTAGAGATTGTAAGTGTTACGACCGGCACCCAATACCAGAACAAGTGCCAAGCACCCTGGTCTCGGCTCGGCTTCACCAGTAGTGTGACCACCGTTTGGCTTCGGGAGCCCTCAGCTTACTTGGGTGCCACCTGGACTTAACGAGAGGTGCAAGGCGAGATGTTCTGGCTGGCAAAGGGCTGTTAGCAGAGTCTTTTAGGCCGAAGGTCACGGGACAAATGGAGCAGGCAAGAGAATCGGCAGACAGGCAGGGTCAAGGCAGGCAGATATCAAGAATCGTCAGGCAGGCTAGGGTCAAACCGGGTTGTCAATAAAGGGGTTAAGCAGGAAGAGTTGTCGTAGGCAGGCGAGGGTCAGGATACAGAATGCAGAATAGTCAGGAACAGGCTGGGTCAAACACGGGTAATCAAACAGAAAAGATACAGAACAGATCGGATGCACAAGGCTCAGGAACCACTAGAAACAAGTTCTATCACGGGCATCAGTCAGCAGTCAGAATGGGCCTTTTATAGGGGAAGAATTCCACGCCCAAGAACGTGCGTTTTTGCGCCAAAGCGTGCTGGCGCAATCACGCCAGCACGCCTGCGCCTTTAAGAGGCGCGCAGGCCTGAGAACTCTAATGGCGCCAGGAGGAGGAAGGAGAAGGAGCGCGGCGGCCGTCCACGCCGCCGTACCACTAGACCACCAGGTATTTTTATTACAGTAAGGTCCCTATAATACAACACAGAACATTGGCGGCCATTTAGCCTGCCTGTATAATGTGTGGGAGGAAATTTATGCAGGGATGAGAAGTTCTAATCTAGCTAATCTAATTGATAACTTCTCTGTAAATGATCAACCTAAGTGTTACTTCATCTTCTCTTCTTTACTGTATAAATGCAGGCCAGCCATAGAGCTCATTAAATATTACTAGGTATAAACACAATGCACACTAAGGATAATGGCAAATTTTAAAGGAGGTCCCCGGCTTTCCCATGATCTGCGGTGCTAAGGAACTCCTGGGAATTTTGTTTCCTATATGAGAGGTGATTTTACATGGACCCCACGTGCTATTGACACTCAGGCCACTAAATTGCAGCAACAAGGCCACAATGCATATAGTACTTACAGTGGGTAGTGTTACTGTGTTGTGTGTCATTGTGCTCATTGTACATTTGCTATTGTATCCACTGGAAGGTGCAGAATGTATTGCTTTATTTATGACGTGTAGGTAAGGGGCCTCCAAAGGGATACCCACATACAGCCCACATTCTGCTCCTTACATGACAGTCAGTGAATTCTCAGGGGCAATTAATCAGATTTTTATTCTATGTGCCATGAAAGTGCATTGACAACTGCCTCATTTACCTCTTTAGCCTGACCTGACACCATCCTGTTCTACTGTATCTGCTCTACCCCTTTTAGAACCCATAAAGTTGAAGGAAAGGTCTTTTAAACTGGGATGCCAAAAGCTAGGCACCCCTAAGTGATTGCATGTACGCACCTGAAACCCTGGGCCGGTGCACTTATAAGGAGAAAACTCTTCCAGTGAGCACCACAGACAGGGCCGGCCTTAGGCCTATTGGACCAATTGGGCCCAATAGGGCCCCGCACCTCTGGGGGGCCCCGCACCACAGGCAGCACAGATAATATTTCCCTCAGCACATGATGCTGCCTGGCCTGCCCCCAACTTTGAGAGTCCAGCCCATCCCCAAATCCATAGGTCTAGCCTGCCTCCAACTCTCATAGGCCCAGCTTTCCTCCAACCTTGATAGGTCTTGCCTGCCCCCAATCCAACCAAGCCTGCTCCCAAGCTGAATCGGCCCAAACTAATTGGCCCAGTCCACTCTCTTATTTCCTCCCTCTCTCTCTTACCCTGTGTGCCCCTATTATGTGCCCCTATTTCATCCCTCTCACTCTCTTACCTTGTCTGCCCCTTTCCTTTCTATTTTGTGCCTGTATGCCCTTATTTTCCTAAATACTTGGTGTGTCAGTAGCCAGCAACACTTTGTCTAGGGGCCCCGCCAACATGGTCCCAATTGGGCCCCACATTTGATAGGACCAGCCCTGACCACAGATCAATCCTCTTCTGGTTTTTTCTATCTTCAAATTTCCCGGGGCAGAAGCATGTGCAGTAGAACGAAATAGCCGACTTCTTCGTTCTTCTAAAGTTCAGCTTTTAGCGATACTGCACACGCGCACCTGTGCCAAGAAAGAAGAAGAATTAAGCCGATCGATCCGTGGTGCTCGCTGGAAGACTCCCGGGGCAGGTGCAGTTTTCTGCTGATAGAAGCACTGGCCCAGGGTCACTTGGGGAAACACTGGGGAGTTTTGGCACCCCCCCAGTTAAAAGACCTTTCCTTCTCCTATAAAGATAGCTTATGGGACCTTACCAATACTAAGAACAAATCAGTTGATTACATTTTCACTTAAAGTACAGAAAATTACACTCTCTGGCTAATTCTATGATGCTCTGTACCTGCTGGGCAAGCTCTCTACTGAAACCAAGAGCACATGGAGCACATAACATAACCTCAGGGACACAGTGGAGCTGGAATTTTTCATGCAATGATACTGTTGACAGATACTGCCATTATACTCTTTTATGCCTTTATACTCTTTATAGCCCTATTTTTACACAGTCCCTTCCAGGATCCTGCAAGGATGGGTGGACTGTGCTCAGATCAAGCTGATTGGGTTATAATATACCATGTGCTTATCTCCAATTGGGTTTTCCAGCTGCAATCTTATATAAGTGTAGGGACCCTGAGATTTGGGTTAATTTACTCAGGCAGTTCTCCTTTAGTATTTAGTATTTGGACACCTAGGTGGTCCTTTAGTATACCCAAGCAGCTAGGTCTCCCTTGCTGTGTCCACTGGGATTACTGTAGGCAGAGTTTGTCCACTAGGTGGCACTGTTTAACAATATAAAGGGGGTTAGCCCCATGTGCGCAACTGTCTAATAAGTATTAGACAGCTGTAGCAGTAACACTGTGATAGTCACTCTAGGAGTGAAAGGAATTTCAGGGTAGCTAGAGAGCAGACGTGGCTCCAACAAGGAGAAGTAGTGGAGTTAGGACCCGTGGTGTGTGAACCACTAGATCAGGGACACCAGTGGGTGAGTTGAGGACCAGATAGGGAACCAAGACCCAAGACCCCAGGCTGAATACAGTGGGTGAGGACCAAATCGGGTTCCAAGAAACAAGACCCCAGGCTGGGAAACCCAGGACCTAGTGCTACCCCTCAAAGGGGGTATATTACCTAGTGAGAGGGAAACTATCATTTGAAGTTGTGAATCTTTGCTGCTGGCTATCTGTATTGCCTATTGTTTGTCTTGGAGCATACGCTATCCTACTGGAGGGATTATCGTAGTATTCTACTATTCTATTCAGTTCAATAAAACAATTGAAGTTTGCAGCAAAGAACTGTGTCTGACTGATTATCCTGCTGCATTGACCTACACCAGGTACAGGTAGTTGCAGGGAGTTGCACATGTACACTGTGGTCCAAGTGATATTACAAGCAGTTTTAGCCTGGTCACACACAGCCTTAATACACAGCAAAAGTACACTCAAGGGTATGCTACATAAGAGAAATACATCAAATATATATATATATATATATATATATATATATATATATATATATATATATATATATATATATATATATATATATATATAGCTTCAGAAAGGTCTGACACTTGGGGGGTTATTTACTAAACTACAGTCTGGCTTTTTGGGGCAAATCTCAAATATTACGTTTTTTTTTGTTTTTTTTAAAAATAGAATTTTTCAAGATGTATTAAGGCCTGATGAAGCAAAAAGCCTGAATCTGAAAATCCGCCATCCCAGACCTTCCAAGGTTTTGTATAAGTTAATGGCAGAGGTCTCTATACAACTTTAAAGTTTCTGTGGTGTGAAAATCTAATCATTCTGCAAATATCGGGCAAAAATATAAAAAATTCAGGCTCTTCTGGAAAAAAATCTAACGATTCGGGGAAAAAAGTTTGAAAAAATAATACGATTCAGGGGAATTACATTCTATAATGTCCTAAAAGATAAACTGAAGGTGAGCCACCCCTTTTAATCTGCTAACAGGCATTTGTTCAGTGACAGGTAGAAATACACTGCAGTGCTGAGTGGCATTAAATGACTGAGCTCAGCTCACACCCTTCTCTCTCCCATGAGAGTTTCCCAACGGGCCCAGGGCTTGTGTATGACAATGGCACCCACCCATGAGAGTCACTTACCTGCTGGATCCCCGTGTGTCAGTGCAGAGACTCTCCCACCCACACCTTGCAGGAAGCTCAATCCCTGGAGGAGAAAATAAAGAAAAAATATGTTTCTTCCTCTTCCCTTCTCTGCTGTGAATCCCAGAGAGTGAATGTGACAACACTGAGAACTGGGACTATCACTTTCTTTTCTACTGACATCTGATCCCTTTCTCTGATCCATAAAATAAATTGCAGTCTCTCCCCAGCCAACAATTCCTTCCCAAGTTTGCTCATTACTGATACCAGTGATATATCAGATTCATCACTCAGGATTATACTGACCTTTTCTAAAGGAAATATTTAGTGAATAAAGTAAATGATAAGGATATTATAAGTTACCAAGGAGTTTTACGACCATATAAAAGGACGAGGCCAAAGTCCGAGTGTGACTTCTGATATCCTCATATTTTACAACAGGCGGTACTTTATTTATTATAATTTATCAGTGAGTCATGTGACAAAAATTACATCAATACTCACCGTTTATAACTGATGACACCAGTGCTCACCATTTATAAGGATATATTTTACAAGATATTCATGGCTTTTGTACATACCTCCCAACTGTTCCGTTTTTAGAGGGACAGTCCTTTTGACAGCTCAACCCGCCAACCCGCAGTCGATCATTTGTCCTGGAAAGTCCCGTTTTTCTCAGTACTGAACAGCCAGAAAAAGAAACAAAGTTTCTAACTTAATTGGCTTTTGGCAGAGAGCCCGGAACAGCCGCCAGTTGCACTTGGAAACTTTTGTAACAATTTCTAGATAAGAATTGTAATTGTAACAATATAAGATAACAGGTCCCTTGGGAAAATCTAGACTCACAGCTTAAAGGGCAATTCACCTTGATTAGCAAAACTGTAATAACTGAAAAAAAATCCCAGACATGTGTTCAAACTTTCATAACCTGCCAAATTTTGTAAAATGAACATGGTAATTAGGGGGTGTGGCCACAAAAACGGGAGCTCCGCTGTACCCTCATTGGTTGTTTAAGTTTATTTCCCAGTAAAGCTGTACAGGGATTGGATGGGTGAAGTAGAAAATTCCCCTCCAGCCTATCCAATCCCATTATCTTCACCGGGACTTATCTTAATCGACCAATGAGGGTACAGAGAACTGAATAGGAGAAACATAATGCTGGCACCGGAGCTCCCAACACTTCTTCTAAACTTTGCAGCAAACTGACAGCGGGGGGGGGGGGGGGGGGTTCGGGGGCCCGGCTAATCAAGTAAGTGAAGCATGGCTGGGCCCCCATTGTAAGAGCCAAACTTATGGGGGACCCTGGCAAGAATTTTTTTTTAAATTTTGTGTGGTCCATGTTTTTTTTTTTTATAACTTAAAGGAGGGCCCTGATCACCAGTGGCTTTTTATAACTTATGGGGCGGGGGCAGGCCATCAATATTTTTTTTTTTACTTGCAGGTAGGGTTGCCACCTGTTTGGTTTTGACCCGGACAGTTCGGTTTTTGTAAGGCCTGTTCAGGTCTGAACTTTCTGTTCGGTTTTCAGCCTTATGAAACCTGAACAATAATCTGGCCAATACATGAAAAGCATTTAAATACTGAGATACTCACCTCAACATGGCTTAGTTACTATCAAGTGCAGTTACTTTCTTATTATTACAGGTACAAAAAAAAAGCAAATCAATCAAAAATAATAATGTTTTTTTCTAAATTAGCATTGTTGTATTTCAGAGCTTTCTGGATAATTGATTTCTGTATAATAGATCTCATACCTGTAAATAAAGGATTGGGCTTAAAGGAAAACTATACCCCCAAAATGAACACTTAAGCAACAGATAGTTTACATCATATAAAGTGGCATATTAAAGAATCTTACCAAACTGGTATATTTAAGTAAATATTGGCCTTTTACGTCTCTTGCCTTGAACCACCATTTTATAATGGTCTGTGTGCTGCCTCAGAGATCACCTGACCAGAAATACTGCAGCTCTAACTGTAACAGGAAGAGATCACCTGACCAGAAATACTGCAGCTCTAACTGTAACAGGAAGAAGTGTGGAAGCAAAAGACAGAACTCTGTTTGTTAATTGGCTCATGTGACCTAACATGTATGGTTTGTTGGTATGTTTGTGTGCACTGTGAATCCTACGATCCCAGGGGTCCGCCTTTATTTTTTAAAATGGCAATTTTCTATTTATGATTACCCAATGGCACATACTACTAGAAAAGTATATTATTATGAAAATGGTTCATTTACATGAAGCAGAGTTTTACATATGAGCTGTTTTATGTGATATCTTTTTATAGAGACCTACATTGTTTGGGGGGTATAGTTTTCCTTTAATCATCAAGCAGAATATAGCTAGAGATAGGGGTTCCACCTGTGTGGTTGTGAACTGGGCATCAACACATTAAAACACTGAGAATATTGGATAGAAATCCAGCCATTTGCGTCTAAGTGATGTAATAACCTTGCTCTGGTGTCATAACTTCACCAACATCATTGTTTCCCATCAGCAAAGGTGGCAACCCTACTTGCAGGGGGGGCCTGATCAATGACTTTTTGTAACTTAGGAGGTTACTCTTTTAATTCTTATGTCTGTTTGGCTTTTTTACTGTGGGGTGGGCGAGATATGTGGTGGGGTTTGGGGGTGAACGGGGACCAGGGGGCCCAAAAAATGTTGCCGTACAGGGCTCTGTGATTTCTAAAGATGCCTCTGGAGCTAGGGTCAACACCAATTTTCTTTCTTTATAAGAGCCTCCAGGTCAGACGTGGACTGTGATGTCACTTGAGGGCAGGGCTATGATTTCTGGGGTGGGAAAATGGGCTGGGAGGAAAAAGGTGAATGGGGCTGAAAATGGGTGGGGAAATGAGCAGACTGGGCCGGGAAATAGGTGGAGTCAGGCCTGTGGTTTTAGTTAGTGATGTTCAGGCCCTGCCAGTGGCGGAACTACTGGGGGAGCAGGGGGTGCGAGCGGGCCAGGGCCTAGTAGAAACATCAAAGTTGTCTAACATACCCAACCAGATCTATTCCATATGCATGTTATTTTTATCTCACTTTGGAGTCCCCAACCCTAGACTTCTTAGCCCCCTTCCACCAACCATTTCTGCACTTTCTGCACTAAAAGAGTCAAATTTTAGCTCGTAAAGTCACCATGGGTAACCTGGAGCACACTGACGCCTGCAAGGTTCTCTCTTTTGCCTCAAGGGAGACTCGTCAACGGTGCCCCCAGTACTCAAGCAACAACTTTTTTTGAACAAATAACATTTCAATTTCATTTGGCAATTTAGCATCAATAAGGATTAAGTTTCCCCAAAATGTCAATAAGATTTCTACCTGAATCAAAAACCAGCCACTTTGAGCTTCCCACTTTCCAATTCAGATAGTGATACATTGCCCATTTATAGTGTTTCCGGCCCTTGTTGATCTGATATAGAGATTCTACATTCTAATCTCGTATTTCTTAATCCTTTGCCTAGACAATAATGAACATTTCTCACAGCAAATCTACTATATCCCTGCTTTTAAATCTTAATAGCTATGGCAACAAATATCTGTACACCTGCCCAACTATTGTCTCATTCTCAATCCAATGGTATCAATGTGAAGCTATAACATTCTCTAGAAAGGTCTCCGCTAGATGTTGTAACATTGTTTGTGGGATTTGCTTCCATTTAGCCACAAGCGTGAGGGTGAGCCTTGAAGTTGGACAGTTGGGCCAGACTTGCATCAGGATTTCATATCAACCCCCAGGTGATCAGTCAGGCTGAAGTGAGGGCTCTGGCCAGTCATGTTCTTCTACTTCCATCTCAGCAGAGCCATTCTGAATGGACCTCACTTTATGCATGGGGATATTAGCACTTTTGTGCCCCCAAAGTGGGAAGCACATCATTTTCTAGTATGTCATTATATGATACTATATATTATTTGATGTAGAAGCACATGTGTCAGCATTGATGGTTGTGGCCATATTCTATTTAAAGAAACTAGATGTGTCATTCTCACTAGAAATACCCTGTATATACTATAGTCTCCAATTTCTTTATTTTCCATAAATTTTACCAAAAAATGATGTTACCACCACTGGAAGCCATTCAGTTACTGAGTCAGTCACAGTCACCTTTCAGCGTCTTGATGTCATGGGGTGGAACTGGTGACTGCAGAACTCTTCTTCACCCCATCAAAATGGGACTGCTGAGACAAATTGGAGAACACTATTTGAGATGGAAAGGTGTATGTTACTTGAGAGTTAATTGCCAAAAGAGTTCAGAACGTATGCAGTAATGACTGCTGCTATGATTCGCAATGGGTGTTTTTAAAAATCGTTTAAAGCAAACTCCATACTACATGCTAACTGGGAGAATTCCTAATCTATCAAGGATGGAAACTTTTTTTGTAGGATATGACAAAAATAGTCCATCATACCTGGTGTATTACCCAAGCACTGGAAAGGTATTTACACACAGCCTGTGACTGAGAGACAAACTCAAACTGATGTGTTGGATGCTCATGATAATATTTATAGGGAAAGGTATGTACGCCCTATATTAAACCCAAATCCAGGGGAGGTGCCAGTATCTGAAGTTGAGAGTGCAGAGGGCAATGTTAATGGCCAAATACAGGACAGCCATTTTACGAGATACCCCAAAAGAGACCGAAAGGCCCCTCAGTACTTAGATGACTATGTATTAAAGTCAGATTGTAATTGTAACATTGACTACCGTTTCATTCAACAATTTTTATTGACTTCACTAAAAGATAATGATACGTTCACACTGACCAGAAGGTAAAAATGCAGTGGGGGGGGTAGATGGGTCTATGCAATAAATAGCAATGCAGGTGGGTGTAAGGAAAATGAGTGATTCACAGAGCAGAAGATAGAGAGAGTAGAACAACACCTTAAGGGATGGCGTCTAGAGCTTTTGGCAATTCAAGGAATGTGACACTGGTTAATGCTTGATTTTCACCATATATAGTATGCTAAGTGTAGTTTTTACCATATATAGTATGCTAGCTGCTAAACTGTATAAATCTTCTTATATCCTGTGTGGGGGAAACATATATAAAGCTTCATTTGGGCGGAGGCTCTTTGACTTCTGCCTGGACTTCAGAGTGCCTGGTTATGTTGGAATTGCTGCTGAGCCATTTTATGGAGGGGTCCCTCAGCTAAGTATCAATAAATCTCTTATGTTTGTTTTACTTGTGTGTGTGTCAGTTTAATCACTCTACAGACTGAACAAGAGCCCTTCTCAATACAGTGGGTCTGAAAACTACAAAGCTAAACATGTGATGAGATAGTTGGAAGGTACTATTGATTTTGAGTTAAGCTACAGAAAATGTAAGGAGAACTTAAAACTTGAGGCATAGAGTGATGCTAACAGGGTCGGACTGGACATGGGGGGACCCACCGGGTTACTAACCTCGGGGGAGGGGGCCTGGGCCCAGTCTGACGCTGGATACTAGTTGGGCCTCAGATCTCAATGACAGAAGAAGGACTATTCGTCTATCCACGAATAGTGCACTGATTTTGTCAGGGGGCCTAGCGGCTCCCAAAGGGAGTAATCTGGACCAAGGAGGAAGCCAGGGACAAGAGTCCAATATCATGGTATCCAAGGGGTTAAACAAGAGAATAGTAAAAGTCCAGGCAAAGTTTCAGGAGGCAGGCAGATCAGGTTCAAAGTCAGAGTTTCAGGCAGGAGTCAGGATCAGGATAGCAATAGCGAAACACACAGGTTCTATAGCACAAGAAACCTATAATTGGGCAGGGTTTCAGTGTCCAGGGCGCCCTTTTATGACAAAATCCCGGCACCAGTGATGACGTCATCATGCAGCGACGCTGCACCCATGTGTTCAACATGGGCACCGCCCTCTTGGATTTTCATTGTGACCACCGGGAAGGTGAGCAGCGCCGTCGGGTGATCTGGCAGTCCTGACAGATTTCTTGGAAGTGAAAGAAACAACCCACGCTTGTAATCTCTTCCTGTGAGGAACCCCCAGACCAGTGCACTTTTCTGCTGATAGGAGAGTAAAGAGCCTTTTCTTCTCCTTTAATGCTCGTTGCCAGTGTTGGTCTCAGAAGCAGTATTTTCCGGCGGAAATATATTTTTCCAATAGAAGTTTTTGAAAATCAAATTCACTAACCTCCATTAATTCGCCAGTGACGGCTTCGCTCACATCGCAACACTTCGCCAGGCGTAGATTCGCCAGGACAACGCTAATTCACTAAAATCCAAAGTTGTGTCCAGAGCGCCGACGCTGGCGAAGTTGCATTAGCGTTGGCTAATTTACATAAGGCGGGAAGTTAAAGTTGAATGAACGTATATGTTGGAGCAAATACATTACACTACACAAGCCCAGGGAACCTTAATAAAATAAAATAAAGTTGTTATATTGCCCTACACATGAGCCCACTGTATAGTTTATGTGCATATGTTAGGAAATGTAGGGGGGAAGGAGGGAACACCAAAAAAAATTACGATCTTTTGCAGCCTATCACCCTGTAAAAACGAAAAGACGCTAGTGTTTTTTTTGGGAAGAAGCTAAAATTGAAACTAAAATTGAAGTATCCCTAAACATTCCATTGAACTTGGCCTGGTCAGAGCTGGCGAAGGCAAGTCTGGCGGAACAGGTAACGTTCAGTAAAATGAGCATCTTAGTGAATTTGTGTAACAAAACTTCGCCTGGCGTAAGAGTGCGAAGTAGCGATAGAGTCTAGCGATGCAATTCATTTCAGAAAAACTTATATCACGGTTTATCAAGAGAAAACTGTATTGAAGTCTAGGGGAAAAAACTGGAACTGAATTTGGAGAAAAGAATCTCTTCCTTTAATTGAATCTTGTCCATGTTTTCATGTGATAAACCATGAGATAACTTGTTGCTCAAAATGCATTCAGTAAATAGGGCTTGTGCCTGCAATTTACCTGTTGTTTTAATAGACAGATATTTATGGTGATTCTAAAACATCCTGTATTATCAGAGCAGTTTCAGGAGGAAGAGAAGGGAGTTAATCAATGTACAAACCAAAAACAATGTTAGTATTCCCAAAACAATAACAAAAAGGTTAAAAGTACAAAAGCATTTATCAGGACATAAGAACCCAAAGCCTAACGCATTTAGTGCCTACTGGGACACTTACTCATAGGCTTCAATGTACTCCTTACATTTAAACTCTTGTATGGCAAACTCCTCCTTATCTGTAAAACTATGGCACAGAAAAGAGACTGGCTTGTTTATACAGAGCTTCTACATATTGCTCTCTATTTCACCCTATTTGAGGTTATCTCCAACAGTCTCACAGAAGGTGCTCACCTTTTCAGTGACCACGGGATAAAGGAGGACATTATTTTGCTTGAAAACACATGTACAGCAACTCAAAGGCTTCAATACCACATGACCTTGAGAACAGCCAATCAGAGCACTGATTCATCAACCCATGGGAAGGTCTTTTTAATATATGCAAGAATTGTCTGACATGCCGAAAGATTTTTTGTGTTCAATATGTCTCTCCAACACAGGGAGGCCAGTTTTCAAATTTAAGAACCGAATAGTGATGGGCAAATTTCTCCCGTTTCAATTCGACGAAGAATTCGCAAAAAAAATCTTGAAATCAAAGAGTTCACGAAAAAATCGTGAAATTCAAACATTTTAAGAAAAATCCTGAAAATCAGAAATTGACGCAAGCGAATCTTCATCGGCAAATTTTTACTGGAGATTTGCAAATTTATTCACCGGTGTCGAAACACGGAAATATGTTGCAAATTGCTGCCAGGCGAATTTAAATTCGCTCGTCACTACTGAATTCTGAAAAAAATTCTGAACTCGATCTCCAAAAAAAACAAATTTTTTCCCTCTCACTAAAACATTTACAAAAAAAATACTTGAATCACAAAAATACAATCAGGTTAGGTCACATAAAGTTTAATCACAACAAAAATTCTAATTTTTAAAAAAAATTCAACTGCAAACAGAATGTTGATAATCCATCTCCCATTGACGTCTGTAGAAACTTCTCTGGTTTTATTTGCTGAATTTTTTCAAGGTGTTTTTTGTTTACTGAAAACTCAAAATTCGAGTTTTGAAAACACAAATTCTAACAATTTTGGGATCTTTTTGTTAAAAGATAAGTAAACCTTAAAAATAAGTGAATGTAAAATTGATGAGAGTGGTATTCTAAGCACTTTTGTAATGTACATTCATTATTTATATATTTTAAATTCCAAGATATTAAGGGATACATGTACTGTTAATATGAATGAATTTTGTTACAACAGCACCACCTGCTGGTCAGTTTCCCACCAGTCTGACCACCAAGTAGTCAAGGAAGTTGTCAGGAGAAAGAAAGAGGCTGCTCTGATGTTCTTCTGCTTAGGGATAAAATTAGAAACCTTTCTCGCATTTTTCCTAAGCAGAAGAACATCAGACTCTTTCTCCTGACAACTTCCCTGACTACTTGGTTTTACATTCACTTATTTTTAAGGTTTACTTATCCTTTAAGAACGCTCTTCATTTGTTGCTGCAAAAAAAAAAACCCAAACAAAAAGCGATCTCACGTTTTAATAAATTTACCTAAATTTACCTAAATCAGGGGCAGATTTTACAAGGGTCGAATTTCGAAGTGGTAAAAAGTTCAAAATTCGACCATCGAATTGAAATACTTCGACTTCGAATATCAAGTGGATGCACAGTGAACTTTAATTACACTATATAAATTATTTTAATCTTGTTTGCTTCAGTCTGGGAATTCATAATTATAGCAAGTAGGCCGCAGCCATTTCCAAATTCGATTCAAATTTGAAAAAAAATCAAAAATACGAATATCGAAATGTACCGTCTCTTTAAAAATTCAACCATCTAAAACCTGCCGAATTGCTGTTTTGACCTATGGTGAATCTCCTATTTGGAGTCAATTGGTGGACTTTGAAAAATCGCAGGTTTTTTTGGGAAAAACATTGAATCGAATCGAATTCAATCAATTGCCCTATTCCTTTGATTCGTACGATTCGAATTCAGACGAATATGGACCTACTCGATCAAAAACGGACCTATTCGACCAAAGAAAACCTTTGACTTAATTTGACTTAATTTCGTTTGGTCTTTTTGAATTCAAATTTCGAAGTTTTTTCGATTTGAAATTCGACCCTTGATAAATATGCCCCTTAATGTTACATTATAACTGGTATGATTTGAGAATCCCCTTGGTTTATGAATTTGGTTTATGTATTTCACATTTATGGCAATGGCATTAGCATTAGAATTCCTGCTAGTAAAACAAATGACTTGCAGATCTGTTTTAATATAGGGAAATAGGACAGATTGCCATGTGTTATACTTGTGGTTGTCCTAATGTTATGCAACAAATTTATTGTCTGCTGTAGGGCAACTTTAACAGCAGGTGACTAATCTTATCGTGTGCCATTGCTCTTGAGATTTAACTATTAACATTATTACCCAGCAGGAACAGCAATATGATTCCTATTACAGTCCAACTGGTATAGAAATGTATGAAGAAGAAAATGTTCTCAGTTCTCTAATTGCTTCAGTTTAGTTGAATGTAAGAAAACATCTGTAATATAAGCAGATGCTACAGGGCTGATTATTGAATTCTGATGCTAATTGCACTGGTTTCTGTGCTGCCATGTAGTAATTATCTGTATTAATTACTAATCAGCCTTATATTGTGACATTTCTATTCTATGTGTACTGTATATTGTGAGTGGGTCCCTAAGCTCAGTAATTGACAGCAGCACAGAGCATGTGCAGTGAATCAGCAGAAAAGAAGATGGGGAGCTACTGGGGCATCTTTGAAGACACAGCCCTTTACTGCTAAAGGGCTGTGGTTGCCTTGGGCTGGTACAGAAGCACAAAACATAGGGGCACATTTACTAAGCTCGAGTGAAGGATTCGAAGTTAAAAAAAAAGTTTTTTTGGGGGTACTTCGACCATCGAATAGGCTATTACGACCTTCGACTACGACTTCGACTTTGATTCGTTCGATTCAAACTAAAAATCATTCGACTATTCGACCATTTGATAGTCGAAGTACTGTCTGTTTAAAAAAAAACTTTGACTACCTACTACGCCACTTTAAACCTACCGAGCTACAATGTTAGCCTATGGGTACCTTCCCCATCAGTTTTCTAAGGTTTTTTTTCTAAGGATTTTATCGTTCGATCAAACGATTTTTCCATCGGTCGAACGATTGTAGGATTTGCACTAAATCCTTCTAATTCGATATTTGAATTCGTAGGACTTTACCTCAAGGGTCGAATTTGAGGGTTTATTAACCCTTGATATTCGACCCTTAGTAAATGTACGACATTTCTAGCCTACTTCTTTAGTTAAGCTTTAGTTTTCCTTTAAAGTACATGCATTAAATTAAAAGACAGTCCACGTTCTCACCAAGGAGTTTAACTAAACTCAAGCTGTAACAGTACTAGCAGTAAAATTGCCTATATGAATTCAAATTGAATGCTAATTAGGTTGAATCTGTAACAGCAGTGGTGCACTTTAATGCCTATTTTAGTAAATCATCACCAATATCTCTTTCATATTATTATTAGACTGAATCTGAATCACAAAATACTAAGAAGCCGATTTATGAAAGTTCATAGAACATTTGTTTATCCAAATCATCCTTTTTAGTGCAAGCAATTGACATTTTTCAAAGTTTTACATACATGTTTCAACATCATTCTATTTGTCATTTAGACAGAAAAACCATATGACAGATGTGTTTCCATCTAATGCAAGGGCCATTATAGCCTTTATTCTTTTCTCCGGCAATATTTGCCATTTGTTCTCAACCCCTATCGGGGTAAGCTAGATAAGGAATATGTTGTTTAAACTTGAACTTGAAATTAGAAGTTGCAATATGAAAATGTCGGGTACCCAGATTAAAGTTTCAAAATTTCAATGTCGGATATACACAAATTTCACAAACACATTTTTAATATTGTTACTTAATTCAATATTTTTTCGTAATTAAAGGGGACTCGTCACCCAAAAAAATTATTCAAAATCCTATTTTATCACATTAGTCAAGCAAAATGAACTTTAATTAGACTATATAAATTATTTGTAACTTGTTTCCTTCAGTCTGGGAATTCATAATTATAACAAGTAGGCAGCAGCCATTTTGTGGACACTGTTATTAAGACAAGCCTTGCATCATCTCAGAATCTTGTTTGTGCACCAGAATGGGGGACCTGATGTCCATCCCCATGCACTGGCTACACAATTAAATGTTAAAGAGAACGGGGATATGTGGGGAGAGCAGTGACATCTAGAAAGTGCTGAATGGAAAGTGAAAGTAATTGCCTGCCCTGCCTCTATGCCCATGGCATAGAGGAGGGGCAGACAATATTTGATTGACAGCTGAGATGTTTAAATGAGCTTACAACAGCTATGAATGCTTTAATAAAAAATAGAAATTGGATTTCATGTTTAATTTGAAAAGGACTTTTATTATACAGATTTTTGTGTCTGGTTGACAGGTCCACTTTAAGTGTAAAAACCATACAACCTACTAATACAAAAGTAAAGCAAGTAAAAGCTGTTGAGGTCATGTAGGAGTCAATGGAAGTTCCCCTTCTTTTCTTGCAAAGATCATCCTTTCGTTCATGTTTATGGAGTTCAAAACATTCAATTTTGTTTGATTTTTTTTGTTTAATCACAAAAAAATATGTGGTTAACAAATTTTGACAGCTATGTTTGTTCATACTGTTTGTATCTTTTAATAAATTATAAGACAATCATGATTTTAGAGAAGTACATTTTAAATGCAGTTTCAAAAACCTCTAATACCACTTGAATTTGACCTTTAATAAATGGGCCTCTACATAAACTTAATTGAGATTTTTTTTTTTACCAATTTTTCCCCAGAAAAAATCATGTTAGGTCGCATACGATAAAACTCAATTGCAAAAAATCTCATTGTGTCATTCAACTTTAAGGGAGTTATTTATTAAAAACCCAAATTTATCTCATATTTTATTAAAAAAAACACAACCAAACTCTCATGCCCAATTTTAGCTTATTTATTAATAAAAAAAACTTGATTTAAACGATAATAAAATAATTTAAAAGCTGAAAATACATCTCCTTTTGACTCGTTAGCTCGTTACTTTTATTTTGTCAATTTCTTGAGTTCAAATTTGAGTTTGAAAAATCAAAGTGGCAAAAAATGTTGAGATTGCATTTTTTATTTTCTTGAATTGTGAGGAAGAAGCGTTGATCTCAAATTTATATAAATTAGTCCTAATAGATTCAGAGATCATTTTCGACTATAAAAGGTTGGGTTTCCATGTTTGATTACAGTAAAAGTCATATCTCCATAGATTTGGGCATAAGGAACCTACTGAGCCCTCTTTGCTTCTGGGCAGCAGCCTCTGGACTTGTTTTCCCCTTTTATTTACACCCCACTAAGTCAAATATAGTATCCTGATACTTCAATCCCATTTATCATAGAGAAAGTGTTGCGTTGGTTCTTGTAGCTGTAAATATATTTTCTTAAGTAAACAAGAAATTCTGGTGGGTACCAGAGGATGGTCCAATATCGTGTCTCTTTTGGTCTTAGACACTGGTGGCAATGACTGTGATGAGGGCAATTATCAGACAGACAATGAGCACAATTACAAATATTAAGACTCCCTGGAATGAAAAAAAACCATATTAGTGACGGTTATTCAATTTTTTATTTTTATTCCATGTCCTCACACGTTCCCTTTGTTGTCCTATACCTCTCATAAATAATCCTACTGATACCTGGATACTGTAGAAATGATAAGAAGCTAAGGACTTGTCTACTGAAATCAGGGCAAAATACAATGTGCAAAAATATAGGTGCCAAGCATCAGAAAATGGTTTGGCCAAGTGTGCCAGGTATATTGAGAAGGGTTTATTAAACTCGGAATACTATCTCTTACTGGATATATTTTATGTTAGCTGAGCATTTAGATCACCATTGATGTATTATGTGATAGAATTTGGCTCCCGGATAATGATTTTATGTTGGCTTATATTGCTGTATTTCCTTATATTTCATTATCTTACCTTAGTATCCAAGTTACAGGGCATTTTTCTCTTTGGTGCTTTTTCTTTATTTGGGTCCATAAAATGATGCTAGAAAGAAACAATGTATTAAAGAAGAAATATAGTATATTATATTAATATAGGCAATCATGATTAAATATGGTGCTGGTTTCACTGTTTAAATTTCATTAAAGGAGAACTAAACCCAAAACATGAATATGGCTAAAAAGCTCATATTTTATATACAGAACTTATTGCACCAGCCTAAAGTGTCAGCTTGTCAATAGCAGCAATGATCCAGGACTTCAAACTTGTCACAGGGGGTCACCATCTTGGAAAGAGTCTGTGGTGCTCACAGCCAATCACTGCCCTGCAGTCACACAAGCAAAGACATGCTTCAGTTCCCTATCAGGTGAGTCTAGCTCCTGTCCTACAGTGCAGTGTGCCGAGTGCTACCAGCTCCCTGCACAGCCTGGGAAAGGAGGAAGCAGGAAGTGGAACAGACTAGCAATATTTTTGCAAAAATTTTCAAAAAATCATTCGGGGACACTACTCTTTTTAGTATAATGCACTGGCACATTCTTGTTTCTCACTCAATATTTCTCCTTTAACAAATGTGTTACCCAAATTCTATGGGGCAAATTCACTATGCGCCGAAAAGCCTAGCGCTAGCGTTGGGCATTTTCGTTACTTCGCAAATTCACTAACGGACGCTGACGTTACTTCGCTAGTGTAACTTCGCACCCTTACGCCTGGCGAATTTGCGCAACGGACGTAACTACGCAAATTCACTAACGCGCGCACCTTTTACGCTAGACTTCCTTTGCCATCTCAGACCAGGCGAAGCGCAATAGAGTAGAAACGCTGGCGTTTTTTCTATATTATGGGTGATAGGCTGAAAAAGATCAACATTTTTTTTGGGGCTCCCCTCCTTCCCCCCTCCATTTCCTAACTCATGGCAACTTAACTATACAGTGGGCACATGTGTAGGGCAAAATACAATTTTATTTGCTGTTTTGAAGGTTTCCCAGGCATTTGTAGTGCTGCCACATATTCCTCCATTGAAATTTGAATTTTGCGCCATATGCAAATTAACCATCGCTAGCGTAACTTCGCTTCGCTTAGCGAATCAATGCTAGCGCAACTTCGCAACCTTACGTTACCCATGAGCGCAACTTCGGATTTTAGTGAATTTGCAGAGCGATGGCGAAACTACGCCTGGTGAAGTGTGGCGAAGTGCAGCAAAGTTACACCTGGGGCAACTACGAATCTTAGTGAATGTCCCACTATTATTTTTTATTATAAACAAAATGATGTCATTATGTAACACATATAAGGATGTCAATTACAATGTACCATATAGCCATGACTCTGTATTATAATAAGCTACTGGTTTCTATGTTCCTATACACAGAGCTCTTTGTCATATTGAGTTATATGTCATAAGAAAACTAACTTTGGAATTGATAAATAACTAAATTTTTTTTGGTGCTGACACTTTCCACTATGACATTAGCCCTTCCATGCCATATTTTTTTCCAGACATCGGATTGCTTCATGGAAAGTGGTTTTCAATAAGTAAACTTAGATATAGAATGACTGTTTCAACATCAGACTGTTGCCTTCCTTGCTGATTTTAACTAGTTTGTTGGCAGGCAAAATGGTTAAACTGCTATCCGGTTTCCAGTGTGACTGACCCTAGCAATCCAATACATGGGCAGACTTACAAATGTCAAAGTAGTGTGCCTAAAATCCAAATTTAAAAACACGACTTCTGAATTTAGAAATTAAATATTAGTCTCCTTACCCCTTCTGTGATTGCCATTGCCTCCATGCAATCTGAGAAAAAAAGACAATAGAAATCATTGCAAAGGTGTTTTTATTAAAAAGAAAGGAAAAGTATATTTTGCTTAGAGTATTGATCTTATGTTACACAAAGCAAGCAGCATTTACATCTACAATATATAAAGAAACGTGGGGGTCATTTACAGAGACCCAAATGCAAGAGCACTCATTTGGTAACTAAGTGCCGCCCTTTATTTAATAAAATCCCATTTGCTCCTATTTTCACTGGGCATTGACCTGACTTCACTTTCAGAAAACTTGGTAAGGAAAATTGGAGACTTTGTAGGGCAAGATGGAATGAGTAGGGTATGAGTGTGACAGTTTTGTAAGCTGATGACAGAAGCAAAAAAAGGAGACAACAGCAGTGATGGGCAAATTTGTCCTGCTTCGCTTTGCTGTAATGGCGAAAAATTTGAGAAACAAAAATTTCGCCGCCTGCGATAGTTCGGTACAATTTTGACGCTCATGTCAATTTAGATGCCCGAGTTAAAGTCAACGGACGTTCAAATAATGTTGACGTGTGACAGTTTTGACACAAGCGACTATTCCGACACACATTCAGATTTTTTTGACTCAGGCAAATTTTCACAGCAGTTTCGAGAATTTATTCTCCGGCGGCGAAACTTGTTAATTTGCTGCGAATACGTGCCTGGCAAATATTCGCCCATCAATTGACAACAGGGCTCGATGGATAGAACATAGAGCAGAGCAAGGTGATGAGTAGAAAAAAATGTAGACAGTATGACAGTAGGTCAATACTAAGACAGAAGGACATAAAGTATTTGTGATAATATAGTATAACTGAGACAGTAGGGCAAGATGGTGACAGTAGGGCTAGAAAGAGTAGGGTAGAGTTATGAAGTGGGTCAGGTACTCTCAGGTTTCCAACAAAATCGTAGGGTTAGATTAGCCACTATTGGCATAGGGAAAACCTCACTACCTCTACACTAATTCACTAAAATGTGAAGAACGATGGTGAAGCATTTCATAGGAACTGACATTCAATTCTGCCTAAAGAAACTTTGTTTCTACTCTTAGGCTTAGGTCCATTTGAATAGGGCGGGTACATATAGGTCGTATATATGTCTTTATTAGAGATGTTGGTGCAAATGCTTGAAGTGGCCACTTTTTATTACACATGTCCAAGGACGCAAAATAAAGACAAAATAGATCCTCTAATGTCCTAGACATGAGCCCACCCTAAAACAAATGTGACATGCCCCTCAAATGGAAACAATAAATATTTTTGTTTTACTTTTAAAGACAATCCTGCTTTGAAATATGAAAAAACACCAGCGTTTTTTAACATTTTAATAACTTTCAGGCATACAGGAAATTATGTCACTGACATAAGATTGAGGCGGTAGCTTCATCTTATCAGTTTTCCATGTCTAAGCTGGCAAAGGAAACTCTGGCAAAAGAGATAACGTAAAATTTGTGAAATAGTAAATTTGTGGAGTAACGATCATTCACATGAACAAAAATCCACCTGGCTATAGGATGTGGAACTAGTCTAGCGACAGTCACTTTCACTAGTGAGTTGTCCTCTGCTCCTGTTAGTAAATTGCAGATGTCTTTGCGGATGGGATTTTTGGTGAATTTTTACTAGCGAAGGCCACTTTGCCCTTTAATAAATCTGCCCCAATGAATTAAGGAGGGGTGATGATGCGAAGGAGGGGCTGGAATGGGGGTGGGACTGTTATGCTAACACTGGAGATCAGGCAGAGAACAAGACTAGGTTAGAATAGAAGGGTTAGGGGATAGAGGAGGAGGGGGTAGAGAAAGATTGGCATGAAATTGGGGTGGGCTGGGAGAACAATTACTGAGATTAGCTGTTATATACTTTTATTCTACTATACTTTTAATCCTCAAAACATTTTGCCCTGATTTTTTCCCCTTTGGCTACTTCTGGTGATGTCACTGCCACATTCATTTTAATAGTGTGCATGTTGTTGTGGATAAGGCAGTTGCAGGTAGGGTTATCACTAGGGTTGTCACCTGTTTGGTTTTGACTTCGAGTTTTTGGTCTCAAGTTTCTGTTTGGTTTTGAGCCTTGTAAAAACTGAGCACTAATCTGGCCAAAAAATTATTATTAGGTAAGGTTAATTTCTTATTACAGAAACAAAAAAAAAAGAGCAAATCAATCAAAAATAAAAAAAACTGTTTTTCTAAATTCAATTCAATTATCATTGCTGTATTTCACAGCTTTGTAGATAACTGATTTCTGTATAATAGATCCCATACCTATAATTAAAGGAGTGAGCTTACTCATCGAGCAGAATATACTGTAGATAAGTGATAGGGTTCCACCAGTGTGGTTTTTAACTGGACATCAAAACTTTCTGTCCAGTTTACAACATTGAGAAAACTGGAGGGAAATCCAGCCAGTTGTGTCTAAAGCTGGCTATAGATGCAAAGATCCGATCGTTCAAAGAAACAATCAGACTTCCCCATCTCCTGACCTGCCACTAACAACTCTGATCAATTAAAGTAGTGAAAGAACAGATCAGCCAATGTTCTGCCCCTGACAACAATCGTATGAACGTTATGTTCTACAAAGCTGTAGACTCCCACTGAAAATCGCCCGATCGGCAATTCATGCAGAGAAATTATCGGCAGCCGACAGAAATGTTTGAACCTGGCCGATGGACCAAACGACCGTTCTCCGTGGGACGAAAAATGTCGGGACTCCCCACACACGGTCTGAAAATCGTATGTCTAGTTGCCACCTGGCCAGTATTTTACCACCCTAGCCAGTAAAACACCTGCCAAGGCAGGGGCTAGTATTTAGTAACTTACCGGCAATGTAGTTGTAAATTTGAAATACCCCTACAGGGTCTTTGTCAAAGTTTAAAAGGGGTTGTGTGGTGAAAGATCCAGCCAGAACCAAGTCTTGTGAAACTGTCAAGCTGTTGAATCTGTGGGAATACAGAAAGAGCCCATCCTGTTCCCTGTCAAGCTGCTAGAGACTCAGAATGAGAAAGGTGCCACTGGTGAGATTTATCCTGCTGCAGAGCTGCCTGTAATCTCCAGTGTGACTGCCTCTGATAGCACCCCAGTGAGTGAGCCACCCAAGGGAGGATACTAGCACGGATACAAGCGTGGGGACCCAACTTGAAGACAGGTCTTGTGCATTTACCTGCTACCTGGGATCGACTGCTAAGTTCCAAAGGGAGAGGTACTTTTGGGAAAGGTGGGGTATAAGAGCTCTGGGGAAGGGCCATTCTATTTGAACTGAACTATGTGGTTATTAACCCCTTCCGAGGGTGGTGTACATGTGTGAGGCAGCCAGCACTGGGCCCATGCGTCGATTCGTAAAAATCTGGCAGGTAAAAATGGGGGTTGTGGGTCTGGGTCACAATTCAAAACTTGGACTGTAAATTATAGGGCAAAATGGAAACTGCATGGCACAATGGAGAGAGGAAAAACAGTGGTACACAAATTACAGCTCTCACGACTCGGCATATCAGCTGATATTAGTCAAAATGGCCATTATCCCAGAAAGATGCCAAATATAATGTCATACCAGTGTTATCTAACCTGCAGTAAGGATTGCTCGGAGTAGTATATCAGAGAGTCATCAGGATTCTGAGTGGTTGGGGCAAACAAATGCTTGAGCTTCAGGGTTACTGATTCCATAGACAACAATTGGATGTGATCTCTAGCATGCTATATTTGAATGCAGCGTAAAATTAGCAAAACAAATATTCCTAATATCACTTTTACATAACAGCCAGATGCAGGGTCAGACTGGGGGGTTTGGGGCCCACTGGGGCTACTGGCCCAGGGCCCCCCTCTGCCCCCCCCTGCCTCTCCGGAGCGCTGCGTCTCAGTTATCCATATGTGCGCGGTCCTGGGTTTGTACATATGTGTGCAGCGTAAAAAGAGCATGCCATTTTCACAAATATGAGTATTTTGTACATAAAACTTGTATGAAATTATTCCCTGCTGCCACTTAATGGCATCTTGATGGAAAATATCTAAAACCATCCCAAATGGTTTCATCTACCATCTATAGAACCCTAGATGATATTCATCATGGTACATTGCTGCATTTTGGTAGTTCATAATGAAAAATAATAATTATACCTTTGTTCTGTGAGGAGGGGCAAGCCAAGATCTCCTTCATCTGGTTACGTTTGTCTGTGATGGAGTTGTGCTCCTTTTGAAGTGAGTCCTCTATGGCAATCTCACTCCACTTTGCCTCAGAACCTTCTATAATGCATGATTTCTTCTCCTTCTCACTGATAAGGAAGAGTTTACAAGCGTAACGTTCAATGCTCGGTTGAGAATTTATGATTTCTCTCATCTGAGCGTCACTGCTGTCCGTCAGGTCATCTATCACTACAATGACATTTTCTTTGCCTACAGACAGAGAACAAGAAGTGAATAATGGAGTGACTGTGATACTAACTACCACTTTACAATAATAGAGCCAAAAGATTGCAAGGGACTGAAACACAGATGGAGCACACTTTGAAATATTGTGCTGTGGTGCTCAGTATAAGACATGTCATGTTAAAACATAGATTGCTCCATTTGTGTATAAGGATTGGTTTAAAGCTATGCACTCATTCATTACTAAGGCTACAGGTTTGATTGAAGCATAACAGTGAATGATCATATGATGCAACAGCACAAAGTAGAGCTCCAGACATTTCTACTGGAACAACATTTATAGATGGAGCAATTTCTACTTTAATATTTCACTCAGATGGTTCCCCATGCCCAACATCATCATTTGACTCCAATTAACAGATCTTTATCACACCTCTTTTCTTGAGATTGCAGAGCTGAGTTGCATTGTCATGTCAAAACAAGGTTAGCTTCATCTGTATGTAGAGTCTGCAATATGTTACTATGCTGTCGTTCTCCAACAGCCATGGGAATGCTGGTTTGACTCATTCATAATTCAATTTTCACAACATAACAAAAAGGAACCCTGGCCTGGCCAAGTAAAAAATTCATACCCATTGAGATGATTGGCAGCTTGTCCCACCACTTTCATATTAGGGTGACCGGTTCTCTGTCAATGTAAACAATCCAGTATATTTAGGCTAGAAGCTTCTAGCTCCAAAAAGAGATATTACCTAGGGAGCAAGCCATTAGATGTTCCACCAGCCTAAAAGTATCTCTTGATATTTTTGGTGTCTTTGTTGGTCTACAGATCTAATACCTCCCAACATTTCTAGCCTTTCAGCTGTTGAAAAATCTGCACCCCAATATCAGGAGTATTTCATTTGTCATATTTCTAAATGGGGCAGCACATGAATAGCACATTTAGCAGCTGAAAACAGTTTATGTAATGGATTCTTCTCACCAAGTATTTGAAATAAATATTCCAGCTCTTCATCATATAATGAGTCAGTCACATCTGTAATGTTCAGCCTCCCTCTCTTCAGAGTGTGGTACAGGATGGCGAACGAGCACTCGGACACATTCTCCTCGAAGTCCATGAAGCTGTTGGTGACGTACTTGGGGAGGACATTTTTCACTACACTGTGGAACAATGTATGGTGTAACAGACTTATCAGCCAATTATAATATTTGATGCCATCTCTTGTGAAGATCCCAACAGTGTGGCTAGTTTTGGCCATTTTCCAGAACGTTCCACTTCACCTGAAGAAGCAACAACAAGCGTTTACTATGTGTAAATACCAATGATGGCATTATGGTATCTCCCTGTAAAGGCTATAAACATATTTATGGCGTACAGGCTGTACAGAAAGGTACAATAAGGAAGGTTCCTCAAATCAAGTCTTTTCCCCCGTTCTCCAGGGCCAGCAGCCCACTTAGATCATACAATGAGATTATTGGCCAAGGTCCACCACAGTGCTCTGAAGGCACCAAATAAACCCGGTAAAGAGCAATATCATTGTACCTTCATTTGCTTACAGTTTAAAGCATGAATGTAGTCAGACAACATCAGGAGATAAGTTCTTCAGAAACATCTCTTGTTTGATAACAGATGATTGAAACCAGAAAGCCAACATTCCACAGTTATTTCCCTATGTTATTTCTCTTCCTTATGAAAAGTTTCAGCTTATGCTGAAGAAACAATATGTACAGAGGAGTCATGCAGTTCTTATTGGGTTTTAAATAGTACTTTTTATATATGAGATTGTCATTAATACATCAGGTCTTTTCTCTCTTGTGAGACAATAGAAAGATGGACCTGTGGATAGTAACTGTCTTTCATCACTGGGGTCCTGAATTTGACTCCCACCTTCTTTCCTTGTTTCTCCTTTATCCAAATCAACTGCTGCCCCAGGAGAGATTGTAAGGTAGTAGTGCTCGCTGGAAGAATCGCAGGGCAGGTGCAGTTTTCTGCTGATAGAAGCATTGGACCGGGGTCCCTTGGGGAAACACTGGGGAGTTTTGGCACCCCCCCAGTTAAAAGACCTTTCCTTCTCCTATAAAGATAGCTTTTGGGACCTTACCAATACTAAGAACAAATCAGGTGATTGCATTTTCACTTTAAGTACAGAAAATTACACTCTCTGTCTAATTCATGGATGCTCTGTACCTGCTGGGCAAGCTCTCTACTGAAACCAAGAGCACATAGAGCACATAACATAACCTCAGGGACACAGTGGAGCTGGAATTTTTCATGCAATGATACTGTTGACAGATACTGCTGTTATACTCTTTTATGCCGTTATACTCTTTATAGCCCTATTTTTACACAGTCCCTTCCAGGATCCTGCAAGGATGGGTGGACTGTGCCCAGATCAAGCTGATTGGGTAATAAAATACCATGCGCTTATCTCCAATTGGGTTTTCCAGCTGCAATCTTATATAAATGTAGGGACCCTGAGATTTGGGTTAATTTACTCAGGCAGTTCTCCTTTAGTAATTGGACACCTAGGTGGTCCTTTAGTATACCCAAGTAGCTAGGTCTCCTTTGCTGTGTCCACTGGGATTACTCTAGGCAGAGTTTGTCCACTATGTGGCACTGTTTAACAATATAAAGGGGGTTAGTCCCATGTGTGCAACTGTCTAATAAGTATTAGACAGTTGTAGCAGTAACACTGTGATAGTCACTCTAGGAGTGAAAGGAATTTCAGGGTAGCTAGAGAGCAGACGTGGCTCCAACAAGGAGAAGTAGTGGGGTTAGATCAGTGAACCACTAGATCAGGGACACCAGTGGGTGAGTTGAGGACCAGATAGGGTACCAAGACACAAGACCCCAGGCTGAATACAGTGGGTGAGGACCAAATCGGGTTCCAAGAAACAAGACCCCAGGCTGGGAAACCCAGGACCTAGTGCTATCCCTCAAAGGGGGTATATTACCTAGTGAGAGGGAAACTATCCTTTGAAGTTGTGAATCTTTGCTGCTGGCTATCTGTATTGCCTATTGTTTGTCTTGGAGCATACGCTATCCCACTGGAGGGATTATCGTAGTATTCTACTATTCTATTCAGTTCAATAAAACAGTTGAAGTTTGCTGCAAAGAACTGTGTCTGACTGATTATCCTGCTGCATTGACCTACACCAACTACACCAGGTACCGGGAGTTGCAGGGGACATTACAAGCAGTTTTAGCCTGGTCACACACAGCCTTAATACACAGCAAAAGTACACTACATAAGAGAAATACATCAATTATATATATATATATATATATATATATATATATATATATATATATATATATATATATATATATATCTATATATATATATATATATATATATATATACACACACACATATATATATAGCTTCAGAAAGGTCTTGCGGGGGTTATTTACTAAACTACAGTCTGGCTTTTTGGGGCAAATCTCAAATATCACGTTTTTTGTTTTTTTTAAAAAAATAGAATTTTTCAAGATTTATTAAGGCCTGATGAAGCAAAAAGCCTCAATCTGAAAATCCGCCATCTCAGACCTGCCAAGGTTTTGTATAAGTTAATTGCAGAGGTCTCTATACAATTTTAAAGTTTCTGTGGTGTGCACTGGAATTAGCCTAAAAATCTAACAATTTCGCATATATCGGGCAAAAATATAAAAAAAATTCAGGCTCTTCAGGAAAAAATCTAACGATTCGGGGAAAAAACGTTGAAAAAATAATACGATTCAGGGGAATTACATTCTATAATGTCCTAAAAGATAAACTGAAGGTGAGCCACCCCTTTTAATCTGCTAACAGGCATTTGTTCAGTGACAGGTAGAAATACACTGCAGTGCTGAGTGGCATTAAATGACTGAGCTCAGCTCACACCCTTCTCTCTCCCATGAGAGTTTCCCAACGGGCCCAGGGCTTGTGTATGACAATGGCACCCACCCATGAGAGTCACTTACCTGCTGGATCCCCGTGTGTCAGTGCAGAGACTCTGCCACCCACACCTTGCAGGAAGCTCAATCCCTGGAGGAGAAAATAAAGAAAAACTATTTTTCTTCCTCTTCCCTTCTCTGCTATGAATCCCAGAGAGTGAATGTGACACCACTGAGAACTGGGACTATCACTTTCTTTTCTACTGACATCTGATCCTTTTCTCTGATCCATAAAATAAATTGCAGTCTCTCCCCAGCCAACAATTCCCTCCCAAGTTTGCTCATTACTGATACCTGTGATACAGATGCAGCCACTTTGGTTTGTCTGTTTGACACAGAATAACTAAACACAGATATCCCATTTATCTCATTTAACACAGAAAACTGTGTCACAACAACCCATCTAATTAAAGCATTCACCATTGTGAACAATGGAGCTTTGGTATGCTAATGAAAAGGTTAAATGCATTAAATGAGTTAAGATGACTTAAGATAACACAGTTTCTTCAATTACCCCTGAGTCATGACGCATTTAACTCACAAATCCAAGTGGCTTCATCTGTATATCAGATTCATCACTCAGGATTATACTGACCTCTTCTGAAGGAAATATTTAGTGAATAAAGTAAATGATAAGGATATTATAAGTTACCAAGGAGTTTTACGACCATATAAAAGGACGAGGCCAAAGTCCGAGTGTGACTTCTGATATCCTCATATTTTACAACAGGGGGTACTTTATTATAATTTATCAGTGAATCATGTGACAAAAATTACATCAATACTCACCGTTTATAACTGATGACACCAGTGCTCACCATTTATAAGGATAGAATTTACAAGATATTCATGGCTTTTGTACATACCTCCCAACTGTTCCGTTTTTAGAGGGACAGCCCTTTTGACAGCTCAACCCGCCAACCCGCAGTCGATCATTTGTCCTGGAAAGTCCCATTTTTCTCAGTACTGAACAGCCAGAAAAAGAAACAAAGTTTCTAACTTAATTGGCTTTTGGCAGAGAGCCCGGAACAGCCGCCAGTTGCACTTGGAAACTTTTGTAACAATTTCTAGATAAGAATTGTAATTGTAACAATATAAGATAACAGGTCCCTTGGGAAAATTTAGACTCACAGCTTAAAGGGCAATTCACCTTCATTAGCAAAACTGTAATAACTGAAAAAAAATCCCAGACATGTGTTCAAACTTTCATAACCTGCCAAATTTGGTAAAATGAACATGGTAATTAGGGGGTGTGGCCACAAAAATGGGAGCTCCGCTGTACCCTCATTGGTTGTTTAAGTTTATTTCCCAGTAAAGCTGTACAGGGATTGGATGGGTGAAGTAGAAAATTCCCCTCCAGCCTATCCAATCCCATTATCTTCACCGGGACTTATCTTAATCGACCAATGAGAGTACAGAGAACTGAATAGGAGAAACATAATGCTGGCACCGGAGCTCCCAACAATTCTTCTAAACTTTGCAGCAAACTGACAGCGGGGGGGGGGGGTTCGGGGGCCCGGCTAATCAAGTAAGTGAAGCATGGCTGGGTCCCCATTGTAAGAGCCAAACTTATGGAGGAACCTGGCAAGAATTTTTTTTACATTTTGTGTGGTCCATGTTTTTTTTTTTTTATAACTTAAAGGAGGGCCCTGGTCACCAGTGGCTTTTTATAACTTGTGGGGCGGGGGCAGGCCATCAATATTTTTTTTTTTACTTGCAGGTAGGGTTGCCACCTGTTTGGTTTTGACCCGGACAGTTCGGTTTTTGTAAGGCCTGTTCAGGTCTGAACTTTCTGTTTGGTTTTCAGCCTTATGAAACCCGAACAATAATCTGGTCAGTACATGAAAAGCATTTAAATACTAAGATACTCACCTAAACATGGTTTAGTTACTATCAAGTGCAGTTACTTTCTTATTATTACAGGTACAAAAAAAAAGCAAATCAATCAAAAATAATAATGTTTTTTTCTAAATTAGCATTGTTGTATTTCAGAGCTTTCTGGATAATTGATTTCTGTATAATAGATCTCATACCTGTAAATAAAGGATTGGGCTTAAAGGAAAACTATACCCCCAAAATGAACACTTAAGCAACAGATAGTTTACATCATATAAAGTGGCATATTAAAGAATCTTACCAAACTGGTATATTTAAGTAAATATTGGCCTTTTACGTCTCTTGCCTTGAACCACCATTTTATAATGGTCTGTGTGCTGCCTCAGAGATCACCTGACCAGAAATACTGCAGCTCTAACTGTAACAGGAAGAGATCACCTGACCAGAAATACTGCAGCTCTAACTGTAACAGGAAGAAGTGTGGAAGCAAAAGACAGAACTCTGTTTGTTAATTGGCTCATGTGACCTAACATGTATGGTTTGTTGGTATGTTTGTGTGCACTGTGAATCCTACGATCCCAGGGGTCAGCCTTTATTTTTTAAAATGGCAATTTTCTATTTATGATTACCCAATGGCACATACTACTAGAAAAGTATATTATTATGAAAATGGTTCATTTACATGAAGCAGAGTTTTACATATGAGCTGTTTTATGTGATATCTTTTTATAGAGACCTACATTGTTTGGGGGGGTATAGTTTTCCTTTAATCATCAAGCAGAATATAGCTAGAGATAGGGGTTCCACCTGTGTGGTTGTGAACTGGGCATCAACACATTAAAACACTGAGAATATTGGATAGAAATCCAGCCATTTGCGTCTAAGTGATGTAATAACCTTGCTCTGGTGTCATAACGCCACCAACATCATTGTTTCCCATCAGCAAAGGTGGCAACCCTACTTGCAGGGGGGGCCTGATCAATGACTTTTTGTAACTTAGGAGGTTACTCTTTTAATTCTTATGTCTGTTTGGCTTTTTTACTGTGGGGTGGGCGAGATATGTGGTGGGGTTTGGGGGTGAACGGGGACCAGGGGGCCCAAAAAATGTTGCCGTACAGGGCTCTGTGATTTCTAAAGATGCCTCTGGAGCTAGGGTCAACACCAATTTTCTTTCTTTATAAGAGCCTCCAGGTCAGACGTGGACTGTGATGTCACTTGAGGGCAGGGCTATGATTTCTGGGGTGGGAAAATGGGCTGGGAGGAAAAAGGTGAATGGGGCTGAAAATGGGTGGGGAAATGAGCAGACTGGGCCGGGAAATAGGTGGAGTCAGGCCTGTGGTTTTAGTTAGTGATGTTCAGGCCCTGCCAGTGGCGGAACTACTGGGGGAGCAGGGGGTGCGAGCGGGCCAGGGCCTAGTAGAAACATCAAAGTTGTCTAACATACCCAACCAGATCTATTCCATATGCATGTTATTTTTATCTCACTTTGGAGTCCCCAACCCTAGACTTCTTAGCCCCCTTCCACCAACCATTTCTGCACTTTCTGCACTAAAAGAGTCAAATTTTAGCTCGTAAAGTCACCATGGGTAACCTGGAGCACACTGACGCCTGCAAGGTTCTCTCTTTTGCCTCAAGGGAGACTCGTCACAAATTAATCACAACGGTGCCCCCAGTACTCAAGCAACAACTTTTTTTGAACAAATAACATTTCAATTTCATTTGGCAATTTAGCATCAATAAGGATTAAGTTTCCCCAAAATGTCAATAAGATTTCTACCTGAATCAAAAACCAGCCACTTTGAGCTTCCCACTTTCCAATTCAGATAGTGATACATTGCCCATTTATAGTGTTTCCGGCCCTTGTTGATCTGATATAGAGATTCTACATTCTAATCTCGTATTTCTTAATCCTTTGCCTAGACAATAATGAACATTTCTCACAGCAAATCTACTATATCCCTGCTTTTAAATCTTAATAGCTATGGCAACAAATATCTGTACACCTGCCCAACTATTGTCTCATTCTCAATCCAATGGTATCAATGTGAAGCTATAACATTCTCTAGAAAGGTCTCCGCTAGATGTTGTAACATTGTTTGTGGGATTTGCTTCCATTTAGCCACAAGCGTGAGGGTGAGCCTTGAAGTTGGACAGTTGGGCTAGACTAGCATCAGGATTTCATATCAACCCCCAGGTGATCAGTCAGGCTGAAGTGAGGGCTCTGGCCAGTCATGTTCTTCTACTTCCATCTCAGCAGAGCCATTCTGAATGGACCTCACTTTATGCATGGGGATATTAGCACTTTTGTGCCCCCAAAGTGGGAAGCACATCATTTTCTAGTATGTCATTATATGATACTATATATTATTTGATGTAGAAGCACATGTGTCAGCATTGATGGTTGTGGCCATATTCTATTTAAAGAAACTAGATGTGTCATTCTCACTAGAAATACCCTGTATATACTATAGTCTCCAATTTCTTTATTTTCCATAAATTTTACCAAAAAATGATGTTACCACCACTGGAAGCCATTCAGTTACTGAGTCAGTCACAGTCACCTTTCAGCGTCTTGATGTCACGGGGTGGAACTAGTGACTGCAGAACTCTTCCTCACCCCATCAAAATGGGACTGCTGAGACAAATTGGAGAACACTATTTGAGATGGAAAGGTGTATGTTACTTGAGAGTTAATTGCCAAAAGAGTTCAGAACGTATGCAGTAATGACTGCTGCTATGATTCGCAATGGGTGTTTTTAAAAATCGTTTAAAGCAAACTCCATACTACATGCTAACTGGGAGAATTCCTAATCTATCAAAGATGGAAACTTTTTTTGTAGGATATGACAAAAATAGTCCATCATACCTGGTGTATTACCCAAGCACTGGAAAGGTATTTACACACAGCCTAGTAAAGTTCATTACAAAGAATGTGACTGAGAGACAAACTCAAACTGATGTGTTGGATGCTCATGACAATATTTATAGGGAAAGGTGTATACTCCCTATATTAAACCCAAATCCAGGGGAGGTGCCAGTATCTGAAGTTGAGAGTGCAGAGGGCAATGATAATGATAATAGTTGGGCCTCAGATCTCAATGACAGAAGAAGGACTATTCGTCTATCCACGAATAGTGCACTGATTTTGTCAGGGGGCCTAGCGGCTCCCAAAGGGAGTAGTCCGGACCAAGGAGGAAGCCAGGGACAAGAGTCCAAGATCGTGGTATCCAAGGGGTTAAACAAGAGAATAGTAAAAGTCCAGGCAAAGTTTCAGGAGGCAGGCAGATCAGGTTCAAAGTCAGAGTTTCAGGCAGGAGTCAGGATCAGGATAGCAATAGCGAAACACACAGGTTCTATAGCACAAGAAACCTATAATTGGGCAGGGTTTCAGTGTCCAGGGCGCCCTTTTATGACAAAATCCCGGCACCAGTGATGACGTCATCATGCAGCGACACTGCACCCATGTGTTCAACATGGGCACCGCCCTCTTGGATTTTCATTGTGACCACCGGGAAGGTGAGCAGCGCCGTCGGGTGATCTGGCAGTCCTGACAGATTTCTTGGAAGTGAAAGAAACAACCCACGCTTGTAATCTCTTCCTGTGAGGAACCCCCAGACCAGTGCACTTTTCTGCTGATAGGAGAGTAAAGAGCCTTTTCTTCTCCTTTAATGCTCGTTGCCAGTGTTGGTCTCAGAAGCAGTATTTTCCGGCGGAAATATATTTTTCCAATAGAAGTTTTTGAAAATCAAATTCACTAACCTCCATTAATTCGCCAGTGACGGCTTCGCTCACATCGCAACACTTCGCCAGGCGTAGATTCGCCAGGACAACGCTAATTCACTAAAATCCAAAGTTGTGTCCAGAGCGCCGACGCTGGCGAAGTTGCATTAGCGTTGGCTAATTTACATAAGGCGGGAAGTTAAAGTTGAATGGACGTATAGGTTGCAGCAAATACATTACACTACACAAGCCCAGGGAACCTTAATAAATAAAATAAAGTTGTTATATTGCCCTACACATGAGCCCAGTGTATAGTTTATGTGCCATATGTTAGGAAATGTAGGGGGGAAGGAGGGAACCCCAAAAAAATGTACGATCTTTTGCAGCCTATCACCCTGTAAAAACGAAAAGACGCTAGTGTTTTTTTTGGGAAGAAGCTAAAATTGAAACTAAAATTAAAGAATCCCTATACATTCCATTGAACTTGGCCTGGTCAGAGCTGGCGAAGGCAAGTCTGCCGGAACAGGTAACGTTCAGTAAAATGCGCATCTTAGTGAATTTGTGTAACAAAACTTCGCCTGGCGTAAGAGTGCGAAGTAGCGATAGAGTCTAGCGATGCAATTCATTTCAGAAAAACTTATATCAAGGTTTATAAAGAGAAAACTGTATTGAAGTCTAGGGGAAAAAATTGGAACTGAATTTGGAGAAAAGAATCTCTTCCTTTAATTGAATCTTGTCCATGTTTTCATGTGATAAACCATGAGATAACTTGTTGTTCAAAATGCATTCAGTAAATAGGGCTTGTGCCTGCAATTTACCTGTTGTTTTAATAGACAGATATTTGTGGTTATGTCTTGCTCTGAAAAGTACAAGTGATTCTAAAACATCCTGTATCATCAGAGCAGTTTCAGGAGGAAGAGAAGGGAGTTAATCAAAGTACAAACCAAAAGGAATGTGAGTATCCCCAAACAATAACAAAAAGGTTAAAAGTACAAAAGCATTTATCAGGACATAAGAACCCAAAGCCTAACGCATTTAGTGCCTACTGGGACACTTACTCATAGGCTTCAATGTACTCCTTACATTTAAACTCTTGTATGGCAAACTCCTCCTTATCTGTAAAACTATGGCACAGAAAAGAGACTGGCTTGTTTATACAGAGCTTCTACATATTGCTCTCTATTTCACCCTATTTGAGGTTATCTCCAACAGTCTCACAGATGGTGCTCACCTTTTCAGTGCCCACGGGATAAAGGAGGACATTATTTTGCTTGAAAACACATATACAGCAACTCAAAGGCTTCAATACCACATGACTTTGAGAAAAGCCAATCAGAGCACTGATTCATCAACCCATGGGAAGGTCTTTTTAATATACTTTTTAATATATGCAAGAATTGTCTGACATGCCAAAACATTTTAGTTTTCAATATGTCTCTCCAACATAGGGAGGCCCGTTTTCAAATTCAAGAACTGAATAGTGATGGGCAAATTTCTCCCATTTCGATTCGATGAAAAATTCGAAAAAATCATGAAATTCAAACATTTTCTCAAAAAAATTGTGACATTTGAACGTTTTCACAAAAAAATTGTGAAATTCGAACGTTTTCACGAAAAATCCTGAAAATCGGAAATTGACGCAATCTAATCTTCATCAGCAAATTTTCCCGGGAAATTTGCGAATTTATTCACCGGTGGCGAAACACGGAAAAATGCCTCAAATTGGTGCCAGGAGAATTTAAATTTAAATTCGCCCATCACTGAACAAATTCTGAACTCCATCTCCAAAAAAAAACAAAAAAAAAAAGACTTTTTTTCAAGAGAGCATTTTTTGCCTCCCACTAAGACATTTACAAAAAAAATACTTGAATCACAAAAACACAATCAGGTTAGGTCACATAAAGTTTAATCACAACAAAAATTATAATTTTTTTAAAAAAAAAAATCAACTGGAAACAGAATGTTGATAATCCATCTCCCATTGTCGTCTATAGAAACTTCTCTGGTTTTATTTGCTGAATTTTTTCAAGGGGTTTTTTGTTTACTGAAAACTCAAAATTCGAGTTTTGAAAACACAAATTCTAACAATTTTGGGAACTTTTTGAGAAGAACGCTCTTCTTTTGTTGCTGCAAAAAAAAAAAAACCCCAAAGAAACTGCAATCTCACATTTTAATAAATTTGCCGAAATAGTTTCAGGGGCAGATTTATCAAGGGTCGAATTTCAAAGTGGTAAATACTTCGAAATTCAACCATCGAATTGAAATACTGCAACTTCGAATATCGAATTCGAAGGATTTTTCCCAGAATTTGGCTATCCTGGGGTCGAAGTAAAATCGTTCGATCGAACGATTAGAAGGATTTCAGCGATCGATCGAAAGATTTTACTTCAACTTTACAAAACTTCGAAAAATGCTCTAGAAGGTCCCCATAGGCTAACATAGCACTTTGGCAGGTTTAATTTGGCAAAGTATGGAAGTCAACGTTTTTTTTAAAGAGACAGTACTTCGATTATCGAATGGTCGAATAGTCGAACGATTTTACTTTGAATCAAATTCAAAGTCGAAGTCGTAGTTGCCTATTCGATGATTGAAGTATCCAAAAAAATGACTTTGAAATTAGAACTTTTTGAACTTCGAAGATTCCCTTGAATCCACTTCGACCCTTAATAAATCTGCCCCTCAGTGTTGAGGCTATGGAAGGCTGGGGAGTCATGTTTGATTGCAGTGTCATCTCAGCAAATCTTATATTAGACTGAATTTGGGCATCAGTAAGGAACCCATCGAGCCCTCCATACACCTGGGCCACTGGTTTCATTTCCCCTCTTTTTACAGCCCAAATCAAATACAATATCCTGATACTTCAAGCCCATATTATCATACAGAGAATGTTGCGTTGGTTCTTGTCGCAGTAAATCTTTTGAAGTCTTGTGAGAAAGGAAGGTGGAGACCCGCTGAGCTCCCAGACAATGGTCCACTATCATATCTGAACCGATTTACTCATGGATGGCAAAGAATGTGATCATCAGAATGACAAAGAGTACACCGACAATTATTAAGTATACCTGGAATGGAAAAAAAAACATATTAACAACAATTTTTCAATTATTTTGCTCCATGCCATTACCCCAAAAATTCTCTTCTGTTTCCTTATTCTTCTTATCCATAATCAAGTCTACTAATGCCTGGAAACTGCACAAGTGATACACAGACGTATGTACAGAAAAGGGGCAAGATGCAATGTGCATAAATATAGGTGCAAAGTAAATCATTTTTGTAAATCCGAAAATAGTTTGGCCATGTGTGTCAGGCGCTCAGTAAACCTTGTTCTGTCTGCACAAGGCTGCAGGCTGAATTATACAGGGAACTCTGAGTATCACTCATGTATTATAAGGGATAATGTACCCCCTACTGTAAATGATAAGGATATTAGAAGTCACTGAGGGGTTGTTCTGTGACCATATAAAGACACAAGGCTGCAGGCTGAATTATACAGGGAACTCTGAGTATCACTCATGTATTATAAGGGATAATGTACCCCCTACTGTAAATGATAAGGATATTAGAAGTCACTGAGGGGTTGTTCTGTGACCATATAAAGGCACAAGGCTGCAGGCTGAGTTATACAGGGAACTCTGAGTATCACTCATGTATTATAAGGGATAATGTACCCCCTACTGTTAATGATAAGGATATTAGAAGTCACTGAGGGGTCCTGTGACCATATAAAGGCACAAGGCTGCAGGCTGAGTTATACAGTGAACTCTGAGTGACTTCTAATATCCTTCTAATAAGGATATTAGAAGTCACTGAGGGGTTGTTCTGTGACCATATAAAGGCACAAGGCTGCAGGCTGAGTTATACAGGGAACTCTGAGTATCACTCATTTATTATAAGGGATAATGTACCCCCTACTGTTAATGATAAGGATATTAGAAGTCACTGAGGGGTCCTGTGACCATATAAAGGCACAAGGCTGCAGGCTGAGTTAAACAGGGAACTCTCGGTATCACTCATGTATTATAAGGGATAATGTACCCCCTACTGTAAATTATAAGGATATTAGAAGTCACTGAGGGGTTGTTCTGTGACCATATAAAGGCACAAGGCTGCAGGCTGAGTTATACAGGGAACTCTGAGTATCACTCATTTATTATAAAGGATAATATACCCCCTACTGTAAATTATAAGGATATTAGAAGTCACTGAGGGGTTGTTCTGTGACCATATAAAGGCACAAGGCTGCAGGCTGAGTTATACAGGGAACTCTGAATATCACTCATGTATTATAAGGGATAATGTACCCCCTACTGTAAATGATAAGGATATTAGAAGTCACTGAGGGGTTGTTCTGTGACCATATAAAGGCACAAGGCTGCAGGCTGAGTTATACAGGGAACTCTGAATATCACTCATGTATTATAAGGGATAATGTACCCCCCCTACTGTAAATGATAAGGATATTAGAAGTCACCGAGGGGTTGTTATGTGACCATATAAAGGCACAAGGCTGCAGGCTGAGTTATACAGGGAACTCTGAATATCACTCATGTATTATAAGGGATAATGTACCCCCCCTACTGTAAATGATAAGGATATTAGACGTCACTGGGGGGTAACTTATATAAGATAAAAGCACTAAGCCACAGTTCATCAAATCTAAAGGTGACTTCTAATTTCATATACAGCACATTTTTTTAGTCATGTTACACAAATGACTTCACTAAGGGGCCGATTCATCAAGGGTCCAATATGGAGGGTTAATTAACCCTCGATATTCGACTAGGAACTAAAATCCTTCGACTTCGAATATCAAAGTCGAAGGATTTAGCGCAAATGCTACGATCGAACGATCGAAGGATTATTCCTTCGATCCAACGATTAAATCCTTCGAATCGAACGATTCGAAGGATTTAAATCCAACGATCGAAGGAATATCCTTCGATCAAAAAAACTTAGGCAAGCCTATGGGGACCTTCCCCATAGGCTAACATTGACTTCGGTAGCTTTTAGCTGCCGAAGTAGGGGGTCGAAGTTTTTTTTAAAGAGGCAGTACTTCGACTATCGAATGGTCGAATAGTCGAACGATTTTTAGTTCGAATCCTTCGATTCGAAGTCGTAGTCGTAGTCAAAGGTCGAAGTAGCCCATTCGATGGTCGAAGTAGCCCAAAAAACACTTTGAAATTCGAAGTTTTTTTACTTCGAATCCTTCACTCGAGCTTGATGAATCGGCCCCTAAGTGCCAGTTATAATGTTTGACATCACTATGCACCATTTATAAGGTTAAACATTACAGTAATATCAGGACTCTGCATTATAAGCATATGTGTTACAGGTACTTCTGGATTTTGTTTATTATATGTTCCCACAGAGCTCTTTCTCACCATAATGCTAATCCTAATAATCTCAGTGATTTTTCAGCCATGAGAAACTATTTATTTGTTAACAGAGGCGTAACTATAGAGGAAGCAGACCCTGCGGCTGCAGGGGGGCCCAGAAGGTATAGGGGCCCCATGAGGCCCTAATTCATATAAAATTTCAATAAATATTGGAGAAACAAGTCAACCTTAAAACATTTTGGGGGCCTGAAAAATAATTTGCTGTGGGGCCCAGTAATATCTAGTTATGCCACTGTTTGTTAATGTTCTGTTTTGCCTCTTTCAACTGTGACATTCACCCTTCCAGACTTTAAGTCGTTTTATAAGTGCTTTTCCCATAGGTTAAAAGTATATAGTGAAACATGGCTTCTACATCAGGCTGTTAACTTCCTTGCTGACTATGAAGAATCTGCTTTGTTGGCAGGGAAAAGGTTAAAATGTTATCAGTTTTCCAGTTTCACTGACCCACATGGGTATCGTCCCACAGCGCCCTCTAGTGTTCCATAGAAGTTTCAGAGAAACATAATTATAGTTTATTCACCAATGAGAATTCTGCTGATCAACAACTTCATTATAAATGCAAAAGAAGTGACCAATGAGAATGCTGATTCCCAGCACTATGTCAGACATCTTGCTGTTATCTTAAATATAGAGATAATGATGTCACTTTATTCTTCATTATATGACAATGGATTCTCATTGGAGGATTTTTTTGCATTTTAATGCAAAAAAGAGGAACGTGTTTATTGTGCAATATTATTTTAATAACAGACTCCTGATGCTGCTGGACTACAGCTCCCACTCCCAGCATGCCTCAACCTTCATTATATGTTGTTAAATGATTATACGATTTGTAGTCCAGCGATTACAGTGCAGTGCCGCAGGGTTTACATCTCCTTTAAGAACCCGACTTGTGAATTTACAGACAAAGTGTTGGCCTCCTTACCTTTTCTGCGTAGTTTAACTTATCTGTTAAAAAAAAGACAGCAAATGTCACTACAAGTTTATTTTATTAAAAATAAAGAACATTTATATTTGCTTAGTATATTTATCTTATGTCAAGCCTGGCAGTCAGAATTTATATCTGCAATATGGGGGTCATTTAGAGAAATCCCAGAAACTGAGAGCACTGACTAGCACTTCCCCACCCGGCCCTCGTGAATACAGTGTTGTCAAACACACCTGCTCTTGAATTGCCCCTGTGCCACCCTACTATGAATTCTGGGGGTATTTATACATGGAATTGCCCCTGTGCCACCCTACTATGAATTCTGGGGGTATTTATACATGGAATTGCCCCTGTGCCACCCTACTATGAATACTGGGGGAATTTATACAGAGAATTGCCCCTGTGCCATACTACTAAGAATTATGCGGATATTTATAGATGGAATTGCCCCTGTGCCATCCTACTATTAATTCTGAGGGTATTCATACCTGAAATTGCCCCTGAGCTGCCCTACTATGAATTCTGGGGGATATTTATACATGGAATTGCCCCTGTGCCATCCTACTATTAATTCTGGGGATATTTATACATCGATTTGTCCCTGTACCATCCTACTATGAATACTGAGGGTATTCATACCTGAAATTGCCCCTGAGCTGCCCTACTATGAATTCTGTGGGGTATTTATACATGAAATTGCCCCTGTGTCATCCTACTATTAATTCTGTGGGGTATTTATACATGGAATTGCCCCTGTGCCATCCTACTATTAATTCTGGGGGGTATTTATACATGGAATTGCCCCTGTGTCATCCTACTACGAATTCTGGGGTGTATTTATAGATGGAATTGCCCCTGTGCCATCCTACTATGAATTTTGGGGGTGTTTATACGTGGAATTGCACCTGTGCAACTACTATGAATTATGGGGGTATTTATACATGGCATTTTCCCTATATTGCCAAATATTTATTAATGCTGTATTTATTAATGTTAATTAATCCACAGTGGAGCTGTATTTAAGGTGATTAAACAGGGACAACTGCCATTGGTCTATGGTCTATGGTAGCAGTAGCTGTGTGTAGGAGACATATATTTAAATGGAGATAACAGCACAAGATTTAAACAAGGAGAGGAGTCAGTAGGGAATGATGGAGCTGGCAGAGCAAGATGGTGACAATGACAGGAGACTGAGACAGTTTTCCAAGATCATGACTAGTTAAAACCTGGAGACAGAAGGGCAATATGGATAGAGTAGAAAAATATGGAGACAGTAGGTCAATACTGAGACAGAAGGACATGTCTGTGATAGTACAGAATGATGGAAACAGTAGAGCAAGACAGTGACTTTAGTGCAAGATGGAGTGGGTGGGGTTTCTGTTTCTGATAGTACAGCATGACGGAGACAGTAGGGTAATGTCCTGCAGCAGCTCAGGTACCCACAGTTTACACAACAAAAAGCAGATGAACCCCTGGTTGAATTTTGGATGCAGGTATTGGTGTGGGCAAGCAGATCTGTAGGTTGTAGGTCTCATATATACAGTATGTCTATGGAGATTTGTATTCATCCCGGTCATAATATACAGTATCTAGTAGAGTCAAGTCCTTCAGTTTACTTCAGTGGACTTTATTCATGTGCTTTAAATTTAAACTGAAGAAGCCACAGATGAGTGGCAAGTAAAGCAAGTTCAGTTGCTTAAGACTTAACTCTATTAGATACTGGTCTGAAATATAGATTTTATATGTATATATATTTGTACTCCTGCTTCTAGTTTAAATCAACAGAACTTCCAGATTAATGGTGGTTAGTGGTTAGCAGGTCTGGTTGAGTAGCGTCTCCACTTGGGAAGAAAATGTGAGTCTCAAATTATGGACCTGCACAGGACTCTAGCGTAGGGAAAGATTAAGAAATCAGGGCAAGGTTTATACAGTAGGGCACAATGGAGGGGGGAACATATATATATCTATATATATCAATAATACAGGGCTGCCCAGCTCAAAAATTTTACACAGTTACTGAAAACCGGGCAGAAATCCACCCCATTGTGTCCCAAGGACATATAAAGTTCCTGATGTTATACCTCCACCCAGATGTCATCACTCCCACCATGAAGCATCGTAACTCTGTCCCTGATCTCATCAACCCACCCTTCTTTACTCACTGGCAAAGGAGTCAATCTAGTAAGGTGAGGAGATTTCTTACCAGGGGACCTTCTTGGATTTGAACCTTGGTCAAATAGTCTGGTGAAATTGAAAGAATCCCCGAAGGAAGATATGTGGGAGAAGGATCCTAGTTTTATAACAATAGAACAACATGAATATGCAGCATCAACTGGTGTTTAGTATAATTATGACATTTTTCAATTCAGTTGTTTTCAGATTTTTCTACTTCAATATTTGAAAAACAGCCACAAATAGAAAACAGATTCTGGTCAACTACTTAAAAAACATCTGAAATGAAAAAGTGATGAAGGTGAACAACCCCTTTACGGTGATACATTGTATCAAGACACAGAGCACCTAATATGTGCAGGTAGCTTAGTGAAACCACTTGGAGGTAAACATAATTAATGTAAAAAAAGCTAACTACCACAACTACCAAATCTTGCTCAAGATGGTACTTTGGACATAAGACTAACAAGACTGGCTTACCTGCTCCAGAATTAACATTCATTTTCATTCCTCACTTTTTCGCAACTGATTTAAGAAGAGATTCACACCACAGAGACTATTATCCACTGTTACTATAGACACCATCTCTCCCTACTATACCTGTTATCCCACAGTCACACTCCCTTCCCAGAGACTATTATCCACTGTTACTATAGGCACCATCTCTCCCTACTATACCTGTTATCCCACAGTCACACTCCCTTCCCAGAGACTATTATCCACTGTTACTATAGGCACCATCTCTCCCTACTATACCTGCTATCCCACAGTCACACTCCCTTCCCATAGACTATTATCCACTGTTACTATAGACACCATCTCTCCCTACTATACCTGCTATCCCACAGTCACACTCCCTTCCCAGAGACTATTATCCCACTGTTAATATAGGCACCATCTCTCCCTACTATACCTGCTATCCCACAGTCACACTCCCTTCCCAGAGACTATTATCCACTGTTACTATAGACACCATCTTTCCCTACTATACCTGCTATCCCACAGTTACACTCCCTTCCCAGAGACTATTATCCACTTTTACTATAGGCAACATCTCTCCCTACTATACCTGCCATTCCACAGTAACAGTCCCTTCCCAGAGACTATTATCCACTGTTACTATAGACACCATCTCTCCCTACTATACCGGCTCTCCCACAGTCACACTCCCTTCCCAGAGACTATTACCCACTGTTACTATAGACACCATCTCTCCCTACTATACCTGATATCCCACAGTCACAGTCCCTTCCCAGAGACTATTATCCCACTGTTACTATAGACACCATCTCTCCCTACTATACCTGCTATCCCACAGTCACACTCCCTTCCCAGAGACTATTATCCACTGTTACTATAGGCACCATCTCTCCCTACTATACCTGCTATCCCACAGTCACACTCCCTTCCCAGAGACTATTATCCACTGTTACTATAGGCACCATCTCTCCCTACTATACCTGCTATCCCACAGTCACACTCCCTTCCCAGAGACTATTATCCACTGTTACTATAGGCACCATCTCTCCCTACTATACCTGATATCCCACAGTCACAGTCCCTTCCCAGAGACTATTATCCCACTGTTACTATAGACACCATCTCTCCCTACTATACCTGTTATCCCACAGTCACACTCCCTTCCCAGAGACTATTATCCACTGTTACTATAGGCACCATCTCTCCCTACTATACCTGCTATTCCACAGTCACACTTCCTTCCCAGAGACTATTATCCACTGTTACTATAGACACCATCTCTCCCTACTATACCTGCTATCCCACAGTCACACTCCCTTCCCAGAGACTATTATCCACTGTTACTATAGGCACCATCTCTCCCTACTATACCTGCTATCCCACAGTCACACTCCCTTCCCAGAGACTATTATCACACTGTTACTATAGACACCATCTCTCCCTACTATACCTGCTATCCCACAGTCACACTCCCTTCCCAGAGACTATTATCCACTGTTACTATAGGCACCATCTCTCCCTACTATACCTGCTATCCCACAGTCACACTCCCTTCCCAGAGACTATTATCACACTGTTACTATAGACACCATCTCTCCCTACTATACCTGCTATCCCACAGTCACACTCCCTTCCCAGAGTTTTTTTAATCCATTGTTTCTATAGACACCATCTCTCCCTACTTTTCCCGGTTTCCACAACCACAGTTCGTATTATTCCAACTCCTTTATTTTCACACTTCGTTCACTCTAACATATTAACAGCTTTGTTACCTGGTATTGGATTGTCAGGGTATTGGACACCGAAAAAGTTAGAAAATGAATAAAGATACAGGTCTGTAACATAATTTTCCAATTATCAATTAAGGAACATGCACTTGTATCACAAACTGCTGAATAGTTCCAGATGCTTATCTTACAACGCAATCCCTTTATATGCTATATCATGTTTATTTTACTATGCTACTGGTCACATTATTGCTTATGACAATTAAGGTCTATAAAATTGACAGACTAATTTAGTTCTGTATGGTGCAAAAACACTATTCACAAAGGTGGAAAGCTCAGGGTGCAGAGATGCACTCTACATGTGGCACCTCCAAATTTCCAGCCCTTTGTTCTTCCAGAATACGCCTTTGTTCTTCCAGAATACGTCTCTCTAAATAAAGAGCACTGTGAGATGCATTCAGTTCAACCACCCTAAAGCTTCTATGTCACTACAGATGTGTAGTCTAAAGATCACATGGGCTCACAAGGTGCAGGAGCGTCCTGTACTTAGACAGATGTTATGCATTGCACTATGTACCTCACTTTTTTATCCAGCATTAAGTACAAAGAGCAAGCCATTTTCCCAAATATAAGTACTTTGTACAAGAACATTAAGGGGCCCAATTTTGCATTGGCATCTGGAGCAATAATACATGAGACACTATTTGTCTAAATTTACTAGTGATCCATTCCATCTATCTTCCCAGACCTATTTACCAATTTCTTTCTTACACATTGCTCTTGTCTAATCTACTGATCATTTCCTACTGGAGCAATAAACCTACTTCATTCAACTCCAGACCATGTCAAGCCTTTCTCTGGCCATGATACTTCTATGAAATGATTCCCTGCTGCCACTTAATGGCATCTTGATAGAAAACACCTAAAACCATCCCAAATGGTGACATCTACCAGCTATAGAACCCTAGATGATATTCTACTTGGTACATTGTACGGCTGCATTTTGGTAGTTCATAGTGAAAAATAATAATTATACCTGTTTTCTGTGAGGAGGGGCCAGCCAAGATCTCCTTCATCTGGTTACGTTTGTCTCTGATGGAGTTGTGCTCCTTTTCAAGTGAGTCCTCTATGGCAATATCGCTCCACTTTGCCTCAGAACCTTCTATAATACATGATTTCTTCTCCTTCTCACTGATAAGGAAGAGTTTACAAGCGTAACGTTCAATGCTCGGTTGAGAATGTATGATTTCTCTCATCTGAGCGTCACTGCTGTCCGTCAGGTCATCTATCACTACAATGACATTTTCTTTGCCTACAGACAGAGAACAAGAAGTGATTAATGGAGTGACTGTGATACTAACTTTGACAATAATAGAGCCAAAAGATTGCAAGGGACTCCACTTCAACAGATCATTATCACACCATTTTTCTTGAGATTGCAGAGCTGAGTTGCATTGTCATGTCAAAACAAGGTTAGCTCCATCTGTAGGTAGAGTCTGCAATATGTTACTATGCTGTCGTTCTCCAACAGCCATGGGAATGCTGGTTTAAATCATTCATAATTCAATTTTCACAACATAACAAAAAGGAACCCTGGCCTGGCCAAGTAAAAAAGTCATACCCATTGAGATGATTGGCAGCTTGTCCCACCACTTTCATGTAAGGGTGACCGGTTCTCTGTCAATGTAAACAATCCAGTATATTTAAGCTAGAAGCTTCTAGCTCCAAAAAGAGATATTACCTAGTGAGCAAGCCATTAGATGTTCCACCAGCCTAAAAGTATCTCTTGATATTTTGTTGGTCTACAGATCTAATACCTCCCAACATTTCTAGCCTTTCAGATGTTGAAAAATCTGCACCCCAATATCAGGAGTATTTCATTTGTCATATTTCTAAATGTGATGGGGCAGCACATGAATAGCACATTTAGCAGCTGAAAACATTTTATGTAATGGATTCATCTCACCAAGTATTTGAAATAAATATTCCAGCTCTTCATCATATAATGAGTCAGTCACATCTGTAATGTTCAGCCTCCCTCTCTTCAGAGTGTGGTAAAGGATGGCGAACGAACACTTGGACACATTCTCCTCGAAGTCCGTGAAGTTGTTGCTGACGTACTTGGGGAGGACATTTTTCACTACACTGTGGAACAATGTATGGTGTAACAGACTTATCAGCCAATTATAATTTTCGATGCCATCTCTTGTGAAGATCCCAACAGTGTGGCTAGTTTTGGCCATTTTCCAGAACGTTCCACTTCACCTGAAGAAGCAACAACAAGCGTTTACTATGGGTAAATACCAATGATGGCATTGTTTTATGGTATCTCCCTGTAAAGGCTATAAACATATTTATGGCATACAGGCTGTACAGAAAGGTACAATAAGGAAGGTTCCTCAAATCAAGTCTTTTCCCCCGTTCTCCAGGGCCAGGAGCCCACTTAGATCATACAATGAGATTATTGGCCAAGGTCCACCACAGTGCTCTGAAGGCACCAAATACAAAACCCGGTAAAGAGCAATATCATTGTACCTTCATTTGCTTACAGTTTAAAGCATGAATGTAGTCAGACAACATCAGGAGATAAGTTCTTCAGAAACATCTCTTGTTTGATAACAGATGATTGAAACCAGAAAGCCAACATTCCACAGTTATTTCCCTATGTTATTTCTCTTCCTTATGAAAAGTTTCAGCTTATGCTGAAGAAACAATATGTACAGCGGAGTCATGCAGTTCTTATTGGGTTTTAAATAGTACTTTTTATATATGAGATTGTCATTAATACATCAGGTCTTTTCTCTCTTGTGAGACAATAGAAAGATGGACCTGTGGATAGTAACTGTCTTTCATCACTGGGGTCCTGAATTTGACTCCCACCTTCTTTCCTTGTTTCTCCTTTATCCAAATCAACTGCTGCCCCAGTAGAGATTGTAAGGTAGTAGTGCTCGCTGGAAGAATCGCAGGGCAGGTGCAGTTTTCTGCTGATAGAAGCATTGGACCGGGGTCACTTGGGGAAACACTGGGGAGTTTTGGCACCCCCCCAGTTAAAAGACCTTTCCTTCTCCTATAAAGATAGCTTTTGGGACCTTACCAATACTAAGAACAAATCAGGTGATTGCATTTTCACTTTAAGTACAGAAAATTACACTCTCTGTCTAATTCATGGATGCTCTGTACCTGCTGGGCAAGCTCTCTACTGAAACCAAGAGCACATGGAACACATAACATAACCTCAGGGACACAGTGGAGCTGGAATTTTTCATGCAATGATACTGTTGACAGATACTGCCGTTATACTCTTTTATGCCTTTATACTCTTTATAGCCCTATTTTTACACAATCCCTTCCAGGATCCTGCAAGGATGGGTGGACTGTGCCCAGATCAAGCTGATTGGGTAATAAAATACCATGTGCTTATCTCCAATTGGGTTTTCCAGCTGCAATCTTATATAAATGTAGGGACCCTGAGATTTGGGTTAATTTACTCAGGCAGTTCTCCTTTAGTAATTGGACACCTAGGTGGTCCTTTAGTATACCCAAGTAGCTAGGTCTCCTTTGCTGTGTCCACTGGGCTTACTCTAGGCAGAGTTTGTCCACTAAGTGGCACTGTTTAACAATATAAAGGGGGTTAGCCCCATGTGCGCAACTGTCTAATAAGTATTAGACAGTTGTAGCAGTAACACTGTGATAGTCACTCTAGGAGTGAAAGGAATTTCAGGGTAGCTAGAGAGCAGACGTGGCTCCAACACGGAGAAGTAGTGGGGTTAGATCAGTGAACCACTAGATCATGGACACCAGTGGGTGAGTTGAGGACCAGATAGGGTACCAAGACCCAAGACCCCAGGCTGAATACAGTGGGTGAGGACCAAATCGGGTTCCAAGAAACAAGACCCCAGGCCGGGAAACCCAGGACCTAGTGCTATCCCTCAAAGGGGGTATATTACCTAGTGAGAGGGAAACTATCCTTTGAAGTTGTGAATCTTTGCTGCTGGCTATCTGTATTGCCTATTGTTTGTCTTGGAGCATACGCTATCCCACTGGAGGGATTATCGTAGTATTCTACTATTCTATTCAGTTCAATAAAACAGTTGAAGTTTGCTGCAAAGAACTGTGTCTGACTGATTATCCTGCTGCATTGACCTACACCAACTACACCAGGTACCGGGAGTTGCAGGGGACATTACAAGCAGTTTTAGCCTGGTCACACACAGCCTTAATACACAGCAAAAGTACACTACATAAGAGAAATACATCAATTATATATATATATATATATATATATATATATATATATATATACACACACATATATATATAGCTTCAGAAAGGTCTTGGGGGGGTTATTTACTAAACTACAGTCTGGCTTTTTGGGGCAAATCTCAAATATCACGTTTTTGTTTTTTTTAAAAAAATAGAATTTTTCAAGATTTATTAAGGCCTGATGAAGCAAAAAGCCTCAATCTGAAAATCCGCCATCTCAGACCTGCCAAGGTTTTGTATTAGTTAATGGCAGAGGTCCCTATCCAATTTTGAAGTTTCTGTGGTGTGCACTGGAATTAGCCTGAAAATCTAACAATTTCGCAAATATCGGGCAAAAATATAAAAAAAATTCAGGCTCTTCAGGAAAAAATCTAACGATTCGGGGAAAAAACGTTGAAAAAATAATACGATTCAGGGGAATTACATTCTATAATGTCCTAAAAGATAAACTGAAGGTGAGCCACCCCTTTTAATCTGCTAACAGGCATTTGTTCAGTGACAGGTAGAAATACACTGCAGTACTGAGTGGCATTAAATGACTGAGCTCAGCTCACACCCTTCTCTCTCCCATGAGAGTTTCCCAACGGGCCCAGGGCTTGTGTATGACAATGGCACCCACCCATGAGAGTCACTTACCTACTGGATCCCCGTGTGTCAGTGCAGAGACTCTCCCACCCACACCTTGCAGGAAGCTCAATCCCTGGAGGAGAAAATAAAGGAAAACTATTTTTCGTCCTCTTCCCTTCTCTGCTGTGAATCCCAGGGAGTGAATGTGACACCACTGAGAACTGGGACTTTCACTTTCTTTTCTACTGACATCTGATCCCTTTCTCTGATCCATAAAATAAACTGCAGTCTCTCCCCAGCCAACAATTCCCTCCCAAGGTTGCTCATTACTGATACCAGTGATATATCAGATTCATCACTCAGGATTATACTGACCTTTTCTAAAGGAAATATATAGTGAATAAAGTACCCCCGCTTGTAAATGATAAGGATATTATAAGTTACCAAGGAGTTTCATGACCATATAAAAGGACGAGGCCAAAGTCCGAGTGTGACTTCTGATATCCTCATATTTTACAACAGGGGGTACTTTATTATAATTTATCAGTGAATCATGTGACAAAAATTACATCAATACTCACCGTTTATAACTGATGACACCAGTGCTCACCATTTATAAGGATAGAATTTACAAGATATTCATGGCTTTTGTACATACCTCCGAACTGTTCCGTTTTTAGAGGGACAGTCCTTCTTTTGACAGCTCAACCCGACAACCCGCAGTCGATCATTTGTCCTGGAAAGTCCCGTTTTTCTCAGTACTGAACAGCCAGAAAAAGAAACAAAGTTTCTAACTTAATTGGCTTTTGGCAGAGAGCCCGGAACAGCCGCCAGTTGCACTTGGAAACTTTTGTAACAATTTCTAGATAAGAATTGTAACAATATAAGATAACAGGTCCCTTGGGAAAATCTAGACTCACAGCTTAAAGGGCAATTCACCTTGATTAGCAAAACTGTAATAACTGAAAAAAATCCCAGACATGTGTTCAAACTTTCAAAATCTGCCAAATTTTGTAAAATGAACATGTAATTAGGGGGTGTGGCCACAAAACGGGAGCTCCGGTGTACCCTCATTGGTTGTTTAAGTTTATTTCCCAGTAAAGCTGTACAGGGATTGGATGGGTGAAGTAGGAACTTCCCCTCCAGCCTATCCAATCCCATTATCTTTACCGGGACTTAACTTAATCGACCAATGAGGGTACAGAGAACTGAATAGGAGAAACATAATGCTGGCACAGAAGCTCCCATCACTTCTTCTAAACTTTGCAGCAAACTGACAGCGGGGGGGGGGGTCCGGGCCCCGAATAATCAAGTAAGTGAAGCATGGCTTGGTCCCCATTGTAAGAGCCAAACTTATGGGGGACCCTGGCAAGAATTTTTTTTAAATTTTGGATGGCCCATGTTTTTTTTTTTTTAACTTAAAGGAGGGCCCTGGTCACCAGTGGCTTTTTATAACTTATGGGGCGGGGGCAGGCCATCAATATTTTTTTTTTTACTTGCAGGTAGGGTTGCCACCTGTTTGGTTTTGACCCGGACAGTTCGGTTTTTGTAAGGCCTGTTCAGGTCTGAACTTTCTGTTCGGTTTTCAGCCTTATGAAACCTGAACAATAATCTGGTCAGTACATGAAAAGCATTTAAATACTAAGATACTCACCTAAACATGCATTGTCGGACTGGCCCGGCGGGACACCGGGAAAAAAAACGGTGGGTCCGACCCTCGTGGGCCCCCGCCGGGCCAGACCCCCTCTCCCGATAATTCTATTTTGGGAAAAAAGTCTTCGCCGATGCGCAGTGCCTTCTGTGCATGCGCGGCGAGCGCCGCCACTCGCGCATGCGCAGTGAGCGCCGCCACTCGCGCATGCTCATATATGCTCACTGAGCGCTGAGCTCGGCGCGGCGCAGTAGAGGAACATGGGGTCGAAGGGGGGCCCTGGAACAACAGCCCCGGTGGGCCCCGGCCCTCCCAGTCCGACCCTGTAAACATGGCTTAGTTACTGTCAAGTGCAGTTAATTTCTTATTATTACAGATACAAAAAAAAGCAAATCAATCAAAAATAATAATGTTTTTTTCTAACTTAGCATTGTTGTATTTCAGAGCTTTATGGATAATTGATTTCTGTATAATAGATCTCATACCTGTAAATAAAGGATTGAGCTTAAAGGAAAATTATACCCCCAAAATGAATACTTAAGAAACAGATAGTTAACATCATATAAAGTGGCATATTAAAGAATCTAGACTGGTCTATATATTTAAGTAAATATTGCCCTTTTACATCTCTTGCCTTGAACCACCATTTTATAATGGTCTGTGTGCTGCCTCAGAGATCACCTGACCAGAAATACTGCAGCTCTGACTGTAACAGGAAGGAAAAAATCTAACGATTCGGGGAAAAAACGTTGAAAAAATAATACGATTCAGGGGAATTACATTCTATAATGTCCTAAAAGATAAACTGAAGGTGAGCCACCCCTTTTAATCTGCTAACAGGCATTTGTTCAGTGACAGGTAGAAATACACTGCAGTACTGAGTGGCATTAAATGACTGAGCTCAGCTCACACCCTTCTCTCTCCCATGAGAGTTTCCCAACGGGCCCAGGGCTTGTGTATGACAATGGCACCCACCCATGAGAGTCACTTACCTACTGGATCCCCGTGTGTCAGTGCAGAGACTCTCCCACCCACACCTTGCAGGAAGCTCAGTCCCTGGAGGAGAAAATAAAGAAAAACTATTTTTCGTCCTCTTCCCTTCTCTGCTGTGAATCCCAGAGAGTGAATGTGACACCACTGAGAACTGGGACTTTCACTTTCTTTTCTACTGACATCTGATCCTTTTCTCCGATCCATAAAATAAATTGCAGTCTCTCCCCAGCCAACAATTCCCTCCCAAGGTTGCTCATTACTGATTCCAGTGATATATCAGATTCATCCCTCAGGATTATACTGACCTTTTCTAAAGGAAATATTTAGTGAATAAAGTACCCCCGCTTGTAAATGATAAGGATATTATAAGTTACCAAGGAGTTTCATGACCATATAAAAGGACGAGGCCAAAGGCCGAGTGTGACTTCTGATATCCTCATATTTTACAACAGGGGGTACTTTATTATAATTTATCAGTGAATCATGTGACAAAAATTACATCAATACTCACCGTTTATAACTGATGACACCAGTGCTCACCATTTATAAGGATAGAATTTACAAGATATTCATGGCTTTTGTACATACCTCCGAGGGACAGTCCTTCTTTTGACAGCTCAACCCGCCAACCCGCAGTCGATCATTTGTCCTGGAAAGTCCCATTTTTCTCAGTACTGAACAGCCAGAAAAAGAAACAAAGTTTCTAACTTAATTGGCTTTTGGCAGAGAGCCCGGAACAGCCGCCAGTTGCACTTGGAAACTGACCAGAAATACTGCAGCTCTAACTGTAACAGGAAGAAGTGAGGAAGCAAAAGACAAAACTCTGTTTGTTAATTGGCTCATGTGACCTAACATGTATGGTTTGTTGGTATGTTTGTGAATACAGTGAATCCTACGATCCCAGGGGTCAGCCTTTATTTTTTAAAATGGCAGTTTTCTATTTATGATTACCCAATGGCACATACTACTAGAAAAGTATATTATTATTATGAAAATAGTTTATTTAAATGAAGCAGGATTTTACACATGAGCTGTTTTATGTGATATCTTTTTATAGAGACCTACATTGTTTGGGGGGTATAGTTTTCCTTTAATCATCAAGCAGAATATAGCTAGAGATAGGGGTGCCACCTGTGTGGTTTTGAACTGGGCATCAACACATTAGAACACTGAGAATATTGGATAGAAATCCAGCCATTTGCATCTAAGTGATGTAATAACCTTGCCCTGGTGTCAGAACTCCACCAACATCATCATGCCTGTTCCTACATCACTGCCCCACCCCCAATGTTATCTGCCCCTTCCCCTGTGTTTGGGTTTAGCCAGCAGCAAAGGTGGCAGCCCTACTTTCAGGGGGGGCCTGATCAATGACTTTTTATAACTCAGGAGGTTACTCTTTTAATTCTTATGTCTGTTTGGCTTTTTTACTGTGGGGGTGGGTGAGATATGGGGTGGGGTTTGGGGGTGAGCGGGGACCAGGGGGCCCAAAAAATGTTGCCGTACAGGGCTCTGTGATTTCTAAAGATGCCTCTGGAGCTAGGCTTGCCTCCAGGTCAGAAGTGGGCTGTGATGTCACTTGAGGGCGGGGCTATGATTTCTGGGGTGGGAAAATGGGCTGGGAGGAAAAAGGTGAATGGGGCTGAAAATAGGTGGGGAAATGAGCAGACTGGGCAGGGAAATAGGTGGAGTCAGGCCTGTGGTTTTAGTTAGTGATGTTCAGGCCCTGCTGATACCTGGGTCGGTTTGGGCCAACCACACTGTTTCCATTGCGGGTGGTGGGCGGGTTCAGGTTGAGCTCTTCTGCCTGCTCTCCCACCTGCAACCTTATACTCAGGGTGCCCTTAGGCCTGGTGCTCTTTGTCACCCCCATCCTCTGCCCTCTATTCATGCACATATGCAAATTTTCATCAGGTCTGGAGCACTGGGGATTGGCACACAGGAAATGTTGCCTCCCTAAAATCCTGCTTTATTTTATGATTTATAAAATATTTTATGATTTATGCTGTCCTATTTACAGAGCCGGGCCAACCTGGCCAGGCGCCGGCTGATAGATCGATAGATTGCGCATGTGCGAATCGCATTTATGCACAGAAATTCCAGCAGCGGCGATGGGACCGGAGCAGGTACAGTATGTGCCTGGCGCACCCCCCAGCTTTGTGCCCTAGGCACATGCCTACTCTGCCTACCCCTAGTTCCGGCCCTGCAGATTTAATTGGTTGTCAACTTTTCTATCCAGCACAGGAATGTTAACATATTAGGGGTCATTATTTAAAACCCTGGGCACAATAGCACGCCCCATTATCCATAATCTAAGAACACTTGCACCCAGGGGTCTACTGCACTTTGCAGAGAGCAGGTTTTATAACACCTGCCTTACAACATGCATGGGTCTGGGGGGGGGACACCTATGTGCTTTCCCCGCCCCTTTAGAATCAAGCACAGCCTAACACAGGCCACACTCATTTCTAGGCACAGATCTCATGGCCCCGTGCTCCAAAACTGCACAAGTGGGCAAAGTGCAAAAACATGGCTGAATGCAGAATTTTATTGCACTTTGCTTACTGTGTGGGACATTGTGAATGCCCCCAATTATCTCCCTTAAAGGCCTTTTTTACCAAAGGTGTTACTGGCCATCATCAGGCTATCAGTGGACTTTATTGGATGAAAAAACTGACATCAAGCTTGGAGAGTTTGTCCAGGTATAGGAATCCATGATCAGTTGAATTTAACTGTCCAAATTGCATATAAAATCCAACATTTGTAGCTTGTTGTCGGTTACTAGACCTGGACAAAGAGCATTTTGACAGAACCTTGTGAACCAGCCACTGATGTTCCTATGATACAATACAATTATTTAGTTAGGGGGATTCTTATCCTTTAGCTCTTCTTCTTTTCATCCTTGCAGAGTTTTTGCTTTGCCATCATTAGTAGCATTTTTAGACGTTTCTCGTGTTCCTCCTTTGGATCATAGAAGTTTCCATTTGCTGTACTGAAATTCACAAGGTCCAAGACCTTCTGTAGGATTGTAAGAAACTGTTTGTCCTTCCCATGGGGTTCTCACGTAGTCTTGAGGAGTGTAATTTCCTACCCCAATAATGCACTCTGTGCCCATGGATTTGAAATTATCCTCTACATTTTTGTATCCACCTGAATTCTTTTTTGTGAGGACCACAATGGGAACCATGATTGGAAAGAGGAGAATGGAAATTTATATTAAGGCGTGGAACAAATGCACCAGAGAAGAGGGGAAAAAGTGTAGGATATGAGACAGAGCAATGTAGGCAGAAGACCTGTACAAACCATTATGGTATGGTATAACTTTGACCTTCCCGTGATATTAGCACCAAAGTGAAATCTGGTGGAATAGTCCCTGATATGCCCAGTAGAAACATCAAAGTTGTCTAAATGCCCAGCTAGATCTATTCCATATGCATGTTATTTTTATCTCACTTTGGAGTCCCCAACCCTAGACTTCTTAGCCCCCTTCCACCAACCATTTCTGCACTTTCTGCACTAAAAGAGTCAAATTTTAGCTCGTAAAGTCACCATGGGTAACCTGGAGCACACTGACGCCTGCAAGGTTTTCCCTTTTGCCTCAAGGGAGACTCGTCACAAATTAATCACAACTGTGCCCCCCAGTACTCAAGCAACAACTTTTTTTGAACAAATAACATTTCAATTTCATTTGGCAATTTAGCATCAATAAGGATTAAGTCTCCCCAAAATGTCAATAAGATTTCTACCTGAATCAAAAACCAGCCACTTTGAGCTTCCCACTTTCCAATTCAGATAGTGATACATTGCCCATTTATAGTGTTTCCGGCCCTTGTTGATCTGATATAGAGATTCTACATTCTAATCACGTATTTCTTAATCCTTTGCCTATAGAGACAATAATGAACATTTCTCACAGCAAATCTACTGTTTACCTGCTTTTAAATCTTAATAGAAGGGATGGGCGAATCTGAGCCGTTTCGTTTCGCCAAAAATTCGCCTCAGGCGAATTGTCGCCAACGCCCATTAAAGTCTATGGGTGTCAAAAATTCTTTTTTTTTTTGACGCCAACCGCCATACAAATCTATGGGTGTCATTTCCACGGCGAAACAAGGCGAAAAAATTCGCCCATCCCTACTTAATAGCTATGGCGACAAATATCTGTACACCTGGCCAACTATTGTCTCATTCTCAATCCAATGGTATCAATGTGAAGCTATAACAATCTCTAATGTTCTGGAAAGGTCTCCGCTAGATGGTGGAACATTGTTTGTGGGATTTGCTTCCATTTAGCCACAAGCGTGAGCATTGAAGTTGGACAGTTGGGCCAGAGTTGCATCAGGTTTTCATATCAACCCCCAGGTGATCAGTTAGGTCAGGGCTCTGGCCAGTCTTGTTCTTCTACTTCCATCTCAGCAGACCCATTCTGAATGGACCTCACTTTATGCATGGGGATATTAGCACTTTTGTGCCCCCAAAGTGGGAAGCACATCATTTTCTAGTATGTCATTATATGATAATATATATTATATGATCATATTATATGATGTAGAAGCACATGTGTCAGCATTGATGGCTGTGACCATATTCTGTGTAAAGAAACTAGATGTGTGATTCTCACTAGAAATACCCTGTATATACTGTAGTCTCCAATTTCTTTAGTTTCCATACATTTTACCTAAAAATGATGTTACCACCATTGGAAGCCATTCAGTTACTGAGTCAGTCATATGGCTGCCACCTTTCAGTGGCTTGTACTCTGAGCTTTGATGTCACGGGGTGGAACTGGTGACGGCAGAACTCTGACATCACTGGGGTGGGGCTATGACGAGACGATCTGCAATTGGCAGATTTCCGCATCAGTCAGGGAGAGTCCTTTCTGAATTTCCTTATTTAGAAAAAAACCCTCTAAAAACTGGGCAGTCCATGTCAAAACCAGACAGGTGACATACCTAGCCAGTCAATTGGAACAAACAGCAATAAATCTTCATTTTCTGATTTCTTCATTTTTTTTGCTTTTCAACTCAGGATTCTGCACTAAAAACAAAAAAACAAAATGCAGGTTTAAAAACCAATAAGCTCAGCGTTCATTTTGTCCCAGCAACCCTGTGTAATATGAGTAAATATGAGTTATCTCAATGTTTACCAGGCATTTTACCTTTTTTTTATACTTTTTTTGGTTAAGGCAATTCTTTATTGAATTAGCAATTTACCCCAATATTCAAGGGTTAATCTGATGTGCCCACAAGGTTTAGCCATGAAAGCAGTCGCATATTTGTAACACATGAAACACTTAATGCTTTATTTTTTTACTGCTTGTACCCTGCTAGTTCCTTTCTGGGTGTTTATAATGCAGGACTAGGGGAGTGGTGGAAACCTTTGTTCTCCGGCACATGCAGTGCAATTAAGTTGATAATAAGATAAATACAGCTTCAGAATGGCTCACAGTGCACATAGAATGTAATGTAAGTTACAATGAGCCAATAGTATAAGTTGGCGCTGATTCAAGCGCCTTATGCAACCCGGCTGCCCACTGTGCCCCCACCCCACCGAGTCCATTAATTCCATACACTAAACTCATCTTGGGGTCAACGCTGCCCTTGCTAGCTATTCTAGCTGCCTCCTAACTCTGAGGAGAGCTTGTTGCTCCTAGCTTCCCAAAAGCAAGGATGGCCTTTTCCTATCCAGGGTTGGACTGGGCTGGCAGGACACTGGGAAAAATAGAAGTGGGGGAGGCGGGTGGAGGGGGTTGAGGCTGGTGCAGGGGGCCTGTGTAGTTGGCAAAGGCAGGTCAGGGGCCTGGAACAGGTGCGCATGGACCATTGATGTGCAAGTCCCGGTGGGCCTGGACCCCCCCCAGTCCAACACTGTCCCTAACTGAGTCTTTTTTTGAGACTTTATTTTTTGCAATATAGTATTCCAATTTACTGGGTTCAATCATTAAATTGAGAAATTCTGTAGTTTCCGGTGCGGTGATTTCCAATTACTTGCAATAACTAATCTGGTCGTTGCCAGCATATGTGTAACCAAAGTTTTAGTTTTCCAGGGAATAAATTCCATATCCTAATTCAATAGAGCCAGCTGTGGTGAAGAAGTTATTGGTACATCCAGAATTTTTACCACAAATAATGAAGCCATAGTGTTACCCCAGTCAGATATGTCTTAATGCAATGAAAGGTGAAATAGATTCACTAAAAGATAATGATACGTTCACACTGACCAGAAGGTAAAAATGCAGTGGGGGGGGGGGTAGATGGGTCTATGCAATAAAAAGCAAAGCAGGTGGGTCTGAAAACTACAAAGCTAAACATGTGATGAGATAGTTGGAAGGTACTATTGATTTTGAGTTAAGCTGCAGAAAATGTAAGGAGAACTTAAAACTTGAGGCATAGAGTGATGCTAACAGGTTCGGACTGGACATGGGGGGACCCACCGGGTTACTAACCTTGGGGGAGGGGGCCTGGGCCCAGTCTGACGCTGGATACTAGTTGGGCCTCAGATCTCAATGACATTCGTCTATCCACGAATAGTGCACTGATTTTGTCAGGGGGCCTAGTGGCTCCCAAAGGGAATAGTCCGGACCAAGGAGGAAGCCAGGGACAAGAGTCCAAGATCGTGATATCCGAGGGGTTAAACAAGAGAATAGTAAAAGTGCAGGCAAAGTTTCAGGAGGCAGGCAGATCCGGTTCAAAGTCAGAGTTTCAGGCAGGAGTCAGGATCAGGACAGAAATAGTGAAACACACAGGTTCTATAGCACAAGAAACCTATAATTGGGCAGGGTTTCCGTGTCCAGGGCGCCCTTTTATGACAAAATCCCGGCACCAGTGATGATGTCATCATGCAGCGACGCTGCACCCATGTGTTCAACATGTGCACCGCCCTCTTGGATTTTCATTGTGACCGCCGGGAAGGTGAGCAGCGCCGTCGGGTGCTTCTGGCAGTCCTGACAGATTTCTTGGAAGTGAAAGAAACAACCCACGCTTGTAATCTCTTCCTGTGAGGAACCCCCAGACCAGTGCACTTTTCTGCTGATAGGAGAGTAAAGAGAGCCTTTTCTTCTCCTTTAATGCTCGTTGCCAGTGTTGGTCTCAGAAGCAGTATTTTCCGGCGGAAATATATTTTTCCAATAGAAGTTTTTGAAAATCAAATTCACTAACCTCTGTTAATTCGCCAGTGACGGCTTCGCTCACATCGCAACACTTCGCCAGGCGTAGATTCGCCAGGACAACGCTAATTCACTAAAATCCAAAGTTGTGTCCAGAGCACCGAACGCTGGCGAAGTTGCATTAGCATTGGCTAATTTACATAAGGCGGGAATTTAAAGTTGAATGGACGTATATGTTGGAGCAAATACATTACACGACACAAGGCCAGGGAAACCTTAATAACATAAAATAAAGTTGTTATATTGCCCTACACATGAGCCCACTGTATAGTTTATGTGCATATGTTAGGAAATGTAGGGGGGAAGGAGGGAACCCCAAAAAAATTTACGATCTTTTGCAGCCTATCACCCTGTAAAAAGGAAAAGACGCTAGTGGTTTTTTTGGGAAGAAGCTGAAATTGAAACTAAAATTGAAGAGTCCCTAAACATTCCATTGAACTTGGCCTGGTCAGAGCTGGTGAAGGCAAGTCTGGCGGAACAGGTAACGTTCAGTAAAATGAGCATCTTAGTGAATTTGTGTAACGAAACTTCGCCTGGCGTAAGAGTGCGAAGTAGCGATAGAGTCTAGCGATGCAATTCATTTCAGAAAAACTTATATCAAGGTTTATAAAGAGAAAACTGTATTGAAGTCTAGGGGAAAAAATTGGAACTGAATTTGGAGAAAAGAATCTCTTCCTTTAATTGAATCTTGTCCATGTTTTCATGTGATAAACCATGAGATAACGTGTTGCTCAAAATGCATTCAGTAAATAGGGCTTGTGCCTGCAATTTACCTGTTGTTTTAATAGACAGATATTTATGGTGATTCTAAAACATCCTGTATTATCAGAGCAGTTTCAGGAGGAAGAGAAGGGAGTTAATCAATGTACAAACCAAAAGGAATGTGAGTATTCCCAAAACAATAACAAAAAGGTTAAAAGTACGAAAGCATTTATCAGGACATAAGAACCCAAAGCCTAACGCATTTAGTGCCTACTGGGACACTTACTCATAGGCTTCAATGTACTCATTACATTTAAACTCTTGTATGGCAAACTCCTCCTTATCTGTAAAACTATGGCACAGAAAAGAGACTGGCTTGTTTATACAGAGCTTCTACATATTGCTCTCTATTTCACCCTATTTGAGGTTATCTCCAATAGGGATGTAGCGAACCGCCGATAATGCGAACAGTTTGCGAACAGTTTGCGAACTTCGAACATCCGAAAATCGTTCGATTCGAACGATCGAAGGATTTTAATCGTTCGATCGAACGATTTTCGTTCGAATCGAACGAAAATCGTTCGATTTTAGCGATCGAATGGTCGAATGGTCGAACGATTTTGACGCGACGTTCGCGAACTTGCGGCGGAAGCGAACAGCCGATGTTCGCGCGAACAAGTTTGCCGGCGAACAGTCCGCGACATCCCTAATCTCCAACAGTCTCACAGAAGGTGCTCACCTTTTCAGTGCCCACGGGATAAAGGAGGACATTATTTTGAAAACACATGTACAGCAACTGAAAGGCTTCAATACCACATGACCTTGAGAACAGCCAATCAAAGCACTGATTCATCTTTTTAATATATGCAAGAATTGTCTGGCATGGCAAAACATTTTTTGTTTTCAATATGTCTCTCCAACACAGGGAGGCCAGTTTTCAAATTTAAGAACCGAATAGTGATGGGCAAATTTCTCCCGTTTCAATTCGACGAAAAATTTGCAAAAAAAATCTTGAATTCAAAAAGTTCACGAAAAAATCGTGAAATTCAAACATTTTATGAAAAAAATTGTGACATTTGAACGTTTTCACAAAAAAATTGTGAAATTCGCCCATCACTACTGAATTCTGAACAAATTCTGAACAAATTCTGAACTCGATCTCCAAAAAAAAACCTTTTTTTCAAGAGAGCATTTTTTCCCTCTCACTAAGACATTTACAAAAAAAATACTTGAATCACAAAAACACAATCAGGTTAGGTCACATAAAGTTTAATCACAACAAAAATTTAAATTTTTTAAAAAAAAAATCAACTGGAAACAGAATGTTGATAATACATCTCCCATTGTCGTCTATAGAAACTTCTCTGGTTTTATTTGCTGAATTTTTTCAAGGGGTTTTTTGGTTACTGAAAACTCAAAATTCGAGTTTTGAAAACACAAATTCTAACAATTTTGGGAACTTTTTGAGAAGAACGCTCTTCTTTTGTTGCTGCAAAAAAGAAAAACCCCAAAGAAACTGCAATCTCACATTTTAATAAATTTGCCGAAATAGTTTCAGGGGCAGATTTATCAAGGGTCAAATTTCAAAGTGGTAAATACTTCGAAATTCAACCATCGAATTGAAATACTGCAACTTCGAATATCGAATTCGAAGGATTTTTCCCAGAATTTGGCTATCCTGGGGTCGAAGTGAAATCGTTCGATCGAACGATTAGAAGGATTTCAGCGATCGATCGAAAGATTTTACTTTAACTTTACAAAACTTCGAAAAATGCTCTAGAAGGTCCCCATAGGCTAACATAGCACTTCGGCAGGTTTAATTTGGCAAAGTATGGAAGTCAACGTTTTTTTTAAAGAGACAGTACTTCGATTATCGAATGGTCGAATAGTCGAACGATTTTACTTTGAATCAAATTCAAAGTCGAAGTCGTAGTTGCCTATTCGATGATCGAAGTATCCAAAAAAATGACTTTGAAATTAGAACTTTTTGAACTTCGAAGATTCCCTTGAATCCACTTCGACCCTTAATAAATCTGCCCCTCAGTGTTGAGGCTATGGAAGGCTGGGGAGTCATGTTTGATTGCAGTGTCATCTCAGCAAATCTTATATTAGACTGAATTTGGGCATCAGTAAGGAACCCATCGAGCCCTCCATACACCTGGGCCACTGGTTTCATTTCCCCTCTTTTTACAGCCCAAATCAAATACAATATCCTGATACTTCAAGCCCATATTATCATACAGAGAATGTTGCGTTGGTTCTTGTCGCAGTAAATCTTTTGAAGTCTTGTGAGAAAGGAAGGTGGAGACCCGCTGAGCTCCCAGACAATGGTCCACTATCATATCTGAACCGATTTACTCATGGATGGCAAAGAATGTGATCATCAGAATGACAAAGAGTACACCGACAATTATTAAGTATACCTGGAATGGAAAAAAAAACATATTAACAACAATTTTTCAATTATTTTGCTCCATGCCATTACCCCAAAAATTCTCTTCTGTTTCCTTATTCTTCTTATCCATAATCAAGTCTACTGATGCCTGGAAACTGCAAAAGTGATACACAGACGTATGTACAGAAAAGGGGCAAGATGCAATGTGCATAAATATAGGTGCAAAGTAAATCATTTTTGTAAATCCGAAAATAGTTTGGCCATGTGTGTCAGGCGCTCAGTAAACTTTGTTCTGTCTGCACAAGGCTGCAGGCTGAGTTATACAGGGAACTCTGAGTATCACTCATGTATTATAAGGGATAATGTACCCCCTACTGTAAATGATAAGGATATTAGATGTCACTGAGGGGTTGTTCTGTGACCATATAAAGGCACAAGGCTGCAGGCTGAGTTATACAGGGAACTCTGAGTATCACTCATGTATTATAAGGGATAATGTACCCCCTACTGTAAATGATAAGGATATTAGAAGTCACTGAGGGGTTGTTCTGTGACCATATAAAGACACAAGGCTGCAGGCTGAGTTATACAGGAAACTCTGAGTATCACTCATGTATTATAAGGGATAATGTACCCCCTACTGTAAATGATAAGGATATTAGAAGTCACTGAGGGGTTGTTCTGTGACCATATAAAGGCACAAGGCTGCAGGCTGAGTTATACAGGGAACTCTGAGTATCACTCATGTATTATAAGGGATAATGTACCCCCTACTGTAAATGATAAGGATATTAGAAGTCACTGAGGGGTTGTTCTGTGACCATATAAAGGCACAAGGCTGCAGGCTGAGTTATACAGGGAACTCTGAGTATCACTCGTGTATTATAAGGGATAATGTACCCCCTACTGTAAATGATAAGGATATTAGAAGTTACTGAGGGGTTCTGTGACCATATAAAGGCACAAGGCTGCAGGCTGAGTTATACAGGGAACTCTGAGTATCACTCATGTATTATAAGGGATAATGTACCCCCTACTGTAAGTGATAAGGATATTAGAAGTCACTGAGGGGTTGTTCTGTGACCATATAAAGACACAAGGCTGCAGGCTGAGTTATACAGGGAACTCTGAGTATCACTCATTTATTATAAGGGATAATGTACCCCCTACTGTTAATGATAAGGATATTAGAAGTCACTGAGGGGTCCTGTGACCATATAAAGGCACAAGGCTGCAGGCTGAGTTAAACAGGGAACTCTCGGTATCACTCATGTATTATAAGGGATAATGTACCCCCTACTGTAAATGATAAGGATATTAGAAGTCACTGAGGGGTTGTGACCATATAAAGGCACAAGGCTGCAGGCTGATTTATACAGGGAACTCTGAGTATCACTCATTTATTATAAAGGATAATATACCCCCTACTGTAAATGATAAGGATATTAGAAGTCACTGAGGGGTTCTGTGACCATATAAAGACACAAGGCTGCAGGCTGAGTTATACAGGGAACTCTGAGTATCACTCATGTATTATAAGGGATAATGTACCCCCTACTGTAAATGATAAGGATATTAGAAGTCACTGAGGGGTTGTTCTGTGACCATATAAAGGCACAAGGCTGCAGGCTGAGTTATACAGGGAACTCTGAGTATCACTCATGTATTATAAGGGATAATGTACCCCCTACTGTAAATGATAAGGATATTAGACTTCACTGGGGGGTAACTTTTATAAGATAAAAGCACTAAGCCACAGTTCATCAAATCTAAAGGTGACTTCTAATTTCATATACAGCATATACACATTTTTTTGGTCATGTTACACAAATGACTTCACTAAGGGGCCGATTCATCAAGGGTCCTATTATATTCCGGACCCTGTAGTAGTACACAAAAGATTCACAGTAGCTGGGAGTAGAACAAACTTTACTAGAAGGAAAGCATGGCTGAACTGCCAACAAGTTAGGAGAAAAGAGAGATAGAGAGGCAGATACTTGGGAAACAATAATCAGCAGAGCAGAGTGACACATCTCAGTTTAAGATGTAACAGCGCCATCTACTGGCATTACATTAACAGTCAATACATAACACCCCTCCCCTCCTAGATAACATAATCCTCTAGGTGGCGGGGCCTTTGAATGACCCTTCTGGGCCGCTCCATTGGGACACTGATAACCTCTCCTTGTGGATTGGTCTCAGTATCTGCTGGTAACCCCTCAGGTACATCTACTGTCTGTTCAGCTGCAGGAATCTCTTCCTCTGGAAAAGCTAGAGGAGTTAAGTCACCTTGCAATCCAAACTGGCCATGGTTACCCTCTGTGTTAGGACAAACATTGTCCCCTAGTCTGCTCCGCAGCTGATCAACATGTCTTCGAATAACACGGCCATCCACAGTCTTAACCTTGTACGAGACAGGGCCTGTCGCTTCAACAATGACTGCTGGTATCCATTTTGGTCCCAGTGCATAATTTCTGGCATACACACTATTGCCTGCTTCAAAAATCCTCACTATGGAGGTCTGTGCATTTTTATGGAATTTATCTTCCTGTTTATTTTGTACATCAGAAGCCAAGTCGGGATGCAGTCTGTCTAAACAGGTTTTAAGCCGTCGGTTCATCAAAAGTTCTGCAGGACTGCAGCCAGTGCTAGCAGAAGGGGTTATGTGCTGCTGCAACAAAAACTTTGCCAGTCTATAATTCCAGTCACCATCAATTATCCTTTTTAATGCATCCTTTGTAGTCTGGACCATGCGCTCAGCTTGTCCATTCGAAGATGGATGGAATGGTGCTGTTGTAACATGACGAATAAGGTTACTTTCCATAAATGCTCTGAAGTCTGATGATGTAAACTGTGCTCCGTTATCGGATACAATAGTGTCTGGGAGTCCATGGGTGGCAAACAACTTCCGCAACACTTGAATGACTGCATGGGTGGTTGCAGATGCCACTGGAACAACTTCCAACCATTTGGAAAAGGAATCAACCACAAGGAAGAATGTCTGACCTTGAAAAGGCCCTGCAAAATCGATATGAAGCCGTGACCATGGGCTCCGCGTCACCTCCCATGGATGTACCCAGGCCTTAGCAGGGGCATGTCGGTTGGTCTGGCAAGTGACACAACTTTTTACACAGTTTTCAATACATTCATCCATTTTAGGCCACCAGACATAACTTCTAGCAAGGGCTTTCATATTTACAATGCCTGGGTGACTCTCGTGTAGGGCTTTAAGAACATGGTTTTGCCCTGCTTTGGGAATTACCACTCTATTTCCCCACAAAAGGCAACCTTTGTATGCAGGCGTTTCTCAAAAGGTGTGAACTCTTCCTTTAAACTTATTTTTGGCCACCCCCTCCATACCCAGTTCAACACTCGAGACAATACTGGGTCAGTAGCTGTCATTCGGGCAATATCTGATGCCTGCAGAGGGGGACTAGGTAATGACTCTAGCATGAGGACCTCAGACAAGGCCGGTACTTGAAAATCAGGAGTGTTTACAGGTAAACGGCTTAAAGCATCTGCATTACTTATTTCTTTTCCTGGGCGGTACTGCAACTCATAGTCATATGCATTTAGCAATAAACACCATCTCAGCATGCGTGGAGAAAGTATCTGCGCAGTAGGCCCATTATTTTTAAACAGACCCAATAATGGCTTGTGATCAGTAATTATAGCAAAACTTCTGCCATACAAGTACTTGTGGAATTTCTTTACCCCTGCCACAATGGCTAAAGCTTCCTTATCAATCTGAGCGTAATTCCTCTCTGTGGTACTCATGGTCCGTGAATAGAATGCAATGGGAGCCTCACGACCGCCACTTACAGTATGACTTAAAACAGCCCCTATTCCATAAGGAGAAGCATCACATGTGAGGTTAAGAGGTTTATGCAAATCATAATGTACTAGCACACTGTCTGATGATAAAAATCTCTTTGCATCCTTGAAAGACTGCTCATGCAGGGCTGACCACTTCCAGGTAGAATTTTTGTCCAGTAGTCTGTGTAGTGGCTCAGCCACAGTAGCTTTGTCTTTCAAGAAGGAATGGTAGAAATTTAAAAGTCCGAGAAATGCTTGCAGCTCCTGTTTATTTTTGGGAACTGGAGCTTCATGAATGGCTTTTACTTTTGCATTTGTTGGATGTATTCCATTTGCATCAACTTTGTATCCCAGGAAATCAACACTTGGTACTCCTAAAACACATTTTTCCTTCTTAAGTTTTAACCCAGCATCTGCAAATCGCTGTAATACTGCTCTTACCCTTTCAGTTAATGATTCCATAGAGTCTGCTCCAATGAGGACATCATCAAAATATGGCACCACCCCTGGCAGGCTGGAAAGGAGGTCATCCATCAATTTCTGGAACACACCTGGTGCAATGCAAACTCCAAATTGCAACCGTGTAGCTTTAAATGCTCCTTTTTGTGTGATAATTGTTTGTGCATCAGCAGCTGCATCATCCACCGGTAACTGCTGGTATGCTTGAGCCAAATCAAGTTTAGCAAATAACTTTCCTTTAGCCAAGGTGCTGAGAATCTGATTGACAGCAGGAATTTGATATGGATGTTCCTGTAATGCCTTGTTGATTGTACATTTGTAGTCAGCACATATCCTCACTTCTCCATTTGGCTTCAGTACAGGCACTATTGGGGTGGCCCAAGTTGGCCGGGTTACTGGAATTAGCGCTCCTTGTTGCACCAAGCGATCTATTTCGGCATCTATTTTTGGACGGAGAGCAAATGGTACAGGTCGTGGCTTCATGCGTATTGGGGCAACTTTGGGATCCAGCAGGAATGATATTGGTGAGCCCTTAAATTTGCCAAGGCCTTCTTCAAATACACTGCTAAAGTCTTTGAGGACACTTTGCAAAGAGTCTGTCGTTGCATAATTTACTCCAGTTAATTGAATTCCTAGGGGCTCAAACCATTCTACTCCTAATAAGCTTGCTCTGTGTCCTTTTGTAATAATGAGGCGTAGTTTTCCTCTGTCTTTTCTATAGTGGACTTTAACAAAGCAGGCGCCCACAACATCCACAGGCTTTTTATTGTAATCCACAAGTCTAACTTCACATGGTAAAATAGGTGGGCCATTAGTGGGCCATAATGCATGGAAAGTTTCCTCTGAAATTAAGGAATAGACACAGCCTGTATCTACCTCCATTGTACATTTAGATCCTTGTAGTATTACATCAGTGAATTTCTTTTTGTGCATTGGCTCATTTTCAACACTATTTATAATTTCTGAGACATAAATATCTGTTTCTGCCTCCTTCTCAATAGTGTCATTTTGGATTTTTACTATATGTGTTGCATCCCCAGATGGAGTTCCTCTGGCTTGCTTGTGTCTCTGTGAATTATCAACTTGGTGGCAGACTCTCTGTATGTGGCCGCGGCGCTTGCATTTGTGACACACAGCATTTTGGAATTTACAGTTTCCACGCAGGTGACCTCCCCCACAACTGTGGCACCTTAATTTTACTGGATCTGATACCTGTGCTGATGCTGGCATTTTATACACTTGATGCAGCTCTGGTGCAATAACTGAACTGGCAGAGGCCTGTATCTCCTTGGAATGTGCAGATGCAGCCTCATAAGCAAGTGCTTCCTCCTGGGCCAAAGCAAAGGTTAGGTTGTGCTTTGCTAGAAGCCTTCTTTGCAGTGCTGCATCCCTGACCCCACACACAAGACGATCCCTTAGCAAGGATTCCAAGCTGCTGCCAAAATTGCAGTTTTCTGCCAAACTGTGCAGCTCTGCTATATAGGCAGCAATACTCTCACCTGACTGCTGGCTGCGCCTGTTAAAGTGGAACCTCTTAACAGTTTCAGATGTTGTGGGTGCAAAATGATTTTTAAGCTGCTTAATAATTTCCTCAAATGAGCAGTCACTGGGTTTAGTGGGGGGTACCAGAGAGCGAATAATCTCATAAGTCTTTGAGCCTATAACACTCAGCAGAACTGCACGTTTCTGCACAGGGTCTGTGACAGTAGAATTTGATAGCTGGAACGGTCCAAATCCTAAGACGGACGAATGGCTAGTGTCAGAGGGTTGATAGTTGTCACCCCCGCCCTCTATGACGCCATAACGCTATAGGGCCCAAGGCAGGATGGACTTTAAGGGCTAAATGGTCTACTCTGGACAATGGTCACTCATATAGTTTATACTAGGCCATACAAATAAATGATCCCCACTCTGTTACTTAAATTCCAGAGTGTCAGCATAGTGTCAGCATGTCTCTTATGCCCTTTTGCAGAAGTGTTGCTCAATAGTTGTCTGTACCACAATGGCTATGTTTAGCCAACAGATGTTTACGAGGCTGTGGACAGTTGGAACCAGAAACTCTTATGTTGCAAAACTGCACATCTTACAGGAATGTACAAATATATGCCAGTAAGTCTCCTCGCCAGACCATGTATGGTATTTCCGTGAACCCCTTGTCACAATTACTGTAAATGCCTTCTGAAAGCTATATAACGCTTGGACCAAGAGGTGGGTCTTTGGTAAGTCCTTGGGTGACATTCTGTGTGTTACTCCAACAGCTTACCCAGACAAAACTGTTATGTTGTATTATGTAAGAATAAATTGCCTGACTATTACTAAAGGTTTTCCTTTACTGAGTTTTGTCTTACACGAGGTCAAAATGGTACTACTAAAAATACCATCATATGGTGACCCGCCGACTGTGATATCGGACGCTGGACGCCCAAGTTTTTCAGTCGGATCTTCAGGCAAGTTGAGAAGAGAGCTCCTGCTTCTACAGGTGACAGGAGATTACCCGTGGAGATTTCTTTTGCTCCAGGAAGGTTTCCCCGTCGAGCTTTACTTTACGGATGGATACACGCGCGTAAGTACCCCCCTGGGTGGGGTATATATGTTTTTCTAACTTCTTCTTTTTGCCTATTGTTTTGTTAATTGTTGTGTTAATCAGCTGAAATTATCTGCCATTCATGATAGGAATCCGTAGTTTCCTTCCTGTTTTTGTATTTTGTACGTCTGCTATTCCTTATCATGAAGTGTAGTCTAAAACATCTTGAAATAGAAATTACATGTGTACTGTATGTTGTTTGATGAATGCAAAAGGATCCATGAATGTTGTATGTTTGCCTAGCTGAGTGTGTGAATAACTTTAGTGTAACTGTCATATGTGTAACGGTGTGTGAGAGAATGTGTGGCTCTATCTCAGAGTCTGCTTGCTGTGTGAAGTGTGAATCACTTTCCTGTCCGTTTGAATTGTCAGATGAAAACGAGAGCCCTACAAACATTTAGGTGTTGTCTGCAACTTCAAACCTATTTTCTCCCTTTCCACTCAATTGTAAGTCTGTTCTAAATTACAGAGAAAAGTATAACATAATTTTTTCCTGCAGGTGACTCCAGTTTATATGTATGTTTGTTTGCCCTGTTTGTTTTATAAACCAATGTTAATAGCTCGCTGCTAAGCTTTTTTGCATCCTACAGGTCTGTTAGAGCATATTTTGAATGTAATACTTGTGTGTATGTTAGAAAGAAAAGGACTTGACTTGACTTGACTTGACGGTTATATGACTTTGATGTGTCTGTAATGAATATGTTTGCCTTACTGTTTTTGGTTCTCTTTACTGTTTAAATGTTTTCGTAGGTACCTCTGGTAATGTAATATTTGTTCTATGGGTCTATCACTAAAATATTGTCATTTTGTCTTAGACTATCATGTCACTATTCGTATCTTATCCTAACATTGTCTTCTTTGTTATTATTCTCATAGTAACATTAGTTCTCTTGTGTATTTCTGTTTGTGAATGGGTTACTCGTGAATAAGGTTAATTCACTCCACTTGTCTTTCTTGTGTTAACAGAAATATTAGTGTTGTCTCTTTAAATGTTCTCTGTTATAGTTTTTTGTCTCAAACTAAACTTACTTCTCTTTTTTATCTTTATGGGTCAGATTGATAACTGTTTTCTAAGGGTATTATGTTTGATTTTTGATCTGAAGAAAAGAAAAAAACATGTTCCATCAGTTTAGAATATCTAACAATCCTCCTAGATATGCTAGTTGAGTGCCCAAAACATTTTAAGTTTCAAAGCCTTTGTTAAGTGTCACAGTGGAGGGGACAAGACTGCGTTTTCCTGGCCAGAAGGCGATAGTATTCTTCCCTCACAACTTGACATTCTACTGTGACAGATAAAGGATAATTGTAAGAGAAAATATTTTACTATACTAATTGCATGCCATTAGATCTAGCAGGCTTTTGCCAACCAATAGAAAGTGATATTTCTCACATATACTTCAGCTGAGACATTACACCTATTCTCTGCTCCTTGCTCAGCAAACTTAGATCCAGTCCTTTATATGGATACCCAGGAGCAATTAAATGCCATTTTGAATGTGCCTATTGGCAATTTTAGAGTGACACAGGGTTACACAATCTCAGAACTTTTGGTTCCACAGACGGTGCAGCCCCCAGTAATGAAGATTCTTATTGAGCTAATGGTTCAGAATGTTTTAAGCTTATTAATAGTAGTACTTCCCCTGATTATTCTGAAGACAAACGTCCTGACGACCAAATAAATCATGGTCAGTTGTTTCACACTGAAGTACTTAATGGTGCATTAGACTTACAGCACCCTTTAGAGGAAATCTAGTTCATAGTCCAATTAATAACAAGAAGGATTCTGTTTGCTGGTACTGTCATAAAAACTACATTTCCCAGAATCCTCCGTTGCACAATATTTCAGATGCTCCAACTTCTCTCACTGTTTTGTAACTTCCTCTTTTGTCAGCTCGCTGGCTCAGGAACTTTTAACCACAGCAAATATTTTTAACTTTCCTATTTCATACTCATCTGTATTTTTTTTTCTGTATCTCCTGCATCTGAATCTTTTTCACCAACATGAAGGTAAACTTGATGCAGTTTGGATCTATACCCGATTCACTCATTGGTACAGTTTAAATTATTTTTATTATTCTCTAGACAGATGTGAATCTATTATTTCATATTATTGTACTGCATTTGCAGTACAACAAGAGGGGAGTATTATATTGTGGGTTATGTTGTTGTTAATATTTTTTCTAATTAAATAAGTTTCAGTTAATAAAAATGCAGCTTATGTGCTTGTGCCGCTGCTACAGAAAAATTCTCCCGTAATCATTGCACTTGTGTATCTTGTATCACAAGTCTGCAAGTGTAAGAAATTCAGAAGTGACTTAAATTTATTGTTGATTTTGTCTGATAACCAGTAATTTCACTACCAAATTTGTAGAAATAAATGATGCTACTAAAATGGGTCTATGTCATTCTCATTTAGGCTAAAAATATAAAAATATATAGATACAAGAGAGAACTTGTTAAATGTTTTTCCTGGTTATGATTGATCAATATTATTTTGTTATAAGAAGGAAACAGTACAGGTTGTATTTGATAGTTTACACAATTAAATTTTCGATTCTGTTACAAAATTGCAAATATCACTGATATTAAGTGGAGTTGTGTCTTTGTACCATCCCACTTCCAACAACACAATTACTGGCAGCATTTGGTTGGATTTATTCCCAGCTGTCCTGTCAATTCTCTGCAACAATCCTATCAGGTGTTGTGGACTCTCTCCATTTGAATTAACCACAAGAAAACGAACGTCCTTCACTCATATCATAAATGTACAACCACTTCTCATTACTGACAGTTCATACAGTAGTTTCATTAGAGTTCTTTAGCTAGTACATTAGATAAGTCAGTATTATCAGAACACCAGATATTGTCACATTGTCTCTTTGTTTCCAGGTTGGTGATCTGAGCAAAATTCCATCAGTAGCTGTTGAGATTATTCCAATCCAATCCAAATAGAACAGCTATCATTAATCACACCACTCATTGAAAGAAACTCTGCATGCATACAAAGAACCATTTCAAAGTTTGCCATTCATATCTGTGATGCCTTTACATTTTTGCCTATACTAATATCGGATCAATGGACTGATTATGAACTCTTAAAAAGAACTGTACAGAGACTGCTGCATTGACTGAATACAAGTGACTGTTGAATATTTCTTCATATGTCTATCCAAAGCCATGATGTCTCTCTGATTGGACTTTCCCCTATAATGAACTGATGGACTGATATTGAAACGGGTTAATTTTAAGTTTTCGATTCATACAGTATTGAATGTGATATAGTTAAATTGTGTGCAATTTATAAGAACAATGGGAATGTGATAATGTAACATTTTCTCTATATGTTTAGTTTTAGATTAGTTATGAAAACAACAAAGGTAAAATTGTATCTGTTAAAAAGGTTTTAGAAGGGAAGTTTCCTGTAATTACTTATTATTGTATTATTGCCCCAGGTCCTCAGCTCTATATGTAGCCGGTTGTGTGTAAACAGCACTGACATAGAAAAAATGATAGACCCCATAATAATAGAACTTTGTCATGTGCTAATATTAGTATTGAGTAGAGTATAGATTCCAAGACTAGTCCCGCCCATAAAGTTAAATCTATAAAAATATAAATCTTATCACCGTCATAAACTAAGCTCTATAGTTAATATAGGTATGGGTATATAGAATTTATGTGAAAGTAGGGAGGGGTGTGTGTATGGGGCTGGGTTTTCATTTGGAGGGGTTGAACTTGATGGACTTTGTCTTTTTTCAACCCAATTTAACTATGTACGTAACTATAAACATAGAGTGTGTTCAAATAAATAGAGTAGCTGACCAAAATAGTATGATTTTAGATTAGCAGGTGTTTTGATAGGAAAAAGAAGGTTGTACTCATATTGTTTCTGAAATGTTTGTTGAATGTCATATAGTCAAAGTTTTAGAACTGCAACAAAAAGTGTAATCTTTTTATAGAACAGTTCAGCTATTCCAAATGATTAGGTAAAATTTTATAGTTGGTTAAACAACTCCATTGGAAGTTTCATTAAGTCTATCCATGTCCTCCTAGCATTAATACTTGGTCTATATTTCTCCGTTAGAATTTGTGCTATACGCACCTCCCCCCAACTTCTGCTTTCATTTGATTTACATCTATAAGATAAAGCTTTTCTCAGCCATATGTGGGGAGGTTTGAAAGAAAGAAAGAATAATTTTTTACTTTTCAATAGTAATGAAATCAGTATTATATTAGTCTCTTATAACGTGTTACATGTATATAATATATTCTTTGTCATTTTATAGGGTTTTCTGTTCCCAACTGCACTTAACCAAGTTATTTCATGAAACAGGATGTATCTGTAGCTCCCTAGCTTCCTGTTTTTTCTTTTCACTGATTTCAGCTTTCAGCTGCACTTCTGTATTGGTGCTGCCACGACAGTTGAACTGTAACTCACAACAGCATACACCACTGTCCCATTTATAATAGACCTCCCTTGTTCCTGGGGGTCCTCTCAGCACTCTTACTGTGCCTGTAATTACTAATGTGAAACATATGTAATGTTTCAAGAGAGGAATGACAGTAGAATTTGATAGCTGGAACGGTCCAAATCCTAAGACGGACGAATGGCTAGTGTCAGAGGGTTGATAGTTGTCACCCCCGCCCTCTATGACGCCATAACGCTATATGGCCTAAGGCAGGAGGGACTATAAGGGCTAAATGGTCTACTCTGGACAATGGTCACTCATATAACTTATACTAGGCCATACAAATAAATGATCCCCACTCTGTTACTTAAATTCCAGAGTGTCAGCATAGTGTCAGCATGTCTCTTATGCCCTTTTGCAGAAGTGTTGCTCAATAGTTGTCTGTACCACAATGGCTATGTTTAGCCAACAGATGTTTACGAGGCTGTGGACAGTTGGAACCAGAAACTCTTATGTTGCAAAACTGCACATCTTACAGGAATGTACAAATATATGCCAGTAAGTCTCCTCGCCAGACCATGTATGGTATTTCCGTGAACCCCTTGTCACAATTACTGTAAATGCCTTCTGAAAGCTATATAACGCTTGGACCAAGAGGTGGGTCTTTGGTAAGTCCTTGGGTGACATTCTGTGTGTTACTCCAACAGCTTACCCAGACAAAACTGTTATGTTGTATTATGTAAGAATAAATTGCCTGACTATTACTAAAGGTTTTCCTTTACTGAGTTTTGTCTTACACGAGGTCAAAATGGTACTACTAAAAATACCATCATCTGTCACCTTATTTGCTTCTAGAAAGAACTGCAGTCTCTCTGCATAGGAATCCCATGAGGATGGCCTGGCAATGTCAAACTCCTCTATGTGGCCCAGGGACACCATTATGGAAATAATAAAGTCTCTTAAGTTCCCTTTTACTCACTGGAATCTTGTAGTTGTAGATTTTTTTATGGGTTACATCCCAATCCAGGTCGCCAGTATTATATTCCGGACCCTGTAGTAGTACACAAAAGATTCACAGTAGCTGGGAGTAGAACAAACTTTACTAGAAGGAAAGCATGGCTGAACTGCCAACAAGTTAGGAGAAAAGAGAGATAGAGAGGCAGATACTTGGGAAACAATAATCAGCAGAGCAGAGTGACACATCTCAGTTTAAGATGTAACAGCGCCATCTACTGGCATTACATTAACAGTCAATACATAACAGGTCCAATATGGAGGGTTAATTAACCCTCGATATTCGACTAGGAACTAAAATCCTTCGACTTCGAATATCGAAGTCGAAGGATTTAGCGCAAATGCTAAGATCGAACGATCGAAGGATTATTCCTTCGATCGAACGATTAAATCCTTCGAATCGAACGATTCGAAGGATTTAAATCCAACGATCGAAGGAATATCCTTCGATCAAAAAAACTTAGGCAAGCCTATGGGGACCTTCCCCATAGGCTAACATTGACTTCGGTAGCTTTTAGCTGCCGAACTAGGGGGTCGAAGTTTTTTTTAAAGAGGCAGTACTTCGACTATCGAATGGTCGAATAGTCGAACGATTTTTAGTTCGAATCCTTCGATTCGTAGTCGTAGTTGTAGTCAAAGGTCGAAGTAGCCCATTCGATGGTCGAAGTAGCCCAAAAAACACTTCGAAATTCGAAGTTTTTTTACTTCGAATCCTTCACTCGAGCTTGATGAATCGGCCCCTAAGTGGCAGTTATAATGTTTGACATCACTATGCACCATTTATAAGGTTAAACATTACAGTAATATCAGGACTCTGCATTATAAGCATATGTGTTACAGATACTTCTGGATTTTGTTTATTATATGTTCCCACAGAGCTCTTTCTCACCATAATGCTAATCCTAATAATCTCAGTGATTTTTCAGCCATGAGAAACTATTTATTTGTTAACAGAGGCGTAACTATAGAGGAAGCAGACCCTGCGGCTGCAGGGGGGCCCAGAAGGTATAGGGGCCCCATGAGGCCCTAATTCATATAAAATTTCAATAAATATTGGAGAAACAAGTCAACCCCAAAACATTTTGGGGGCCTGAAAAATAATTTGCTGTGGGGCCCAGTAATATCTAGTTATGCCACTGTTTGTTAATGTTCTGTTTTGCTTCTTTCAACTGTGACATTCACCCTTCCAGACTTAAAGTCGTTTTATAAGTGCTTTTCCCATAGGTTAAAAGTATATAGGGAAACATGGCTTCTACATCAGGCTGTTAACTTCCTTGCTGACTATGAAGAATCTGCTTTGTTGGCAGGGAAAAGGTGAAGGTGTTATCAGGTTTCCAGTTTCACTGACCCACATGGGTATCGTCCCACAGCGCCCTCTAGTGTTCCATAGAAGTTTCAGAGAAACATAATTATAGTTTATTCACCAATGAGAATTCTGCTGATCAACAACTTCATTATAAATGCAAAAGAAGTGACCAATGAGAATGCTGATTCCCAGCACTATGTCAGACATCTTGCTGTTATCTTACATATAGAGATAATGATGTCACTTTTTTCTTCATTATATGACACTGGATTCTCATTGGAGGATTTTTTTGCATTTTAATGCAAAAAAGAGGAACGTGTTTATTGTGCAATATTATTTTAATAACAGACTCCTGATGCTGCTGGACTACAGCTCCCACTCCCAGCATGCCTCAACCTTCATTATATGTTGTTAAATGATTATACGATTTGTAGTCCAGCGATTACAGTGCAGTGCTGCAGGGTTTACATCTCCTTTAAGAACACGACTTGTGAATTTAAAGACAAAGTGTTAGCCTCCTTACCTTTTCTGCGTAGTTTAACTTATCTGTTAAAAAAAAGACAGAAAATGTCACTACAAGTTTATTTTATTAAAAATAAAGAACATTTATATTTGCTTAGTATATTTATCTTATGTCAAGCCTGGCAGTCAGAATTTATATCTGCAATATGGGGGTCATTTAGAGAAATCCCAGAAACTGAGAGCACTGACTAGCACTTCCCCACCCGGCCCTCATGAATACAGTGTTGTCAAACACACCTGCTCTTGAATTGCCCCTGTGCCACCCTACTATGAATTTTGGGGGTATTTATACATGGAATTGCCCTTGGGCCATCCTACTATTAATTCTAGGGATATTTATACATTGAATTGTCCCTGTGCCATCCTACTATGAATACTGAGGGTATTCATACCTGAAATTGCCCCTGCGCTGCCCTACTATGAATTATGGGGATATTTATACATGGGATTGCCCCTGTGCCACCCTACTATGAATTCTGGGGGTATTTATACATGGAATTGCCCCTGTGCCACCCTACTATGAATTTTGGGGGTATTTATACATGGGATTGCTCCTGTGCCATCCTACTATGAATTCTGGGGATATTTATAGATGAAATTGCCCCTGTGCCATCCTACTATGAATTCTGGGGATATTTATAGATGGAATTGCCCCTGTGCCATCCTACTATGAATACTGAGGGTATGTTTACCTGAAATTACCCCTGTGCCACCCTACTACGAATTCTGGGGTGTATTTATAGATGGAATTGCCCCTGTGCCATCCTACTATGAATTTTGGGGGTGTTTATACGTGGAATTGCACCTGTGCAACTACTATGAATTATGGGGGTATTTATACATGGCATTTTCCCTATATTGCCAAATATTTATTAATGCTGTATTTATTAATGTTAATTAATCCACAGTGGAGCTGTATTTAAGGTGATTAAACAGGGACAACTGCCATTGGTCTATGGTCTATGGTGGTGTTCAACAAAGCAGTAGCTGTGTGTAGGAGACATATATTTAAATGAAGATAACAGCACAAGATTTAAACAAGGAGAGGAGTCAGTAGGGAATGATGGAGCTGGCAGAGCAAGATGGTGACAGTGACAGGAGACTGAGACAGTTTTCCAAGATCATGACTAGTTAAAGCCTGGAGACGGAAGGGCAATATGGATAGAGTAGAAAAATATGGAGACAGTAGGTCAATAGTGAGACAGAAGGACATGTCTGTGATAGTACAGAATGATGGAAACAGTAGAGCAAGACTTAGTGCAAGATGGAGTGGGTGGGGTTTCTGTTTCTGATAGTACAGCATGACGGAGACAGTAGGGTAATGTCCTGCAGCAGCTCAGGTACCCAAAGTTTACCCACACAACAAAAAGCAGATGAACCCCTGGTTGGACTTTTGGCTACAGGTATTGGTGTGGGCAAGCAGATCTGTAGGTTGTAGGTCTCATATATACAGTATGTCTATGGAGATTTGTATTCATCCCGGTCATAATATACAGTATCTAGTAGAGTCAAGTCCTTCAGTTTACTTCAGTGGACTTTATTCATGTGCTTTAAATTAAACTGAAGAAGCCACAGATGAGTGGTGAAAGGTTTTCAAGAAAACTCAAAGTTCAGTTGCTTTAGACTTAACTCTACTAGATACTGGTCTGAAACATAGCTTTTATATGTATATATATATTTTTACTCTATTAAACTTTTTGCTCTTTTTTTTTTTACTCCTGTCTAATGCTGGTACTGCTGCTTCTAGTTTAAATCAACAGAACTTCTAGATTAATGGTGGTTAGTGGGTAGCAGGTCTGGTTGAGAAGCGTGTCCAATTGGGTAGAAAATTTGGACCTGCACAGGACTCTAGCGTAGGGAAAGATTAAGAAATCAGGGCCAGGTTTATACAGTAGGGCACAATGGAGGGGGAATAGTGATGGGCGAATTTATTCGCCAGGCGCGAATTCGCGGCGAATTTGCGTGATTCGCGGCAGGCGAATAAATTCGCGAAACGCCCGCGAAAATTCGCAGAAAAAATTCGCCGGCGTCAAAATTTTTTTTCGAAAAAACGGACGCCGGCGTAAAAAACGGGCGCCGGCGTCGCAAAAACGAGACGCCGGCGCCGTTTCGCTAATTTTTCGCCGTTTCGCTAATTTCACGCGAAATTCGAGAATTTTTCGGCGAAGCGAAACGGCACAAATTCGCCCATCACTAAGGGGGAACATATATATATATATACAATACAGGGCTGCCCTGCTCAAAAATGTTACACAGTTACTGAAAACCAGACAGAAATCCAACCCATTGTGTCCCAAGGACATATAAAGTTCCTTATGTTATACCTCCACCCAGATGTCATCACTCCCACCATGAAGCATCGTAACTCTGTCCCTGAACTCATCAACCCACCCTGCTTTACCCACTGGCAAAGGAGTCAATCTAGTAAGGTGAGGAGATTTCTTACCACGGGACCATCTTGGATATAAATCTTGGTCATATAGTCTGGTGAAATTGAAAGAATCCCCTAAGGAAGATATGTGGGAGAAGGATCCTAGTTTTATAACAATAGAACAACATGAATATGCAGCATCAACTGGTGTTTAGTATAATTATGACATTTTTCAATTCAGTAGTTTTTTCTACTTCAATATTTGAAAAACAGCCACAAATAGAAAACAGAAAGTAATTGAATAAAAAAAAAAAAAAAAAGATTCTCGTAAACTACTTAAAAAACATCTGAAATGAAAAAGTGATGAAGGTGAACAATCCCTTCACGGTGATACATTGTATCAAGACACAGAGCACCTATTATGTGCAGGTAGCTTAGTGAAACCACTTGGAGGTAAATATAATTAATGTAAAAAAAGCTAACTACCACAACTACCAAATCTTGCTCAAGATAGTACTTTGGACATAAGACTAACAAGACTGGCTTACCTGCTCCAGAATTAACATTCATTTTCATTCCTCACTTTTTCGCAACTGATTTAAGAAGAGATTCACATATGACCACAGAGACTATTATCCACTGTTACTATAGACACCATCTCTCCCTACTATATCTGCTATCCCACAGTCACACTCCCTTCCCAGAGACTATTATCCCACTGTTACTATAGGCCATCCATCTCTCCCTACTATACCTGCTATCCCACAGTCACACTCCCTTCCCAGAGACTATTATCCCACTGTTACTATAGGCACCATCTCTCCCTACTATAACCTTCTATCCAACAGTCACACTCCCTTCCCAGAGACTATTATCCACTGTTACTATAGGCACCATCTCTCCCTACTATACCTGCTATCCCACAGTCACACTCCCTTCCCAGAGACTATTATCCACTGTTACTATAGACACCATCTCTCTCCTACTATACCTGCTATCCCACAGTCACACTCCCTTCCCAGAGACTATTATCCACTGTTACTATAGGCACCATCTCTCCCTACTATACCTGCTATCCCACAGTCACACTCCCTTCCCAGAGACTATTATCCACTGTTACTATAGACACCATCTTTCCCTACTATACCTGCTATCCCACAGTCCACACTCCCTTCCCAGAGACTATTATCCACTGTTACTATAGACACCATCTCTCCCTACTATACCTGCTATCCCACAGTCACACTCCCTCCCAGAGACTTATCCCACTGTTACTATAGGCACATCTCTCCCTACTATACCTGCATCCCACAGCCACACTCCCTTCCCAGAGACTATTATCCCCTGTTACTATAGGACCACTTCCCTACTATACCGCCATCCCAATCACACTCCCTTCCAGAGATATTATCCACTGTTACTATAGCACCATCTCTCCCTACTATACCTGCTATCCCACAGTCACACTCCCTTCCCGAGACTATTATCCCTTTACTATAGGCACCATCTCTCCACTATACCTGCTATCCCACAGCACACCCCTTCCAGAGACTATTATCCACTGTACTATAGAACCATCTTCCTACTATACCGCTATCCCACAGTCACACTCCCTTCCCAGAACTATTATCCATTGTACTATAGGCACCATCTCTCCCTACTATCCTCTATCCCACAGTCACACCCCTTCCCAGAGACTATATCCACTTTACATAGCACCATCTCTCCCTACTAACCTGCTATCCACAGTCACACTCCCTTCCCAGAGACTATTATCCACTGTTCTATAGCACCATCTCTCCCTACTATACCTGCTATCCCACACCACTCCCTCCCAGAGAATTATCCACTGTTCTATAGGCACCATCTCTCCACTATACCCTATCCCACAGTCACACTCCCTTCCCAGAGATATTATCCACTGTTACTATAGGCACCATCTCTCCCACTATACTGCTATCCCACAGTCACACTCCTTCCCAAGACTATTATCCACTGTTATATAGGCACCATCCTTCCCTACTATACCTGCTATCCACATCACACCCCTTCCCAGAGACTATTACCACTGTTACTATAGCACCTCCTCCCTCTATACCTGCTATCCACAGTCACACTCCCTCCCAAACTATTCCATGTACTTAGGCACATCTCTCCCACTTACCTGCTATCCACAGCAACTCCCTTCCCAGAATATTATCCACTGTTCTTGGACTCCCTACATACCGCATCCCACGTCATCCTCCCGGGTATTCCACTGACATGCCATCCTCCCTACCCCACCCCTCCAGACCAAGCCACTTCCCTTTCCCAAAGAATTCCATTAATAGAACTTTCCTACTATCCTCTTCCCTCCACTCCTTAAACTTTCCTGTTTTATCCCATCTTCCTACTAACCTGCTATCCCCAGTCAATCCTTCCCGGACCCTTACATAGCACCATTCCCTACTATCTCTATCCAGACATCCTCAGAACTATTATCCCGTTCTAAGCACCATCTCTCCCTACTATACTGTATCCACACCATCCCTCCCAGAGAATTATCCACTGTTACATAGCCACCATCTCTCCTCTATACCTGCTATCCACAGTCCCTCCTTCAGAGCTATTTCCACTGTTACATAGCACATCTCTCCTATATACCTGCTATCCACATCACACCCCTCCAGAGACTATTATCCACTGTACATAGCACATCTCTCCACTATACCTCTATCCACATCACACTCCTTCCAGAGACTATATCATGTTACTATGCCCCCCACTATACCTTATCCCACAGTCCATCCTCCCAGAGACTATTATCCATGTTATAACCCATCTCTCCCATATACCTAATCCACAGTCAACTCCTCCCAGAGACATTATCACTGTATATAGCACCATCTTCCTACTTTACTGCTCCCACAGTCACACTCCCTTCCAGAGACTATTATCCACTGTTACTATAGCACATCTCTCCCTACTATACCTGCTATCCCACACAACTCCTCCAGAGACTATTATCCCACTGGTTACTATAGGCACCATCTCTCCCTACTATACCTGCTATCCCCCAGTCACACTCCCTTCCCCGAGACTATTATCACTGTTACTATAGGCACCATCTCTCCCTACTATACCTGCTATTCCCACAGTCACACTCCCTTCCAGAGACTATTATCCCACTGTTACTATAGGCACCATCTCTCCCTACTATACCTGCTATCCCCCAGTCACACTCCCTTCCAGAGACTATTATCCACTGTTACTATAGGCACCATCTCTCCCTACTATACCTGCTATCCCACAGTCACACTCCCTTCCAGAGACTATTATCTACTGTTACTATAGGCACCATCTCTCCCTAACTATACCTGCTATCCCACAGTCACATCCCTTCCCAGAGACTATTATCCCACTGTTACTATAGACACCATCTCTCCCTACTATACCATGCTATCCCAACAGTCACACTCCTCTTCCCAGAGACTATTATCCACTGTTACTATAGGCACCATCTCTCCCTTACTATACCTGTCTATCCCACAGTACCACTCCCTTCCCAGAGACTATTATCCACTGTTACTATAGCACCATCTCTTCCCAATCTATACCTACTATCCCACATCACACTTCCCTTTCCCCAGAGACTATTATCCACTGTTACTATAGGCACCATCTCTCCCTACTATACCTGCTATCCCACATCACACTCCCTTCCCAGAGACTATTTATCCACTGTTACTATAGCACCATCTCTCCCTACTATACCTGCTATCCCACAGTCACACTCCCTTCCCAGAGGGCTATTATCCACTGTTACTATAGGCACCATTCTCCCCTACTATACCTGCTATCCCACATCACACTTCCCTTCCCAGAGACTTATTATCCACTGTTACTATAAGGGACCATCTCTTCCCTTTCTATAAACCTGCTAATCCCACAGTCACACTCCCTTCTCAGAGACTATTATCCACTGTTACTAAGACACCATTTCTCCCCTACTATACCTGCTATCCCACCAGTCACACTCCCTTCCCCGAGGGCTTTTTATCCACTGTTACTATAGACACCATCTCTCCCTACTAAAACCTGCTATTCCCACAGTCCACTCCCCTTCCCAGAGACCTATTATCCCACTGTTACTATAGGCACCATCTCTTTCCCTACTATACCTGTTAATCCCACAGTCACACTCCCTTCCCAGAGGACTATTATCCACTGTTTCTATAGGCCCCTCTCTCCCTACTATACCTGCTATCCCACAGTCACACTTCCCTTCTCAGAGACTATTATCCACTGTTACTTTTAGGACACCATTTCTCCCTACTATACCTGGCTATCCACAGTCACACTCCCTTCCCAGAGACTATTATCCACTGTTTCTAATAGACACCATTTCTCCCTACTATACCTGCTATCCCACAGTCACACTCCCTTCCCAGAGACTATTATCCACTGTTACTATAGACACCATCTCTCCCTACTATACCTGCTATCCCACAGTCACACTCCCTTCCCAGAGACTATTATCCCACTGTTACTATAGGCACCATCTCTCCCTACTATACCTGTTATCCCACAGTCACACTCCCTTCCCAGAGACTATTATCCACTGTTACTATAGGCACCATCTCTCCCTACTATACCTGCTATCCCACAGTCACACTCCCTTCTCAGAGACTATTATCCACTGTTACTATAGACACCATTTCTCCCTACTATACCTGCTATCCCACAGTCACACTCCCTTCCCAGAGACTATTATCCACTGTTACTATAGACACCATTTCTCCCTACTATACCTGCTATCCCACAGTCACACTCCCTTCCCAGAGACTATTATCCACTGTTACTATAGACACCATCTCTCCCTACTATACCTGCTATCCCACAGTCACACTCCCTTCCCAGAGACTATTATCCACTGTTACTATAGACACCATCTATCCCTACTATACCTGCTATCCCACAGTCACACTCCCTTTCCTGGGATAACAAGTACAGTAGGAAGAGATGGTGCCTATTGTAACAGCCACGCTCCCTACCAGAGAACAGATACACGCTTAGTCTAAATTTACTAGGGATCCATTCCATCTATCTTCCCAAACCCTTTTACCCCTTTCTTTCATACACATTGCTCTTGTCTAATTTACTGATCTTTTCCTACTGGAGCAATAAATCTATTCCTTCAACTCCAAATGTCAAACCTTTCTCTGGCCATGAAACCTGTATGAAATGATTCCTGCTGCCAATCATCTACTGGCATCTTGATGGAAAACACCTAAAACTATGCCAAATGGTGACATCTATCATCTATAGAACCCTAGAGGATAATCAACTTGGTACATTGTGGGTCTGCATTTACAGATGAAGCCAGAATGGATTGTACATCTGGTGCGCTGAAACGTTAGATAATTGGCAGCAAGTGCGATATCTTAAATTGTCCAGTCGCATTTATCGCAGTTACCTGCATGCAGTTCCAGCTATGGCCACTAGAGGTAAGTAAGTAAATCCCAATGCCTCCTCCATTCACCCCTATAGTAGCTGCTGGCTTTCTGATTGTTGGGATTACCTGTGAGAGGAGTGGGGGATGGTTTAGAGCTAAGTGATCTCGTTACAGTTTCAGACAAGTATGTGAGGAGTCTCAGCAATGGAGTTCCTGTCATTTGAAGTACACAGAGGCCCAACCAGCCCCCCAACCAGCCCATTAAATAATAACTGTCTATGGGAAATTACAGCAGCCCCTCTGGCATTTGTCAGAACTCATAGATTGCCATTCGAGGCCTGCTGGGTGACATCTGTCATTAGCCCACTACTTTTTTAAGTGTAGCGGGGGCAAATATGTCAGCTGATAGGGGAATAATATGTTTACAGGTAAGATGGAAGGCTCCAGTGGTATATTTGCGATTTTCGTAAAGATTGAGTGAATATTTGTTCTAAGTCTGTCTCAGTCTCCGGGACTCCTTGGAGGTGGATTTTGACTCTTCTGGACCTATTTTATAAGTCTTTGAAAAGACATAAAAGATTCAAGGGTTTCATGATCAGTATGCACGGCTGCCACTTATCTCTCAGTGTGGTCCTCTAGGGCACTCATCAGTAATGGAGCGCACATGGAGCGTTAGCTCTGCTGCTTCCTGGCTGCATATTTTTAGCATAACTGCGTTCATGTTTTCGGGTCAACCTAGTGGTGCAACTACCGGGGGAGCAGGAGGTGCGATTGGGCCAGGCAGGACCGCCATCAGAAATCACAGGGCCCCATACGACAAAATTTCCTGGGCCCCCTGGGCTGCGCCGACTGCAAGCCCCACCTACAGGTCCGCCCTCCCCACCCCACAGGTCCCCCCCACCACACAGTAAAAAACAAAAAAAAATATTGGTGGCTAGGGTTCCCACATATTAATAAAAAATAAAAAGATATTGGTGGTCAGGGCCCCCCATAATAAAACATTTGTGGCCAGGGCCCCCCCATTATGAGAAAAAAAATTGGTGGCCAGCCCCCCCCCCACATTATAAGAAAATTGGTGGCCAGGGCACCTTAAATGTCCATGCCTTCCCAAGTCGTCAGCATTCAGAAAGATGGGGGGCCTGGCTAATCAAGTAAGTGTGGCATGGCCGGGCCTCCCTTACCCCCGGGCCCCCTAGAACTCTCTGCCCTGTCCCCCCCTGATGGCTGCCCTGGGGCCAGGGCCATCACCCCCTCAGGGCCCCCAGGCAGCTTGCACACCGCTGATTTCCGCGCAGAAAATAGCGTACGGCGGGGGGGCCCGGCTTCACGTCCTGCACCAGGGCCCACCCCCCTCTAGTTACGTTACTGGGTCTACCTACGCTCCGCTGTTTACTGACAGACACAGTGGAGTGTATTAAACATTTTAAAATGATGGGTGAAATATTTTGCCACGAAAAAATGTTCATGGACAGTAATATACAGTAAAAAAAGTCATGCAGTTTGGAAAAAGTCACGTGCAAGAATGTCCATTGACTTCAGTGAGCTTCACCCACTGTTTTGCGAATTTTCTGTAAAAAAAGGCAGAGTCACCTGTCCCTTCTGAGGAATAAAACACCAACAGTGGCAGAAGTCATTTTTAAAATGTCGGCACCAGCATTTCCACATACACGCTGTAGTTGGCCAGGTATTAACAGCACATTAAGTTTCTCTTTGTTGATTCATTTACGTGTGGATTACGTTTTTCCAGGTATTGTGGCAATTTTTCCCTACATATGTATTGGATATTTAGTTGATGCTGCAGCATTTCAGTACATCACAGATAAAGGCTAGTTTTGACTACTCTAAAGCAGCTAAATGGTTTAGTTGTTTGCTTTTAAAATAAGAGGTCATAAGTTCAATTCTCTTTTCTGCCTTTAATTTTATTCATTTCTCGAATTCGTTTTGACATGTAGAATTTTCATTTTATGACACATTAAACATTTTAGTAATAAAAAGCCATAGCGGCACCATCAAATTATTGATTATCCAGGAATGGACTTTTTTTTGGTGGGGCTAAATGTCATGAAATTGCTTGAGCCAAATTGAGTGTCTTTTGTTTCCTTATTTTCTTTAAGATACACGATTGAGCTTAATATGTTGTAAAATGTACATTATAATTTTAAATATCAATTACAGAAAATTGTGGGACTTCGGGTATTGAACCCAGTACCTTTGGCAGCAAAAGCAAACACCTAACCAAATGCGCCACCACAATATCACTGTTCAGGATTTTACTTTATCTGCAGAAGTACAATCCGTTCTGGCTTCATCTGTAGGTAGTTCGTATTAATAAATAATAACTCTACCTGTTGTCTGTGAGATGGAGCTGGCCAAGATCTTCTTCATCTGATTACGTTTGTCTGTGATGGAGTTGTGCTCCTCTTGAAGTGAGTCATCTGTGGCAATCTCGCTCCACTTTGCCTCAGAACCTTCTATAATACATGACTTTTTCTCCTTCTCACTGATAAGGAAGAGTTTACAAGCGTAACGTTCAATGCTCGGTTGAGAATGTATGATTTCTCTCATCTTAGCGTCACTGCTGTCCATCAGGTCATCTATCACTACAATGACATTTTCTTTGCCTACAGACAGAGAACAAGAAGTGAATAATGGAGTGACTGTGATACTAACTACCACTTTACAATAATAGAGCCAAAAGATAGCAAGTGCTTGAAATACAGATGGAGCACAGTTTGAAATATTGTGTTGTGGTGCACAATTTGAGACGTGTTTGCTTCATTCGTGTATAAGCATTGGTTCAGGGCTATGTATTTTTTATTACTAAGGCTACAGGTTTAATTAAAACATAACAAGCTATTTTTATACGAGGCAACCACACAAAGTAGAGCAATGGACATTTCTATTAGTAAAACAATTATAGATGGAGCAAACTCTACTTTAATTTTTCGCTCAGATGGTTCTCCATGCCCAACGTCGTCATGTGACTCCAATCAAACAGATCATTACCAAACCTCTTTTATTTGACGTTGCTGAGTTGCATTGTCATGTCAGGACACAGTTAGCTCCATCTGTAGGTAGAGTCTGCAATATGTAACTATGCTGTCATTCTCAAACAGCCATGGGAATGCTGGTTTAAATCATTCATAATTCAATTTTCAAAACAAAAAGGAACCCCGGCCTGGCCAAGAAAAAAAGTCATACTCATTGAGATGATTGCTAGCTGGCCCTAGCCTAAAAGTATCTTTTGATATTGTTGGTCAGAAGTCTGTGTTGGTCTACAGATCTCGTACCTCTCAACATTTCTAGCCTTTCAGCTGTTGAAAAATCTGCACCCCAATACCAGGGGTATTTTGTCCTATTTCTAAGTGGGGGGGGGGAGCACATGTAGCAGTAGAACAGAGTTTATGTAGTGGATTCTTCTCACCAAGTATTTGACATAAATATTCCAGCTCTTCATCATACAAACAGTCAGTCACATCTGTAATGTTCAGCCTCCCTCTCTTCAGAGTGTGGTATAGGATGGCGAACGAACACTTGGACACATTCTCCTTGAACTCCATGAAGCGGTTGCTGACGTACTTGGGGAGGACATTGTAGAACGATATATGGTGTAACAGACTTATCAGCCAGTTGTAATTCTCTCTGCCATCTCTTGAGAAGATCCCAACAGTGGGGCTAGTTATGGTCATTTTTCAGAACTTTCCACTTCACCTGAAGAAGCAACAACAAGAGTTTACTATGGGTAATGATGGCATTGTGTTATGGTACAGTATCTTCTTGTAAAGACTATAAACATATTTATGGTTTTCATGCTTCACAGAGAGGAAGGAACCTGAAATCAATTCTTTTCCCCAGTTCTCAAGATCCAGCAGCCCACATACAATGTCCACCACAATGCCGTGAAGGCACAAACCACATTTTTTTTCTTGCACAAAACCCTGTAAAGCGCAAAATCCCTGTAGGTTAATTTGATTACAGCATAAAACATGTTAGAAATGTAGTCAGTCAACATCAGGAGATGAGTTCTTCAGAAACATCCTTCAACAATAAATACCTTCAGAGAGCTATGTGTCCCTCTGGTTTGAGTAATAGCAGAAAGCCAACATTCCACAGTTATTATTTGTCGTTTATCTTCCTTCTGCTGAAGAACCCGTAATCATGTCGTTCTTATTGGGCTTTAAACTGTATTTTTTAAGTACAAGACTGTCATTAATCTATTGGTTCTTTCCTCTCCTAAAGTCCTAAAGGGTGTGAGTCAATAGAAAGATGGACCAGTGGATAGTACTGCTGTCTTTCATCACTGGGGTCCTGAATTTGACTCCCACCTTCTTTCCTTGTGTCTCCTTTAATCAAATCATATGCCGCCCCAGTAGAGATTGTAACCTGAGGTCCCTATGACACAAAACAGAACATTTGCTGCCATTTAACCTACCTGTATAATGCATGGGAGGAAACCAGTACAAACGCATGCAGGCATTGTAAGTTATAATATACCTAATCTAATTGATCAACCTCTGTGTTTCTCACTTCCTCTTGTCTTCTTTTTTACTTCCTTGGTTTGTGACGAAAAGTCACATGATTTCCCTTCCTGTCCCTAATTTGCATATCGAAATTAGGATTCAGATTCGGTTGAGCCAGGCACAATGATTCAGCGAATGCGAATCCTGCAGAAAAAGGCCAAATCCTGGCCAACTCCCAAACCGAATTCTGGATGCAGGCCAGTCAACTTTATACATGTGTTATAGAATGGCCAATTCTAAGCAACTTTTCTATTGGTCTCCATTATTTATTCTTCATAGATTTTTTAAATTATTTTCATTTTTCTTCCAACTCTTTACAGCTTTCAAATGGGGGTCGCCGACCCCATCTAAAAATTGCTCCTTTTTATTACTTATCTTTCTATTCAGGCCTCTCCTGTTCATATTCCAGTCTCTGGTTTGCTAGGGTAATTTGGACCCTAGCAACCAAATTGCAGAAATTGGAAACTGGAGAGCTGCTGAATAAAAAGCTAAATAATTCAAAAACCCACAAATAATGAAAAAATGAACACTAGCTGTAAATTGTTTCAGAATACCCCTCTCTACATCATACTACAAGTGCAAGTACAAGGTTCTGTTTTATTATTAGAGAGAAAAAGGAAATAATGTTTACAAATCTGGATTATTTTATTACAATGGGGTCTATGGGGTAAATTCACTAACCTCCAAAAATTCGCCAGCGACAGCTTCTCTCACAGCGCAACACTTCGCCAGGTGTAGATTCGCCAGGACAACGCTAATTCACTAAAATCCAAAGTTGTGTTTCCAGGGCGCCGAACGCTGGCGAAGTAGCGCTAGCAGTAGTGCGCAGGGTCGGACTGGGAGGCATGGGGCCCACCGGGGCTATTGCCCCAGGGCCCCCTCCAGCCGCCACTGCCGCTCTGGAGTGCTGCAGGGGGTTAGTGCGCATGCGCGCGGCGCCGCGTTTGTGCGCATGCGCGCGGCGCCGCGTTTGTGCGCATGCGCAGCCATTCTATTCTAACGTGACCCCAAACAAAGTGGGGTCGCGCCGCCCCACTAAGTAGCGGATCTGGGCCGGTAGTGCGCCAAGCAAAGTGAAGTTCGCTAGCGTTGGCTAATTTGCATACGAACGGAAGTTAAAGTTAAATGTTGCAGCAAATACATTACACTACACAAGCCCGGGAAACCTTAATAAAAGAAAATAGAGTTGTTATATTGCCCTACACATGAGGGTACGCACATGTGAGCTTGGGGGGGGGGGGGTACAATTGCGAGTGCAGGGGGGAAGGTGTGTACACCAGGGGCATACCTCCCAACTGTCCCATTTTTAGAGGGACAGTCCCTCTTTTGACAGCTCAACCCGCAGTCCCCCGTTTGTACTGGAAAGTCACATTTTTCTCTGCACTGAACAGCCAGAAAAATAAATAATATTTCTAACTTAATTGGCTTTTGACAGAAAGCCCAGAACAGCCACAGCTTCAGATAAGATACTTTTGTAACAATTTTGAGATAAGCAAATAAGAAATTGTAACAATATAAGATAACAGGTCCTTTGGGAAAAGTTAGACTCACAGGTTAAAGGGCAATTTACCTTCATTAGCAAAACTGTAATAACTGAAAAAAACATGTTCAAACTTTCATAACCTGCCAACTTTTGTAACATGAACATGGTAATTAGGGGTGTGGCTTCAAAAATGGGCATGGTCAAAAAAAACCTTTTTTTGTCCCTCTTTTTATTTCCAAAATGTTGGGAGGCATGCAGGGGTCCAGAGAGGGTTTTGCAGTATGCGCGGCAGGGTAGGAGGGGAGTCTCTGAGACAGCAGCCCCGGTGGGCCCTGGGCCCCCCAGTCCGACCTAAACAGTAATTGAATTATCAATTGAAAATAGTCTTTGTGGGATTCTGAACTTTCTGGGTTTTTGGTTTGTGGATAAGTGATCCCATATCCTGGAATGTATTTATGGTGTCACAATGTTATAAATCTTCTGTCTCTCTACTAAGTGAAAGCATTTGCATGTATGCATTATGTATGTGTGTATGTGTATAAGATGTATATATTGTATAAAACCATCACAAGGTAGAAATACACTGCAGAGATCAGCTCACACCCTCCTCTCTCCCATGAGAGTTTCCCAACAGGCCCTGGGCTTGTGTATCACAACAGTACCTGGGGTGTAACTACAGAGGAAGCAGATCCTGGGGCTGCAGGGGGGGGCCAGGATGTATATCGGCCCTAATTAATGAGCAATTTTAATGTATATTGGTACTGATGGGCAAATCTATGGCTTTTCGCTTCGCCGAAAAAAAAAAACTTGAATTTACAGAGAAATTCACAAATTGGTGAAATATTTGCAAAAAGCATTGAAGTCAATGGGCGTCCGAATAATATTGATTTGCGTAAATTTTTGCAGTTTAGCGAATGTATTCGCGGACGGCGAAACACTGAAATTCGCTGCAAATCCGTGCCTGGTGAATTTATTCACACATCGTTATATATTGGTAAAACAGGACAACCTCTGGAGATTTTGGGGGCCCCTCAGACAGTGCCGAGCCAAGTCGGCCGAGCACCCTAGGCAACCCAGCCAACTACGCTGCCCCCACCACTCGCGCATGCGCTGAAGTGCCCAAACGGCGATGCGTGTGCATGCGCAGAAGAGCGGAAAGGAAACACGAGTGCACATGCACCAAAAAGCACACACCCGCAAGAACTGCCACAGCTTCTGGACACAGCGGTCCAAACTAGGGGTATGTGCCTGGCGCCCCTCTACCCTTGTGCTCTAGGCACGTACCTCTTCTGCCTACATCTAGTTCTAACCCTGCCCTCAGATGTCCAGTAACATCAAGTTATGACACTGAATGGCACCAACCCATGAGAGTCACTTACCTGCTGTATCCCCCTGTGTCAGTGCAGAGACTCTCCCACCCACACCTTGCAGGCAGCTCAGTCGCTGGAGGAGAAAATAAAGGAAAAATATATTTATTCTCTGCTGTGAATCCCAGAGCGCGAATGTGACACCACTGAGCACTTTCCCTTTCTTTTCCACTGACATCTGATCCTTTTCTCTGATAAATGCAAGTTCTACACTAAATGGCAGTGTGTTGGGCGTTTCCTTAAATGAGAAGGATCTAGTGGTTTTGTAGATAACACGTTGTCTAATTCTGGGCAGTGTCATTCTGTGGCTACTAAAGCAAATAAAGTTCTTGCATAAAAAAGGGCATTAACTCAAGGGATGAAAACATAATTCTGCCTCTTTATAGGTCCCTGGTGAGGCCTCATCTGGAGTATGCAGTGCAGTTTTGGACTCCAGTCCTTAAGAGGGATATAAATGAGCTGGAGAGAGTGCAGAGACTAAGTGCAACTAAATTGGTTAGAGGGAAGGAAGAGTTAAATTATGAGGGTAGACTGTCAAGGTTGGGGTTGTTTTCTCTTGAAAAAAGGCACTTGCGAGGGGACATGATTAGACTTTACAAGTACATTAGAGGACATTATAGACAAATAGCAGGGGACCTTTTTACCCATAAAGTGGATCACCGTACCAGAGGCCTCCCCTTTAGACTAGAAGAAAAGAACTTTCATTTGAAGCAACGTAGGCAGGGTTTCATTTGAAGCAACCTGGCCGGTAAAACACCTGCCAAGGCCGGGGCCGGTATGACAAATTTACCGGCAATGTAGGTGCCGGTAAATCTGTAATACCCCTTGGCATGTTGTTGGCTCCAACCCCTTTTTTGCATCATGGAACGCCCCTTTTGTTCTCGCCCCTCACTAGCCGGTAACAACTTTTAGAAAAGGTGGCAACCGTAAACATAGGTGGTTCATCACAGTCAGGACAGTGAGGTTGTGGAATGCACTGCCGGGTGATGTTGTGATGCTGATTCAGTTAATGACTATAAGAGGGACTTGGATGGTTTCTTGGACAGACATAATATCAAAGGCTATTGTGATACTAAGCTCTATAGTTAGTATAGATATGGGTATATAGAATTTATGTGAGGGTAGGGAGGGGTGTGTATATGGATGCTGGGTTTTCATTTGGAGGGATTGAACTTGAGTCTTTTTTTAACCCGATTTAACTATGTAACTATGTAACTATATCAGATTCACCACTCAGTATTATACTGACAATTATCTCCTTTTCTGAAGGATATATATAATACACAAAAACCATGAATATCCTGTAAATGATATCCTTATAAACGGTGAGTTCTGATGTCATCAGTTATAAACGGTGAGTTCTGATGTCATTTCTGTCACATGACTCACCAAAATTTGTGTATTATAATAAATAAAGTACCCCCAGTTGCAAAATATGAGGATATTAGAAGTTACCTCGGAGTTCCATGACCTGTATAAAAACACTCGGTTTTTACATTACAGGGATCCCCAACCTTTTCAACCCGTGAGCAACATTCAGAAGTAAAAGGAGTTGGGGAGCAACACATGCATGAAAAATGTTCTTTGGCTGCTAAATAAGTGCTGTGATTGGCCATTTAGTAGTCCCTATGTTGATTGGCAACCTACATTGAGGCTCTGTTTGGCAGTGCACCTTGTTTTTATGCAACTAAAACTTGCTTCCAAGCCTGGAATTCAAAAATAAGCACCTGCTTTAAAGCCACTGAGAGCAACATCCAAGGGGTTGGAGAGCAACATGTTGCTCACGAGCTACTGGTTGGGGATCACTGCATTAGGGGGTACTTTATTCACTATATACAGTATTAACAGGCAAACATTTACTTTATAAATAGTCAAAAAAAAAAAGTTGTATTCAATCAATGTTTCAGTCTCTTAAGGAAACCTTTCTTAGGACTAACAAAGCCCATAGAGGGTTTCTGTGCCCCTCCAGTGCAATTATTATGGAGCCTATTGATGGCACCATAATAAACAATGGGCATAACTCAGACAGCTCATGGGAGGATTATTGTGAAGGCTAGAGAAGGTTTCAGCTCTGCTCTGATTGGCTGGCAGTGCAGGAAATAACTCTGGAGGCAGAACCACTTGCTGAAGTGGAATTGACTTTTGTGAGAGGCTAGAGATGGCTGTCACTCAATACATACACTCAATATATTTCTCACTATGTTGTCACAACCTGATGGGCATGCAGTGCTATCTGAGAGCTTGGGTTGCCACCATTTTTCTTTCCTAATACCGGCCTCCAGGTCAGGAGTGAGCTGTGATGTCACTTGAAGGTGGGGCTATGATTTCTGGGGTGGTAAAATGGGTGGGCTTGGAGGAAAAATGTGAATGGGGCTGAAAATGGGTAGGGAAATGAACTGCTCAAGAAACTTTCTTGAACTGCTCAAGAAAATAGGTGGAACTTGTATGTAGGAACACATAGCACCACAGGAATGAAGTCAGGAGTATAATAAAAGTCCAAAAATTTATTGAGCCATTTAAATCGGCACATCATGATAGGAACAATTAGAGAACCATAGGCTTAACGCGTTTCGTGGCTATCCAGCCACACACCGTGGTGCTCCCAGATAACTAATTTCATGAACTGTTCAGGGAAATAGGTGGAGCAGAGTCTGGCCTCTGGTTATAGTTAGTGATGTGCAGGCCACCCCGATACCCATGACACGGGACCCAGGAATGTTCAGACCGACCAGACTGCCCCTCTTCAGGTTCAGGTTGAGCTCTTCTGCCTGCTAGCACCTGATGAAGGACATGTCTGTCCGAAACATGTTGTGTTTGAATAGAGTACACTGAATTTAATTTGGCTCTCCAGAGTGAATTTTGCTTATACCTTGGATGTTGTGTGGCTGGGACGGTGCCACTGACTCTGTTTGATAGAGCCCTGATGCCTTTGGAGTGAGGGACCACCCGACAAACAATTGAAGTATTTGTGAGCTCTTCTGCCTGCTCTCCCCGCCTGAAACCTTAGACTGCTCCTTCCGACTTCCGGCTTCCTGTTTTATAGACTCACATCTGCCCATCCCCTTTTGTGACATCATCGATAGGATGGAAAGGCGCAAGTCTATACATGGAGGGGGAAAGTGGGTGTGGGTCGGGCAGGTGCAGCTCTATAAATGGAGGGGGAAAGGTGGGTGTGGCTCCATGTCGGGTGCGGGTTGTTTTTTGGTCCCACACATCATAAGTTATAATAAAAGGGGTGATCAGCAGCGAGAGGGTCAGGGAAGGGAGTGATTTATAGAGCATTACAATTTATATTCTGATACAAGAGCTGAATAGGGCCCTGCCCAAAGGTCCTTGCATGGAAAAATACTTTATCTGAAGCAGAAGTTTTAATCACTTTTATTTTGTTTTTTAATTGCATATTTATTAAATAATGGTACATATGTGCTAAAAATGTATAAATGAATTCTGTAGTAAAAAATACTAAACTGAATTCACTTTCTCAAACAAACAAAAGCACCATGTGCCTATTGACAGCTGTGTGTAAGTGATGCCTGTAAGTCTTAATATACACAAAATATGATAATGATAAATTATAAAGAGGCCTAACCAATAAAACACCTGCTGAGGCCAGGGGCTAATATAGATGCTTTTACATTTGGAATATCCTTAAAGGAACAGTAACCAACATTTTTTTAATCCTTATTTCACCCCTGGAAACCGATGCAATAATAGGTAAGACTTACTTCCCCTTGGATTTTTTCAAATCTCCAATAGGAGAAAGGTGAAAAGGCAATGACAGCTTGAATTCCTCTGTCTGCTGAACCGGAAGTCAGCTTCCTACTGATAACCTAAAGCATTTAAGCTTTTTCTTCAGTGTCTGCAGCTTAAATATATTCTCAAATCATTCCCCCAAAGCTGGCAGAAGGAAAATAAAAATAAATTTAAGCTGCAGACACTGAAAAAAAAGCTTAGGTGCTTTAGGTTATCAGTAGGAAGTTGACTTGAATTCAAGCTGTCATTGCCTTTTCACCTTTTTCCTATTGGACACTTTATATGTCAAATTCAAGAGGAAGATTTGAAGAAATCCAAGGGAAAGTAAGTCTTACCTATCATTAAAGTTGTTTTGTGGGGAAATAAGTATTTAAAACATTGGTGTTACTGATCCTTTAAGTTGGGCCTCTGGCCTGCCCCCAATCCAACCCATTTTTTTCTTTGCAGATCCACTCAATAAACTGGCCTCCGTCAAAACTCACATCATTATAGTCATTTACCTACCACCCCCTTGATGTCATGGCCCTCCCCCTTTACAAAGTAACTTTTCTTCCATAAGGGGAGTGTCAACACAAAGAATGGCAACTGCCAAGCTCAAATAGAGTAGAGGAGGAAGCAGGAGGAGGGGAGGAGATTCCAGAGAACTCCAAATGATCCAGTCCAAGTTCAGAGGTAAATAATTCATATTGTTTGATCCTCAGCCAACCTAAAGCTCAAGATCATCCATTCTGTATCTTGAAGGCCTCCAGATGTTCATACTTCCTTCCTGACTATCAGAACCTCATTTTCAGTTCCCTCTTTTATCTATGCTATGTTGCATGTCATCTGGCGACACGGGGCTAGGCAAACTGAAGTCAATTCAACTGGAGCAGGTCTAGTAATTTATAATACAGGAATAAAAACTCCCAATAATAGAATAATGGGGACTTTTCCTGGCCATCTCTCAGGGGTAGCCTCTCAATGTTGATGTACAAGTATGTTTTTTTAATGTTTGTAATGATGGATTTCTTTGAAATGCAAGAAGAAAACATGTATAATCCCTTTCTAGAGAATTATGAATTATGACTGTTGGGTCCAGGTGCATATGTCCCAGACCTTCAGCTAGAGCAGAAACCCATAGATTACCATTACAGAAGCAGAGACATGGGGTGGAGAGTAGGTGGAGCCTGGTAGGAGTGGGTGGGGTCTGAGTGGATAGTGTGTCAGGGCCAAATCAGGGTGGGAAGTAGGCGGGAGGATGGGGATTGGATTGGCCCTGCTGGAGATTTTTTTATTGGGGGCCTGGCACACTTTAGTTACGCCACTGCCTGGTCTTTTTTTTGTAATTTGAAGCACCATTCACTAATAACATATATTTAAACATTAAAATAATTGTATAAGAGGGTTTCAATGGAAAATGGCATTTCCAAATGTTAGAGCTTTCTGGGTTATATGACAATAGACCCTATCCCTTTTTTTATAATAAAAAGTTAGAAGACTAAAGTGTAGCGTTTCTGGGTTATATGATTTGGGACAATAGATCCTATCCCTTTTTTTTTTTTTATAAAAAGCTAAAAGAATAAATTGTAGCATTACAAACAATCTGCTTTCAAATTCAACTCAATTGTAGCAAGCCAGTTTTTTTTTACAGTTCACTGTATTGTGACGTCATAAAACCCCCATCTCTGCAACAGCTTGGTAGATCAACATCAGTCACCCATTGGTCACACATTCTGTCTACTACAAAGATGAAATATTGAAATGCTAGGAAATATTTAAGTCACTAGGAAATCACAGATATAAGTACGGTTATTCATTAATTGCATTAAAAAACAATCCATAGCAAGTCTGATGCAGAATTTATAGTTCAAGGGGGTTGCGTGAGACCCTGATCTAAGACATGTGTGTCCCTGGCATTGGGGCAGATGCACTTTAATACCAGCAGCCATGCATGAACTAATTGGAATTATGCTGTCAGATTTAATTAGTTGTCAACTTTGCTATCAGGACACAGGAATGTTAACATATTAGGGGTCATTATTTAAAACCCTGGGCACAAGAGCACACCCCATAGTGCTCAGTCTAAAAACACATGCACCGAGGGGTCTACTGCTCTTTAAAGGGAGCAGGGTCCATAACGCCTGCCTTACAACATGCATGGGTCTGGAGGGACACACCTATGTGCTTTCCCCACCCCTTTAGAAAACAAAACACAGCCTTAAAGTGGCCATACACAAAGAAATCCGCCCATTGGCCCACAAATGGCAGGCTATATCGGGGTAATCCGAACATTCGGCCCTAGGGCTGAATGATCAGATTACTATGCGAAGCAACGGGCTCAGACGGGTCGGAAGGCAACCATACCCTGGCAGATAAGCTGCCAAATTGGTCTAAAGGACCAATATTGGCCATCTTAACACAGGCCACACTCAATTCTAGGCACAGATCTCATGGCTCTGTGCAAAAACATGGCTGAATGCAGCCTTTATTGCACTTTGTTTACTGCATGGGTGAATGCCCTCCCCCCTAAAAGGCCAATAGTCTTCCTAAAAGGCCTTTTTTACCAAAAGGTGTTAGTGGCAATTATCAGGATATCAATGAACTTTATTGGATGAAAAAAAAACTGACATCAGGTTTGGAGAGTTTGACCAGGTCTAGGAATCCATCATCAGTTGAATTTAACTGGTCAAATTTAAAATTGCAAATAAAAAAAACAACATTTGGTAGCTTGCTGTGGGTTACTAGACCTGGACAAACAACATTTTGACACAACCTTGTGAACCAAACACGGATGTTCTTAAGATACAAAACAATAGTTTTTTTCAGGGGGATTCTTATCCTTTAACTCTTCTTTTACATTTTTCTTTTCATCCTTGCTGAGTTTTGCTACCTCTCTTTCCTTTGCCATCATTAGTAACATTTTTAGACGTTTTCTATGTTCCTCCTTTGGATCATAGACGTTTCCATTTGTTGTATGGAAATTCACGAGTTCCAAGACCTTCTGTAGGATTGTAAGAAACTGTTTGTCCTTCCCTGGGGTTCTCACGTAGTCTTGAGGAGTGTAATTTTCTACCCCAATAATGCACTCTATGCCCATGGATTTTAAATTGTCCTCTACATTTTTGTATCCACTTGAATACTTTTTTGTGAGGACCACAATGGGAACCATACCTGAAAAAAAGGAGAATGGAAATCTGTGTTAAGGCGTGGAACAAATGCACCAGAGAAGAGGGAAAAAGTGTAAGATATGATAGAGACTAAGCAATGTAGGTCCATTATGGTATGGTATAACATTGAACTTTCCATGATATTAGCACCAAAGTGAAATCTGGTGGAATAGCCACTGATATGCCCATTAAAACATCAAAGTTGTCCAACATGCCCAACCAGATCTATTCTATATGCATGTTATTTTTATCTCACTTTGGAGGCCCCAACCCTAGACTTCTTAGCCCCAACCCTAGACTTCTTAGCCCCAACCCTAGACTTCTTATATGGTGTTATCACAACTGCGCCCCCAGTACTCAAGCAACAACTATTTTTGAACAAATAAGATAACAACATTTTAAGGCAATAATAAAAAAATAATTATTTGCCACTTTAGCAACAATAAGGATTGATTCCTTATCTTCCCCCACCACTACAGGCAAGCAGTTACTTTTGAGCTTCCCATTTTCCAATTCAGATAGTGATACCTTGTCCATTTATAGAGTTTTTTTACCATTGTTGATCTGATATATAGAGGCCCATTTATCAAAGGTCAAATTTTGAATTCATGTGAATTTTTTATTTTCGTATAGAATATCTAAAACTAAGATAAATATTACCGACCCTTTTCGAATATCAGGAAGGCTAGTAACATCTTCAAATTGGTCACTGGACCTCTCCCATTGACTTATACATGAACTCGGCAGGTTTTAGGTGGCGAATAGTCAAATTCAAATTTTTAAAGGGGCAAGGTTTGAAAAATCTCTAAATTTGAATTAAAATTAGAATCAAATTTGGATTATTCACAATTCGAATTTGAAATACCCTGTACATACTGTAGTCTCCAATCTCTTTATTTTCCATAAGTTTTCCCTAAACTGTCATGTTACCATCATTGGAAGACATTATTTAGTTACTGAGTTAGTCATAGGGCTGCCACCTGTCAGCGGCTTGTACTCTGAGCGTTGATGTCATGGGGTGGAACTGGTGACGGCAGAACTCTGACACCCCCAGGGTTGGGGGCTATGATGGGGCGTTCTGCAATTGCCATATTGCCGCGTCGACAGGGGGGAGTCCTGTCTGGATTTCCTTATTTAGAAAACCAGGCTGGCAGTTCGGACCTAGGCAGCCCCTCAAAAAACTGGACTGTACATGTAGACAGGTGAAATACCTACTCAGTCAACTGGAACAACAACCAATAGATCTTTACTTGCCTGTCATTTTCTTTGCAGTCTCTAGAAATTGTCTTATTTCTTCACCTCTTTGCTCTTCAAATCTGGATTCTGCACTAAAAACAAGAAAATAAAATGCAGCATTAAAAACCAATAAGCTCATTGTTCAGTCTGTCCCAGCAACCCTGTGTAATATGAGTAAATATGAGTTATCTCAATGTTTACCAGGCATTCTACCTATATAAAAACATATACTTTTTTTGTTAAGGCAATTCTTTAATGAATATGCAATTAACCCCAAAATTCAAGAGTTTATCTAATCTGCCCAACAAGGTATAGCCATGAAAGCAGTCGCGCATTTGTAACACAAGAAACACATAATGCTTTATTATGAACAATTCCTCTTCAGGAATTTTTACTGCTTGTGCTTGTTCCTTTCTCTCTGGGTGTTTATAATGCAGGACTATGGGAGTGGTGCAAACTTTTGCTCTCCGGCACATGCAGTGCAATTAAGTTTATAAATACAGCTTCAGAATGGCTCACAGTGCACATAGAATGTAATGTAAGTTACAATGAGCCAATAGTATAAGTAGTATAAGTTGGAGTCAAGCGCCTTGTTTCACTCTGCCCCCTGCTCCCATCCCACCGAGTGTGTGCACATGATTTACAGCTTGTACAGCTTATTGACTAGAGGGGGTTATGAGGTTTACTGGAGGAGGGAACCGGCAGTAATGGGGACAAGTAAGGGTAGGAGACAAAAGAGGTACGTGCCAGCAACCATCACTGTTGCACCCTGGGCACGTGCCTCTTCTGGATCTCCCTAATTCTGGCCCTTTGATGGGTTTAAGCCTCTCCTTTTTGAGTTGAATAAGATGTAGCAAATGGAAAAAAAGGCAAAACAGTTCTCTTTGTCCACAAGCCCGAATTTGTAGAAAGTCCACCAAGGCCCGGGTCTATGGCGTGATAATATATTTTTTATATGAACACATTTATATGAGGACAGCCTATTCCAATGAGGGACAAATGGTTATGTGTCAGAGTGTAAGAATAATAAAGTCTAATAACAAATTCCCCTATCATTCTGACTCAGCAATAACCACATGCCCAAGGCAGGAAAGGTGAAGGGAGGGGTGATGTTCCCCCATTTATTTATTCTCTTATTAATGACACCCAGTTATGAGAGTCCACTTTGTAAGTTACTGACAGAAATCAGAGTGTCAGCAGATACTAGATGAGGCCCCTTTGTACAGAAGTGTTTTCTTCATTTGCTGATTCCTCCCTGTGTCTGCTTTTAACAGATAAAGAACTGCAAGGCTGAGGGACAGTTGTAAGCGGGAAACTATTTTCAGTGCAATATCTGTAGCTAAGAACATCAGTCCTCTTCCAACATTTTGGGAGGGTTCAAGTTATATAACGTATGTATGTGTACTCCCATTTTAATCTATAAAAGCTTGTGAAAAGTGGAGTGTCTTTGGCAAAATGCTCGTGGGACAATTCGGTGTAACATGATCATTTTCCCAAGGCAAAACCATTAAAAATTCTTTGTTAAACTCAATAAACCTCATTTTATTTGAAATAGCCTTATCTCGATGTTTTGCCTTCCATATAACGAGGTCATAGCAATAAAATTATCTCCCGACGTGATAATTTTCTGGACGCTGGACGTCTGAAATTTTCCAGTCGTATTTCTTCAAGTGCCAGTTATCAAGAGGATATACTGATGGTAGTGCAAGCGGTCTATCGCTGAGGTACGAAGTAACTCCCGCTGCGGCAGACTCCATGTGTGGGTATCAATGTTTTTCAATCTGTTCTATTTTGCTCATTGTTTTGTTAAGTGTTTTGTCAATTAGTTCAAATGCCACTCATGATAGGAATATGCTTTTTCCTTACTATTTTTGTCATGTATGTCGTTCCTTATTATGAAGCATTAGACTAATCTGTCATAGAAACTACACATGCATGTTGCTTGATGAATGAGAAAGAATCCCTGTGTCTTGAGCTGGATGAATGAGGTTGAGATCAACTGGCATCAGCCTAGTGCGTGAATAAGATTTAGAATAACTATAATCTGTATGAAAGTGCCCATGAGGGAATTCGCGGCTCTTTCACAGAGTCTGTTTGTGTTTTAGGATTTTCCCTACGTTTCCTGTTTAGGAGGCGACTCCACAGGCTGGGGAATGGAAATCTAGGATCTTCCAGAGGGAATTCTTGTAGTGTGTGAAGTGTCCATCACTTTCCTGTCCATTTGAATTGGCAGATAACAAACGAGAGCCCTAGAAACATCTAGGTGTCCACCATCTGCAACTTCAAATACGTTTTCTTCACAGTTTCATTTTCGGTGTCTATTATCTGATATTAATTATTCCCAATTTTAAAATCCCAACCCTTCTAAATTACAGAGGAAAGTATTACATCATTTTTTACCTGCAGGCGACTCGAGGAGTTTATATGTCTGTTTGTCTCCACTGTTTGTTTTTATAAACAAAACAAATGTTAATAGCTTGCTGCTCAGCTTTTTTGCATTCTTACATTGTTATATAGGTGTATTTCTACAGGTCTGTTAGAGCATATTTTGAATGTAATACTTGTGTGTATGTTAGAAAGAAAAGGACTTGACTTGACTTGACGGAAATATGAATTTGATGTGTGTGTAATGAATACATTTGCTATATTGTTTTTGGTTCTCTTTAATGTTTATATGTTTTAATAGGTACCACTTATAATATTTGTTCTATGCTTCTGTCACTATTATACTAATATTGTCATTTAGTATTTGACTATCATGTCACTATTCTTATCTTATCCTAACATTGTCTTCTTTGTTATTTAGTTCTCTTGTGTATTTTCGTTTGTGAATGGGTTTCTCGTGAATAAGGTTAATACACTCCACTTGTCTTTATAACAGAAATATTAGTGTTATCTCTTTAAATGTTCTCTGTTATAGTTTTTGTCTCAAACTAACTTTACTTCTATTTTTTATCTTTATGGGTCAGATTGATAATTCTTTTTAAGTGTATTATGTTTTACTTGTGATCTGAAACAAAACCACTTTCCATATCTAACAATCCTCCTAGATATGCTAGTTGAGTGCCCAAAACATTTTAAGTTTTAAAGCCTTTGTTAAGTGTCACAGTGGAGGGGACAAGACTGCGTTTTCCTGGCCAGAATGCGATCGTTTTCTCTCCTCTCACAACTTGAAAGTCTGCTGTGACAGATAAAGGATTTTATCTGCCGTAAGTGTAAACTACATTTCCCACAATTCTTAGTTGCACAATATTTCAGATGCTTAACTTTTTTCACTGACTCAGTATCTTTTACCTACAGCTAGTATTTTTTTTAAACTTTATAGTTTCATATGCATCTGTATTTTTTCTGTATCTCCTCAATCTGTATCTTTTCACCAACATGAAGGTAATATTTCATATATTATTATTGTACTGAGGGGAGTATTATTGTTGTTTGTATTTTTAAGCTTCAGTTTATAAAAATGCACCTTATGTACTTGTGCCGCTGCTATAGAAAAAATCTCCAGTATTATTGCACTTGTGTATCTTGCATCACAAGTCTGCAAGTGTAAGAAAATGCAGAAGTGACTTAATGGATTTATAGTTAATTTCATCTGATTAATAGTAATTTCACTACGAAATTTGTAGAAATAAATGATGCTACTAAAATGGGTCTATGTCATTCTCATTAGGCCTAAATATATAAAAATGTTATTAAATGTTTTTTCCTACTTATGATTAATTAAAAAATTGTTTTGTTATAAGGAACAGTACAGGTTGTAGTTGACTGTTTACACAATTACATTTTCAATTCTGTTACAAATTTTGCAAATTACACTGATACTAAGTGGAGTTGTGTCTTTGTACCATCCCACTTCCAACAACACAATTACTGGCAGCATTTGGTTGGATTTACTGCCAGCTGTCCTGTCAATTCTCTTCAACAATCCTATCAGGTGTTGTGGACTTTCTAAATTTGAATTAACCACAAGAAAACAAACGTCCTTCACTCATATCATAAATGTACAACCACTTCTCATAATTGACAGTTCATACAGTGGTTTCATTAGAGTTCTTTAGCTAGTACACTAGATTACTCAAGTCAGTATTACCAGAACACCAGATATTGTCACATTGTCTCTTTGTTTCCAGGTTGGTGATCTGAGCAAAACTCCATCAGTAGCTGTTGAGATTATTCACTATATTCCAATCCATTCTATTCCAAATAGAACAACTATCATTGATCACACCACTCATTGAAGGAAACTGTACATGCATACAAAGAGCCATTTCAAAAGTTTGCCATTCATATCTGTGATGCCTTTATATCTTTTGCATATCCTAATATCGGATCTATGGACTGATTATGAACTGTACAGAGACTGCTACATTAACTGAATACAAGTGACTGCTGAATATTTCTTCATATGTCTATCCAAAGCCATGATGTCTCTCTGATTGGATTTTCCTCTATAATGAACTGATGGACTGATATTAAAATGGATTAATTTTAAGTTTTACATTCATACAGTATTGAATGTGATATAGTTAAATTGTGTGAAATTGACAAAAAAATGGGAATTGATAATGTAACATTTTCTCTGTATGTTTAGTTAGAGATTAGTTATGAAAACAACAAAGGTAAAATTGTATTTGTTTAAAAAAGGTTTTAGAAGAAAAGTTTCCTGTAATTACTCAATTGTATTATTGCCCCAGGTCCTCAGCTCTATATGTAGCTGGTTGTGTGTAAACGGCACTGACATAAACAAAATGATAGACCCCATAATAATAGAACTTTGTCATGTGCTAATATTAGTATTGAATAGAGTCTAGATTCCAAGACTAGCCCCACCCATAATGTTAATATCTATAAATCTATCACCGTCATAAACATAGAGGTTGTCTAAATAAATAGAGTAGCTGACCAACATAGTGTGACTTTAGATTAGCATGTGTTTTGATAGGAGAAAAAAGGTTGTACTCATATTGTTTCTGAAATGTTTGTTGAATGTCATATAGCAAAAGTTTTAGAGCTACAACAATTAGTGCAATTTTTTATAGAAGAGTTCAGTTATTACCAATGATTAGGTAAAGTTTATTGCGGGTTAAACAACTCCATTTCAAGTTTTGTTAAGTCTATCCATGTCATCTTAGCATTAATACTTGGTCTATATTTCTCTGTAAGAATTCTGCTTTGTGTTATAATTATGGGGAGGTTTGAAGAAAGAAAAAAAAGAATAATTTTATCTTAAAAGAATAATTTTTACTTTAAAGATGCAATATGTTCAGTATTATTTAATTCATTTTTGCTTAGTTATGTTTTTATGCATATGCAATGTTTTCTTTCAAACGTATATGTTTTTGCATATATATTTTCTTTAAGCCTTATATAACATGATAGCATATAGATATCCACATTCAAATATTTTTGTGAGGTTTCCTGTTGCCAACTATATCTCAGCCAAGTTACTTCCTCAAAACAGGATTTACTTTTAGACCCTTTAGCCTCCTGTTTTTCTTATCTGATCTCAGTTTGAAGTTTTCACTTCTGTGACTGGTGCTGTCATGATGTTTAACTGTAACTCACAAGACCACTGTTTTCATTATGACAAACCCTCCCTTGTTCTCAGGGTTCCTCTCAGTACCCTTAAAATGCTAACGACAGGGTAATATGAAACGCATTTCTGCGTTTCAAGAGAGGATATGATTATATATTTTTTATATGAACACATTTATATGAGGACAGCCTATTCCAATGAGGGACAAATGGTTATGTGTCAGAGTGTAAGAATAATAAAGTCTAATAACAAATGCCCCTATCATTCTGACTCAGCAATAACCACATGCCCAAGGCAGGAAAGGTGAAGGGAGGGGTGATGTTCCCCCATTTATTTATTCTCTTATTAATGACACCCTGTTATGAGAGTCTACTTTGTAAGTTACTGACAGAATTCAGAGTGTCAGCAGATATTAGATGAGGCCCCTTTTTACAGAAGTGTTTTCTTCATTTGCTGATTCCTCCCTGTGTCTGCTTTTAACAGATAAAGAACTGCAAGGCTGAGGGACAGTTGTAAGCGGGAAACTATTTTCAGTGCGATATCTGTAGCTAAGAACATCAGTCCTCTTCCAACATTTTGGGAGGGTTCAAGTTATATAACGTATGTATGTGTACTCCCATTTTAATCTATAAAAGCTTGTGAAAAGTGGAGTGTCTTTGGCAAAATGCTCGTGGGACACTTCGGTGTAACATGATCATTTTCCCAAGGCAAAACCATTAAAAATTCTTTGTTAAACTCAATAAACCTCATTTTATTTGAAATAGCCTTATCTCGATGTTTTGCCTTCCATATAACGAGGTCATAGCAATAAAATTATCAACAGGCGGCAGGATTTTAGTAGGTGGAATGCTGTCCAACCACACCTACATTGATTCAGAAACACTGGGGATGCGCAGGAGATACTATCTTTATTTACATTTCCAGTACCAATTGCTCCGGTCTCGATGACGAATATTTGCACGAACAAAGGGGAGGGGACAGGGGCGACAAATGGCAGTGGGCTTAGGGGCGCCCACTATGTAAATCTGGCCCTGATTCTCCATTAATCCCATACATTAATTCCTCTTGGGGTCAGTGCTGCCCTTGCTAGCTATTCTTGCTGCCTCCTACCTCCGAGGTGAGTTATCTTGTTGCCCCTAGCTGCCCAAGGATGGCCTTTTCCTATCCAGGGTCAGACTGGGCTGGCAGGACTCTGGGGAAAAAAAACTGGTGGACCCATCCCCGCACAGCAATTGATAGAAGAGAAGTGGGGGAGGCGGGTGGAGGGGGTAGAGGCTGGCGCAGGGGGCCTGTGGAGTTGGCAAAGAGGGGTCAGTGGCCTGGAGCAGGTGTGCATGGACCATTGATGTTCCAGTTCCAGTGGACCTGTACCCCCCCCCCCAGTCTGATACTGTCCTTATCTGAGTCTGTTTTGAGAATGCACCTGCTACTGTGAGTCTCTATTTTCACCATTTTCTTCGTTCATACGTCTCTGGGCCTGGGACGTCACTCTTTCTAGAAAATGGCCAACCTTAGGGGTTGCTGTCATCTATTGGTAGAACTGAACATTGCATTAACTATTCACAACTAAGAACATATCACATTCTTGCCCTGTTGCTATGGAAATGAACAGTTTTATGCCGGGGCGATCCTGGATTCAGGCAGATTGCTCCCCCCCCACACTCACTCACATGCACTAGAGGGGGTCGAAGGGGGGGTAAACAACATCAGTGAAGGGGTCCAGGAGGCTAGCTATAGCAATTGCGCCAAAATTCCGGTTTGAAAAAACTAAATTCGGCTCTTAAAGTTATAGGAACGGCATTTTTTCACCCCTGGTAACTATTGCGCCCCTGGTTTTATGTAGATTTGGCATATGAGCTAAATGGCAAATGACAGAAGATAAAAATATCACAGGACTGACTTATATACTGTACATAGGTGCGCACAAGTGCAGTTGCCAATAATAACCAATCAGCAATTAGTTACAGTGTAAACTAGTGGCGAGCTGCCATGTTTCCTGTATAGTCTGGGAAAACTACTACAGACATTAGACCAATCTAATCTTTTTGGTTGGTATGGGTAACAGAACAGGTGCCATTTAGCACATATGTTAGTAAATGAGCCCCTAGCCTCTTTTAATAATGTAAATACTCATTGGTTTGTTTACATGGGGCTGGTTCCAGAGTGAATCAAGCATCGTGCACAACCATTGCCAACACATTGCACTGTAGCATAGCAACCAGGGTGCCATGTTCTTGCTTGTACATACGGCAGTTACTCAGTGGAATTCTGGCAATATACTGGAACACAAATGGTTAATAAATGAGCCATTCTATGATAGAATGAGAATGATAAAATAATTGTAAATCTCACCTATAGACATATAATGGGACAATGAGGTCTGTGCAATTCATTTCTGCACCAGTCACTCTATCAACGTTGTTCTCAAAGGTATTGTCTTCAAATTTCACTGATTCATCCAGCTGCAGAATATTGGCTAGAATCAAAAGAAAATGGGAACTAAAAGTATATAAGTTTATCATATATATTTCTGTTGCTTGCAAAGCTCATTTCCCCAATTCTCAGGCTACTACCAGAGTCTATTCTACTTCATCCCTCCCTGAGATATAATACGGCTAGTGATGAGTAAATTTGTCCTGTTTCGCCATGAATTTCCCAAATTTCCAGCGAAATTAGCAAAACATCGATTTTGACGCCGGCAACAATTCACAGGCATCAAAATGGACGATGGCGTCAAAGTGTCAAAATTGCCGTTGTTGTCGGAAAAACTTTTCACGGAAATTTTGCGAGAATTCGTGCCTGCCGAATAAATTTGCCCACTTAATATGGCTTATTTGCCTGCCCGAATAAAAGTGCAAATAAGGTCTTGAGCTGTATTAAAAGGGGCATTGATTCACAGGAGGAGGGGGTCATTCTTCCACTGTATAGAGCACTTGTAAGGCCCCATCTAGAATATGCCGTACAGTTTTGGTCTCCATCACTCAAACAGGACATTATTGTATTAGAGAGGGTACAGAGAAGGGCAACTAAGCTGGTAAAGGGAAAATCTTAGCTATGAGGAAAGACTGGCCAAATTGGGGATGTTCACTCTGGAGAAGAGGTGCTTAAGGGGAGATATGATAACTATGTATAAATATATAAGGGGATCATATAATAATCTCTCTAATGCTTTATTTACCAGTAGGTCTTTCCAGCTGACACAAGGTCACCCATTCCGATTAGAAGAAAAGAGGTTCCGCCTAAATATTGGGAAGGGGTTTGTTACAGTGAGAGCTGTGAAGATGTGGAATTGTCTCCCTGAATCAGTGGTACAGGCTGATACATTAGATAGGTATAAGAAGGGGTTGGATGGTGTTTAGCAAGTGAGGGAATACAGGGTTATGGGAGATAGCTCATAGTACAAGTTGATCCAGGGACCCCCTGCATGGAGGGGTGCAAGTGTTTAGGATATGAGCACTAAGGGGTGTGTTCTTGTACCTCCCCCCCAGACATCTAATGGCAAATATTATTTTCCTTTTTATTGCCATGTATCATCCTGTGCTTGCCATTTTCGCTATATGTCCTTGCAAGTGTGGAAGAACAGTCCTTTAAAGGGGTTGTTCACCTTTGAATTAACTTTTATTGTGATGTAGAGCAAACTTTTTTACCCATGAGCCACACTCAAGTATAACATAATGTTGGAGAGCAACACAAGCATGCATCCCAGGGCTTACAAATAAGGGCTGTGATCGGGTATTGGTAGCCCCTATGTGGACTTGCAGCCAACAGGAGGCTCTGTTTGGCAATATACATGTTTTTATTGCAACTAAAGCTTGCCTTTTAGCCAGGAATTGAAAAATAAGCACCTGCTGGGAGGCCAATGGGATCAACATCCAAGGGGTCGAAGAGCAATATGTTGCTCATGAGCTACTGGTTGGGGATCACTGATGTAGATAGTGATATTCTGAGACAATCTGCAATTGGTTTTTATTTTTTATTATTTGTAGTTCTTGAGTTATTTAGCTTTTTATTCAGCAACTCCCCAGTTTGCAATTCAGCCATCTGGTTGCTATGGTCCAAATTACCCTAGCAGCCATGCAGTGATCTGAATAAGAATTGGGATCAAGTACAAGCTACTGTTTTATTATTACAGAGGAAAAGGAATCATTTTTAAAAATATTTGGAGAAAATGGAGTCTATGAGAGACAAGCTTTCCGTTATTTCGGAGCTTTCTGGATATTGGGTTTCCAGATAATGGATCCCATACCTGTAATATAACATCACCCCTAATGGAAATGTTAAAAATGTTAAAAATGTGCAGAAGCGGGTCAGCAGACTTTTGAAATAATATTTAAACAAACTTACCGAGCTGAACAAAAATCTCCCCGGTCTCATAATCATCCATCTTCCCGAACCCTCGGTTGTCTACCACTGTGATGGAATCGGTGAGTTGGTGGGATTTTCTGACAGTGGTGAGTCCTCCAAAGCTTTCTTGTCCTTCATCCAGATGCACCTGAGCGGCCATTTGAAACTTGCCCCCATTCAGGGCATAGATGAAGGAGTTAATGAGCGAGGACTTGCCATGTCCTGTTGACCCAAAAAGCTGCACCAAAATACGTGTGTAACCATGGCTTTGCTCAAGGGTGTAACTCAGAATTGTCTGCTTTTCACTCTCCAACTGGTCCATGACAGCTGCTGTTAGAGAAATGTCTGATATTATGAGGAACAGTGTATATAAACCTGTGTTGAAATCTAAAATGTCATGGTCATTCTGAAAGTTTTAATCTGGCTTTCCAGGAGAGGAAGTGCATTTTGTAGACTTTTTTATGCAACCAAAGCCTGAACAAACTCAGTGGAAACTTCCTTTTTATTATTTTGGCTCCCGACTCAACTCCACGTATAACAGCAGCACAGAAATCCAGTTACTTGTTGTACATCAGTTATGCCTTAACATTGGTATTCCAGTTCTCATGCTCATTCAGCCTTGGAGTCAGTTAACTTTTCAAGCCCTCAATGTGTCAATTCCTCATATGGGGAGCCAAAATCCAGACCCCTGTTTATCTCACTGGGTTGAGCAGGTTATTTTATGTTGGTGACATTACATATTCATTACATCAGGTCTGTACAACTGGTGATTGTTGGTGGCATTAATAAAAGGGGCACAATCCCCGACTGCAACATTGGTGTGTGCGGACCGTTTTTTGAAATTGCACAGCAGTAAGGAGACCGGGCTTGGTCAACGGAGGACCAGCACCACCACGCAGAAAAGTGGAAGGAGGTGTGCGGTAATACAATATTTTATTGCACTGTACAACTGGTGGCCATGTTAGCCCCTTGTGTGGCCCCCCACATGAAAGTCTGCCTGCTGTGACTACTTACCTTGTGTAAGCATTAAAAGGTACCAGTATTGAGATTAACTGGCCCCTGCATTGTTGACACCTCAAATGCAGACAGAAAGTTCCTGTACTGTTCAAACCTCATACCCAGACTGAACTTGCCCACAATGTTAACCTGTTCAGACCTCATAAGGAGGGGCACCAGCACTGTGTCACTGTATGTAGCACATTATGAGCTGTTCATGTTAAAGTGGTCCTGATATGTTTCCCTGTGTGTCATACCTTCCCTATGCTCCATGTGTATCCCATACTCTGCCTTCCCAATGCTCCCTGTGTGTGCCATACTCATGTCCTATGCTTCCTGTGTGTGCCATAATCTGCCTTCCCTATGCTCCCTGTGTGTACCATACTCTGCCTGCCATATGCTCCCTGTGTGTGCCATACTCTGCCTGCCCTATGTTCCCTGTGTGTGTCATACTCTGCCTGCCCTATGCTCCCTGTGTGTGCCATACTCTGCCTGCCCTATGCTCCCTGTGTGTGCCATACTCTGCCTGCCCTATGCTCCCTGTGTGTGCCATAATCTGCCTTCCCTATGCTCCTTGTGTGTGCCATACTCTGCCTGCCCTATGCTCTCTGTGTGTGTCATACTCTGCCTGCCCTATGCTCCCTGTGTGTGCCATCCTCTGCCTGCCCTATGCTCCCTGTGTGTGTCATACTCTGCCTGCCCTATGCTCCCTGTGTGTGCCATACTCTGCCTGCCCTATGTTCCCTGTGTGTGCCATAATCTGCCTGCCCTATGCTCCCTGTGTGTGTCATACTCTGCCTGCCCTATGCTCCCTGTGTGTGCCATACTCATGTCCTATGCTCCCTGTGTGTGCCATAATCTGCCTGCCCTATGCTCCCTGTGGGTGCCATACTCTGCCTGCCATAGGCTCCCTGTGGGTGCCATACTCTGGAGCACTGTGCAGAACAGCAGCACTGATGCAGGAAAGCCCAATTCTACCATCTGCTCCAGCTGATCTGCAAGCAGCAAGGATTCTTCTTTCTCTCACTAATATTTTCCTTACTCTCCAGTGGTTCTCCCAGGAGCAGATACACCACCTTATGGCTTCTAATGGCAGCAGCAGATCCCTCGCTTTCCTTCTCACAGAAGATTTCCACTCACTCTGGCCCCAGTGACCAAAGATGGTTGAATGGTCTTTTCCTGTCCCCCATTCTTTTCTTCCTGCTCCTTTACAATCAACAGCAAGCTCCTCCCACCGGCCCCACCCTGACTCAAATCCAACATGCAAAAAGGCCCCAAACTAATTTATATTTCTGAAGGACTCTGAAGCCAAGTTTCATATTGTATCAAAAGCTACAGCACCTAAACTTTTTTTTTTTAGTATTTACACATTTTCACAACATATCAACATTATATAGTGAATATAGTTCCCCCTATGGTAAAATATAAGGGTATTATTATAGTCACCAAGGTTGAGTGTTTTTATAAAGGTCATGGAACTCCAAGGTGACTTCTTATATCCTCATATTTTACAGCAGGGGGTACTTGATGATCATTAATATTATTTATTATAATACACACGTGTCAGTGAGTCATGTGACAGAAATGTCATCACAAAGCACCAATTATAACTGATGACTATATTAAGAACCGTTTATAAGGATATCATTTATAGGATATTCACGGCTCTTGTGTTATATATATATATATATATATATACTTGTCTGCAGGCAGCCGCACTCGGATCCGGATTTGGTGATTGTGGGTGCTGGTTCAAATATTATGCAAATATTTATTTGCATAGATTCGTTTTCTATCACTTGATTTATGATGAAGAAATTGGTGTGCGGCTCTATGTGAAACTTTGTACATAATATTTGAACCAGCACCCACAATCACCAAATCCGGATCCGAGTGCGGCTGCCTGCAGACAAGTATATATATATATATATATATAACACAAGAGACGTGAATATCCTATAAATGATATCCTTATAAACGGTTCTTAATATAGTCATCAGTTATAATTGGTGCTTTGTGATGACATTTCTGTCACATGACTCACTGACACGTGTGTATTATAATAAATAATATTAATGATCATCAAGTACCCCCTGCTGTAAAATATGAGGATATAAGAAGTCACCTTGGAGTTCCATGACCTTTATAAAAACACTCAACCTTGGTGACTATAATAATACCCTTATATTTATATATATATATTCAATTCAAAAAGAAATTCGAATTGAATAACGCTATTATGGCTCTGCACCCAGGCAAGTAACTACATTTTATCAAGAGAGTTGGCATCTCTATGTACTTAATACATATATATATATATATTCTCGCTCCATAAATACCCTTCAAGCTGAGCATAAATCTCCCCGGTCTCATAATCATCCATCTTCCTGAACCCTCGATTGTCTACCACAGTGATGGAATCGGTGAGTTGGTGGGATTTTCTGACAGTGGTGAATCCTCCAAAGCTTTCTTGTCCTTCATCCAGAAATTTGCTCCCATGCAGTGCATAGATTAAGATGTTATGGGACTTGTTATCCTGAATGCTTGGGACCTGGGGCTTTCTGGATTATAGATTTTACTGTAATTTGGATCTTCATTAGTGATGGGCGAATAAATTCGCAAGGCGTGAGTTTGCGACAAATATTCGCCGGCATCAAAAACGAATTTGGACATGCGTCGCAATAGTTGTTTGCATCTACACTGTCGCATGTCAACATTATTCGGACACCCGTTGACTTCAATGCGGGCATCAAAATTGACGCGGGCGTCAAAATTTGTGTTCCGAATTTGTCTGCAAAGCGAAACGGGACAAATTTGCCCATCACTGATCTTCATATCTTCTACTAGAAAAAGTCTACTAGAAAATCATGTGAACATGAAATAAAGCCAATAGGCTGGTTTTGCCTCCAATAAGGATTAATTATATCTTAGTTGGGATCAAGTACAAACTACTGTTTTATTATTACACAGAAAAAGGAAATTATTTTAAAAATTTGGATTATTTGGATAAAAAGGAGTTTATGGGAGACATAAACTTTATAAATCTTCATCATAAATCAAGTGATAGAAAACGAATCTATGCAAATAAATATCACTTGATTTATGATGAAGAAATTGGTGTGCGGCTCTATGTGAAACTTTGTACATAATATTTGAACCAGCACCCACAATCACCAAATCCGGATCCGAGTGCGGCTGCCTGCAGACAAGTATATATATATATATATATATAACACAAGAGACGTGAATATCCTATAAATGATATCCTTATAAACGGTTCTTAATATAGTCATCAGTTATAATTGGTGCTTTGTGATGACATTTCTGTCACATGACTCACTGACACGTGTGTATTATAATAAATAATATTAATGATCATCAAGTACCCCCTGCTGTAAAATATGAGGATATAAGAAGTCACCTTGGAGTTCCATGACCTTTATAAAAACACTCAACCTTGGTGACTATAATAATACCCTTATATTTATATATATATATTCAATTCAAAAAGAAATTCGAATTGAATAACGCTATTATGGCTCTGCACCCAGGCAAGTAACTACATTTTATCAAGAGAGTTGGCATCTCTATGTACTTAATACATATATATATATATATTCTCGCTCCATAAATACCCTTCAAGCTGAGCATAAATCTCCCCGGTCTCATAATCATCCATCTTCCTGAACCCTCGATTGTCTACCACAGTGATGGAATCGGTGAGTTGGTGGGATTTTCTGACAGTGGTGAATCCTCCAAAGCTTTCTTGTCCTTCATCCAGAAATTTGCTCCCATGCAGTGCATAGATTAAGATGTTATGGGACTTGTTATCCTGAATGCTTGGGACCTGGGGCTTTCTGGATTATAGATTTTACTGTAATTTGGATCTTCATTAGTGATGGGCGAATAAATTCGCAAGGCGTGAGTTTGCGACAAATATTCGCCGGCATCAAAAACTAATTTGGACATGCGTCGCAATAGTTGTTTGCATCTACACTGTCGCATGTCAACATTATTCGGACACCCGTTGACTTCAATGCGGGCATCAAAATTGACGCGGGCGTCAAAATTTGTGTTCCGAATTTGTCTGCAAAGCGAAACGGGACAAATTTGCCCATCACTGATCTTCATATCTTCTACTAGAAAAAGTCTACTAGAAAATCATGTGAACATGAAATAAAGCCAATAGGCTGGTTTTGCCTCCAATAAGGATTAATTATATCTTAGTTGGGATCAAGTACAAACTACTGTTTTATTATTACACAGAAAAAGGAAATTATTTTAAAAATTTGGATTATTTGGATAAAAAGGAGTTTATGGGAGACAGGCTTTCTGTAATTTGGAGCTTTCTGGATAAGGGGTTTCCAGATAACAGATCCCATGCCTGTAATGAGTGAGGACTTGCAGCTGCACCAAAATACGTGTATCCATGGCTTTCATCATGGGTGTAACTCAGAATTGTCTGCTTTTCACTCACCAAGTGGTCCATGACAGAGAGAAATGTCTGATATTTCTGGGAAATAGTTTCATAGTTTCTTTGCAGAAGAAGAAGAGGAAGTCTGCAATAACTGATGTGTCTTGTTTAAAGGAAAACTATACCCCCAAAATTAACACTTAAGCAACAGATGGTTTACATCATATTAAGTGGCATATTAAAGAATCTTACCAAACTGGAATATATATTTAAGTAAATATTGCATCAAAATATTTACATCTCTTGCCTTGAACCACCATTTTGTGATGGCCTGTGTGCTGCCTCAGAGATCACCTGACCAGAAATACTGCAGCTCTAACTGTAACAGGAAGAGATCACCTGACCAGAAATACTGCAGCTCTAACTGTAACAGGAAGAGATCACCTGACCAGAAATACTGCAGCTCTAACTGTAACAGGAAAAGATCAATACTGCAGCTCTAACTGTAACAGGAAGAGATCACCTGACCAGAAATACTGCAGCTCTAACTGTAAGTAAGTGATGTGGGTCAAGCAGCGCCAGTTGGAATTAAAATGTCACATAGTGATTGCTGATTCCAGCAACAAGGCCGCACAATAAACTTACATTTCTGAAAGATGTAAAATGCAAAAAGCTAATAATTCACACACCACAAAAAACAGAAAGGGAACAGAAGTGCTTGCTGGGTGTCTCGTAATACTGATTCTGCAACTTATATAATGAAAATTAAAGGGGAACATCCTGTGGAAAAGTACAAAGCAATTTGTTAGGCTGCATAAACCACACACAAAACGACAACTTCCTAACAAGAACTGAGTCAAATATCTCTTATTTCCCTCAGAGATATACCTTGATCTAATCTAGTAGATAATGTACCCCCTACTGTAAATGATAAGGATATTAGAAGTCACTGAGGGGTTGTTCTGTGACCATATAAAGGCACAAGGCTGCAGGCTGAGTTATACAGGGAACTCTGAGTATCACTCATGTATTATAAGGGATAATGTACCCCCTACTGTAAATGATAAGGATATTAGAAGTCACTGAGGGGTTGTTCTGTGACCATATAAAGGCACAAGGCTGCAGGCTGAGTTATACAGGGAACTCTGAGTATCACTCATGTATTATAAGGGATAATGTACCCCCTACTGTAAATGATAAGGATATTAGAAGTCACTGAGGGGTTGTTCTGTGACCATATAAAGGCACAAGGCTGCAGGCTGAGTTATACAGGGAACTCTGAGTATCACTCATGTATTATAAGGGATAATGTACCCCCTACTGTAAATGATAAGGATATTAGAAGTCAGTGAGGGGTTGTTCTGTGACCATATAAAGACACAAGGCTGCAGGCTGATGGTATTTTTAGTAGTACCATTTTTGACCTCGTGTAAGACAAAACTCAGTAAAGGAAAACCTTTAGTAATAGTCAGGCAATTTATTCATACATAATACAACATAACAGTTTTGTCTGGGTAAGCTGTTGGAGTAACACACAGAATGTCAGCCAAGGACTTACCAAAGACCCACCTCTTGGTCCAGGCGTTATATAGCTTTCAGAAGGCATTTACAGTAATTATGACAAGGGGTTCACGGAAATACCATACATGGTCTGGCGAGGAGACTTACGGGCATATATTTGTACATTCCTGTAAGATGTGCAGTTTTGCAACATAAGAGTTTCTGGTTCCAACTCTCCACAGTCTCGTAAACATCTGTTGGCTAAACATAGCCATTGTGGTACAGACAGCTATTGAGCAACACTTCTGCAAAAGGGCATAAGAGACATGCTGACACTCTGGAATTTAAGTAACAGAGTGGGGATCATTTATTTGTATGGCCTAGTATAAACTATATGAGTGACCATTGTCCACTGTAGACCATTTAGCCCTTAAAGTCCATCCTGCCTTGGGCCCTATAGCGTTATGGCGTCATAGAGGGCGGGGGTGACAACTATCAACCCTCTGACACTAGCCATTCGTCCGTCTTAGGAATTAGACCGTTCCAGACATCAAATTTCACTGACAAGGCTGAGTTATACAGGGAACTCTGAGTATCACTCATGTATTATAAGGGATAATGTACCCCCTACTGTAAATGATAAGGATATAAGAAGTCACTGAGGGGTTGTTCTGTGACCATATAAAGGCACAAGGCTGCAGGCTGAGTTATACAGGGAACTCTGAGTATCACTCATGTATTATAAGGGATAATGTACCCCCTACTGTAAATGATAAGGATATTAGAAGTCACTGAGGGGTTGTTCTGTGACCATATAAAGGCACAAGGCTGCAGGCTGAGTTATACAGGGAACTCTGAGTATCACTCATGTATTATAAGGGATAATGTACCCCCTACTGTAAATGATAAGGATATTAGAAGTCACTGAGGGGTTGTTCTGTGACCATATAAAGACACAAGGCTGCAGGCTGAGTTATACAGGGAACTCTGAGTATCACTCATGTATTATAAGGGATAATGTACCCCCTACTGTAAATGATGAGGATATTAGAAATCACTGAATGTTTTAAAAATGAATTCATTTAATACACCCCATCACATTTCCAAGTAGTAGCTTATTAAGCAAGGGAGCCAACCCTCTGAAGTGTTACAATCTGATACATTAGTGGCTCTCATTGAAATTTAAAGGGGTTGTTCACCTTTAATTACATTTTAGTATGATGTAGAGAGAGATATTCTGAGACAATTTGCAGTTGGTTTTATTTTTTTGTGTTTTTTAGCTTTTTTCAGCAGCTCTCCAGTTTGCAATTTCAGCCATCTGGTTGCTAGGGTCCACATTACCCTAGCAACCATGCACTGATTTGAATAAGAGACTGGAATATGAACAGGAGAGGCCTGAATAGAAAGATGAGTAAAAAAAGTGGCAAAAACAATACATTTGTAGCCTTACAGAGCATTTGCTTTTTAGATGGGGTCAGTGATCACCATTTGAAAGCTGAAGAAGAAGAAGGCAAATATTTTAAAAACTATAAAAAAAAGAAAAAATGAAGACTTACTTAAAATTAGCCATTCTATAATCAGAAGGATCAGAGGTGAAATTAATATATTTTTAAAATACATATTGTAGAAAAAATGGATAAACATGAAATGCAGAAAGTAACTGAAAAGATGATTTATTTTTGTGGAGTACTAAACAATAGGATTTTTGAATGTGAACTTCCCCTTTAACTAACTCTGGGATGACTACGGCTTATACTAAGAACTGCATTGTGGTTATAGCAAAAAAGGGAAATGTCACTGTTCAGTTTTAAAGCTTGAGAACAAACATTTTATAACATCAGTAGGGAACTCGTTTTTGGGTCAGTGTCATTTCTCATACCTGTACCGACACATATCTGTAATGTCAGCATAAGAGAGCTCTTCATTCAGTTCTTGACAGGGTCATCTTAGGTTTTTTGCTAGATAATACAGCAGCATTTTAAGCCTTGACTTTTCCGGGGACCTGTCTGGTTCCTCACCCCATGTTGCCCTTGCAGAGTTTGGTTTGGCATCAATACTCCTGATTCCTTTGTGTCTTTTTCCTCCTCTTCATCTCTTGGGTTCTTGCCCTGTCCATCACTGCCTTCTTGTCCTGACCCACTTTTTTTGCCACTAGTCTTCTTTTTTCCTTGAAATGACAAAATGCAAAAAGTTGAAAGATCAGTGTAAACCAACTTTAAAATAAAGGGACGTGGTTGAAGAGGTTTTCTGGTTGGAACATCTTTTTTGGGCCTAGGCTTTAATGTAAAGGTTCCAACTATGGCGCTGTTCCTCATAGTGGGGCTTAAAGAAGTCATTAGAAGGGCCAAATCTGTTAGGTGACCTTTGAGAAGAATGCCCACTTTATCTTCTAGTTACCCATAGAGCAAGTTCCTTGTATATAACTCCATGACACATGAGTAAAGTTGCCCTTCCATAAAGTGAGCTCCCATTTATATTTCTGGTCTGGCATACTAAGAATGCTGGGAAAGTGTAGCCCCTCCAGAATGCAAGTTGTACTCTTGGAAGCATTACATGATATGGCTACATGGACAGTTTTAAAACAAGGGGCTGTTATCCAGAAACATCATGGTGGTATAATTAAAGCCATGTCGTTCAACAAAAACCTTTTGCCAAAACTCATTGGTGACTTAGCTTGCCTATGTAATAATGTTTTTCGTCAACTTCTGTATCAAATTAAGAGAAATAAGAGCAAGGTGACTGAATTTGGCCTGGTAGGGAGGACTTTTCTAGGAGATGCAAAAAATTTTGGGGGAGGGGAAGTTCTGATTTTGCCTTGATTATACACACTATCCCATGTCCAATGAGCTTAGGATCTAATTTCCACAGCTAAAGTCCACACCTCAAGGGCCATTTTATTCAAAAACGAGTTTATCACAGGGATCACAGGGAAAAGCTTGCACCAACTCATATGCAAATCAGAATTGTCCAACCCTTCAACACCAGAGATGGCCATATAATAGATACCAATAGAATATGTACAAATGTTCCAGCATCAGCATTATTGATTCGATAAGACAGTATTGCCTTTAAGATGTCTGCCCTAGGCCAGTGCTAGTTCCATAAGTCAATTCATAGATAATCTTCTATGTTAATAGATGGATGCAAATACAACTGTGCCACCCCACAATGATAAACAATCACACGCAAATACCTTTCTTCTTTGGGGCCATGATGTCCATCATCTGATGCTTCTTTTTCATCATTTCCTCATTTGGTGACTTTTTCTCCTGTTGACTGATGAGTAAAATCTCTTGCGCGTTTTGTTTGATACACGGCTGGTCAGCCAATAAGCTCTCTTTAATCTCATCACTGCTGTCCTCCAAGTCATCTATCACCACAATGGTATGTTCCTTGCCTACACAGAGAGAACCTGTTTAGTGTGTTGCCTGTGCTATACGGAATAATAACTAAATAGGCTTTAGTTAAAAGGTTTTCATCTGGTGACCCATTTAGGTATCAACCGCTGGTCATCGATTTATTTTACTGTACTTGCATCACTATAGTGCTCTACAAACATGCAGCCATCTGAACTCTTGCCTTGGGACATCTTTAGTCTATGATCACCCAAGTCCATCCTCTAAATATGAATGGAGAAGGGTGATCATTAAAGAAGGCATAGAATAAAAGCAGCATGTTTCACATTATCTAACTAAGCCTTGCGTTAGAGGCCCATTTATTAAAGGTTGAATTTTAGTGCTACTAGAGCCTTTATTCATCTATTTCTCTAAAATCAAGGATGCCATGAGAGTTATTAAAAGTTCCGAATTCAAAAAATAACTCTAAAATCTGTAAAAATAAGAGGTTTTCAGATAATTACTAGCCAAAAAATCCTAAAACCTCTAAAAGTCTGAATGGCTAAAAAAAAAAGTCCTGAAGGATCAGCACAGCTCCCATTGACTTCTATTGGGACCTTGACTGCTTTTACTTGGAGAAATTATGTATTAGATTTTTTTTGGTTTTTATACTTGATACATCTCAATTTTTTAGAATTTAACGGGGTTAATTATCAGAGGTCGAGGTTTGTGAGGTTTTTAAGACATCGGATGAACTCAAAACTCGATTTATTTCTATTTCAGTAAAACACTTGATTGTAAAAAAATCGATTCAGTGAAGTCGAGGTAAACAACTCGAATTAATCGAGTATTATGCAAAAAAAAAACCTCTGATCGCTACAATTGAGTTTTCTGGTTAAACACACTGAAAAAAAAAACAAACATCGTGAAGACTAGAAACATCTTCAATTGGTTGCAGGGACATCTGGATTTTTTTTTTTTTTTGGATTCAAGCTATTTCCAGGTTCAGGGTATAATAAATCTCTAAATAATTGTTTTTTTTTTTTTTAATCTGAAAATTCTAATTTTGCCTGTAAAATAACCTTGAAAACTCAAATTTTTGGGTAAAAATCAACTCGACCTTTGATAAATAACCCCTTAAAGAAATTTTTAAAAATTTCAAATTTTTAGAGAAAACATGATTTGTAAAAGAAAAGGAAATCTGAATGTTAGTAAATAGATGACTCTCCAGCAGTCTTGTCTAGGATATTGTACAGTAGCATAAGGGTGATGACACACACACTAAGATACAAGGAGATTAGTCGCCCAGAGACAAATTGCCTCTTCTTCGGGCAACTAATCTCCCTTAAAAGCCTTCCTGCCTGCTAGTATATAAATCGCCGGCGGGATGGCACTCGAAGAGCTTCGTTTTCTGAAGTCGCCCCGAAGTTGACACATGAGGAAACTTTGGAAAATGAAGCGTTTCGAGTGCCATTGCGCTGGCAATTGACATTCTAGCCAGCGGAAAGGCTTTTCTGGGCTTTTCGGCTTTTCTAGTCGCCGAAGGAGGGGCAATTTGTCTTGGTGACTAATCTCCCCGGAATATTAGCATATATCACCACCCTAAAGAGTATGAGGCCCATTTATCAACATTCTTATTTTAGCGGTATTAAAGGTTTTGAAAACCACAGATAACCACATTTTTTCTAAAACCAGGAATGCCATGTCATTTATGAAAAAAAAAATTAAAAGTATGAAGGAAAAAACGCTGAACTAAAAATTGCAAACATTTCTAAAACCCCTACATTTTTCTCTATTTTGGACAAAAAAAAAAATAAGAAAACCTCTAAAATTCTGGATGGCTAAAAAAAGATCCAATTGGCAATGGGGAACTGCAGTACATATTTAGCTCTGTTTGATTGGCTGTCCACATCCTATTGTACTTCTGAGGACTGATAGGAAACGCCCACTGCTTATATAACATGGACAGAGCTAATCTAAGTGGAACTCCAATAAAGCTGTAGCTGTCAGCATTGGACTGGTGGGTTTGAGGCCCACCGGGGCTTCTGCCACAGGGGCCCCCCACTTAGGGTTGCCATCTGTCCGGGTTTTGACCTGGACAGCCCGGTATTTTGAAGGACTGCCCGGGTCAAAACTTCCTGCCGGGTTTTCCAAATAAGGAAAACCGGGCAGGATTCCCCATGATTGACACGTGATCAGCCAATCACAGATCGCTGCATCATAACCCCACCCCCTGACATAATGCCCTGCCCCTTCACATCACAGCCCACCCCTCTATGTCATGGCCCCACCCCCTGCTCATCTCCACCAGTTAGAAAGGTGGCAACCCTACCCCCACTGCACCTTCAAATTGACACCCAAATCAAATAGAACGTTGTATATAGGACACAGCTTACCCAGCTCAGCAGATAAATATTTCAGCTCTTCATCATACAGAGAGTCAGTCACATCTGTAACATTCAGCCTCCCTCTGTTCTTGCTGTGATACAGGATGGCAAACTGGCACTGGGACACACTGGCTAGGAATTCTGGGAAATTATTGCTTATGTAAATGGGTAGAACGTCCTTCACAACATCCCTGAAATCTGTGTCCTTGAGCATATTAATCAGCCACTTATAACTGTCTTCTCCATCCCTCGAAAATATCCCTACGGTGAACTGGCGGGGTGGTGCCATTGTTCAGCTTTTTCTGCTTCACCTGAATATAAAAATGCAGGAAAAAATATATTGATGGGGGTATTGTCCAAAAAAAAATTAGCAAAATGAAGAAAGCAAAATCAAAAAAAAAAAAATTGCTTTGCCTTATTACATACCTCCCAACTGTCCCGTTTTGAGCGGGACAGTCCCGCTTCTGACAGCTCAACCCGCAGACCCAGATTTGTACTGATATTTCCAGAGTTTCTCTTTGATCTGCTGCACTGAACAGCCAGACAAAAGAGACACAGTTTCTAACTTAATTGGCTCTCGGCAGAGAGCCCAGAATACATACTTAAAATATTTTTGTAACCATTTTAGATAAGATAAGACTTCAGACCCACAGCTTAAAGGGCAATTCACCTGCATTAACAAAACTGTAATAACATATAAAAACCACAGAAATTTGTTCAAACTTTTATAACCTGACACATTTTGTAAAATGGACATGTAATTAGGGGGTGTGGCCACAAAAATGGGCATGGTCAAACACATATTTTTGTCCTCTTTCTGTTTCCAGAATGTTGGGAGTTATGTTATAATACAGGCTTGGAATCTGTTATCCAGAAACCCATTATCCAGAAAGCTCCGAATTATGGGAAGGATGTCTCCCATAGACTCCGTTTTAATTAAATAATTCCAAAAATGATTTACTCGTTCGCTCTGATAATACAACAGAAGCTTGTACTTGATCCCAACTAAGATATAATTAATCCTTATTAGAAGCAAATCAATCGTGTGGGGTTTATTTAATGTTTAAATGATTTTTTAGCAGACTTAAGACATGGAGATCCATAATACAGAAAGATTCCCTATCCGGAATACCCCAGGTCCCGAGCATTCTGGATAACAGGTTCCATACCTGTAAATGTACATTGGAAAGTTGCTTTTTTTATTAGGCACATTTTATTTGGGAGTTGAATTGCCCTTTAAATTCCCATACTGTACCATGTATAGTGTATTTTATTCCAGCCTGTAGTTCCCCTTTAAACACCCTGTTACATTTCCTACGATTTCTGGAAAGTCTCATTACCCTTAGGCTTATAAGCAATAAATGGGATTAATCCACAGATATATAATATTGTACATTACCTTTCTATGAAGCTTTCGAAGCAGAGAGAGCGGTTTCCTCCCTGGTTTTCAAGCCCCCGTCACACCACACACACAGTATATCCATTCAGGCATTTCCCATAATATCTCCCTTCCCCTGGGAGTGGGAATAGAACTGCTGATTAATGTCTATGGAAAGTTCCAGTTTCACTTTCACTTACTGGACTTGAGCTGTCTGTCTGTTGATTTTCACTGCATGGCAACAAGACAAAGCTTCTCCATTGTGCCTAGTGCTTCACAGCAACGGCGTTGCCAAGGTTCTGTAGACATACTACTATAAATTTTCCAGAGTATCAGATGCCAACTTATGTACTACACATACAGGGGCACACACAGGGGTGTATCTAGGCCGTGCCAGCCCCCTCCGCAAAAGAACTTCACAGGGGCCCGACACACACTTTAATCTTACTGTCTTCCCCTGACCCCTTGCCCTCCCTTCCTCTCACACCTACCCACCCTCCCTACCTCTCTCCCTCCCTCTCTTTCACCCTTTCCTTCCTCTCTCTCTCTCTCTCTCTCTCTGTCTCTCTCTCTTTCTCTCTCTCTCAGCCACCCTCCCTTCCTCTCTTGCACCCACTATCTCTCCCTTCCTCTCTCTCTCACCTACCCTCACTCCTTTCCACTTTTGTGCCCCCTTTCTCCCTGCCCACCCTCCATTCCTCTCTCTCGCCCACCTTCCATTCCTTTCTCTCGCCCACCCTCCCTTCTTCTCTCTCGCCCACCCTCCTTTCCTCTCTCACTCACTCACCACCCTCCCTCCCTCCCTTCCTTTCTCTTGCCCACCCATCCTTCGTCCCTCGCAACCACCCATTCTCATCCAATTTTGAGCATGTGGCATAGATGTGAGGGCAATTATGTTGATGTGAGGCTCTGCTTCTAAAACTTTATGACCTTCTTTCTTTACTTTCCTCTCTACCTTCCACTGCTGTTACCCTTGTTAGAAACAAAAGTAGAAGCAAAAAACATGAAAATGGCCTCCTGCCCTTGAGTACATGCCCCAACCAGATGGTACCATCATCCTGACCTGGTTACTGGAGCCAAGCACCTGCACTGACAACCTCCAACAGGGGTGCATTTTCACTGCACCCCTCACATTAGAGAGGATTGTGTTTTCACCCTTTTTTTATGTTCCTGGGAGCAGTGTATCCAACAAAATAACATCATGCCTATGGGATGCTTCAGATTTTCCAAATTCTTTTTTGTTTCACCAACCAGTTTGGTAATGGGAGGTTAAAACTTCATCAGTAATACTTTAATACAGTGTTGGTCTGGCCCACTGGGACACCAGGAATACTCACGGTGGGCCCAGGTGTCAATGGGCCTCTTGCTTCAAATCATTTAATCTATTTCATGGTCATTCCTTATTTCTTTAGGGGAAAAAGATATAAAAGACAAGGAGAATAAAGAGGTTGAGTGAAGAGAGCAGGAATAACCATATATACTCGAGTATAAGCCGACCCAAGTATAAATTTGGAAAATGACATCCCAGTCCGCTTTAATACCAAAAACTACCATCAGTAATACCTTCCTTGAGTAAGTGACAGAATTATTAAAGTGCAGAAAAGATGAGCAATGCACCACACATGGGTGCCAGGATTCAGCTTTATAATAACTACTGGCAAAGATGGTACCCACTGGGCAATTGTATTATATTTAAATAAACAAATTCAACTGTGATAAAAACCGTTAGCCGAGCACATATTAAAAAAAGAAGATGGGGTGCAACAACCAACACATAACCCAGAACAGGACATTGAAGCCACCATCTTTGTTAAGGGAGGGAGGTCATAACATTAGGCTTTTTTTTTTTACTTTAAATAAAACAGGACAGGTTTGGGGTCTGTTATCCGGAAACCTATTATTCAGAAAGCTCCCAATTACAGAAAGGCTGTCTCTCATAGACTCCATTTTATCCAAATAATCCAATTTTTTTAACAAAAAATCCTTATTATCTGTAATAATAAAACAGTACTTGATCCCAATTAAGATATAATTAATCCTTATTGGAAACAAAACTATAAATGTCCTGTTTGTGTGATTTTCTAGTAGACTTAAGGTATAAAGATCCAAATTACAGAAAGACCAATTATACGGAAAACTCCGGGTTCCAAGCATTCTGGATAACTGGTCCCATACCTGTATTGCCCAACGGGAACCAATGTTGCTAGAATTAGAAGAATAAAAGCAGCTATAATAAACAGATAAATATATACTTGAGTCCTACCTTTGCAGTCCAGCGCCAGCACTTAACCAGGACCCTCTATATCTTATAAAGGTTACAGATTAGTAAACAGGTTGCTTCAGTAATATCCAATCCAGTCATTACACGTTCATGTCATTTTAATATTATAGATCGTCAATATGTCTTTGACTTCTTTCTATTTCTGCTTTGGGCCACTATAATTGGGCAGTCCTAGAGTTCTGAAATCTCTCGTATAAATGCACAAAAATGTTGCCTACATATAACAAGCCTGCAAAGTTAATGATTTACTTCTAGATTGCAGCCAGACTGTAAAATATTACATAGGGAGGTCAAGTGCTTTCATACAAAGGAATTTTTAAAGGAACAGTTCAGCATGAAAATAAAAACTGGGTAAATAGATAGTCTGTGCAAAATAAAAAATGTTTCTAATATAGTTAGTTAGCCAAAAATATAATGTATAAAGGCTGGAGTGAGTGGATGTCTAACATAATAGCCAGAACACTACTTCCTGCTTTTCAGCTCTCTTGGTTTCCACTGATTGGTTGCCAGGCAGTAACCAATCAGCAACTTGAGGGGAGGCCACATGGGTCATAACTGTTGCTGAATATGAGCTGAATGCTGAGGATCAATTGGAAACTCACTGAACAGTTATGTCCCATGTGGTCCTCCTTATAGTCACTGACTAACTCAGAGTTAGAGAGCTGAAAAGCAGGAAGTAGTGTTCTGGCTATTATGTTAGACATCCAGTCACTTCAGCCTTTATACATTACATTTTTGCCTTACTAACTATATTAGAAACATTTTCTATTTCACACAGCCTATCTATTTACCTAGTTTCTATTTTTAAAGAACCAGAAAGTCCCAAGCACAGATAAGACAGGACACAGCAAACAGAACTTTTTGTATGAAATTAGTGTGAGCGTGTGAGCAAAGTGTGCCTATGCCAAGGTGTAGGAATGTAAACCTAGATGCTTTCTTGCCCCTAAATAAATGTCCCTGCAGTGCAGATCACAACCAGCTTGGGTCCGTTTCACTGCAGAGTGACTGACGACTTTGACAATTATTGTTGATCAGTTTAGAAGATAATTAAATATTTCTGATAAGCAGGTCCATATGGGAATGGGAATTATTTTTTTGTAGTTATATACAAATACATTCCAAATCTTCTTTGAGCCCAGAAAATGTTAAATTCTAGGCCCATAAGACACTCTAGCTTGAATTTGTCTGAATTGCAAAATTATAATATATAACATTGGTTGCCTTAATAGCTCATGCTCTCACGACCACACTATTATTATTTTTATTATTATTAATATGTATTTTTAGAGTGCCAACATACAGTATTCTACAGTGCTGTAAAATAAATGTGTTTACACATAATGAATTGCATACATAGTTACATAGTTAGTTACATAGTTAGTTACATAGTTAAATTGGGTTGAAAAAAGACAAAGTCCATCAAGTTCAACCCCTCCAAATGAAAACCCAGCATCCATACACACACCCCTCCCTACTTTTAATAAAATTCTATATACCCATATCTATACTAACTATAGAGTTTAGTATCACAATAGCCTTTGATATTATGTATTATGTATATAGTGACCAGTATCTGATACAAAAGGTGAAGAGTGCCTATAAGAGAGCTTATAATCTAAAAACATTTACCATAAATTACATTTTTTTGACATACATACTCTATTTAAAAATCAATGGTAGGGCATACATGCCCATCCTTAAAATGAAGACACGTTATGAGTTTATTTAGTTGTTTTTTTAAAAATTCAATTCCTGAGCTGTACAGGTTCAATTCACCATTGTAGGTAACCTTCCTTAATCAAAGCAATTTAATTCCAAGCAACTTTTCAATATATATTAAAAACAAAACTCCAGGGGGCAAATTTACTAATGGGCGAAGTGGCTAACGCTAGCGAAAATTCATCAGCGTGACGTCATTTTGTTATTTCACCGATTTACTAACCGGTGCTGATGTAAATTCGCTAGCAAAGTGGACCTACTCTAGCGCTTCGCACCCTTACGCCAGGCGATGTTCGTGCTATGGCGAAGGGATGTAACTACGCTAACTCATAACTTGCGGTAACTTGCGGATTTTACTGAATTAAAATTTTTGAAAAACGCTGGCGTCTTTTCCTTTTTTAAGGGTGATATGCTGAAAAAGATTGTACATTTTTTTGGGGTACCCTCCTTCCCCCCAACATATGGCACATAAACTATACAGTGGTCCCATGTATAGGACAAAATAACAACTCTATTTTATTTTATTAAGGTTTCTTGGGCTTGTGTAGTGTAATGTATTTGCTGCAACATATACGTCCATTGTACTTTAACTTGGCGCCGTATGCAAATTAGGCATCACTAGCGTAACTTCACTTTGCTTGATGAATTAACGCTAGCGCAACTTCACTTCATAATTTGGTCTTGCTACAATAAATAGTCTGTGCAGGGATCTCCATTATGTTTCCTCTGCAAATTCTAATCTGTTTTTTTAATGGCATAAATACTGTTTCAGTAAACTATACTGTAATCTGTACTTTCATACCAAATCTACTAACAAATGTTTTTCCATTCCTAAATGTGGAATTTTTTTTTTTTTATGGCCAAAACTGTCAAATTTGACTAGGGCGTTATCCAAATTCGATTTGAGTTTTTTAGAAAGAATTCAAACTCGATTTTTGAGGTTTATCATACTCTAGCCCTTTAAAAATGTGACTATTCGCCACCTAAAACCTGCCAAATTACTGTTTAAGCAAATGGGAGAGGTGCACAGATTAAAAAAATAATAGATTTTTACCATAGAAATCCCTAATCTGAAACTGGATTCATGATAACATGTGAAGATGAACCTTACCAACAAGGTAGAGAAGCTGTTTGCTTGGTCAGTTTGAACGCAGAGTTAAAAAGTTAAGTTATGTAGTAAATGGAATTAAAAGTCAAAGGCATAAGAAACTTTAAATCATCATAGCACAAATATGAAACAAATAAATATGGATAATGCATTACGTCATTCCATTTTGCTTAACATTTTAAATGAGATAAAACATATTTTTACATAGTGCAGTGTAAGTACAGTGAAAGGGGTTGGGTTTAAAATGAAGCTTTTTTTATCACTGCTGTTTCTGCCACCAGCTTCTCTTGTGTCAGTCCCTTTCCCTTACTGTTCTTCTTCTTGCTCTTCATTGGTTGGTGATGAAGGTTTTCAAGTGTCAGATGGTGGGTAAACTTGACTGTGGTTAGTAATGGTGGGTGTATCATTCTTCTTCTCTTGCTCCTCATTTTGTGATGATAGAGAAGTTGCAGTTTGATTTTTGTCAGCCCCCTTCCCTTGCTCTTGTTTTTGCTCTACATTGGTTGGTGAAAATGGGTTTGAAGTTTCAGATGGTGGGTTAACTTGACTGAGGTTGGTTATGGTGGGTGTATCATTCTTCTTCTCTTGCTCCTTATTTTGTGATGATAGAGAAGTTGCAGTTTGATTTTTGTCAGCCCCCTTCCCTTGCTCTTGTTTTTGCTCTACATTGGTTGAGAAAATGGGTTTGAAGTTTCAGATGGTGGGTTAACTTGACTGAGGTTGGTTATGGTGGGTGTATCATTCTTCTTCTCTTGCTCCTTATTTTGTGATGATAGAGAAGTTGCAGTTTGATTTTTGTCAGCCCCCTTCCCTTGCTCTTGTTTTTGCTCTACATTGGTTGGTGAAAATGGGTTTGAAGTTTCAGGTGGTGGGTTAACTTGACTGAGGTTGGTTATGGTGGGTGTATCATTTTTCTTCTCTTGCTCTTCATTTTGTGATGATAGAGAAGTTGCAGTTTGATTTTTGTCAGCTCCCTTCCCTTGCTCTTGTTTTTGATCTACATTGTTTGGTGAAAATGGGTTTGTAGTTTCAGATGGTGGGTCAACTTGACTGAGGTTGGTTATGGTGGGTGTATCATTCTTCTTCTCTTGCTCCTCATTTTCTGATGATACAGAAGTTGCAGTTTTATTTTTGTCCGCCCCCCTTCCTTGCTCTTGTTTTTGCCCCATATTGGTTGGTGAAAATGGATTTGAAGTTTCAGATGGTGGGTCAACTTGACTGTGGTTGGTAATGGTGGGTGTATCATTCTTCTTCTCCTGCTCCTCATTTTGTGACAATAGTAAAGAATTATCTGAGTCAGTGCCAATCTCTTTGCCATGATACATAGAGGTTTTATCAGCCTGTGACTCCCACATGATTTTGAATGGTAATGGTGTGTGCGTAGTGGCATTAGTTGTAAAAATCTTTGCATCATCCTTCTCCTGCTCCCTAATTTGTGATGATACTGTAGCAGTAGGAATCGTGTCTGTCTCCATCCCTTGCTCCACACAGTTGGCTAAATTTGTAGATGGATTCTCATCTGGCCCCATGCCATGTACATGTGTCACATTTGCTTCTGATGGTAGGCCTGTAGCTCCAGGTGCATTTGTGGTATAAACATTCTGCCCCCTTGATTCAGTTGTGAAAGTCTTCACCAGATGTTCTTGTTTGTTCGACTGATTTAGCACTTGAAATATTAGATAAATGGGAAGAAAGGTAGAGAGTTTATATAATTGTAATATTTAAGTTAGATAAAGATGACAACACAGAACAAACTCATGAAGCTCATTAGTTCCAGGGCCTGGAGACCCTTTAAGAGACTCTAAAAGAAGCTGACCTTAATATAAATAACGACAAAAAGGTCCATTTCCAAATGCCAGAGCAGTTTGTGAATTTGTTCTTTTTTTATATTGTTTGTATTCTACCAATGAAAATTGCATCATTTCTGGAAATTGGTGTGAAAATGACAAGTGTGCATAATTATATAGGCACAAGTAAATCACAGATATTTATGCAGGTGGCTGTGGACACCCTGGAGCCACAGCTGCCTTTGAGGTTCCCCAGAGTGATGTAGAGTCCTATCAGGCACGGGTCCAATCGGGCAAACCTGCCCCGGACCTACTGACCTGCAAGCCGACCCGCACCTGCCACCCACTATGCTCCTCCACCCAGACCCACTACCTGACCCAATCGGTAAACAGCTCAACCCCCCGACATGGCGCCCGTGAAGTGACATCACTTTTAACTGGTAATGCCATTGCGCATGACCCTTTTCCACTAATTTCCTAATTTGCTACTGTGCTTTTTTGTTAAGCTTTAGTTCTCTTTTAAATTATGCTTGTTTTGGGGATCAAAAGCAATGAAGACCACACCCAGTGTGATTGTATCTGAACAAACCAGGACTATATATCATATAATACAGAAACTTTTGGGTCAGTAGACTTTTTCCAGTGTGAGAGCGCAGCAGCAAATATATTTAAATCCATTGCCAGTATAACACATAACACAACGTCAAGTTTACCTTCATTTCTTTTGAAACAACAAAAAAAACTCCATACGCCTTCATTTTTGTTGGTGTTATTTTCTTCATCAGGATTAATCTGATTTGTTTGGGCTGTAGGACAATAAAACATTAAATTGGGGTTACAATTCAATCCAAAGTAGACAGTAACAGAATGTACCTTGTAGTGTAGATATGTTGCTTTTTGTAATTTTCCATCTAAAACCTATAGTATCTCTTGAGCATTTTGCCAAATTAGAAATTGCATTCTTTCAATCAATAGTACATTACTGTAAAACACCGTTCTGCTCACATTCACCCATGAGACAAACCTAAGGAGAGGTGAAAGGAGGAAGCTGTGGGTGCTTTGGTCTGCAGATTAGTCTATATAACACCTAGAGGCACATTTATGAAGGGTGGAATTTCACATTCATGTGAGTTTTTTAAAACTCTCTTAAACTCCCATAAATTTGAAATTTGTCTAGTCAAAATTTATCAATAAAATCGAATTTTGTATACTCGGACTAATTTAAACAACCCGAATATTCGAATAGAGTTTGATCAAACTCGATTTGAGTTTTTTTCTCCAGTAAGGCTGCAAACATCTCCAAATTAATCCGTGCACCTCTCCCATTGACTTAAACAGTAATTTGGCAGGTTTTAGGTGGCGAATAGTCAAATTCTTAAAGGGCTAGAGTATGATAAACCTGAAAAATCGAGTTTGATTTTTTTTTTAAAAACTCAAATCGAATTTGGATAACGCTCTAGTCAAATTTGACAGTTTTGGCCATAAAAAAAATTTAATTCGAATTTTCAATTCAACCCTTGATAAATCTGCCCCCTATTGTAATCCTCCAAAATGTCCATATTTAGAAATGGAAAAACATTGACATGATTTGGCTTTAATTGATATTGACCAAATACCTGTTGTTGTTTCTTTCCTTCCTTTCCCTTCAGCATTTCCAGTATTATCCTCTATGTCTGCTAAATAATAAAAAACAATTTGGGTTAGTCATTTTCAAGAGTTTCACCATGGACGAGCAACATCCCCAAACCAACAAGAATTTTGGACAAACCATGGCCACAGCCACTGGTGTAACTATGAATGACCAAAAAATGTTCATGGGGGCCTGTACCACTTACAGCCCAACTCTTGCAACCCTGTCAGGCACCTTCACCTCTGTCCCTAGGTTACTTGTGGCAGGCGGCAAATATTATTTACATTTTTTGTTGGTTTATGGTAGCTACACCGCTGGTTACTTTGGCCTCGGGAAGAGCCCTCGGCTACTTGGATGCCACCAAGACTTAAAGGAGAGGTGCAAGGTGAGAGGTTCTGGATAAACAGAGGGGCACGACTGTTAGTAAAGTCTTTGGGCAGAAGGTCGTGGTACAAGGTGTTAGACAGAATCGTAGTCAGAACAGGCCGGGTCGAGGCAGGCAGAAAGTGAGCGTAAAAAAATCAGGCCGGCCAGGTCTGGGCAGGCAGCGTTCAAAGCGAGGTCAGGCAGGCAAGGGTCAAAACCAGGAGATCAATCAGAAGGATTTAGCAGAAGAGATAGTCGAATTTCAGGCAATGGATCAGGATACAGAGGTCAGAATCGTCAGGAACAGGCAGGGGTCACAACAGGTAGTCAGAATCAAGTTCAAAATCACAATAGCGAAAGCTAATGGCACCAGAAACAAACCTATAACGGGCAATGAAAACCTGTATGATGGGCCTTTAAATATTTAAAAGTTTGCGCCATTGCACGCTGACGTCATTACGCCAGCGCGCATGCGCCAATAAAACCGGAGGCGTCCCTGCCGACCCCCTCCCACTAGACCACCAGGGTAGGTTGTTACACTTTTGAATTCATCAACCACAAGTTCCACTGTGGAACTGTCTGACGACACTGAGTTCAGGAACCAAAGCCTGTAGAGGCCTCATGCAAGTATGACTCCTGCAAACATCTCTCTGTATGATCACAACCATTATTTTTTTCACTAAATTATTATATCAAAGTGTTTTCAGATTAAAGCTGATTTACGGAACCTTGACTGCAAATTTCATGATCTGTCTAGTCTCAAACCCTGGATTTAACTGTCCTTGCATTATGCTAGTGAACTACTGAAGGCTTTTAGAGCTGCTACCATTAATTATCCTAACAGGCATCCAGTTTCCTCTCCCTTCTGCACAGTCTCCACCACCCTCTTTGTTAACATCATGTGTTTGGAATTTTAAAATTAAGGGCCTTTATAAGCCTCCATAAGCAACTTCCTTTGCTTGATTATTAAGCATTCATTACGGAGTATTCAACCAGAGGGTCAGAGATCCTAAGGCTAATTTACTAACACTATAAACTCAACTGCTTGAGTGCTAAGAAGAATAAAATTGTACCCCTTGGGTTACATAAATGGGGTATTTGTGTCTATAGTATTACGAATAGTGATGGGCGAATTTCTCCCGTTTCAATTCGTCGAAAAATTAGCAAATTCGCAAAATGGTGGAAAAATCATGAAATCGGAAAGTTCATGAAAAAATTGTGAAATTCAAACATTTTCATGAAAAATCTTTAAATTCTAATGAAATTCTTATGAAAACAATTGAGCAATTTGAACGTTTTCACGGAAAAAACTTGAAAATCAGAAATTTTCGCGGGAGATTTGCGAATTTATTCGCCAGTGGCAAAATGCAGAAATTCTCTGTGAATTCATGCCAGGCGAATTTATTCGCCCATCACTAAATAAGAAGTGCATATTGTGAATATTTAAAATTCTGGACATGCCAATCAGTAGTGCCAGAGGCTGCTACGATCAAGAACACCCTGAAATTGACCGCCTGCCAATGGCAGAAAGTAGAGTGTCCTTTGCATGAGATTATTTTGGTGCTCTTGACTTGTGTGTCCTAAATTAAACAAAAGGATAAAAAAAATGTATTGATGTTTTATGTTATGAAAGTGCATCGGGTTGAAGCTATAGATACACCATGGAAATAGCAGATGGGCAAGGTGTAAAGCAAAAAAAAAAAAAAAAACCCCACAATGCACTGCACCTGTCATCTGTGCTTTGCCCCCTCCTGTTGAAATATGAGCCATTTTCACTGGAAAGCTGGAAAGCTTTCATCTTCCTGAGGAATAATTTAATTCAATAAAAGACACACTAGATGCGAGTTAGAAGCATCACCTCATCTAAGAATGGAGGAAATGCAACAGAAGTTCATACAAAGGGCAACCCAATACATTTCTTCAGTGCTGGGCCAAGTCAGCTGGGTATCCTAGGCAACCCAACAGACCATGGCGCCCCTCCTCGTATGAACACGCACGGAAAAACACACATGCCGAGGAAGCACACATGCACAGAAGAGCGCACATGAACTAGGGAAAGGCATCAGAAGAGGTACATGCATGTTGCCCCTCTACTTTTGCACCCTAGGCACGTGCCTCCACCACTGGTTACCGTTTTAATGCCAAACCTGCATTTTATACACTGAAATGTCTTTTGAAACTTTTGAATGAAACAACCATAAGTTCCTATGGAACAAAACATTCAACCTGCAAACATCTCTCTGTATGATCACAATCATTATTACTTTTCCACTAAATTATTATATGAAAGTGTTTTCAGATTTAAGATGATTCACAAAATGAAATGTCAAGATCTGTCTAGACCCAAACCTTGGATTTAACTGTTCTTGCTTTATTCTAGTGAGCCATCTATTATTCATCCGGTTTCCTCTCCCTTCTTTGTTAACACCGCATGTTCGTAATTTTCAAATTAAAGGCCTTGATCATTAAGCATTCATTACAGATTATTTCATCCAGAGAGATTCTAAGGCTAATTTACTAACTCTACAAACTCAATTGCTTTAGTGCTAAGGAAAATAAAATTGTACCTTGGGTAACATAAATGGGGTACTTGTGTCTATAGTATTAGCAAGTGCATAGCTGTGAATATGAAAAATTCTGGACATGCCAATCAGTAGTGCCAGAGGCTGCTAGGATTAAGCACACCCTGAAATGGACTGCCTGCAAATGGCAGAAAGTACAGTGTACCTTGGCACCTAAATTCTTCTGACGCTCCTGACTTTGTGTCCTGAATTAAACAAAAGGTTAAAAAAATATTTTTCAATGTTTTATATTATGAAAGTGCATTGGGTTGAACCTATAGGTACACAATGAAAATAGCAGAGGGGCAAGGCACAAAACAAAAAAAACCCCAATGCACTGCACCTGTTATCTGTGCTTTGCCCCACAATAGTAAATGCAACTTCTTGTTGAAATCTGAGCCCTTTTCACTGGAAAGCTGGAAAGGTAAAAAAGGAAGCCATACTGTATTTATCAATGTTTTATATTATAAAGTGTATTGGGTTGAACCTATGGAAATACACCATGGGGCAAGGTGCAAAGTGAAAAAAACCACATTGCGCTGCACCTGTTTTATGCACTTTGCCCCACAACAATAAATGAGACCTCCTGTTGAAATCTGAGCCCTTTTCACTGGAGCGATGAAAATAAAAATGTTATTGTGAAAATGTATTTTTATGATAAATGGTTATAATAAAACTCAGTCAGTACTTCTTTTGTTTGAAGGTGTACGTACCGTCCATGATCTTCTTGATGTAATTTAGTTTGGCTCTAAGGTCTGATAAAGGCTTTTCTTTCAATTGTAGATCAGATCCTCCAGTGATAAATGCTTGTTTCTTCTTCTCGCTGATAAGGAGGAGATCACAGGAATATTCATTTATTTTTGGCTGACTTTTAACTATGTCATTCTTCTTTGAATCGCTGTTGTCTACCAGGTCATCTAATACCACAATGACATTTTCTTTGCCTGCAAAAAGAGATTTACCATTGAGCACATTACCGAATTGTCATATTTATATATTTGTAAATAAATATACTGAAGATAACATATACTTGTACTTCATATTATTGTGTATAGTTTAGTGTGTTACATACGTTATGACAATAGCTGCTAGCAACCCTTAGGGGCCGATTCACTAACTTCGAGTGAAGGATTCGAAGTAAAAAAAACTTTAAATTTCGAAGGTTTTTTTGGGCTACTTCGACCATCGAATGGGCTACTTCGACCTACGACTTCGAATCGAAGGATTCGAAGTAAAAATCGTTCGACTATTCGACCATTCGATAGTCGAAGTACTGTCTCTTTAAAAAAAACTTCGACCCCCTAGTTCACCATCTAAAAGCTACCGAAGTCAATGTTAGCCTATGGGGAAGGTCCCCATAGGCTTGGCTAACTTTTTTTGATTGAATGATATTCCTTTGATCGTTGGATTTAAATCCTTTGAATCGTTCGATTCAAAGGATTTAATCGTTCGATCGAAGAAATAATCCTTCGATCGTTCGATCGTACTATCTGCGCTAAATCCTTCGACTTCGATATTCGAAGTCGAAGGATTTTAGTTCCTAATCGAATATCGAGGGTTAATTAACCCTCGATATTCGACCCTTAGTGAATCGGCCCCTAAGTGTCAAGGCACAGAGGAAGAGCTTTTGTGCCTCATTGTAAATTGGATCCATATAAAGGTTGTCCATATATATTTTTATTAATTTTAAAGGGAATATATAGCATAAAATTATCCTGATCAATTACTAAATGCCCTTTTGAGTGTGACATTACTTACCCAACACTGAAGATAAATTTTCCAGCTCACGGTCATACAATGAATCAGTCACATCTGTAACATTCAGCCTCCCTCTCTTCTGGGTGTGGTACAGGATAGCAAATTTACATTGGTTCACATTGCTCAAAAACTCAAAGAAATCGTTGCCTACATATACTGGGATAACTATATTCTCCACACCATGGGAAAATGTTCCTTCCAGCAGATCGATCAGCCACTTGTAATTGTCACTTGCATCTCTTGAGAAAATTCCAACGGTAAGTTTATTTTTTCCCATTATCTTAAATTTTGTGCTGTATCTAGAAAAGCAAGGAATTAAATGAAAATATTTTATTCTATTCAGAAATGTCAGGTTCTCCCCAGTGTGTATAAAATGTAAGGGAGTAACCATGTTCTTTCTCTTGGATATCACTGAAGGTAAAAGTTAGGTGCATCTCCAGACCCTGAGGAAGACAAAAGTGCCCAGCAAAGAGCGAGGCTTGAAGAAGAGACTTAATTGGAAGCTGGAGGTGAGGTCCTACAGAGTAGTTCAAAACTATCATTACTTGGAGATAGAGTGCCTTATTTAATAAGCTATGAGAGGCTCCAACCTGGGGAGTAGCGGGTGTTAACCAGTGTTGAAATTCAAGTGTGTTGCCTCTGAGATAGCAGTGAATCCCTTGTTTTCCCAAGGTTAGTATCCAGTATAAAATACAAGAACCCATCCGCATTGATGGGCTCTTGTATTTTATACTGGATACTAACTGTACTGTAAGAACACTGGTACATGTGGAAAGTGCAATAATCTGCGTAATTATGACCTCTACAAAGACTAGGGATGTAGCGAACGTCGGAAAAAAAGTTCGCGAACATATTCGCGAACTTGCGCAAAAATGCGAGCGGTTCGCGAACGGTTCGCGAACCCCATAGACTTCAATGGGAAGGCGAACTTTAACATCTAAAAAAGACATTTCTGGCCAGAAAAATGATTTTAAAGTTGTTTAAAGGGTGCAACGACCTGGACAGTGGCATGCCAGAGGGGGATCAAGGGCAAAAATGTATCTGAAAAATCTGCCTGTGTGTGCTTGGAAGAGATAGTGTAGGGGGAGAGCTGTTAGTGATTTCAGGGACAGATGATAGTAAGTTTGCTGGCTAGTAATCTGCTTGATACTGCTCTGTATTGGAGGGACAGAAGTCTGCAGGGATTTGAGGGACATTTTAGCTTAGGTAGCTTTGCTGGCTAGTAATCTACTGTTCTCTTTAAACAACTGCCATACGTTGACCTTGTAGGCATTGTTTGCCCAGTTTTTTTGGACGCAGCCACTGAAGCACAGTTGCCAGAAAAAATATGCCATATAAATGCTGAAAATAGTAATTTTTCGCCATACGTTGACCTTGTAGACATTGTTTGCCCAGTTTTTTTGGTTGCAGCCACTGAAGCACAGTTGCCAGAAAAAATATGCCATATAAATGCTGAAAATAGTCATTTTTTGCCATACGTTGACCTTGTAGGCATTGTTTGCCCAGTTTTTTTGGTCGCAGCCACTGAAGCACAGTTGCCAGAAAAAATATGCCATATAAATGCTGAAAATAGTAATTTTTTGCCATATACGTTGAGTCAACGTATGGCAAAAAATGACTATTTTCAGCATTTATATGGCATATTTTTTCTGGCCTCTGTGCTTCAGTGGCTGCGGCCAAAAAAACTGGGCAAACAATGCCTACAGGGCAAATAATGCCTAAAAGGTCAATTTATACACTAATACAGCGATGGATACGGATTACGTAAAATATATTATGGCTGCTTGAAAAAAGTCACTCCGGTGTTTTTTCTGGAGACGGTAATATTATGGATATTTAGACAGAATGTGAACAAGGTCACACAGCTAGATGGCAGTTGGTTGAATAACACACTGGGCAAAAAATGCCTACAGGGCAAATAATGCCTAAAAGGTCAACTTATACACTACTACAGCGGTAGTAAAATAAAAAAAAAATGAATATTAAAAAAAAAAAATTAAAGTTGGTGCTGCTGAACTACTAGGAGCAGCAGATTAGCACACCAGTCCCACTCCCCAACACTGCTAGACTAATAGCACTGGGCTCTTATAGTAGTAGTAGTAGTAGTAGTAGTAGTAAAACAACAAAAAAATAAATAAAAGCAGTCCTTACAAGGACTACTGTTATTGCAGCAGTCAGCAGATGAGATCAGAAGCAGGACAGCTGCCCACTGCAGCTACATACAGAGCACTGCAGTAGAAGGTAGATTACTAGCCAGCAAAGCTACCTAAGCTTAAATGTCCCTCAAACCCCTGCAGACTTCTGTCCCTCCAATAACAGAGCAGTATCAAAACGATTACTAGCCAGCAAACTTTCAACTGTCCCTGAAATCACTAACAGGCAGCAGCTCTCTCCCTACACTATCTCTTCAGCACACACAGGCAGAGTGAAAAAACGCTGCAGGGCTTCGGTTTTTATAGGGAAGGGGAGTGGTCCAGGGGAGAGCTTCCTGATTGGCTGCCATGTACCTGCTGGTCTGGGGTGAGAGGGCAAAAAAAAGCGCGACGTTCGCGAACTTCCGGCGAGCGCGAACACCCATGGAATCCAAGCTCAAGTTAGAATGCAGTTATTGGACCCTGCAAAGCTTTATGTCAGATACGTTTTTTCTATATGTGAAATTTCTCTAAATATAACAAGGTCAACCTAAAGGATTCACCAAAAACCTAGAGAGTTTAAAATCACAGACATTATTGTAAACATTCTTTGAAAAGTGGCCTATTGAGTGCAGAAAATAGGTTAGCTATAAAGCATCAGGCGCTCAGATGCCGCTACAAAATGATGACTATTTCATATATACAGTATAAATACCATAGTAGGATGGCACAGAGATTATTTCAGAACTCATAGTAGGATGGTATACCTTATTTTGTAGCAGGGCCGGAACTAGGGGTAGGCAGAATAAGTGGCTGCGTAAGGCGCCATCATCGAGGGGCACACTTTAAAGATGATTTTTTTTTTTATTCTTTGCGCTTAGTCAATAATTTATTTCTATAAACATGGTACTCGGCTGCCGGGCAGAACGGAATCCACCTCCCGCCTTACCTTCCTCATCTTCTCCCTACAGCTTAAGAGCTGCTTCTGTGTGGTGGGCTTGTTTGCCAGGTACAGGGGCAGTATGATGGATGGCTGCATATACATATTTATATAAATGAAATTTTTCATTCATTAATGTATTGTACACTTTCTTGCTTTCTTTATTTAAATATCGTCATGGTAAGGTGGGAAATGGTAATGCCTGAAGGGGGGGAGGGGGGGCTAATTGAAACTCTTGTATAGGGAGCCAAACTAAATTGGTCCAGTTCTGTTTGATAGACTACAACTCTCTAATTATGGGTAGCCAACATTAGCTGTTCCTCCAAATAGTTTTACAGATAATTTTTATTTTATTATTATTATTAACATGTATTAATATAGCGCCAACATATTGCGTAGCACTGTAAAGTAAATGTGATTATACAACTACATCACATGAATTACATACATAGAATATATGGAGTAACAAACATCACAATCAATACAGGTACAAAAAGGTGAGGAAGGCCCTATGCATAGGCATACAGTCTAAAGGGAAGGGAGTAATACACAAGGTGTGGGAGTGGGCAAGATCGAATTAAGTGGGTGAGAAATGCGGTATTGCGTTTGGTAGTTAAGCAGAGTGAGGGTAGGCTTCTCGAAAGAAGAGATTTCTTGAAAGTAGGAAGGTTGGGAGAAAGTCGGACAGACCGTGGGAGAGCGTTCCAGAGGAGGGGTGCAGCCCTTGCAAAGTCTTGAATGCGAGCATGTGAGGAGGTAATGAGAGAAGAGTTGAGTAGAAGGTCGGTAGAGGAGCGTAGTAAGCGAGTGGGTGAGTATATAGAGATGAGTTCAGAGATGTAGGGTGGGGCAGAGTTATGAAGTGCTTTGAAAGTCAGTGTCATTAATTTGAATTTGATTCTGAAAGGTAACGGAAGCCAGTGCAGGGATTGACAGAATGGCGAGGCAGAGGAGGAGCGGTTGCTGAGGTGTATGAGCCTCGCAGCAGTGTTCATTATGGACTGGAGAGGTGACAGTCTCTGGAGGGGGAGGCCAATTAAAAGAGAGTTACAGTAGTCTAGACGCGATATGATGAGAGAGTGAATAAGAATTTTGGTTGGAAGCAGAATGATTAAATAATGAATTATAGGTTGGCATACCAGCTAAATCTGAGAGCTGTAGTTCTACCACCCTTAGCAGTATGATATACATAATCATTGCTAGCATGTGCTGTATTAGGTAACCATTATATTAAAATGAGGGGAAATCAATGAGCTCTTGTACATTTCCTTCTATTTTAATGACAGTTATTGTTAAAAATCACGCAGACATCTCCTATTTTAAGCATTTCCTCCTTACTGCCAATTACAGTCAGGTATAAGTTCTTACTGTTTTGTCTTTAGCTTGGTTGGGCCTGCTATGCTCAGCTGTTTTACTGATTCCTCTCTGTGTAGATCTGTTCAGGTCCAGGCTGAGAGGGTTAATTGATTTCTGCACGGTCGCACAGCCCCAGTCCCCACGGAGCCAGAGAGATAAGTTGGCTGCACGCTCTCAAAAAGAGGCGCGCCTATTTGTATCTTCTCCTATAGGTCAGTGAGTAAGTCACCTGACCTATAGAAAGCATTGGCTGGGCTGGCTGCTGAGCCGTTATGTAAATGTACAGCACTTCAGGACCCAGGAAGAGGGAGGGAATTATTTCAACTCCTGCACACACACTGCAAAGCTTGTCAGTACGGATGTTCCGATTCTTTATTTCTAATTGCTTCTAGCGGCCCATATACCTAAGGAAGAGGGCAGCCCATCGGGCATTTGCCCGATCTCACAGATGGTCAGTCCGGGCCTGCAGTGGGACCCTTCAGTTGCAGTCTTGGGTCAGCAATTTAGACTTTAGAAATGTGGCAGTGAGAATTCATTTTAGAGTAATAATCACCTGACCTCCCCCCCCCCCCCAACTACACTAGCAGAGTCCAGGTGACTACGATTCAGGGCAATTTCAAGTGTTCTGCTTTAATTCAGACAAGAAAAAAAAAAAATGACCAGCTATGTCAGCTATTAAAGTGGACCTGTCACCCAGACAAATTAAACATGAAATCCAAATTCTTTTTTTTTATTAAAGAATTCATAGCTGTAAACTTATTTAAAAATCTTAGCTGTCAATCAAATATTGTCTGCCCCTCCTCTATGCCTTAGGCAATTACTTTCACTTTCAATTCAGCACTTCCTACATGTCACTGCTCTCCCCACATTCCCCAGTTCTCTTCACCATTTAATTGTGTAACCAGGACATGGGGATGGACATCAAGTCCCACATTCTGGTGCACAAACAAGATTCTGAGATGATACAAAGCTTGTCTTAATAACAGTGTCCACAAAATGGCTGCTGCCTGCTTGCTATAATTATGAATTCCCAGACTAATGGAAACAAGATTCAGATAATTTATATTGTGTAATTAAAGTTAATTTTGCTTGTCTAACATGATAAGATAGGATTTTTTTTTTTGGGTGACGGGTCCCCTTTAATGGGCAGATATAATGCTGTGTATAAACAAGTAGCTTTATATAAACAAAAATATACTTAGAAGACAATCAGCAGGGTCAATTAACTTTTATTTAAATGGCTTAGTTTAAGAAGAAGGAAAGGTATAGCTGGCAGGTGCCAATTTATTAAGCACCCTCCAGCTCCTGTTCTCTGAAAACAGCATCAGTCCGGGGGACTACTGTGAGAGCTTATGTCACCATCTTCTTACCCTTTTAGAAATTCTCTCTAAGACCCCAGGTTGGGTGCACATGTGCAGTAGAGTAAAATACTTTTTTTGCTTATAAGTTCATCTTTGTACTCTACTGTGCATTCACACAGCACCCACAGGCTACAAGGGGTCCCTGCGAGAGAGGAAAAGTAGAAGGAGACCCTACAAAAGTTCCCTGGGTCAGTACAGTTGTCAGAGAACAGAAGCACCAGCCTGGGGTCAAAGGTAAACAATGATGTTCATGTGTATTCTTCCATTAAAGGACACTGGTCATCCTGATAGAGCCCGCACTCCAGTTGGGGGAAACAGGATATTTTTGTAAACAAATTGCCCCCATTAGCACTAGGCCGCCCACACCAGGAGAAGCTTCCAGTGTTGGTGGCCATGCTGAGGTGCCTAATGAGACAACATGCTCATTATGCACATATGTGTGATGTCAGCTTGTGAAACTCGCTTATTATGTGCTTAGGCAAAATGGCAGCTCCCTATCAGTGTGGGTGACCTAGTGCTGTTGGGGGCAATTTTATAAAAATAAAAATAAAAAAAAAACAATGTTATCCCCCAACTAGAGTACAGGCTCTATTAGCCTGTACCTCTGCCAGGATTAGATGCATAAATACTAATTGTCCTGCCTGAAATCTGAAATATGTGTAAGTATATTCTCACAAAGTAAGAGGAAAAACAATAGACTGCCGCTGACTCACAGGGACCATGTAACCTATCCACCTTCACCTTGTTCCACATAGTTACATAGTTACATAGTTAAATTAGGTTGAAAAAAGACAAAGTCCATCAAGTTCAACCCCTCCAAATGAAAACCCAGCATCCATACACACACCCCTCCATACTTTCACATAAATTCTATATACCCATACCTATACTAACTATAGAGTTTAGTATCACAATAGCCTTTGATATTATGTCTGTCCAAAAAGTCATCCAAGTCCCTCTTATAGTCATTAACTGAATCAGCATCACAACATCACCCGGCAGTGCATTCCACAACCTCACTGTCCTGACTGTGAAGAACCCCCTACGTTACTTCAAATTAAAGTTCTTTTCTTGTAGTCTGAAGGGGTGGCCTCTGGTACGGTGATCCACTTTATGGGTAAAAAGGTCCCCTGCTATTTGTCTATAATGTCCTCTAATGTACTTGTAAGTGTAATCATGTCCCCTCGCAAGTGTCTCCAGAGAAAACAACCCCAACCTTGACAGTCTCCCCTCATAATTTAAGTCTTCCCTCCCTCTAACCAATTTAGTTGCACTTAGTCTCTGCACTCTCTCCAGCTCATTTATATCCCTCTTAAGGGCTGGAGTCCAAAACTGCCCCCATACTCCAGATGAGGCCTCACCAGGGACCTATAAAGAGGCAGAATTATGTTTTCATCCCTTGAGTTATTGCCCTTTTTTATGCAAGACAGAAATTTATTTGCTTTAGTAGCCACAGAATGACACTTCCCAGAATTAGACAACGTGTTATCTACAAAGACCCCTAGATCCTTCTCATTTAAGGAAACTCCCAACACACTGCCATTTAGTGTATAACTTGCATTATTATCATTTTTGCCAAAGTGCATAACCTGCATTTATCAACATTGAACCTCATTTTCCAGTTTGCTGCCCAGTTTCCCAACTTAGACAAATCACTCTGCAAAGTGGCAGCATCCTGCATGGAACCTATAGTTCTGCACAATTTAGTATCATCTGCAAAAATAGAAACAGTACTTTCAATGTTCCATGTAGAAGTAGTCAACTGAAGTTCACAAAAGCTTCCCCCCCCCCAACAATTCTATTTGCCCCATTGCTTTTTGTTTGACAATAACACCATCCCTGCAGCAACATAACGCACTACAACCTTCTGGCTTGAACCACAATTTAGGCCCAGATAAACCCATTGCGCAAGTTACATCGGACTTTACTTAGCAGGCACCCTCAATGACACTGAAATACATTTTGGGTAAAAACAATGGTGTTTGTAACTCCACCATGGCAGTGTAGGACTGCACACACAGGATCTATGGTACTGCATGTCTTTCTTGCAAGACTCTAGGATTATTCTCTTTATTGCAAATGTACATAACATATGTAAATAACATATCGGTATCTTCTTTACCTTTTTGTTAGAACTTATAAACATGTCACAGGAGCAGAAACCGCTACTATATCTTTCCATAAAGAACTATGAGCCACACTGGAGATTATAGAGAGGCATCGGGTGAAGTAACTTACCTTGATTTGAAAACCAGGGTCACTAGAGCCAGCTCATATATAGATCAATGCAAGTACCCTCTTCCTTATATGCTTCTGTCTCCCATGTAAAACCTTCAGTTTCACTTTGAGTAACAGTTTTATCAACTCTTTCGTGACTTTCTGAACTTCGGCACTTATTTGTATTGTAGAAAGCATTTATGTTCTGGAGGGGTTTTTGTTGTTTGAAATGGGAAATGCTAGAGTATGGAAAGTTTATTGATGGACAAATTATTAACATTTTACTGCACACACAGGCGAACCCAGGGATGTCCTCAGTTGCTCTGATGGCCACTAGCACTAGTGTTTCTCTGTGTAGTTGGTTAGGCAAAGTAATTGTAACCCTAATTTAGTTACTGTCTCTTTAAATTGCAATTAACCCAGTGCATCGCAGTGCCTCCACCTATGGAACACTGAGGAGCACACCTCAGGGAACTTCCACTAGGAAAAATAAATACACAGTTTGCAAATGAAACAGATATAAACTTTATAAACAGTAGTAAAAGAACTTGGACAATCTAATACACAATATACTCCTGCACTTGGGACAGGTGGGACCTACCTAACTCACTATTAGATACCTGACTGTTTCTCCAACACAGTCCTTTTTATTATCAAAGTCCCAATCCTCTGGAAGGGGTTAATAACCACACAGTTAAGTTCATAATAAGACTTCTATACTGTAGAACTTTTGTAAGTCTTACAACTACGGGCCTGATGACCCATCACTTGGCACTTGTAACATCTTCCGTAGAATCTTCCACTTTACACAGTGTGGATTGGGTTTCACCTTCATCAGGAACTGGACAGTTTAGCTGGATGTGGCCAAGCTTGCCACACCGGTAACACTTTTAACTCCTTTAACTCTTTGCAAAGCTTCTTGTTCTCTTCCAACAGTTTAGCATCAGCAGGAGATTTCTCTGTATGCCCTGAAGTGGAACTCCATTTGACCCTCACATAGGCATGCGCCTCCAATCGCCTCCTCTCTCCATTAGAGCAACATACCCAGGGGGTAGCTTATCCTGGTAGTGTGCTCTAATTGTCACGGCAATAGGGTCACTATTCAAGGTCCCTCTTTTTAATTGGTGAATTCTGTGAGAATCCATTTCATCGTCTGCAATTGCACTATGGCTCAATAGCAGTCTCAGGCCTTGTTCTAGCCACACAAGATAAGCAGACAAATCTTCCTTCTCTTTCTGTAAGGTAGAGTGGAAATGATAGAGCATCTCTGTAGCACTCTCTACAAGGCCAAATGTTACCTCCAGGACTTCAGTCACATCACCTGAAGTAGCTTCGGGGTGACCAACCATATAGGATTTAACACTATCCACGGCAGGACTGTGAAGACTCTCAAGGATCTTCCTTCTCATAGTTGTCTCCGGACCAGTCCTATCTCTCAAGGACACAACAGTGGAGTCTCTCCAACTTTCAAAGGACTCTTCACCTGCAGGTACAGGATCTGTGCCTGAAAACACTTTAAGTTTCTTAAAATTGCCATTCCAGGGCAGCTGCGTCAGTTGGTCAGTCAGTTGTCCCAGCGCACTCACAATCTGGGGTATCCAGCTGGTCACCAGAGCTATGCCGAATCCCCTTGGAGACCATGCTCTTACAGGATGGACATCTCTTTACTTGACTCTTTTCAACTGGAGAATCAAACAATATCTGGTTCAGCGGCACCCTCTCCAGCGCTTTTACTGCATACTGGGTAGTAAGGGCATCACCCTGGGAAGTTAATTCATCTGCTTCGTCAGATATGTCAGGCAGAATAATCTTCCATGGCCCTTCACTTTCAGCATTAATATCAGGGGGAACCCGGTCACGATCTACCTCTCTGTGGCTCTCTATAAGAACATTCAGCAGGACCCCAGCAGGATATATACCCATGACGCACCCTTTGGGTGGTCAAACATCTGTTCCCCATCAAGGATTTGGTAAATAAATTCTTCTTTCACTCTGGGCACCATGGGCCACATAGTGGCAACCTTTCAGGGTTTAAGTTCTAATGCAGTACACCACTGGCGAACATGTTGTGGAGTTTCAACGGTAGACATACTTTCATCAAACATATCCAGCTTCCCAGTCGACATCTCAGCAGTGCCAACTCCAAATGTAACCCTAATTTGGTTACTGTCTCTTTAAATTTCTGTCTTCATGTTTGGCAAAAAAAGAACCCGTTGGCTTGGGAAGGCTAACCAATTGCTGTATGGCTCTAGTCTTATCACCAAATGATATCACTGGTTCCATGTTAGAACACTACTTAAAGTGGTTGTTTAATGTAAAAATAATCCTTAGTATATTGTAAACATTTGTATTGCAAGAGAATTTGTTACTGTTATTCTTTTGAGTGTTTTAGTTCTTAACTGTTGTGTCATGCACCTGAAAAGCTTGGAATTTTAAACGAAAACAATCATTCTCTGCAAAAGGAGTAGAACGTGTATGTCCCCTTTGTAAATAGATGATCCTGTACTGAAATGCTGACATTTTTTTACTACAATTTTGTCCTCTTCTGTAGGCTGGAAATATAAGGCTGTATTATCAGAACTGCAGAGACATGGCTAGAAATTCCATATAAATTTTGCAAAACCACCTCAAAATTTGGCTGTAAAAAAATGCAACCCTTGTTACATTGATTTAAGTGAGTGCAGGCTTGATAAAGGGCAGGAGCCCGCAATTTGACCTAGTCTTTGGCATAAATGAACACTGTTTTTTACTATTTCGGGGTGCTGCAGCACAATTTCTTTTGAAAGAAGCAGGCCAGCATTCTGGATGGGGGCTCCTGTCAATTTTTAGCAGAATCTGATCCAGGGGGGGAGGATGCTAATGATTATGACAAGGACAGACAGCAATTAAGAGGGAGGACTATGTGTTGTTCACTATTTTCAGGTTTCGGCTCTAGTGATAAGCCAATTTTTCGTCAAGTTTCACAGCAAAAAAAAAACCCATAGCCTCCAATGAGTGAGAACATTTGTCACCCATTGACTTCAATACATTTGGTGAAATTTTCAGCAAAGTGAAATAGGTCATATTCAAGCATCACTATCTAGCTCCACAGGCTCCATAGTTCACTCTCAGACTTCCTCACATGGGAACAGGCAGAAGAGGTATTGGAGCACATCCCTTTCACCTCTACTGGCAGCTTTACTCTTAGCTGACACCTAATTAGCTGGCTGAGGGAAAATGAACCCTTCCTCTACTTGGCATTCCTCTGTAGCCCTAAAATGCGTACTTCCCATGCATACTTCAAAGACACTATCGCTGTAATATACCCTGGTGTTCTAGCAGGGAACACCCGCTGTGGGGACACCTGCAGCTCTAGTCTTCTTCATTGGGCCACAGTGTCCTCTATTGCGTGTGTGGCCGTTCACTTCCAGGTTTATGGCGTCAATGTGTGATGTCATCACGCTTTGTCGCGACATTCAAACGTATTTAAAGGGGCTTCAGGCCAGTAATCGTTGCCCGTTGTTAGGTCTAACTTGTTAGTATCTGGGTTTGATTTCTGTCTTGTTTTTGATTCCAGTTTTGATCCTAATCTGCCTGACTATTCTGAATTCTGCCAATCCTGACCTTTGCCTGTCTGACTACTCTGAACTCTTTAAATGCTGCCTGTACTGACCCAGGCCTGTCTGACTTTGCTTGAACTTATACAGAAAGAAAAACATTTTGAATCCATTTTACCTCCTAAAACTGTCATTATATCAGAACTGCAGAGAGATGTCTACAGGTCAGGAGCTAGGCTGAAATGAAGAGTGGGAGTGTCTAGTCATTCTCTCACAGGAAGTGGTCACAGCACTGACTGACAGGCTGAACTCTGCAGGGAAACCCCTCCCCTCCCAGCCTCTGTCTTGTGTGTTTTCAGCCTCTTATGCTGCTGCCTGATCATTCACTTGTAGGGATGTGTAGAATAGCCACCCCTAGTATTATAGTCAGGCAGTCCCTCCAATTATGGACACCTAATTGGGTCCTAAAATACAGTTGGGAGGGGTACTGTTTGCTCTTTCTGCTCTAAGCTAGGCCCCTGCTACTTCTAACAGTGACCAGCAGATGGCACTGTGCTGGGATATAAAAGGCTCTGAAGCCATGCTTTCAGTCGTCCTTTTTGTGTTAGTCCTGGTCTGAGTAAGCAGACAGGATCCCTGTGGAACCTAAACTTAAATAGAGTCTAGTCAGTATAGTTTATATCTTTAATAGGTTGCTCTAGGAGTGACAGACAGTTCGATTATTTAGCTGAGCAGTTTGAGGCTCCTACGAGGATTGTAGTGGGATTAAGATCCCAGGGTACTCATTGCCCAGAAGTATTGACTAAGTTTACAAACCTAGGGTAGATAGATTCCCCTCAGGTTCCACTTAGGGAAAGGGCTGAAAGCTGGGTGTAACTCCTCAAAACTGGATGTATTGTTCCTATCTCTGAGGAGAATCATATTGACCGAAGGTGTTGCGAGTATTGTCTATTCAATGTACTGTATGATCCTGCAATGTTCTGATCTATGTACACTCCACTGAGGATTGTATAATGTATGTTCAATAAATCTGTTATTTGGTTAAGTTATAAGAACCACTGGCGCCCAATTCTTTGCACCCTGATTACAGTTACAGTTGCACTACACCCTGCTTCCACCTCGCTGCCAAGTCTCAGTCCCTAAGGTTTTAAGGTCTCATCCGGAGCATATGTACTGGGAGTGAAGCCTATAGTAGAGTAAGGTGCACTCAATTTATTATAGCGCTACACACTTATAACAATATACCTGAAATGTTTAATATTAAGCAATAGATGTAAAGGTTAATACAAACTGTAATAGTAATTTAATGGTAATATTTGATTATATTTAAAGTACAGCAGTATTGTCCTGTATTCCACAGCAAATAGGCCTCAGTCACACATGTACCTGCCCAACTGGACATAATCTATAGTCCATTATACATTTTATATACTATACAGCTCTCTGCCTTTATTACATTATACAAGTTATACAGTGTACATTAGTATTTACTGTTATGATATGCCATAATTGCAGCTGTAGGTTTGTTTTCCTGCATATTGATATATGATCAGGTGCAAGTTGTTGCAAGGGAATAAATGCAGCTGTTCTGGGACAATTTATGATCAGTTGCATGGACTGCGAGGTAAAAATGCAGCTGTTATGGAACAATTAAATATTTAGGTGCAGGGAGTTGCAAGGGAATAAATGCAGCTGATGTTTTAGAATTGTATAACATATAATAATATATGCAGAGAGTTACAAAGGGAAATGGAAAAGATGTTGATTGCTTTCTGTATACAACATAATACTGTGTAGAAATAAAGGGTAGATTTATCAATGGTGAAATTTTGTTCGACTAGGGAATACTCCAAATTTGATTTGAGTTTAAAAAAAATTTAAAAATCGAATTTTGACATTTATCATGTACTGTCCCTTTAAGAATTTGAATTCGACTATTCACCATCTAAAACCAGCTGAATTGGTGTTTTAGCCTACAGGGGACCTCCTACAATCAATTTGGACTTGTTTGGTGGACTTTTGAAAATCTATTTTTTTTAGGGATGCACCGAATCCAGGATTTTGTTTGGGATTCGGCCTTTTTCACCAGGATTTGGATGCGGCTAATCCTTCTGCCCGGCCGAACCGAATCCTAATTTGAATATGCAAATTAGGGGCAGGAGGGAAATTGAGTGACTTTTTGTCACAAAACAAGGAAATAAAAGATGTTTTCCCCTTCCCACCCCCAATTTGCATATGCAAATCAGGATTCGGACTGGGTTCGGTTTTCGGTCGAATCTTTCATGAAGGATTTGGGGGTTCAGCCGAATCCAAAATAGTGGATTCGGTGCATCCCTAATTTTTTTTGGGTGAAAAAACTTGAATCAAATTCGATACAAATTTGATTTGAGTTTGCAGGTTGATCCTATTCACTTGAATTAAAAAAAATTCTAACTTGGTGTTAACCTGAAAGACTTTATCCCCCTGGCTTGAAAATAGCAGAAGAATTGTCCTCAAGCATGTAGGTTGCACTCTTGAAACCTAAAAAGGTCATGGTTATGAAACCTAAAACATTCACTCAAGACAGAGATGATTGGATTGGATGGATGTCTGCAGACACAGCTCCAGTGCTATATGGTCTACCCTTCTACTTTTAGGGGCCGATTCACTAACTTTGAGTGAAGGATTCAAAGGTAAAAAACTTCGAATTTCGAAGGTTTTTTTTTGGGCTACTTCGACCATCGAATGGGCTACTTCGACCTTCGACTGTGACTTCAACTTCGAATCGAACTATTCGAAGTAAAAATCGTTCGACTATTCGACCATTCAATAGTCGAAGTACTGTCTCTTTAAAAAAAACTTTGACCCCCTAGTTCGCCATCTAAAAGCTACCGAAGTCAATGTTAGCCTATGGGGAAGGTCCCCATAGGCTTGGCTAACTTTTTTTGATCGAAGGATATTCCTTCGATCGTTGGATTAAAATCCTTTGAAACGTTCGATTCAAAGTATTTTATCATTTGATCGAACTATCTGCACTAAATCCTTCGACTTCGATATTCGAAGTCGAAGGATTTTAATTCCTAGTCGAATATCGAGGGTTAATTAACCCTCGATATTCGACCCTTGGTGAATCGGCCCCTTAAAGTAATGGAATAATTTACTAAATAATGTGTTAAAGTTATGTAAAAACATTAGATTTGGGGTTAACACAAATATTGATTTACTTTATGATCCACATGCTGAGATTATAGGGATGATAGTCTGTGAAAACTTTGGCAGTTGCCATAAAATATTTTAGCCTAAATACACCCATTGCATTAGTTACAACGATTTTGTCTTTGCACATGATTTTCTTTGTTAATTTGATTTTTGAAGACTGTGGCATTGACTCTCCCATTTACTCCTTTGTTCTATTCTCCCTCTGTTTCTGCACAATCTCCCATAGGAATGAAAAGAACATGGCTGAGTTTTTATTTATTTAGCTCTTAAATCGAAACAAATGTAATTTATGAACTATCACTGCAAAGTGTGATAATGGTGCATACGCTAATCATGATTCTCCTTCTCAAAACAATAATCTATACACTAGAACAATTTGTGTTTCACCAAAGTTTCACTGAATGTTTTTAAAGCACAAGCTTTTCTAATGTTTAACAACTCAAATTTTTGAAAAGCATCTATAGTTGAGATTTCACATAGAATGTATGACAAATTCAGTTTCACAGTTGGGATGAAGTTTAGAATGAGGCAAGTTTTGGTGTTGTTTTTTCTATTCCATACAGTGTCGTTATGGCCCACCCGGTACCAGGAAAACTCACGGTGGACCCAGGTGTCAGTGGGCCCTCATGCTGCCTATTTCATGGCCATTCCCTATTCTATGAGAACAAAGAGGCTAAGTAGATGGAATAATAGATTCTAGTATGTGAAGAAAACAAACTAGGAGAATAGAGGTCGATTGAGGAGATGAAAAATATTAGTAATGAGAGTGGGCTCCTGGTCTAAGGTTTTATGGTGGGCCCCTGGTCTAAGGTTTTTGGGTGGGCCCCTGGTGTCCCAGTCCGACACTGATTCCATACTTATACAATGTAGTCAAGCCTCTGTTTCTACATGATATCCAGACTACTGATGCTTTGATAGACTTCTAATGAAGTCTAATGCTTGTTTGTATGCAAGACTAGTGATCTGTGCAAAACAGTTAGACGAGCCCCATTAAGGTATTTTTTTCCTCAGACTGTAAATCAGTTTAGTATTGGTTTTAATTGCTGTAAAAACAAAAGTCACCAAAATAACTGCAATATGATGATAGATTGATGTGGCCAATAGCACATTTCAGAGTGAATGTTGTAAAGAACAATAACAAAATGTTTATGAAAATATTAGTGCATGACAGACTTGTCTTTATTAAGGTTCCCTGGACATTTGTAATAAAAAGCGGTAACTCAAACCATTTGCACCAACATTTATAATAAAGACGTCCATACAACTTTAAATTTCCCGCCCTATGCAAATTGACAAGTGCAAGATCACTAGCAAATTTTCACTAGGCACAAATGAACGCTAGAGCATCTTCGCTATGAAATGCTCACACAGCCGAAGTCACCAGCGTTCGACGCCCAGGACGAAACTCCGCATATTAGTGAATTCACATATTCGTAGCTCAATTGCACCTGGCGAAAATGTGCCCGTTAGTGAATCTGCCCCCATGAGTCTAATAATTAAAACTCCTAACAATTTTTTAAAATAGTCCTTTGTATTTGAATAAAAAAAAATGTTGTTTTTCTCAAGGTTCTCCTCAAAGCTCTTTTCAGTTCATTGTTCCTCAAACTAAAGATTATTGGATTCAAACAAGGTGTAAACATTGAATATGTCAATGACACTAATCCACCGGCTGCAGATCTGTTCGCTTTTGGTTGAAAATAATTAAAAATGGATGTGGTATAAAAGATAATTATGACAGTAAGATGAGAGGTGCAGGTTGAGAAACTTTTAGTCCTTCCCTTATTAAACTTATTATTTAGGATGATGCTGAAGACATGGAAATATGAAATACAGATAGTAAGAAAGGCAATGGCACCAACAACTGATGCCAGAACATAAACTAGTAAAATGTTGATAAAAGAGTCAGAACAGGAGATTTGGATCAGTTGATACAGCTCACAGAAGAATCCTTTGATGTTGACCACATAGCAGAAAGTTAATCTGAGAGTACACAGTGTATGTACCAAGGAATAGCAGAAGCCAAAAATCCAGACACATGAAGTCAGAGTAGCACAGACCTTGTTGTCTATAATGCTGATGTAATGAAGAGGGTAACATATGGCTACATATCTATCATAGGACATCAACGCCAAAAGACAGACCTCAGCGGTGGCAAAAAATATGAAGAAAAAGATCTGAGCGATACAAGTCGTAAAGGTAATTGAGCTATTTTCTCTTAAGAAGCTGTAGAATAAATGAGGTGCAGGAATGGATGACATGCAAATATCTAAAACTGAAAGGTTTTCAAGGAAAAAGAACATAGGAGTTTGGAGTTCAGCATCAGTGTTGATCAGGAGAATAATCAGAAGGTTTCCAGTCAAGGTCAAGAGGTAGATCAGAAGAATGAACACAAAAAGAAACTGAGAATCTGTAAGAACTGACAAGTCAGATAATAAGAACTCTGATAATTCACTTTTATTTCTCATTTCTGCTTCATCCATTATGTTATGTGAAGCTTAAAGGACCATAGATTGATTAGCTTTAAGTTGAACAGTAGGCAGATAGGTTTTCATTCAAACTACTGAATGTATTTTAAACACAAATACCAGTGGTTATGTTTCTTTTGAGTTACTTTAAAACAGCATTAGGCAACTTGTAAACCAATCAAAGCATTGTGTCAAGCTGTATACAAGGACCCCATTTCCAAAGTTTCAGGGAAGCAACTCTTAAATAAGCCATTTGATCTCTGATGGTTAATTATTCTAAACATGTGTTTAGCCTCAAGAGAATAGCTACTGAACCCAGTGGATTCATGAAACATGAAATGGATTTTGTCACAATTAGAGTAGAGGAAAGATTAATTAGAATTCCAATATTCATCTTCTAATATAGGGGCAGATTCACTAAAGGGCAAATTGTCATCAGAGACCACTCCGCACACATCGCACCACTTCGCCAGGTGCAAATGCGCTACGAAATACGCTAATTCACTAAAATGCAAAGTTTCGTCCCGGGTGCCAAATGCTGGTGACTTTTCGCTAGCGTTGCTTCGGCAGTGCGAGCATTTCATAGTGAAGATGCGCTAGCGGTCGTTTGAGCCTAGCGAAAATTTGCTAGTGATCTTGTGCTTAAGTCAATTTACATACTGGCTGCTTTATAGCACTTCACCTGGTCTAAGGCGACGAAGGCAACTCAAAAGAGGTAACGTTCAGTAAAATCTGCATATTTGTGAATTTGCGGAGTAACGTCCGTTTGCAAGAGCAAAAAGTCGTCTGGCGATAGAGTGTGAATGACCACTATTGATAGTCCTGTTTGCTAGTGAATTGGCGCCTGCGCCTGTTAGTAAATTGGCAATGTCCCTGTGGGTGGCATGCTGGTGAAAAGTCGCTAGCATTAGCCACTTCGCTCTTTAGTAAATCTACCCAATAGAGAGGAAAGTTTCCGTTCTTTTGCATTTATATTTTTGTTTGGCAGTTTTTTTTAAATCTTAGGAGCACTGTCCTTGCTGGTTTTGTTGCTGTATATGATATGAACACTCTGGACTACTAGTTATATTTAGACGGTTATATGATGGACAAACAAAGCTGAAATCCTAAGCCCACAGTATAGTGGTGACAAGCATGAACTAATTCAGAATTCAAGATGGATAACAGGTAAACATTACCAAATTATGGAATTCATATCAAAATGTTGTTAATCTAAATTCAACTAAAACCAGGTCAAACCCCTCAAAGACTTCTTAATTCTTAGGTGTATGGCTTTGACTCAATGATTCTGGCCTAACATTCATTGCCCTTCACTCTTTCTGTACATAAGCCTCTTCTGACCTCTGCCCACTCCCTTGTCCCTATCAGTATCAGTCCTCAGCCTACTGTCCTGGTTGAGCTTATGACACATTCTGTGATTGCTTGTGCTTGGAAAGGTTAATTAACACACTCATTGCCAGCATGCTTTGATTTTACCTCTCTGCTTATGTCCTATAAACACAGGGCGTGTCATAGAAGAAAGTACCATTATTGTGTTTTTTATGCTGTCCCATGTACCCTCCTATTTAACCTTTTGCTATCTTACTAGTTTCTCATCTACAGGTGCCACTACTCTATTCCTCATTTTTAATTTGTCTCACTCTTTTTATACTGCTTTCCACCATCACCTATACATTCTGTTTTTACCCCTTTTCTCTTGTTTCTTCTCATTTACCCAATCCATCTTCTCTTCTATCACTTCACAGGTCCCTTTGTGTTTTTTTTCTAGTAACCTTGCCTTTTGATTCCCCCCTCAATATTTCTGTGCTCTGACTTCATGTTCCTTTAACTTGATATGCATGCTCTGCTTTTTTTGTTACTGTTTCCAGGCTAGTGGGGAAAGGGGCTGAAGGGAATTAAAGCAAAGGAATAAAGAAAAAAAAGGTATCTGGATGCTGGCCCTGACACATATAACCCAGGAACAGGAACATTTAGGGGCAGATTTGCTAAGCTCGAGTGATGGTTCGAATTTCAAAAAGTTCGAATTTCGAAGTAAATTCTTGGGTACTTCGACCATCGAATAGGCTATATTCAACCATTCTACTTTGATTCGAACGATTCGAAGTAAAAATCGTTCGACTATTCCACCATTCGATAATCGAAGTACTGTCTCTTTAAAAAAACTTCGAGTTTTTTTTTGGTAGAATAGAAATCCTTCGATCGATCTTTAAAAATCTTTCGAATCGAGCGATTTAATCGTTCGATCGAACGATTTTTATTCGATCGTAGGATTGCCAAATTTGTTGAAAAAATGTCGAACTCCATATTCGAATTTGAAGTTTTTTAATTCGATGGTCGAATTTCGAAGTTTTTTGTACTTCGAAATTTGACCCTTGATAAATCTGCCCCTTAATCATGGCAGCAGACACAAACTAAAATTTAGCTTTTTTTCCCCTCAAAGTGCAAGTCTTGATGCTGCCACAAGGGGATTGGATAGGCTGCAGGAAGCTTCAAATTTCTTCCACCAGCCTAGCCAATCTTCTTGAGGCTGTACTGGGACTAAAATCTTGAGGGGGGGGGGGGAAAGGTGGTAAAGCTCTTTTTTTTACATTTTTTTTCTACTCTTGAATTTTTTTTATCAGCCAGCTTTGGGAAGGTTTAGCCTTCCCTAGCCTTAGTGAAAAACCGCCCATGATTGCTACCTAACTGTTACTCTTGCCCTGCATAACTCCTTAAAAATGGACATGGCAAATTGAATACAGATTCTAAAAAATGTGTTCTACCTAATAACTGCTAGACACAATGGCCCAAATAATCTTTTTGATTTTTAATGTAATAATAATCAGTTAGGTTAATCAGTTAGTGTTTAACCTTTAAGTTAACTTTTAGTATGTTATAGAATGGCTAATTCTAAGAAACTTTTCAATTGGCCTTTCAAATGGGGTAACTGATCCCATCTAAAAAACAAATGCTCTGTAAGGCTACAAATGTATTGTTATTGTTACTTTTTAGTAAAAAACCCAACAAGATATTTGAGGTGTAGTAAATAACCCCTTTATGTCAGCTGGCTTATGTTAGTTTATTTTAGGAAATGGATTTAAAATCATCATAATCAACTTTAAAGGGCAATTTCATCTTTTGTGTAGACCTTTTGGCTATAGGGACTTGCAAAAAATACTCTTGTTTTTGTTTATATCTGTTATGGAACATACAGAAACCTACATGCCTATCAGGAGTCTGTTAATTACGGTCTGGAACCAACCATATGTAAAGGGGTTGCATTAAAAGGGTATGCATCCTGTGATGTCTTGCTTTAAGTCCTGGGTGATAATATAGACTGATAACCGATATATGATGACCAGTGAATATAATGTAATTTCCCTGTGAATTATCACATAATGAGTTATGTTCATTATATTCTTCATCTAGTCCATAATCATAAAAAAACTCAAATCTCAATCATTGCCCTGCTAGGTAACTCCCCTTTTTGTATTCCTGTGGGAGGGGATGTGTCCAGTTACCTGATGTCACTGGAAGGTTGTAAAAGGAGGGATGTAATTGTGATCATGGAAAAAAGGTACATGTCAAGATGATAGTCTGAAAATGTTAAGCTTAGAACTAATGTGGAGATTTCAGATGTTTTTCTTGCCCCATGTAACTTAGGCACCCAAAAATGTCTATAACTGACACCCATTGCTTTATCATTGATGGTAAAGTGCAACATTTGTCTGGCATATACCCCTTCATTTTAGGGGAAAATCCTGTAAAATGACCAGCACACTTATTATTTTTACAATTCTCACAAAAATGGTGGTGCATGTAGTCCACAGGGTATATATCAATCCTACATTCAAGGAAGACGTTGTGCAAAGTGCAAAAAATGGGGCACATAGGAAATAACTCCTATACTCTTATACTCTCTAAGGGCTAAGTAGTCACAACTACTTGATCATAACAACTACTCATGGGGTAGTAGTGCTTCAAGCTGACATCATTTTAGAATTCTCTTTATTCTGTTAGTCTAATACACACTTATCTTCCACCTAATATTTAAGAAAAAAGGAAAATGTTTCAGGTGATACAGTATACTAACAAATTACCCCTTGTTACAACCATTTGACATAACCCATTCTGTGCCAGGTTTGGTTGCTTCCTCATCTATATAAAACCTGACACATATACAATTGTGATGCTAAATAGCTCTTCAGCATTAAAGTGATACTGACACTAAAAAAATATTATTCAAAATATTAATGTACATCAAAAGTTACCTATAGCTCATGTTGATCATTTTTCACTGATAATGCTGCTTTTATAAGTAATTGTTACTTGAAGCTCCTAAACCTGACTGTTTTGCCAACCTGACTGTCCCTTCTCTACATGTCAGTTAGAGTTTCTAATGCTAATAGACTGCTGAAGCTCAAATATGGCAGCCCCCTCATACAGGAACATTGGGGATTAAATGGGTAATGTAAAAGCATCTGTAAATACTTTTATGGCAAAATTATACAAAGCATGCAAAGACAATATTATGATAGATGTAAAAAAAAGTTTAATTTCTGGTGTCAGTATATCTATATCTCATATGCCTACTACATTCAGGACACAAAGCAGTGTATCCTGTACCATTTGTACCATTTACTATACTACTGTAGCTGCTATGCATGTAGAATGTGCATTCAATCAGGCAAATTTACTAAAAGGCAAACTTTTGCTTCGGAAGGCTCCACAATACTTTGAGCAACTTTGTCAGATGTTATTTTGCAGCATATTTATCATAATGCAAAGTTTCGCCTCGGCAAATGAACGCTGGCAAAACTTCGTCAGCACAAACGCTACATATTTATGTCTTTATTATTGATTGTTGGCAAAAGTGTTGGAAGTGGCTACTTAATATAAAAAAAGTCCAAGTAATCAAAATATATACAAATGAGATCTTCTATTGTCCTAGACATGAAACTCTCCTTAAACAAATGTGGCATGAGCTTCAAAAGGTTAACAAAAAGTTTAAATAACATATATTTAACAATTGCAAGTTAGCATAATCTCACATTAAAATATGAAAAAACACCATTATCTTGTCTTTTTTATGACTTTTTTGGCATACGGGATATGATGTCTCTGACATAATAATGTTGAGGATGTAGCTTCGTCTTATCAATTTGCCAGGTAGATCTTGGAGAAACAGACTCTGGCAAAAAGGCTAACGGATTGGAAAGTTCACAAATTTGAGGAGTAACGGTTGTTCGTCTGAGCAAAAATTAGCCTGGCAAAATGGTGCAAAACTTCTCTAGTACTGAGCTTTTTCACTAGTGAATTGTCCTCTTTGCCATTTAGTAAATTGCCAATGTCCCTGTGAATTATCATTTTGGCAAATTTTTACTAAAAAAAGACCACTCACCCTTTAGTAAATCTGCCCCCTTGTGTTTTAAAAAAGTGAGGTGAAGACAATGCTGTGTTGGAATTCAGGCAGTCTGAAATTATACATTAATATTACAGAGGAATGGCAAGCTACCCCCCCCCCCCACACGCACATAAACACCTTCCTCAACCTCATAACGTTTAATAGCTTAAAGCAATTGTAAATTGTTCTATTATTAGGCTGCTGGGGGGGAGGGAGGGGGGTGATATCACTCCAACTTGTAGTACAGCAGTAAAGAGCGACTGATGTTTATCTGAGCACAAGTTACATGACTGGGGGCAGCTGGGAAACTGATATGTCTAGCCCCATGTCAGATTAGAAAATTGAAAATAAAAAAAAAATTGTTTGCTCTTTTGAGAAACGGGTTTCAGTGCAGAATTCTGCTAGAGCAGCACTATTAACCAATGCATTTAAAAAAAAAAAACGTTTTCCCATGACAGTATCCCTTTAATAACAGTAAGCTCAGATATTCAATATGGCTGGACAATAAGTAGTGTATCCTGTGCCATCTAAACTAAGTGAACTATTTAAATGAAAATTTGGGATTGCATTTCTGTAATTCTGTTATTCGATTTGTTTTCCAGATTTTTGCAATTTATCAATCAAAAAATGTAAATAAAAAAATGTTGTCCATGTCAATGGAAGGTGTACATTAAGCATTTTTACTATGTTATTGTTTGAGTGCCTACATTTGTAAAATCAAGTTTATTCTGCCATTGGGATCAAGTTTTTCTGTAAAATTCATTGAGAACTGTCATGTGGAATAAGCATTAGATCTTATGGCATTTTCAGGAAGGTATAATTATGTATGAATGAAAAGTGACCCCTAAAAAGCCTAGTCCAAACAACATCCTACTTGAAGCAGCTTGGGCAGGTCACAAAAGACTTTTAAACAGTTAAACAAAAATTGGTCAATTTAGTCAAACAAAAAGTGCGCAGCAGAGAATATACAATATTAGAACAAACACAATTTACATAATGGAAAGCACTTACACTACTGCTACAGTATATTGCTATAATTTCAAGCCTACCAAGAAATAGATGAGACACATGGGGGTTATTTATCAAAGTCCAAATTTTCTCAATATTTTCTGCTACAAACTATCTCTCTACTCTATCAAATCTGCTTGGGTTTTTTACGCTTATTTATTATTACATGTTCCCGCAAATTTGCTTTGCGGTAAAAAATCTGATTTTCACATTTTTTTTCAGGTTTTTTCATCCGATTTTCACAGAATTTTCACCCAAAAACTCAGAAAACGTCGGGTTATTGCACGAAACCCAGTGCGCATCAAAAAATCATTGGGTCTTCTGAGATGCCAGATTTTCAGATTCAGGGTTTAATAAATTCCGAATTTTTTTTGATTTTTTAAAAGTCCAATTTTATAAAACAAAATCACTTACTTTTCATTAGGAGTGTAGTAAATTACCCCCATAAACTCACACAGCATCTGTACAAAGTGAACTGCAATACCTTGGTATTCAAACACTACATTTTAATTAAAAAAAAGCAATGATCTGTACGTGTGCTAAATAACATCTTCATAATTTACAATGTATGGTAAACATTTGTACCAATCAAACCTAACTACAAACAGGATATTTTTCCTATTTAATTTACATGAATAAAAAAGATGATTTCCTAGGAATTTTGTTTGGCCCATGAGTATAACCATTAAAGTTCCTACTTCAGTTTATTTATTTCTTTATTTGAATAATAGAAGTTTTGTTTTTCTCATAGTTCTTCTCAAAGCTCTTTTCAGTTCATTGTTCCTCAAACTATAGATTATTGGATTCAAACAAGGGGTAAACATTGAATATGTCAATGACACTAATCCACCAGCTGCAGATCTGTTCGTTTTTGGTTGAAAATAATTAAAAATGAATGTGGTATAGAAGATAATTATGACAGTAAGATGAGAGGTGCAGGTTGAGAAACCTTTAGTCTTTGCTTTATTAAACGTATTATTTAGGATGATGTTGAAGACACGGAAATATGAACTACAGATAATAAAAAGGGCAAACAAACTAACAACTGATGCCAGAACATAAACTAGTAAAATGTTGATAAAAGAGTCAGAACAGGAGATTTGGATCAGTTGATACAGCTCACAGAAGAATCCTTTGATGTTGACCACATAGCAGAAAGTTAATCTGAGAGTACACAGTGTATGTACTAAGGAATAGCAGAAGCCAAAAATCCAGACACATGAAGTCAGAGTAGCACAGACCTTTTTGTCTATAATGCTGATGTAATGAAGAGGGTAACATATGGCTACATATCTATCATAGGACATCAAAGCCAAAAGACAGACTTCAGTGGTGGCAAAAAATATGAAGAAAAAGATCTGAGCGATACAAGTTGTATAGGTGATTAAGGTACTTTCTCTTAAAAAACTGTAGAATAAATGAGGTGCAGGAATGGATGACATGCAAATATCTAAAACTGAAAGATTTTCAAGGAAGAAGAACATAGGAGTTTGGAGTTCAGCATCAGTGTTGATCAGGAGAATAATCAGAAGGTTTCCAGTCAAGGTCATGAGGTAGATCAGAAGAATGAACATGAAAGGAAACTGAGAATCTGTAAGAACTGACAAGTCAGATAAAAAGAACTGTGATATTTCGCTTTTGTTTCTCATTTTTGTTTCATCCAAAAAGCTATACGAAGTTTGAAGGTCCATTAATGATATAGATTTTTTGGCTTTTAGGTTGAACTTAAGCAGAAAGATTTTGCATTCAAACTATGTTCTTTTGAACACCAATATCAATAATTGTGTTTCTTTTGAGTTGCTCTACAAAAGCACAAGACCTACTTATACACCAAGCAAAGCATTGTGTCATGCAGGGATCCAGATATCAAAAGTCTCAAGGAAGCAATTCTTAAATAAGCCATCTGATCTCTGGTGGTAAATTATATTCTAACAATCTGTTTAGCCTCAAGAGAATGCCAGTGACAGAAAATGAAAAGGATTTTGTCACAATTAGAGTAGAGGAAAGATTCATTAAAATTCCAATTTTCATCTTCCAATATATGGAGAAAAAAGTTTCAGTTCTTTTGCATATATATTCTTGTTTGGCAATTCATTAAAACTTCTTGCTCCTGGTTTTGTTGCTGCATGTGGTGTGCACCCTTTTGACTACTAATATATATATATATATATATATATATATATATATATATATATATATATATATATATATATATATATATATATATATATATATATATATTGTTATACTGTAGTCTAACAATTCTGAAACCCTAAACCCGTGGCATAGTGGGGAATTTTTTAGAATTCAAAATACAGGTAAAACATTATCAAATTCTGGTATCCATATGAATTCATATAAAAATGTTGTTAGTCTAAATTCAATCAAAAGCAGGTCATCATCAAACCCCTCAAAAACCAAACTTGATATAGACATTTTCCTGGTTTATGGCTTCTTAATGTTATGACTTTGACGTTATGGGGCAAATTAACTAAAGGGTGAATTTTCGCCTGCAAAGGCTTCGGTATACTTTACGCGACTTCGCCACTTATGGCCCATTCTGTGATTGCTACCTAACTGTTAATCTTGTCCTGCATAACTCCCTAAAAATGGAGGTGATGTTTTACCCAATCGGTACTAGATACAATTGCACAAATTATCTTTTTGATTTTTAATCAAAGACAATAGATCTTTTATCTATCTACACAGATAGGTGTACATTAGTGATGGGAGAATCTGTGCCATTTTGCTTAGCCGAAAAATTGAAGTCAATGGGCGTCAAAATAATTTTGACTCACGTCAATTTTGATGTGCGACAATTTTATGTGTGACTATTCTAACTCGCAACAGATTTTTCTCCGGCAAATTTTTGCCACAGTTTTGAATTTATTCGGTGGCAACGAAACGCAGAAATTTGCCACAAATTTGTGCCTGGCCTGCTGGAATTTATTTGCCCATCAGTAGTGTAGATGACAAGTGCTTAAATATGCTGAACATGCTATACATCTGTATATGTTATATTGGTCATTATATTCATCAATATAAATACTAATGAAATACTTGACCATGTGTGGAAGAAAGTGCGTTGCTGGGATTTATTGGGGACCAAATAAATATGTTAAATAAGGTCTGGAAGCAGCCATATGTAAAGGGGTTACATCCTGTGATGTCTTGCTGATAACAGACTAATAAGGAGCCATGTGACTATCATGAAAAGGACTAAAAGTCCACAAAAGGTGATGAGTTCACACTCATACATAAACTCACACTCAAATATATTCATCATCCCAGAATCTAAACATTATATACCAATGGTATTATAGGCATCAGAACATGACTGCCTTTGGTACTTGGTTTATCTGATAGGAATATCTGGGAAGGGGCAGGTCACACAACATTGATGTTTGTTGTGTATGAAACCAGTAGGAAAAAACATGACTAATGAATAGGGATGGGCAAATTTTTTCGCCTTGTTTCGCTGAAATGACGCCCATAGACTTGTATGGCGTTGTGCATCAAAATAAAAAAGACGCGCATCAAAAAATTTCGCCATGCGACAACATTTTTTTGCCGCCCATAGACTTTAATGGGTGTTGGCGATATTTCGCCGGCGGCGAATTTTTGACGAAACGGGACAAATTCGCCCATCCCTACTAATGAATAAAATATCATTATATTACCTCTGGTCATAATATCAAATGCTAAAGCCTCGCGGAATAAGAGCATTACCTGAAATAAAGGTCTCCTGACCTGGGCATTGGTTTTCATCATAGGGCTTAGTCCTCCCCTGCCATTAGCTTTCAAAAGGGAGAGATAACCTAGACCCCAGCATTGGTTCCATAAGATTAATCCTCCCCAGTTTATGGCCCAATTCCCTGGTCGGGAGACCTTTATTTCAGGTAATGCCCTTATGCCGGGAGGCTTTAGCATTTGATATTATGACCAGAGGTAAATAGTTAGGGACCACCATATGGGTTTTAACTTGACGTGGTATGGTGGCCTATCAATCTTATCATCATAATTTTGTAACTAAAAAACCCCTGTCTTTATAAATACATGCATCTGCATAGATTACTGATATGACGGAACCAGGGAATGTGCATTGATCAATTTCTTTCCTTTTTCTCTATGTCTCTTTAAAAATTAGACTTCTACTATTCGCCATCTAAAAACATGCCAAATTGCTGTTTTAGCCTATGGGGGTCCCCCTAGAACTTATTTGGAGTCATTTGGTGGACTTTGAAAAATCAAAGTTTTTTTCTGGAAAATACTTTAATTCGAATACGATCTAATACTATCCGAATTCGAATTGAACAATCAAATACACCCTATTCACCTATTCGCATATTAAAAAATTAAGAACAATGCATTATTTGCATGGATAACAGTATCAGAGCTTTAAAAATTGATTGGGTCAGGAGTGTTCCTTTTGCATTGCATTTTTTCATTTTCATTGAAACTCTATAGGATTCAAGATTATGGATTTGGGACAGTGTTAAACAAGGTACAGATGAAAATTCTGCATATGTCCTTGCGCTAAAGGGCACAACAACATCGATGAACAGCAACAAGCTGGCAAAACAATGTTAAAAAGACTTTATTTCCAAATGACTGGATAAAATAAAATTACGTTTCAGGCCGCACACGTGCACCAGTTTTTTCACTGAAGTGTTTAATTATGCTGATCTGAGTTTTTTTTATTGTGGTAAAGGGCAGAACATTTTTTAGATATTTTAGATGTTTTGTTTGTTGTATTTTACTACACCCCAAAATGTCAGAAATTGACTCTTTTGATAATAATATGTATAACCAGCACAGGCAAGTGCCTAGCACATACAGTATCACTCCAGTTTGATTCAAATCTTGTGAAATGAGCAGCTAATTCATGTAATTCTCACAAGGCTGATGGTGGGCAATTTTGGGCATCATCACACATTCAGGACAGGTAATGGGAAAAAAACATGTTAAAGCATTTTAAAGCTCCACGTGTGCTACAATATTGCCTGGCAGCGATGCACATCAATAATTAGTAAAGCTATCAACAACATTTCAGTAACAGAATGAGATAAAATAAGGATTTAAAGGCAGGTGATTTACCACTATTTTCCTACTTCCTACAACTTGGAAGTAAATCTCTATCCATCCTTTGAGAAAAACAACGATGTTTATGCCACTTGAAAAATTGTCACTGGAGTGGAATTGCTTAACATACACCAAAGCTTTGTATAGTCTGTAAGAATATCGGAATTGCAAACTTTAGATTTCTTTGTATTAATTATATCAATGAATCTAATTCTGTCAAATATGGATATGGGACAACTGAAGTTTTAGTCACTAATTAAAGAACTAGTATGTTTTATGGGTTAGGGTATTTTGAACTTGGTGGCAGATATTGCCTTTTATAAATACTTCATATTATTACCTTGTGTATTACCTTCTGGGGATTTGATATCTTATCTCAGTTTTATTCCCTTCTACATGATAATCATGTAAACATAGTGATTTTGTTCCATTCTCAAAATGATGGTAACATTCAAAGCCCTCAAAACTTCTGCTAACATTCAAAGCCCTTCACTCCTCTGCTCCTCATTACATTTCTTCACTTGTCTCGCTGTACGTTCCTGGCCGTCTTCTCTGTTTTCTACTGCTACCTTTCATCTCAAATGTTTCTGTCTTGTTACTCCTAACCTCTGGAATTCCATTCCTGAATTCCTCCCTCCTCCAGTAACATCAAAAACATTTTTTTAAAAATTATTAGTATACATCGCAAAAAAAAACCCACCAAGACAAATGAAACTTTAAAATCACAAAGCCTTTATTAAGAAATAACTAACCAAAACTCCGCTTCCCCTCCTCTTCAGAAAAGGCGACAGGGCGATGATCCATCCTGCAGTGCTTGATTTCTACTGATAGCGTATTCTACTGATAGCGTGTTCTCTGCCCCCATCTCCTTCTCCAGCTCTTCTTCATCCTCCTCCCAGGTGTCCAACAGCAGCAGTAGGAAGGCTTCCCATTGGCTCCACATGAGGTGCAGGAAGGTAGAGGGGGGCAGCGCGTTCATTCCAGCCTGGTGACAGAAGGCGTGCAGACACGAACGTGCAGCCTGCGGGTGGAGCCGAGGCCGAACCGCTGCCAATACATCCTCCTGTGATGCCGGTGCTACTGGTAATTTTTTAGCACAAGCGCTTTGGTAATACTCTTCATCTAGTCTTTAGTTCTACAATCAGATAAAGGAATAGGCCCTCCTGATCTCTGTTCTGGGCTAGGGACATGTTTCACTAATGGGGTGCATCGCTTTCACTCGATTAAAGAGGTGTATGTCAGCAAAGGGAGGAAATATGGGTGCTTCACAGGTGTATAGAACATAAATTTCACCAGTGCCAATACCTCCTGCTCCTCCTGTGATGCCGGCACAGGATGTAGAAATCAGTGCCTGACAAGTAGTAGATAAGGAAAACACATAGGTGAAGGGAGCAAAAGGCCACAAGGAACTTACAGGCTTTGTGTAGGAAGGCACTGGGCAGGGTGGCTGGCAAGTTAGATATTGGTAACAGTGACTCTTTCATTGTATTGTTGAAAGCCGGGAGAAATAGCCCTTCAGGATTACCAACCTAAAAATTGACCAGTAGCACCGGCAGCGCAGGAGGAGGAGGTATCGGCACCAGTTCGGCAAACAAATTTCCCTATTACATTCAAACACAATAGGATCAGTTTCATGACAAACTTTGATGTACAGTAAAAAACGCAGTTACGTTAACTGTTTTTAGATTAAATTGTCCCTATCATGTCTGTTGATTTAATATGAAAAAAATCTTGTAAACTTAATCGAGGCAGGGAATAATAGAAATGATGGCCTATTTCTAAAGTGGTGCATTAACAAATCATGATTCTTTTCCTCACAACAATTATTTAAACATTTCACCAAATTTAATTATACATTTTCTATTGTTTAACAACTCGAATTTAAAAACATTTAAAGTTGTCATTTTACACATGAAAGCTTCTTTTTTTCAACAAATACGGATACAATTTTAGAATTTTAGATTTATATGAGCAAAAGTCGGTTTCTCCTCAAGATGAAATAAGTCTATTTATTTGTTTATTTTCTAAAACTAAATACAGAAATATTTAGACAAATGGACATTCAGTCTCTGTTTTTATATGATATCCAGACTATTGAATTTTAAAAGTAAACTTCAGTCTAATGTTTGTTCTTAAAGGATAAGTAAACCTTTAAAATAAGTGAATGTAAAATTAACGAGGGTGCTATTCTAAGAAATTTTGCAATGTACATTCATTATTTATTTTGTTTTTACTCCAAGATATTAAGGGATACGTGTCCTGTTAACATTAATGAATTTTGTTACAACAGCGCCACCTGCTGGTCAGTTTCCCACCAGTCAGACCACCAAGTAGTCAAGGAAGTTGTCAGGAGAAATAAAGAGGCTGCTCTGATGTTCTTCTGCTTAGGAAAGGTTTGAGAAAAGTTTTTAATTTTTTTCCTTTGCAGAAGAACATCAGAGCAGCCTCTTTCTTTCTCCTGACAACTTCCTTGACTACTTGGTGGTCTGACTGGTGGGAAACTGACCAGCAGGTGGTGCTGTTGTAATACAATTTATTTATATTAACAGTACATATTTCCCTTAATATCTTGGAATTAAATAAAAATAAATAATGAATGTAAATTACAAAAGTGTTCTAAATAGCACCCTCGTCAATTTCACACTCACTTATTTTAAAGGTTTACTTATCCTTTAAGAGAGGACAGCAAAATAGTATGAAGTGCCCCTTTAAGGTCTTTGTTCCTTAGGCTGTAAATAATTGGGTTTAGTATTGGTGTTATTGCTGTATAAACAATAGGAACCAAAATATCTGCAATAGGATGATGGATTGATGCTGGGCGTAGGAATGTGAAGAACAGAGACCCATAGAAGGTGAACACGACACTGATGTGTGATGTACAGGTAGAGAAAGCCTTACGTTTTCCTTCTTTTGTTGGGATCCTCCATATTGCCTGTAATATTGGCACATAAGGGGCAAAGGTCAGTCCAACAGCAAAAAATCCCAAAGTGAAAGTGGCAAAGAATATAACCAGCATGTTTATGAAAATATCAGTGCATGACAGTTGCAATAGCAGAGGGAGGTCACAAAAAAAGCTATCAATTATGTTCTGTGCACAGAAAACCAAATTATGAGTACATAGAGCATGTATCAATGCATTAGAAAAGCCCAGACTCCAAGCCACCGAGGCCAGCAGGCCACAGATTTTCCACGACATGGATTTCACATAATGAAGGGGGAGGCAGATTGCAATGTATCTATCATAGGACATCCCCACCAACAAGAAGCTCTCAGCAGTGGCGAACATTAAAAAGAAAAATATTTGGGTTACACAAGCCACCCGAGAAATTATCCTTTTTTCAGTTAATAAGTCAACGAGTATTCTAGGAATGATGACGGAGGAAGAAAAAGCATCCAGACTGGCCAAGTTCATAAGAAAAAAATACATTGGGGTATGTAGATGGAAGTCATGGTGAATTAGAACCATAATGAGAAAGTTAACACTCACTGTCATCATATATAGGAGGGAAAAGACTGGGAACAACAGATGACGAATAATTTGAGAATTTGTAAAACTAAGAAGGATGAATTCATCTATCACTGTCTGATTTTGAAGCATTGTTACTTTGTTCCTGTAGACACCTGTAGCAACCAGAAAACAGCAAGATATTATATATATATATATATATATATATATATATATATATATATATATATATATATATATATATATATATATACACATATATATATACACATATATATATACAGGTATGGGACCTATTATCTAGAATGCTCAGGACCTGGGGCTTTCCAGATATCGGGTCTTTCTGTTATTTGTATCTTCATACGTTAAGGGGCAGATTTATCAAGGGTCATATTTCCAAGTAATGGGAGTTTTTTTGAACTCCCATACCTTATAAATTCAAATAAAAAAAGACCAATAAAATTATTAAAAAAAGTCAAAGTTTTTTTTCTTCGGGTGAACAGTCCATATTCAATCAAATTTGATTTAATACAAATCAAAGTAATAGCACATTCGATCTAATTCGAATCAAAGTTTTTTTTAAAAAAAAAACTTACATTTTTCAAAGTCCACCAATTGACTCCAAATGGGTTCTAGGAGGTCCCCCATAGGCTAAAACAGCAATTCAGCAGGTTTTAGATGGCGGATGGTCGAAGTTGAGACAGTACATGATAGAGTTTGAGTTTTCGAATTTTTTCAAATTCGAATCGAATTTGCACTATTCCCTAGTATTCCCTAGTAACCAAAAAATTTGCTCCAAATTAGATATTTGAATTTTCACTTCGACTTTTGATAAATCTGCCTCTAAGTCTGCTAGAAAATAATTTAAACATTAAATAAACCCCAAAAACTGGTTCTGCCATTAATAAAGATTAATTATTTTTGGACATGATCAAATCAGACTGAACTGTTCTGAAAAGAATATAACAGGAAAGTCAACTCCATCTGTATAAATAAATAAGTAAAACAAATGAATAAGTAGACATTAAAGGGCAGGTTTATCAAAATTTCAGTTCATGAAAAAAACACGGACGAGGGAAAAAATGCAGACAAAAAAATATTTATTCATGTGCGCTTTTTCGTGGGAAAAAAATTGCATGCCAGTGAAAATCTCATTGTCCCAATCATTTTCAATGAGGCTGAAAATCTCGAATGTTTTAATAAACTGGGAAAATAAATAAATAAACCTGTTCGAGAACATTCCCATTTACTTCTATACAACCTCACCAGCTCTTACTTGCCAAGTTTTTTCTGGTTTTATTCTTTAATAAATGGCGACTATTCAAGGCTACAAAGAATATTCCAGAGTATATTCGTACTTGTGTTTTTTTCAATATGTTTTTTCTTTGATTGTGAAAAAAAGAAAACTCGATTTTTGATAAATGGGCCCCTAAAGGAAAACTATACCCCCCGAATGAACAACTAACCAACAGTTTATATCAAATTAAGTAAAAAAGATAGAACATTGTCCATTAATTGGCTGATATGACCCAACATGTATGTGTGCCCTTGGTCTGTTTTTTGTGCACTGTTAATCGTATGGTCTCAGGATTATGTTATAAATGCTAAAAAAAAAAACACTTCTTCACATCAGTTTCAAAATGTTGCCAACTACTATCAGGACTGTCCCCTGTTTATTATATATTACTACATAACTGGCCTATTATTATGTACCAGCCATATATCCCTCACTACACGCGGACGGATGCCAACAGATCAGCTGTTCCCTATCATATTTAACTTGACCCATAATTGCGTGACCTCTTTAAAAAATTGCAGGCAGGGTTCAAAGTTCAAAAAAGGGAATAAACCTAATTTCATGCACATTTCTCAAAGTATGCAAGCTGCCTTTTTTACAAACTGACAAAAAATTTGAATTTAAGAATTTATTGATACTCCTATGTTCTTAAAAAAGCTAATTATAGTTATAGGGGATATTTATTAAACTCAAATTAATCAAATTTTTTTTATTACAAGTTGAACTAATTCCCATCCATTAATTTAACTAATTTATCAATAATTCATCTTAAAAAAGTAAATGCCAAAAAACATCGAGACAAATTTGTACATCAATTCAAATTGCCTAACTTTTTTAAATTGATTCTCCGAAAACTCGACTTTATCAAAGTGTTGCCTCTACAACTTAAATGTATCAAATTATAAGAAAAAAACAGCACGGATCATGATGTCAAGAAACATCTTCAGGGACATCAGCTATTGATTTCTAGATGACCTTGAAAGGTTTTAGCTGTATGGAGTATTTTCAGATTAGAATTTATTAGCAACTTTGGGGTATAATAAATATCTAAAAAGTCAAGGTTTTTTTTCCCTCTGAAAATGTGAGGTTTCCCCTTTAAAAACTGTACCTGAAAAATTTGAGGTTTAATAAATAGGCCCCAAAATGTACTTGTTAATCAACTTGTCAGGGTTGTCCACTATTCAGCAGCTCTTGTTTGAAACACAGTGGTTTCCTGAGTAGCCCTCAAACTCCTTTGGACAGCAAGAACATAATCAATGTGATCTAGGAGGCAACACAATCCTTCTATCTCATTGACCCAAGAATACTACACTCTCTGTGCTCAACCACAATGTATTCATGAAACATAGATGTCCAATTTAGTGTGGAATGAAAAGAACAAGGGGCAAAGGAACCCTGTAATAAGCCCAGTGGCAGGTGATAAGGACAAGGCCGATTTGCACCTGCTGGTGGTGCACTCTGCAGCTAGAGACAGATTTTTATTCTGGCATGAGGTGTAGATCAATACAATGCTCATGCTAAAAGTGTAATGTGACTGAGCAGTAAGGGACGAGATTTTGAGTTTTTCCCTACATTTATAGATTTATTGTAAATGCTTAGATAAATATAAATGTGAAATGTCAGATTTTCCTGTTCCATTCTAATGATCTTATAAATAGTTATCTGCTTTCCATGTTTATGTTTTAAAAATGCATTTTTTTCAAGCACTGTTTGATGGAAAAATCACAATAGGATTAGTGGCGTAGTTTAAGGAGAAGTTCATTTTAATATTCTCTTAAAATGATGTATCCAAATGCATTTATAATGCTATTTTTTTTCTAGGTCTCCATACAACTGTGATTCGTTTATGTTCTTTGTTGTTAAACTTTAACTGCTCTTTGCTTTGCCCTACAAAACTGGCAGCAATTTGAACAACAGATTATAATTAGGGGAGGGCTTGGTGGAAGTCATACCTGTTTTTAAATGGGCACAATATACTGTACCTAGGACTTAGATCGTAAGGGTGTGGATCATACAGAAAGACACAAAAAATAACCATTGTCCTTCAAGATATGTGTTACTCACCTGGGTCCATCCTACAAAGATCTTATTTCTGATTCTTTTCTCTTTGCTTTTTCTCTAGAAAGTCATTTGTTTTCAGAACACTTGTTTTGGGAATAACCGTACCAACATTACAGATAACTTAACTGGTTCTCATTTGTTTTCTTTTTTTACAATGCATTTTAAATCAAAATAACCCATATTCACATTGTCCCCACAAATATATACTTACTCCATAATCAGAGTAATTAAAAAATTAGAGTAATTGTTTATGTTCCATGCGTCATGATGATTTTTTTTCATTGTATATGGAGAGCATGGAGTCCTCATGGTCCTTAGCAAAGTCCTAATAAATCTTTTAGTCTTGCTATATAGTTTGAGAAACAAGAGAAGGAGGGGCTTAAATTGCATTCTTCTTCTTTTATTAAAGTGGTTGTAGGATCTAGATAAATATAAATAAATCCCAGTGTGGAAAAAGTAGAAATTGCAGGGTTGCCTCCTGAGGTTCATTTAATAATAATGATGATAAATGATAAACATGTACTTTTATCTTAGCCATTTTTTTTCTATTTTCTTATTTCTGAATTGCTACAAAAAAAATCCTCATTATAATTTTTTATGTATTTAGTAATTTAAGTATATCAATAGTTGCAAGCTGCAACTTTCAGCAGAGTATGTATTTCATGGGACTCTCTCTCAGGTGGGTCCTCATTGTAATGTGAAGGAAGGGTGCACTAGCACAGATATTCAGATAATTACATATGCAAGCATTGGTTTTGAACCAAGGACCTGCTATATACTGGCCATGCTCCACCTGCTTGAGCCACTGAAGGTAGTATGATTGGGGTCCGGTGAATGATATAAATGAATGTCAGTTCCCTGGTGACCACACCTATCATCCAGCTGCAGGCAGTAGCCCAATCAGGTGGCTATTTAAGCCTGCCCCCTTCTGCAACCAGTTGCTGGATAACTGGCCAAAATGCAAAGTCCAAGCCTCATGTTCCTGTGCCTTAGTGGGTCATGTTCCTGCCCTATAAAGTCTGCCCCTGCCTTGTCCTTATTTCCCCATTATCTAACCTCCAGGTTTGATCCTCGGCCTGTTACCTGATCCTGTACATTTGCAGTCCACCTTGATTTTTGACCTGTTATATGAATCTGTTTGATTGCTGCCAGCCCTGACCTGACCTGCTTCATTGACATTGTTTCCTGCCTGTTCTATAATTTCAGTTTTTTATTATTAAATCTTGTTTAAACCTGCAGTTCTGGCAAGCAATGTGTTTATTCAGCACATAGGTAGGACCCTGTCAGTTAAATCACAGATATTCCTATCAATAGGTGCTTTTGCAGTGATTTCAGGCAAGGAAAATGTAGTGGTAAAAAGCCTGATACAACAAAAACCTATTGGTCCAAATTTCACAGCTGTCAAATTCTGGGTCATTGGGTTATGTGGTTTTAAGTCCACATAGGAGCTACCAATACCCAATCACAACAATTATCTGTTTGCATGCTTATGTTGCTCTCAAAATTTTTTAACACTTGAATGTGGTTTACAAGTAAAAAAAAGGTTGGGGACCCCTTACTGGATAGAGGTATTGGGCCAAAGTAGGAAGTAAGGGACTAAGAATGACTGGAGGGAGCCTAACAACTTGGCATCCCTAAAGACACTGAGGGAGTTACTTATTAAAATCTGAATTTTTCTCATGTTTTAATAAAAACAAACGTGACCCAACTTTCTTGGCACAAATATCCAGGGCCATACTGGGGCACTAACAGTATAGATCCCAAGCCCAAGCTATGTGGGAGATTTGCAGGGTTTGGATAGGTTAAGTGCCTCCACCCAGGGCTAGAACCATGTATTGCTAAGCGTATATCTCCCTGGAAACTACAGTAGCAGTAATTACTGTACACAATGTAATGGACAATGAACCACACAATGTACTAATTGTAATATAGTATATAGCAATAAGAACAATTAAATAACAGTTTCAACAATAATATAATGAATGTTAGGCAATAAAATAATGATCATCCCTTGTATGAAAATGTCCAGGGTCCCTTTAAGAATGCTGTGTGCACTATGGGTCTGCAAGGATATATTAGTTATCCCAAAGTAGTACAAGCAGAGTTTTGTGGTGCAACTAGGGTTGCCACCTTTTTGTTTGGCCAGCTCCGGGCAGGGGATAGGTGACGTTGGGCTGGCAGGCCAGGTGACTTTGGAATTGGAGTTGCAGGTGGGTCTTATGACGTTGGGGGCGATACTGGCGACGTGGGGATCAATGATTGACTGATTACCATGCGATTAAATTCAATGTCCTGTCCAGATTTCCTAATTTAGAAATCTGGACAGGTAGTCTTCACCCGGACAGCCCTTCCAAAAACTGGGCTGTCTGAGTGAAAACAGGTGGCAACCCAGAGTGATGCACCCGGGGTGTGTAAATAAGGGTCTCACCATTTCCCAGTGGTAATGAAAGAAATAAATCTGCAAAGCAAATGTGGGGTAGCAGTCTGGCAGCTTTAATCCACACTGAGCTTGAAATGCTGGTGTAGGATAAGGCTTCCAGAAATCAGGAGAGAAGGAGAAATCCCAGGCTGGCTGTCAGTGTGTAGAGCCCATGCTTTTCTTCTTCACTCCTTCCTGAAAAAAAGATCAGCCTCACTCTCATTTTGGCTCCAAAACCTTCTTCAGAGAGGTCACAAAGTCAGAAGCAAATCCCTCTTGCTGATTGCCCAGGCTGTGGCAGATAACTTTCTCACTGCAGTACAAGCAGCGGCCATGTTTTTGGTTGTCTCAGATTTAGAGGCAGATTTACTAAAGAGTGAAGTAACACTAGCGACTTTTCACCAGAAATCACATTCGCAGGGACATTGCCAATTGACTAACAGGCGAAGGTGTCAATTCGCTAGTGAAAGAGACTGTCAATAGCATTTGTTCGCACTCTATCAACAGGCAACTTTTCTCTCTGGCAAATGGTAATACTCCACAAATTCAGTAAAGTGCAGATTTTACTGAACGTTACCACCTTCGCCAGAGTTGACTTTGCCACCTCAGACCAGACGAGGTGCTAAAAAGAAACTAGATCTTCCTCAATCTTCTGTCACTTACATCAAATCCTGTGTGCTGAAAATGCATTAAAGTTCAAAAAACACTTGCGACTTTTGACTTTTTTTGAAGCGGAATTGCCTGCAAAAGTCCAAGCTTACTTTTTTGGGGTAATCAGTTTTCTCCAGTCATCTCCTAACACATGGAACAGTCATTTTACAGTGGGCTCATTATATAAATTCTCTTGTCTTTATTAATGTTCCCTGGACATTTGTAATAAAACGTGGTAACTTCAAGCATTTGAACCAACATTTATAATTAGGACCTCCATATGCAAATTGACATAAGTACAAGATTAAATTTTCGCTAGGCACAAACGAACGCTAGCACATCCTCGCTATGAAATGCTCACACTGCTGAAGTAAAGCTAATGAAAAATCTCCAGCATTTGGTGCCCAGGGCGCAACTTCATATATTAGTGAATTATCATAGTGGTAGCAAATGTGCACCTGTCGAAGTGGTGCGTCGTGCGCAAAGTGGTCGCTGGCGATAATTCGCCCTTTAGTGAATCTGCCCCATAAAGTCACGGGGTTAAGAATTTAGGAAAAGGGTAAAAAACACTTCCCTACATTAACTTAAAGCAGAAAAGGAAATAACCTTTCAAATACTTTCCCCCCTTGAATCCAAACATTTAAATGAGACAAAACATATTTATGCAGAGCAAACAGGAAGTATCATTATAATTTTTTCTCATTTCACTGTCTATATAATTGATGTCTAGCTAGATCTACTAATCCCTGAACCACAGCAAAAGCAATGTATAAGAACCACTCCTTCCCATATACATATTTAAGCGTTTATCTTGTGCAGATCTTATGTACCGTACTCCTAACTTCATGTTTTCCTTGTCCTCCATACTAGGATCTTTTCTAGAGTGGTGCAGTTGACATAGGGATATACATTGATACTACAGGATTTTAGAGTTCATCATCACAACAGAAGATGTTTTCAATAAATCCTGTTATAGCATTCACAACCATTTGTGAGCACTGGCCTCAGGTTCAAATACAGTTAAAAAAAACATTGGTTTGGAAAGTCTACAATATATTAGTATATATGACTTATGACAATTTGCTATATGAACACTCCTTAAACACAACTGAAAATTGTAAACATTTTATTTCAACTACTTTCATTTAGCTGAACATTTTTTCCCTAGTTTTTTTATTAAACATCTTTCAATTGCAATGAAATAGTTGTAGGTGAAACTAAAGCAGAACCTACACAGTCATGTTTTTGTCCTGCCTATGGTCCTTCCCCAATCCCAATGCCTCCAACTGCAAATCAATCAGACCCAGTTTAAGGCCAGGTAATCAGTCTCTGCTTTTATTATAATTTTTTTTCACCTTTAAATGAACTAAGGAAGCTGCTCAGATATGGAGATTATTCAGGAAGGGCTGATGATTAGTGTTGTGCACATCTGACCTGTTTTGCGTCGCCAAAAATCTGCAAAACAGTGAAAATTTGCCTAAGTGCACTGAAGTCTGTGGGCGACAACATTTTTTATGATGCGTGACAAATTGTGAGACAAGGTTTTGACACGCAACAAATTTTTCCACCCATTAGAGTCTGTGACATCATTTTCACAGTGAAACTGGCGAAAAATCATATTACTACAATGATGTAGACTCAAATAACAGTGTCTTCTGCTCTGTGTTATATGTATATCAGACAACATAATTCTGGCAGCACACACAAGGGGGCCCACTTATCAAAAATAGATTTTTAGTGGTTTTAGAGGTTTTTGAAATCATGATTAAACTCCATTTCTCTAAAATCACTAATGCCATGAAAGTTATTAAGATCCAAATATAAAAAGTACGAACTGAGAAAAAAAAGATGCAGGACAATGTTCTAAAAAATACGAAAACCTTGAGAACTTCAAAATATTTGAGTTTTTCAGACAATTCCTAGCAAAAAAAAAATCAGAAAAATCAGCAGCTCCCATTGACTTATGCTATTGACTTCTCCCATTGACCTCAACAGTTTTTACTTAGAGGATTTATATAATGCCCCAAGGCTGCTAAAAGTCAGAATTTAAAAATACTTCATCTCAAACCTATTGAGGTCCTGTATAAGATGTCGCATCTCCAATTTGAAGGTATCAAGGTCTGCGTTGAATTTCATACAATAATGTGAAAAAGCAGGCTTTTCGGCCAACGAAAAATTTGGGGTGTCAAACTCAATAAATTTGGGTTCATCTTGCGACAATACAAAAAAGTTGTGCACTTCGAAACGATGCACAAATTTGTCTAGTTTTTCTCATCCAATCGAATTTTTTACGAGTTAAAATATTAGTAAATAAGATGAATTTGTGGAGGTTGGTCAAGTTGTTTTTATTAAAACATAAGAAAAATTTGGATATTAGTAAATAACTGCCTTAATGTGTATAGCTATATATAACATGTCAGATTTAAATGTCAGCTTTAAAATTCAGAAATAATTGGTTGCCATTGCTAAATGTAGATACTTTGACATTGAAGCTACATGATATGCATAGTAATCAAAATAAGGTGCACTGGGGCTTTAAAGACCTTTATGGCTTTGCCCCCTCTATCTCTCACTTATATACACATATATTATGCAAAGTTCGCCTGAATGCTGTTTTCAGTTCTTTGTTACGTAGACTGTAGATCAAAGGATTTAAAAGAGGTGTCAGAATAGTATAGAATATAGAAACTATACTTTCTTTAGAAATGTTACTTGTGTTAGTAAGAAAGTAGTTAAAAGAACAGGTCCCATAAAACATAATGACCACTGTCAGATGAGAGGAACAGGTTGAGAAAGCCTTATGTCTCATGTTCTTGGATTTAATCTTCAGGATAGTTGATATTATTCTGATATAGGGGTACAATGTAATCGCTAAATTGCTTAATCCTATTACTGATCCAAAAAAAAGAACCAGTAAAAGATTGATAAATGTGTCAGTACAAGAAAACTGAAGCAACTGGGGCAGATCACAAAAGAAACTCTGTAAAGTAGTTAAGTGACAAAAGCGCAATCTATTTGCACAAATTGTGTGTAATAAGGAGTATGCAATGGAGACAATCAATACACCTGATATCATCTGAGTGCAAGCTCTCTGGTGCATTATCTGTCTGTAGTGAAGAGGATGGCAGATGGCTATATATCTATCATATGACATGGCAGACAGCAGGAAAACTTCAGAAGTGATAAAAAAGAGTAAGAAAAAGATTTGGGCCATACAATCGTGTAGAGATATTGCTCTTTTGCTGGTGTATGAGTCAAACAGCAATCTCGGGGTAATGACAGAGGAACAACTCATATCCAGACAAGCCAGTGTTCCAAGGAAGAAGTACATTGGAGTTTGGAGGTGGGAATCCGTGGAGATCAGGAGAAGAATAAGACTATTCCCAGTCAAGGTCAGTAAATAGATTAGTAGAAAAAGCAAGAATAGAGGGAATTGAAGAGCTTGGTTGCTGGTTAGCCCAGAGAGAAATAGTTGGTATGTTTGGTTTTCCATTGCTTTTAGAATATAATGTTAAGGTAACACAAAGACATAAACATTTACACTTTCCAGCTATTTAATTCAAAAGAATGTTGCATGTTTGTCCTTAGGTAGAAAAAACAGTCAGTCTTTGTCTGGTGGAGAGTCAGTAATATACACATTCCAGGGATAGGCTATGGAGGAATTATGCCCTTTTCTCTTCATCGGCTCCATGTCTGTTGTTGCCATTGCTTTTGTAACAATTAGAAATAGCATGTCCTTCGATTAATATTCCAAATCTTAAGTAGCTTTAATTTCCTTTTGGAGGGAAAATATATTACCTCTGTACAGGTCAGGCCACCTTAGTAAACAGTGCAGGTACTTAAATAAATACCTCCCTTTTATAAATATGTGCAAGAAACCTTTAGTGTCTAATTAAAACAATTATTCCTTTGTCCTCCAGAGACACATACTGTATAAAACCCAAAGAAGAGAGCACCCATTATTGCAATTTTAAAAATCACTTATTACAATTAAGATATATACATAAAACCTATAGGGAACTTCATTTAAATGGTCCGTATTTAATATGGCCACTGGTGGAAGCCTAATTATTAAAGGTCGAATTTTAGTGGTTTTGGAGGTTTTTGAAACTAACTCTCTGACTAAACTCACTTTTTCTAAAACCATGAATGTTATGAAATTTATTAAAAAAATCCTATCTGAAAAAGCATGAATGGGTAAAGGCACAGAGACTTTTTCATATCGTTGCATATAAACCAGCATCATCATCATCATCATTTATTTATATAGCGCTGTCAAGATACACAGTGCTTTACTGCAGTTATAGCAAACAGGGAATAAATGGTGGATAACAAACAAGTATTACAGAATACAATGGGGTTAGAAGGACCTAGAGATTAGAGTTTACAAGATAAAAGGTTAGGGTACAATTGAGACATTAGGATTATATAAAAATTTTGTCATTTTTGATACAACAATGATTAAGGTACATCGAGTAAGCCTCATTAAACAGGTGGGTCTTTAAGGAGCGCTTGAAAGTTTGGAAAGAAGGAGAAAGTCTGACAGCTTGTGGCAGAGAGTTCCAGAGAAAAGCAGAAGCCCGAGAGAAGTCTTGTAGATGAGAATGGGCAGAAGTGATCAGAGGAGAAGTGAGGCGAAGATCAGAAGCAGAGCGAAGGTTTCGTGAAGGAGAGTATTTGGAGATTAGAGATGAAATATAGGGAGGGGTTTCATTATTAAGGGCCTTGAATGTGAGTGTTAGTAATTTGAATTTGATTCTAGAAGAGATTGGGAGCCAGTGAAGGGACATACATATGGGAGCAGCTGATGTTGAGCGGCGAGATAGATGAATGAGTCTAGCGGCTGCGTTTAGAACAGATTGGAGTTGTGAAAGGTGACTTGTTGGAATACCTGTGAGGAGTAAGTTGCAGTAATCAAGGCGGGAGATGATGAGAGACTGAATCAGTGTTTTAGTTGATTCTGAACTGAGATATGGTCGTATTCGAGCAATGTTGCGCAGTTGAATACGGCAGGATTTTGCAAGTGTTTGCATGTGTGGTGAAAAAGACAGATGAGAGTCTAAGATAACTCCTAGGCAGCGTGCCTGTGCGGTGGAATGAAAGGTGGTGTTGTTTACGGTGAGTGATATCTGAGGGATAGGGGAAGATCTTGGAGGAAATATAATGAGTTCTGTTTTAGAAAGGTTCAGTTTCAGGTGGCGCTGTGATATCCAGGAGGAGACAGCAGAGAGACAGTCTGTGACTTGGGAAAGGACAGAATTAGAAAGATCAGGAGTAGACAAGTAGAGTTGGGTGTCATCAGCATAAAGGTGATACTGAAGTCCAAATGACTGAATAAGTTTTCCTAGTGAAGTTGTATAGAGCGAGAACAGCAGGGGGCCAAGAACAGAGCCTTGAGGAACTCCAACAGAGAGTGGGAAAGTAGTAGAAGTAGAGTTAGAGAAGGAAACTTTAAAGGAGCGGTCAGAGAGATAAGATGTAAACCATGAAAGAGCAGTGTCCCGAATGCCAGCTGAGTGTAGAATGTCAAGGAGGAGTGTGTGGTCAACTGTGTCAAAGGCTGCAGAGAGATCTAGAAGGATTAGAATTGAGTAGTGACCTTTAGACTTTGCCAATAGAAGATCATTGGTTACTTTGGTGAGTGCAGTTTCAGTCGAGTGTGATGGGCGGAATCCAGATTGCAAGGGGTCGAGGAGGAAGTTGTGAGTGAGATGCTGGATCAGGCGTTTGTAAACAAGCCTTTCTAGTAATTTGGATGCGAATGGAAGAACGGAGACCGGTCGATAGTTAGTGGGAGAGCTGGGATCAAGGGAAGGTTTTTTGAGGATAGGAGTGATTAGTGCTTGTTTGTATAATGATGGAAAGGTACCAGTAGAGAGTGAAAGATTGAATAGGTGGGTAAGTGCAGGAGAGAGTGTATCAGAGATTGGGTGGAGGAGGCGAGAGGGTATGGGGTCAAGGGAGCAGGTGGTGGGTTTTGAACAGGCTAGAAGTTTGCTAACTTCATCTAGAGTTGCAGGGGTGAAGGAGTGCAAAGTGAGTGGACTGCACGTTGGTCTGAGATTCTTGTCGGACGGTATGCTCAGCCTAATGAGATCGATTTTTTCATTAAAGAAATGAGCAAGGTCTTGGGCGGTAACATTAATAGGTGGAGGGGGGCATAGGAGTGAGTTAAATGTGGTTTGGAGGACATAGTAGATATTAGATAAGAGAAGTATTGTTCTTTGGCTAATGATAGAGCTCGGTTATAGCAGGAGAGCATGAATTTGAAGTGGATGAAGTCAGGATCCGTTCGTGACTTTCTCCACCATCGCTCAGCTGATCTACTACATCTTCTGAGGTACCGTGTTACACTAGTGTGCCAGGGTTGGGGTTTAGCTGGCCGGCTGTGACGGGTGGTAGAAGGTGCAAGGGAGTCAAGTGCTGTTGAAAGGGCATCGTTGTAGAGAGAAGCTGCCATATTGGGACAGGAGACAGGAGTATTAATATGAGATATGGATTGTGCTGATACTGTTGATAATTGTTGTGGTTCAAAGGCATTAAGGTTTCTGTACGTGTGGGTAGAGAGAGATGGTTGTGATGTGCAGATGAAAGCAGTATCTGAAAGGAGAGTAGATGATCAGACAGAGGGTAGGGAGAGTTAATTAAGTTGGATGGGCAGCATGAGTGGCAGAATATAAGGTCAAGAGCGTGACCCTCGATGTGGGTAGGTGAGTCGGTCCACTGAGAGAGACCAAATGAAGCTGTTAGAGAGAGAAGTTTAGAGGTGGCAGCAGAAGCAGAAAATGAGAGCAGGTGTCTCACTGGAGAGAAAGTATGGAAGCCAGGCAGCAAAGTGATCCAAGAAGGTGGAGTAGGGACCAGGGGGGCGATATATGACAGCAACACGCAGAGAGATTGGAGAAAACAAACGTATGCTGTGGACTTCAAAAGAAGTGAAGGAGAGAGAAGTCGGTGTAGTTAGATTTTGAAACCTACATTTGTGGGAGAGAAGAAATCCCACCCCACCGCCATGACGGCCATCCAGTCTAGGAGTGTGAGTAAGTGTGAAGCCTCCATAGCAGAGGGCAGCAGGTGAAGCAGTGTCTGAGGGGGAGAGCCATGTTTCAGTGATTGCAAGAAGGTTAAGGGATTTAGCTATAAAGAGGTCATGGACTGCTGTTAGTTTATTGCAGATTGACCGTGCATTCCAGAGGGCACATGAGAAAGGCAGGGAGGGTACTGGCTTTATGTGAATTAGGTTTGCAAGATTAGAAGTGCGTAAAGTCTGAGAGACTGGAAAAGACCTTGTTGAATGCCTGAGAGTAGGAATAAGTGAGGGTACAAATGAGTGAGTTGGACCAGGGTTTGGGGAGATATCCCCAGCTGCAAGTAACAGTAATAATGAGAGTGAGACAAGGTGTGACCTAGATTTGACAGTGCGAGCAGTGTATTGTTTGATGGGATGAGAGGGGATAATAGATTTAACAATACAAGATAGTGTGCTTAGATTGAGAGAGGGTGCTGGGAGCAGTGAAGAGGAGATTTCAATTTCAGGATAGTTTGATGGATGTTGGAGTGCAGAGGATATATGCATAAGGATAGAGGAGAGAGAGAAAAAGAAGGCAATCAAATTAAACATAGTTAGACAGTATAATCCGGCTTATCTTGTTTATAGAAGAATTGATGAGCAGTGATGTCCAGTGTTTGCTTGGAGATTCCAGTCCAACTCTGATCCAACTGCTGGCCAACTCTGTCTAACGCTATATATTGTACTTAAACTTTCTGTACTTTAACTTGATGGACTTAAGTTGTTAAATCTGCCATAGCTCTCCTGCCATGCTCACCCCTGCTATGCTTCAATTCAGAAATCCCTTTACATATCTTTTGAATTTTGCATCAATGCGCGAAGATGTAATCACGCCAGAGTGTAAAATCAGGAAGTGCGCACAGTGCACGCCATAGGAGAGCCGGCGCTGGAAGGAGACAGAACCGTGTGGCAGGCGTCCCCGCCAGCCACTAGATCACCAGGGTAAGTGGTCCTTCTTACATTTACTACCTGTGCACTAGTTGATTCTGGGAGGCAGTCAGTTTCATCATCAGGTTGAGGCTGTTGTAGCTAGAATGAGAGGATTAGTGCTGGCTGCCATTTGGAAGGATAAGTGTATGGCAACATTGCAGAGGAATCAGTGAGAACAAAATGGAACCTTTTAACTATGCTGCAGAATATGCAAGACCAGAGTAAAATTAGTGAAATGCCGAAATTTAAAAAAAAAATAAAAAATTTCTAAAAAGCATAAAAGTCATTGGAAGATCTAAATTACATTATGGTTAAGTGTTTCTAACTGTGCAATGGCATGTACATTATCCTGCCTTGTTACAAGTTTTTCTTCATAAAACTGGCCCTCGTATTTCCAATTTCTTCTAAACATTTCACCAGCGCAACCAGGACTTAATGTACTATTTATTGTACTGTTTAAAGAGGCCTATTCGATGTACCTTAATTAATCATTGCTGTATCAAAAATGACAAAGTGTTTATACAATCCTAATGTCTCAATTGTACCCTAACCTTTTAGTTTGTAAACCCTATTGTACTCTGTAATCCTTGTCTGTTATCCACCATTTATTCCCTGTTTGCTATAACTGCAGTAAAGCACTGCGTATCTTGACAGCGCTATATAAATAAATGATGATGATGATGATGATGACTTAGATGATGTTCATTTTTCTCAGCACAATCTCGGCAAATGTAAAGTATTGAAACTGAATATTCTCTTCTCATTGGTTGTTGTGGAAAACCACCCTTATCCATTTTAAAGTGTAATCATTGACTAATTCTGTAAGGTTTTGGTCTATAAATAAAGGATCTGTTCATCTATATGGTAGAACAGAATAAAGAGATACTCTGGTGTCTGTTCTCATGCATGCAATCCTTATCTTCCTGCAGTTGACAATCCCTTTGTACTTGGAGACGACCCTAACATTGGCGATCTGGGATATTGTTATTGAGGGGTTATAATACAATGGAGAGCCTTGGCAAGTAAAACTGATTTACAATTGCAGCTTAAACAATGTTAAAGGTACAAGCTAAGAAAGTATAATCTTAATGGAAGCTAGGTGTTGCAATGCAAGAAGGAAATAATTACTTTCTTAATTTTTAGCATATTTATTAAACAAAAACAAGTGGAAATGAGACTATTTTTAACTTTTAACTGTAAAAACATACAGGCCATGCTGTAATTAAGTATGCAATTCATACTGTATATAGCCTTACGTAAAGTTTCAACAACTCGAGAATGTATCCTCCCGTGGAATAATGATATATTACATGCACTAAAATCCTGTGCAATACATGCTGTCAGATAAATTCATATTACAATGGCATGTGCTACATTAATATGTTAAAATGTTTGCCAATCTATCCCCACACTCACACACATACACCTCTCTCAACCTCTTGAAGATCAAAGATTTACATGTAAAGATCTTCTAAGTAAAGTTTTGAGTACCCCATTCCTTAGACTGTAGCTCAGAGGACTTAAAATCCACGTTTTCTTCAATGGAAGAAATTGAAGAAAGGAGCACTGTATAGTATAAACAGCGCTTTCATATAAGAGGAGCAAGTGGAGGAAAATTGGCTGTCATGCATTTTTTATGTGAATTTTAGAATGGTGGCCACAAACAATTGTAGGAAGTCAAAAAAGACATTTTGTAAAACCTTTGAACTGCAAAGGGTCATCTTAGTTAAAAAAAAGAGTGCACAAAGGGAATATACTGCACCAAAACCTGACTCTGCTGAAAACAAGCTGAACACAAGTTAAGCTCCAGCTCATTATCTGAATGTAGCAAAGAGGACAGCAGTAAATCAAGAACAATACTAGAAAAAGAGTAACATGAACACTTGTAAAATCAGAGAGTTCGGTGAGAACTAACTTATGCCCTGTTGTTTGGTTTTCCATCCCACTTTGAAATTGCCTGGAACAATTAAGAAAAAACAAAAACCTAGCCAGACACAAGTGTTATTTTCTCCAGTATAATAAAACCAAGCAACAAACAGATTATATGTAAAGAATCCCTGTGTTTCCCCCATGAACGTAGCTGTGTTAAGCTAGTAGACATTCTTATCTCTATATGTAACATAAGATTCACAGATGACTGTGAGTCTGTTGAAGCAATCGGAATGAATGATGAAACCACTTTATCAGACAAATCTACCTGCTCTGAATTTGTTAATGACTAAATATTGTACGACAGAAAAATTAAGGTGAGGGATGTGATGTGGTGGTGGAAAAGGTGTTTCCTTTTTTAATATCATACTGTTAACTAGATAAAGATATCAGGTAAATAAATATTAAACAAAAAAAGTGGTCTAAACTTTAGGGGCTTCATTTACTATTTATTGTACTGAGAACAATAAGGTGGTTGTTTATTAAAGTCTGGTCAGGGCTTTTTGGTGCTTTTTTTTTTTTTTAAACTCAAATTTTCCAGGATTTATTACAGTCCAATGGTGCAAATATTTCGATGCGAAAATCCCCCATATCAGACCTGCCAATGTTGTATATAAGTCAATGGAAGTTTTTGTGGTCTGCACTGGAATTAGCCTGAAAATCTAACTATTTCAGGCTTCTTGGGCAAAAAATCCAAAAAACTCAGCGATTCGGGAAAAACCTCCAAAAAATCGTATGATTCTTGTTTTTGCACTATTTTATCTAATTTAACCCCAATCCAATTAAATTGTGCTTTTTTAGTAATAAATAAGGTAGGGATGCACCGAATCCACTATTTTGGATTCGGCCGAACCCCCGAATCCTTAATGAAGGATTCGTCCGAATACCGAATCCGAATCCTAATTTGCATATGCAAATTAGGAGTGGGAGGGAGAAAACATGTTTTACTTCCTTGTTTTGTGACAAAAAGTCACGCAATTTCCCTCTCCGCCCCTAATTTGCATATGCAAATTAGGATTTGGATTCGGTTCGGCCGGGCAGAAGGATTTGGCCAAATCTGAATCCTGCTGAAAAAGGCCGAATCCTGGCCGAATCCCAAACCGAATCCTGGATTCGTGCATCCCTAAAATAAGGTCAAATCATGGATTCTAGTTTGGTCAGACTTTTTTATTTAAATAATCAGAAAAATTTGGATTTTAGTAAATAACCCTCCCCATAATTAGCATTCATATTTTCTCCAAATAAAATATCTACCCATAAGGCAATTATTCTGGTTTTCAATAAAGATGTGCTCTACCTTTCTGATATTCCCACCTTCAATGAGTATATACAGTACATCTAAATCCACAGTCCAATTTAGGGGCAAATTTACAAAGGGTCGAATATCGAGGGTTAATTAACCCTCGAATTCGACCCTTGAATATAAATCCTTCGAATTCGAATATTGAATTCGAAGGATTTAGCGCAAATCCTGCGATCGATCGAACTAAAAATCGTTCGATCGAACGATTAAATCCTTCGAATCGAACGATTCGAAGGATTTTAATACATCGATCGAATGATTTTTATTCGATCAGAAAATTGCAGCAGAGCCTATGGGGACCTTCCCCATAGGCTAATATTGACTTCGGTAGGTTTTAGGTGGCGAAGTAGGGGGTCGAAGTTTTTTTTAAAGAGACAGTACTTCGATTATCGAATGGTCGAATATTCGAACGATTTTTAGTTCGAATCGTTCGAATCGAAGTTGTAGTCGAAGGTCGAAGTAGCCATATTCGACCATTCGAAATTTTTTTTATTCGAATCCTTCACTCAAACTTAGTAAATGGGCCCCTTGTTTCATGCCATAAAGACAAACGTCGCCACCTAAAAGTTTTCCGAACACTTTCCAAATATCATAAATGGCACATGTTATAACCTAAAATATTTTCCCATCAGCCACTTAATATACATTTCACTCTATTTTTGGTTCACTTGTAGAGAGGATTAGGGGAATGACTGCAATTAACAATTTCTTTGCCCACTCTGTGGCAGCTCCAATTTTCTAAAATGATCAAATACATAGCTCCTATTCCACCACTGTACTTTTGTGTCTTCTACAAAGCTGGAAACCTAACCCTAGGATTGATTGGGATGCTAATGTAATTTAGTATGAAGTTCATTTGCCCATAGTCTTAAGTGATTTTAAACCTTAAAACTAAGTAGAACTAAAGAACTGCAATAACCATAATTTTCTTTCCTTCGTTATTGCAATATCAGTGAAATCAAGTTGTAAGGTTTCTTTGCAATAGAGACCTAAGTAAAAATCAACTCTCTTTTCACATTCTGGCCTGTCAGAGGCAGGAGCTGTTACTCTTCAGCACATGAGGAACACGTCAGTGAATTGGATAAACCCTTTTAATGATCTGTCCTGTGCTTGAATATTTAACACCGGACTATGAATGCTACAACAACATCTCAGAACCTCAAATCTCATTGAATATGGAGTAGCTGTGTGCACATGGTTGAGGGTTAATTAATCTTAAAAGCTTAAAAAATGAAAATTGTAAATTCAAAAAAAGTAAAAGCCAAATTTACATTCTTTGAACTATTGCAAGGCAGTTATAAATACTTTTTATTTGTTATTTCATAGCTATTATGTTGTTTGTACAGTTTATTGAAGAAATTACTGCTTCCTTAAAGCTCTTCTAAAGGACAGTTAGAGGTCCTGTTTCCTCAGACTGCAGACCAGAGAATTTAAGGGGGGGGGGGTTAATATTGCATAAAGGTCATGTGACCCTCAATGTAATGATTACTGAAGTAGATAAAGAATATTATACTGTAATATAATATATAAAGACCATGGTTACATAAGTTGAACAGGTAAGCCTTAGATCTCTTTCATGGAAATTATGGAAATTACAGAAAAGTGATTATTGTATGAGTAAAAGGTGACCCCCTCAAATGACTATTCCAAAAAATACCCCAGAGAGGAAAATAACAAATAATTGCTGAATGTGTCTCTACAAAAGATGTTGGAGGCAGGTCACAAAAGAAACTTTGCATAGCATTTGAGCCTCAAAATGTCAGTTTCCAGCCCATTAGCTGAATTTATTGAAGAGGGCGGCAAATAGCCAAGTCATAGGAACAAGACGTCTAAGACATCGCATCCATAACACTTTTGATTCATCCAAAAAGAAGAAGAAATAGATATGTTTGCAAGTTTGCACTGAAAAAAACCTTCTATCAGTCAGTAAATCATCAAAAAACATTCTTGGGGCAGTTAATGAGGAGCAACAGATATCCAGACATGCCATGCTTCCAAGGAAGAAGTACGTAGGAGTTTGGGTACGGAAGTAAAAGATGATCAGGAGAAGAAAAAGATTTCCAATGAGAGTCATAAAGTAAGAAAAACATCAGGAACAGACTAAGCTGGACAGTTCTGTGAGAATCAACATAGACGATAATGTTTGGTTTTCCATCTCAATTTAATATCACCTATAAATATGAACAACTACATAATAATAATAATTCATAATAATAATTCATACTTGATGAACCAACTCCATTACAAACTGAATATAACAAAAACTAAATTAATCATCTTTCCACCTAAACCGGGTCCTTGGTCCCCTTTATTATTTCTTTTGATGGCATGCTTATTAACCCTGTCAATTCACCATGTTGTCTGGGGTAATCTTTGACTCCTATCTCTACTTCTTTGATCATATAAACACTATTGTCAAAACCTTCCTATGCAGTATTACTAATATACATCCTTTACTTTAACAAGCGACAGCTAAGACATAAGTCATACTTGCTCTCATTCTTTCTCGCCTAGACTACTCTAGCCCACTAGTAACTGGTCTCCCAAACTCACATCTCTCCTAACTACAGCCTGTATAAAATTCAGCTGCTAGATTTCTCCTATTCTCATCCAAGAGAGTACTGTCCCCTTTACTGCTGAAATCTTTTGTTTTCCCATAAAGCAAATAATAACTCACTTTGCACCTCACTATATATTTTCTTCTGTCTCCATATACTCCAAGCTGCTTCCTCCATTTCTTTCAGAGCCAGCACCTAGTCCCACCATCTACTACTACAGCTGTCTCCTGCTTTAGGGCAGTGGCCAACAGGGAGATTTGTCACCCACAATTTTTTATAAACAACTGCAGGCGACACATCTTCTGAAAATGCCTCTCCATTGGAAATAATTGAAATCGCTTGTGGAATAACCAACATATCTCTAAGTCACCCAAAGTTGTCTCTGGAGGACACTTCAGGCAATTTAGCGATACGTTGGTCACCCCACCAGCGATTTCAATTATTTTCAATAAATAGTTGACAAATACTTGTCTGCTCCAACCCTTGTTGTCAGTACACCAACATTTTTAGTGCTGTAGGAAAATGAATTACACAGCTTGTTTTCAGTAACTCAAGATAATATGTAAAACATTTTTATAAAACATGTACAGTCAGGAGAAAATTCTACAAAGGATGCTAAAATAGGCATTGGCCATATACAGTACATAAACTAGTTTACCCTTAATACAAAATTGCACAAACTACATACTAAGAAAACATTTAAAAAATATAACTCTTTAATCAAATGCATATATACTATACAACCCTGTCCAGTTTGGAAGGTATTTTAAATTGGATCATTGTATAGAAAAACAAATCCCAAATGCATGTTTTTTGGTTATACTTCTGCAAACTCTTGAAGAAAACGAGACTTACATCTACACACAGAGGTGGATTTGTGACATGTTCTAATGCAGGGGTCCCCAACCTTACACTTGAGCCACATTCAAAAATAAAAAGAGTTGGGGAGCAACACAGGCATGCAAAAACTTCCTGGGGTGCCAAATAAGGGCTGTAATTGGCTATTTGGTAGCCCCTATGTGGACTGGCAGCCCCTGTTTGTGACATGTTGCTCATGAGCTACTAGTTTGGGATCACTGTTCTAATGTAAGTTCCTAAATAAACCATCTGATTGTTATCTCTGGTGGTTATTTATAATTTTAAATGCATTCACTAGTCTCTAAAGATCTAGAAAATTAATTGTCAGTGGGAAAAATTCAATTAGATTAGAAATAAAAATAAGACATATAAATGCATTTTAGTTAGTTTAAAGGTATTATACATACATTATTTGCTTTGCCCATATAAAGGGCAGTGTATAAGGGCACTTTAATACTTAGACTACTGCCACACATTTTGGCACATTTACTAAAGGGTGAATTGTGGATGTTTAGCAAAAATTTGCCAAAAAGTCAGTTTGCCACAACATTGCCTATTTACTAAATGGCGAAGAGGACAATTCACTAGCGAAAAAACAAAGCCCTAGAGATCTTTTGCTGTGTTTCACAGATGAATTTTGCTCTGGTGAATGACCGTTAATTCCCAAATTTATGTAAACTTTCAAATATGTTACCCTTTTTGCCAAAGTCTACTTTGCCTGGTTCTACCTGCTGAACTGTTAAAGGGATACTGTCATGAGAAAAAATTTTTTTTCAAAACGCATCAGTTAATAGTGCTGCTCCAGCAGAATTCTGCACTGAAATCCATTTCTCAAAAGAGCAAACAGATTTTTTTATATTCAATTTTGAAATCTGACATGGGGCTAGACATTTTGTCAATTTCCCAGCTGCCCCTGGTCATGTGACTTGTGCCTGCACTTTAGGAGAGAAATGCTTTTTGGCAGGCTGCTGTTTTTCCTTCTCAATGTAACTGAATGTGTCTCAGTGGGACATGGGTTTTTACTATTGAGTGTTGTTCTTAGATCTACCAGGCAGCTGTTATCTTGTGTTAGGGAGCTGTTATCTGGTTACCTTCCCATTGTTCTTTTGTTTGGCTGCTGGGGGGAAAAAGGGAGGGGGTGATATCACTCCAACTTGCAGTACAGCAGTAAAGAGTGATTGAAATTTATCAGAGCACATGTCACATGACTTGGGGCAGCTGGAAGATTGACAATATGTCTAGCCCCATGTCAGATTTCAAAATTGAATATAAAAAAAATCTGTTTGCTCTTTTGAGAAATGGATTTCAGTGCAGAATTCTGCTGGAGTAGCACTATTAACTGATTCAATTTGAAAAAAAATTTTTTTCCCATGACAGTATCCCTTTAAGATAAAGCTCAACAGTGACATCATATCTTGTATTCAAAAAAAGAGAGAACATTCTCTAAGAAACTTCCACGTACTTGCAAAGTACGCAATCGTTCACTATTCAAGACAGATTTTCCTATTTTGATGAATATGTGTAGTCGTAACGAATTAATGTCTGACGTAATTGCGCAAAATATGACGAGGTTTTCCGAGGTGAAAATTCTAATCTAAATTAATGTGCCCCATAGTGTTTTCTCTAGCAAAAAAAAAAAACATTGGCAAGAGATTATTCAGAAAATGCAAGTTTAAAGAACATGGATTTGTTTTAAAAAAGGGGGGGTGGAGTGAATGATTGCATACCTATTTTGGTCAGGAAAATATAATATGGTGGTAGGCAGTGAAAGTGAACATAACACAAAAATCAAGCTTCAGGAGCAAATTCAAATGGAGAATTCTTTATCAATATAGGCTTTATCATATAGATACAACAATCACATTGTTTTCACATTGTATCTCAATGCAGTAACTCAATTTTGTAGGATTACAAAACATACATAATCTGGGTTCATTCATGTATTTGTATAATAGTATATAATAGTTTCACTTTTGTAGGATGGAACAATACCAAACATTTGTGATTTATCGGAAACAGAATATTATGATAAAATAATTTCTAACCTTAGAATTGACTTTACACAGATTTTATACTATTGCTTTCCAATATTATATAATCTGCAGTATATAACCCTTTGATAAACTGTAGATCTGACATCCAATTTCTGTCTGACTGTTAATGATTTAGTAGTTAAACATGTTTCAGCTTGAATACAATTCCATCTCTTAAGATTTCCCTAGACCACCAATGATGTAAATGTACACTAAATTTAAAATATAGATGGTAAGTTTGTTTCTTGGAATTTGTTGGAAGACCTTGCTTTTAGGATTCATTCTCCAATATATAACATTACTAGAGTTTTGTTGTTTAATCATCACTAATGTGTAAGGTTTTAGAGGTTTTTTTTCTACCTTGAATAAACTCACATTAAAAAAAAAAACAAATTTGTTTATTTATTTAAAAATCCGGATATAAAAACCTTGATTGAATATAATCGTGAAAAAAAATTGAAAAATTTTGAAGCTCAAAAAAAAAAAATCAAAAATCTCAAATTGGAAAAAAAATAGCTTAAATTTGGCCTAGGAAAACTCCCATTGACTTCTTTATGAACTTGCAAACCTTAAGATGCTGAAGTTTTACATTTGATTTTTTTGTTTAGGTTTTTGTGCTTAAAGGAATAGTAACACCAAAAAAATGAAAGTGTATCAAGGTAATAGAAATATAATTTACTTCTGTGTTTGCTTCAGAAAGACTACTATAGTTTATATGAAAAAGCTGCTGTGTAGCCATGGGGGCAGCCATTCAAGCTGTAAAAAGGAAAAAAGACATAGCCAATCAATAACAGATAAGCCTGGTAAAACACCTATTCTATTCTATGGAGCTCAGCTAGTATCTGCTATGTGTGCACAATTGTAAAACACAAGCTAATTTTTTCCATCAAGGCTGTAAATAGATAATGCACAAAGTACATCTGAATTGTAACCAAAAAAGTAATGGTGATATGGTGATCTTTGAAGATCTTACTTCTAATAAACAGAATTAAAATTAACTGCCAACCCCTTTATTTGGGAAATATTGCGCAACATGTTTAGAGACATCCCTTCTCAATTTTTGATGTTGGTTCATTGAAGATCATCTGGGCTTTAACAGATGCTACCTAACCAATGATGTTTCTAGGTAATCCTAAAGCTGCTTCTGATATACCAGGTCTTTAGAGTTATATTGTAGTGTTCTCTTTGGTGTCTATTTTGGTGTCTGCTTTATTGCTTACAATCTAATGAGTGCATTGGCTCTATCTGAATTTTTTTTGCAACTAAGCAAAATAGAGATAGTGAACTTTCTTAGCAATGGAGTTTTTAATAATGTATACTGTGGTTGTCTATATAAGGATGTGGATGTTGCAATTTAGGCTATCTCAGAATTTCAATTCTGAATATAGAATGGATATGCATATATAAAAAAGTGTTAAGAAACCTTAACTAAAAACTAATGAAATGTAAAAACAAAATTTTATTTTATTCTATGATCTTTCAAGGCATTTGCAACCCTATATGTTTTATTGTTCTTCAGCTATTGTCTTTTCTATCCAGTTTATCCAAAGATTTACATCCTCTGTAACAATTTTCTTATGGATATTTTGAGTTCCTGGTTCCTGAGACTATAGATCAAAGGATTTAAAAAGGGGGTTAATACTGCATAAAATACAGACGTTATTTTGTCCTCAGTTTGTTGGTCACTTGCATTTGAGCGAAAGTAGTTAAATAAACTTGTACTGTAAAATATAAGGACCACCGTTAGATGAGAGGAGCAGGTGGAGAAAGCCTTGGATCTCATGTTTTTTGATGGTATTTTTAGAACAGTTCTAATAATAGTGATATAGGGATAAAAGGTGACCCCAAAAATGACACCACCGAACAATATTGCAGCGAGAAATATAAGCAATACATTGATTAATGTGTCACTACAGGAGACCCGAAGCAACTGGGGCAGGTCACAAAAGAAACTTTGCAAAGTAATTGACCTGCAAAATATTAGTTTAGCTAAAAAAAGATTGTGCAGCAAGGAATGTACTGCACCAAAAACCAACACACCTGATACAAGTTGAACACAAAAGTTCCTGTTCATTATCTGCATGTAGTGAAGAGGGCGGCAAATAGCAATGTATCTGTCATAGGACATCACTGACAGTACAGACATTTCTGATACAGCAAAAAAGAGAAAAAAATAGAACTGAGTTATACAAGCTCTCACTGAAATTACCCTTTTTTGTGTGAGTAAATCAAAGAGCATTCTTGGGACAGTGACTGAGGAGTAACTTATATCCAGACATGCCAGGGTTCCAAGGAAGAAGTACATGGGGGTGTTGAGATGGGAATCAGCAAAGATTAGTAGAAGGATCAAAAGGTTCGAAGTTAGAGTTAAAAGGTAGATCAGAAGAAATACCAGGAACAGAGGAAGCCGAAGAGTTGGAAAATCAGACAGTTCAGTGAGAACCAACATATACAAAATAGTTTGGTTTTCCATCTAAAACGATGACACCTATAAAAATAAACAATCATATACAAAAAAAACACATTCAAAAACAAAATATATGTTTTTTTGCTAGATACAGTATATGGTTTTTAATTGGTTCACTCAACGTTAATGTAAACAAGACTTGTCCTGATTGAATACAGTGCAATATACAGTACATGGTTGCTTTCTAAATTAAGGTCTCTTCGTTTTGGCAATGTTGTTTGCACAATGTTAGGAAATTATCTAAAGGATACAGAGGGTGGTGGCCAATGGCACAATCTCTAGTTGGAGCAAGGTTCTACAGGGTTTTGTACTGTGTCCACTAATATTTAATGTGCTTTGGGAAGGCATTTATGTAATGTAACATTATGTGTACATGATACAAAACTATTCATGACAATTAATTCCATCCTGGATATGAAATCCTTACAATAGGATCTAGGCAAACTGGTAATCTGGGAAGTTAAGTGGTAGCTTATTTTCAATCGTAGACATATGGGGGCAAATTCACTAAGCGCCGAAGCGCCGAACGCTAGCGTTAATTCGCTAGTGCTTGGCATTTTCGTTACTGCACAAATTCACTAACGAACGCTGGTGTAGTTTCGCTAGTGTTACTTCGCACCCTTACGCCAGGCGAATTTTCGCTAGCGACGTAACTATGCAAATTCACTAACTTGCGCAGTATACTGAACGCTACCTTTTACGCTAGACTTCCTTCGCCACCTCAGACCTGGCGAAGCGCAATAGAGTAGATAGGGATTGTTTCAAAAAAAGTACATTTTTTTTCTAAGTCCCAAAAAACGCTGTCGTGTTTTCTACATCATGGGTGATAGGCTGAAAAAGATCAAAAAATTTTTTGGGGCTCCCCTCCTTCCCCTCTACATTTCCTGACTCATGGCAACTTACCTAGACAGTGGGCACATGTGTAGGGCAAAATAAAATTTTATTTGCTGATTTGAAGGTTTTCTAGCCATTTGTAGTGCTGATACGTATTCCTCCATTGAAATTTGAATTTCGCGCCGTATGCAAATTAGCCTTCGCTAGCGTAATTTCGCTTTACATAGCGAATCAACGCTAGCGCAACTTCGCAACCTTACGCTACCCCTGAGCGCTACTTCGGATTTTAGTGAATTTGCGGAGCGCTGGCGAAACTACACCTGGCGAAGTGCGGCGAAGCTCGGCGAAGTTGCGCCTGGCGCAACTTCGCATCTTAGTGAATTTGCCCCATGGAGAGTGCTTTACCCCAAGTACACAAGATTTTACATACTGCTCCTCACTCCACCAATCCCACTCCAGAATTAAACTTCTCCTAGTAAAGCTTCCAACTCTGCAAGTTGTTATGGACACCCCCATAAATCCCACTTCCTGGATTGACCAGGAACATTGGCAATTTACCATGCATGGAGTTTATTTGAGATACACAGCAAGAATAAGTTAGAACACCTTACTACAACAAAGAAATTGCAGACGTTATTCTCTGTTGCTCTAAAAAAGGGGTTATTAGAAACCACCAAATCAGTATAAATTCTCAAAGATCCAAATGTCTAAAGACATGACAAAGGAATGTAAAGTCCTACAGTTTGTAGATTTAATTTTGTAAGAGGCTTCCAACATATTCATCCTCATTGGTGAGACATCAATTATGAGTTAATTACAATGAAAAACCAAGCACTTCTTATAAAATACTATATTTAACCTTACAGGAACTGAAGCCAAAATTCATCCTAGACTGGCAAGGCTCCACAATAAAAAAAATTTGCACCAAATTAACAGTGAACCAAATCTACCTATCTATCAACAAATCTTTGCATCATTTTAACAAGATGTTCAAATATAATTAAACACATAGTAAATAGCATTCACCTCATGGCTCAAAAGGATCAATGCCATTAAAACAGCATTCAACGTTCTCTTAATACTGCTACTCAGATCCATCTATATAATGTTTGAGAGAGCCATGATGCTTTTATTCTGCAACAAAATATAATGACCAATATAGAATCAAAAACATTTTTTTTTGATGATGATGTTGCTCCCAGTGGCCTCAAAGCAGGTGCTTATTTTTGAATTCCTGGCTTGGAGGAAAGTTTTGGTTGTATAAAATCCAAGTGTACTGCCAAACAGAACCTCCTGTAGGCTGACTGTCTACATAGGGACTACCAATCACAGCCCTTATTTGGCACCCCAGGAAGTTTTTGCATGCCTTTGTTGCTCTCCAACTCTTTTTATTTTTGAATGTGGCTCATGGGTAAAAAAGGTTGGGGACCCCTGCTATAAGTTTTGCCAATAAGGTTTAATTATATCTTAGTTAGGATCAAGTACAATGTTTTGTTTTATTATTACAGAGATAAAGGAAATCATTTTTTTACATTTGGATTATTTGGATAAAATTAATTCTATAATTCTGAGCTTTCTGGATAACGGGTTTCCGGATAATGGATCCCATAACTGTTCTTTCAAATTTGCCATTTTCTACAAGCCAATACACTTGTTTATCCATATACTACAACTAAATTTGAAAGCAGACATGTTAAAAACACAACCAGCAAGAAAGGCATCACATGCAACCTATTACTTAGACAAAGACAAACATCTTTTGTGGCACAATCTGCATAATTGAGTCTTGGGAGCAAGATTACAGACCTCCAAATACTCCAGGTTCTTTAACCATCTTTACTATGGTTATACAGATAGTACTGACACCTGACAAAATCCATGCAGTTTATCCTAACTTCACAGATCTACAATATGCTAGAGAGGATGTGGTGATAAAGGCACCCTGTTGGTGGACATGCCCCCTGGCACAAAAGGTATTGTCTAGAACAACCTATTTAATCAAGTGGTCTGCTAATCTCCAACCATGAGCTTGGATTTGGCAATTTTGGGCATATTTTCACCTACTCTTAACCAATAACACCCCAAGGTACATGTTATCTTTGCAAGTACACGTAGATCACAACTCGCTAAGAAATGGAAAAAAACATCCAACATACCATTCCAACCATAGACCATATCGAAATGAAAACCTTCCCAAATGTTTTGTACAAAATAACCTATTCAAAAGAATCTATTCCTCACCACTCACCAGCTCAATAACTATGGTGCCTATCTTCTGGATTGCAAGAAATGCTAATAAGATATATATTTCACCCAGACAACTTATAAAACCCAGATACTAAATAAAGATACTAATAAAATTGTTTAAATTAACCTCTTACTTCACGGTGCAATCTCCTTTCTTCTCTTTTCTTTTCTCTGTGTCTTACTCTTCTTTCTACCCTTTGAATGTTACATCCAAAAGAAACCAAAAAACAACAAAAAATCTGGTGAAAAATTTTGGGGCAGATGTATCAATCTTTGAATTAGAATTGTAACGTGATTTAATTATTTGTGTTAAAACTTGAATGTTCTATATTAAACACAAAATAATAAAAAGCTTAAATATATGAAACGGCATCTAAAATCTTACAAATTCATGTAGAAGTCAATGGGAGTTGTTCTAGGCAAAATATAACTGATTTTTTTCCAATTTGAGTTTTTAGAATGTTTCTGATTTGTAGACCCAATGATAATGATTAGAATACAAATTGAATGTGTTCAGGTTTTTTTTCACTGTTTTAAGATTAATTTTTATTCAATAAGCAAACGTTGAATTTGGTAAAATTTCAAAATACTAAAATGCTAGAATGGAGTGATAGATAATGGAAATTGGATTTTGTTTTTACTGGTGATTAGAAGTCAGAGAGACAAACAGCAAACAATTTAACAAATATTTTATTTCTTAATATCCTTTTTTACAACATAACTTAGGAAACAGGTTGAGTGAGATCTGCCTTTTTTTGTAGGTGTAACAACACATAATCTAATATACTGTGTGGTGAGTCACTACCAGGGTACTTGGGAAAGTGCAGAGCTTATTTATGTCCCAGGTTCCTAACAGAGTGGTTCTGAGACTAGCCCGGTGTTTTGGGTTTAACTGAGGCATCTCAGGTGGATAATTAAAAAAGGCAGCTTAAGCCTGAGTATTGAGTTACAGTCTGGGGTAAGATACGGGAAAGCTGCCTCTGAGCTCACTGAGAAGAATGAAATCAGCACAAGGTTTGGGAATTTGTGTGGTTTCTGAATGTTTTCTGTTTTGGGGAGACAGGCGGTAGGCGTGCTCTTAGTTAGTTAGGATAACTGTTCTGTGTTAGTTAGAAGCCCATTAAGTGGCAAGGATTTTATTTTGAACTGTTTATTTTGTTTATCTGCTGCAAGTGAAAATAAACTGCTGAAAAGAGACGATACTCTCCTGAGTTGTCATTGTGCCATGGGCAGTTTTAACCCAGCAAACGGATCTCAGATAGCTAATCCCTTCCAACTGGCAATACCAAATTGTACAAATTGGATACTAGGGGTACTTATATAAAAAGATTGGAAGAAAATTCATCAGAAAATTCACATTGGTACGACCCTGTTCAACTGCTGTGGTTTGAAGACGTTTGTAGAGAACTATTACAAAACCAAATAGACGTTTACTAGTGACCAAGTTTGCTGTAACAAAACTAATTAGGTTGGGGGAATAGAATTATTTGTATACAAGATATAGTGGAAGAACCCCCCCCCCCTTTAAACTATTTAAACAAAAATGTAGGCTTGTAACAATATTCAAATTACTCACAATCTGTAAATATTATTCCTCTTTAACCTTTTTTTTCTTAGGAGTGAATTGGTAGCTGTTTCTTTCCTAAAATTTCCCATTCTCTTTCATGATCTCCAAATCAGGAAAGAAACTTATGTTTCAGTTATATAGTCAGTTAACATGATATTAAAATCATTATTAAGTTCAGTTATAAATCCCACATTCTCCTCTTTTGTACCGTTCTTAATTATTAAAATATTATTGACGTACCTTAACAACTTAATAATTTTACTGTGATATTGTCTCAGCAATAACTTATATACTATTGACTCTTCCCAAAAAAAACAGAAAAAAGTTAGGCAGAGGATAGAATGCAGGTCGTCACCATTTCTGTACCCTGAATCTGTAAGAAGAATCACCCAAGTAAGGTAAACAAGGTAAAATAATTATGTTGGAGAATAAATTGGATCAACTTACATAAAACATCAATTATATCTTCAGCATTACCCACATTTTTGGTTAAAAAGTATTGTAAGACCCTTTTCATGTTTAATGGAAGTATATAAAGACACATGGCTCTAATCTCATTAGTTAAGAACTGTTACTTGACTTTGATAAATATGCCATTTATACATAAATGCAAAACATTTTCAATTGCAGGTCTTGGTATAAAAAAAATTAGACCATATTAATTTTTGTTGCACTGCTACAATTTTTGTTGAAGAAAATAAGACTTACTGCTATACAATGCAATGCATTGTGACATGCTCTACATGGAAGTCCAGGCAACAGCAGTTTCAGAATAGAAGCTCCTAAATAAATCATTCTGAATGATCTCTAGAGAATAATTACAATCTTCCAATATATTCACTCTAAGCTCTAGAGATCTAGGAAATCCAATGTCAGTGTGTTAGGTGTTCATTAATTTACTAGTGGTTGCCAAATTTGAACACACTTTTAGGGAGTTATTTACTAAAACTCCAATGAATCAAATTTTTCTCGAAAAAATAGGAGCGAGAAAACATTGTGACAAATTTGTGCATCAATTCAAATCACAGTCGAATTGACACTGTGATAACTTGACTTTATCGTTATTGTCAGCAGAAAACTCAACTTTATTGGATTACAGTATCTTTATCCCAGACTTTATCGGAATATCCAGCGCAGATCACAGTGTCAAAAAACAACTTCAGGCTATTGACGTCTACAGGTTTGAGATGGAGTATTTTCAGATTTGGATTTTTAGCAGCTTTGGGGTATAATAAATTTCTAAAAAAAAAATCTACTAAAAATTTGAGTTTTCCCCTTTAAAATCTCGACCAGAAAAATGTGAGGTTTAATAAATAGGCCCCTAAATCTTGACTACATATAAGAAGAAATTAATTTCAAAGCATGTGTGTCTTTTTAAACTGGATTAAGATTTGGCCAAATCCTCGTGCCCTGCCGAAAAAAATAAGAATTTAAATTTGCATATGCAAATTAGGATCAGAAAGGGAAAAACACTTTTTATCACAAAACAATGAAGGAAAACATTTTTTTCACTTTTCCCCTAACCATCCCTAATTTGCATATGCAAATTAGAATCTGGATTTGATTTTGTGTTCAGCCGAATCTTTCATGAAGAATTCGGGAATTCAGCCAAATCTCCTCTCCCTGCAAGTCACAGAGTTTGCAGATATAGAAATTGATGGCGCTTGGCAACTCTAGATAACTCTCTTGCTGCTGCGTATATAGCATTACAGCACATTAAGCACACAAAAAAAGTGTCTCCAACTGTAAGTTCACTGAGCAAATGATTTTGCACTTCACAAAATTTCTATATTCCCCCTCGGTCTTAACAGTTTTGGTAGCTGTTATAAGAAATGCCTGTTTTATGGCTGAATATGCATTTCTTGAAAGCATATCACTTAGGTTCTTGGTGACTCAAAAAGATTTGATCAGTACGAGTATGGAGTATTTTAACAGTCACTTGGGTTAAGTGCTTATTGTTATTGTGTTTTGGCATTGTGGCTATAGAGATCCCCGACTCACCTCTCAATAAATCTATTAGATGGAATATTTTATTGTAAAACCAGCAAGATATTTTCCTGATTTTCCTTATCCTGATTAAGGAGTCCATAGATTGAAAGTGCTATTGCCATTTGTTGTGGTGTCTGCAATACTAAAACTAGAATTTTTCTGTTCGGACTTTTTGGGGCAAATGCGCACTGGCGTGAAGACTGCACCTTTAAATCTAGTGCGCACTAGGGAACCGGCATTTGAGAAGAGGAAGAACAGCGTGGCGGGCATCCCCGCTGAGAATGTGGCAGGCGCCCCCGCGAGAGTGCGGCGGGCATCCCAGCCGGCCCACTAGACCACCGGGGTGAGTAGCCCTCACAGTGATGTAATCGGACTGCCCCACAGCATCATTGATCTGACCCCCTGCCCCAGACTGTGCTGTGGGAAAAGATGACAACTCTATACTGGATTATTTTCCAAGGACTTTACATGCTAAACTGGATGTTGTTAGCCTGGTACTAGGGTAAAGCATGTGGTGGAGTACATGGGCAGATTATTTGGATTATTGGGAAGATTCAGCCTTGGTAGAATAATTTTTAAAAATGAAGTGAAAAGCTAAGGGTGAGGACGTGTCTCAGAGATATTACCTGTATCATGTGCAATGCTAAGAAGGAAGTAGCAGTTTAGGGAGATTAATGGATGGTTAAAGATTGAGAGGGGAGATTATAGTTTTTGGAGGACTGTACTGATTTTTCAACTGGCGACGAGCTGCATCCCAATAATGATGGCACAGCTGCTTGGGGGGAAAGAATGACTATAAGGTTGGAGGAGATTTTAAACTTGGTATGGGGAGGAGGGTGCATAAGTAATTCTATGAAATGTAAGTTAAATAAGGTTTTGAGCTGTGTAAGGTAAAACGGTTGGTGGAGGTTTGATTGGAGGTCAGTAATGGCAAGTTGTATTTATGCAATGCTCATGCTGGTTCCAGTATAAAATGTGTGTTTACAAATGTAAGAAACCTAAATGGTAAAATGGGAGAGCTGGAGGTAGTGCCATTAGAGGGAAATATAACTGGAACTCCTGAAACATGGCTCAATAAGTGATATGACTAAGCAATAAATATAGGAGGTCATTTTTTATTTTGGAGGTGATGATGAAAAATGAGGAGGTCTGAAAAGACCAACCGAAATTAAGTTGAAGTTTTTATTTGGTTGAATAGGTCAGTTTTCAATCGAATAGGTCTATATTCGGCAGAATTCGAATTGTACGAATTGAAGGAATATCGCATTCAATCGAATTCAATTCAAAGTTTTTCCCATAAAAACCTTAGATTTTTCAAAGTCCACCAATTGACTCCAATTAGGTTCTAGGAGGTCCCCCATAGGCTAAAAAAGCACTTTGGCAGCTTTTAGATGGCGAATGGTTGAAGTCAAATTTTTAAAGAGACAGAACATGATAATTTTAGATATTCAAATTTTCAAATTTTTTCCAAATTCAAATTGAATTTGGACTATTCCCTAGTCGAAGTACACAAAAAATAGGTCGAAATTCGATTTTTTTTTTTTTTTTCGTTCGAAAATTCACCTCAACCTTTTATAAATCTGCCCCTAGGTGTGGGCCTTGTTACTATTGCACTTATAAATAGTTTTGATCTTCTCAACATTTTTATTTGAATTGTTGCATTTCTTTTTAATGCATCGCTACTATTCAAATTTTAAAAATCATATTCAAATATGTTTTAATAGATTCTTTTCTTGACCCTTAAGGTATGATGAACAATGTTTCCTGTATTGTGTAACATATTGGATAAAACCCACTGTTATGTTATTCTACATAACAGTATAGTGTTAACTAAAAAAATGAAAAGGGGCAGATTTATCAAAATGTGAGCTTAGAGATAATAAATAAAAACTCACCCACATTCTATTTATTCCTATGGGATTTTTTAGAAGCATATTTATCAAATTATGAGTTCTAAGTCTCATCCATTGATAAATACAATTCTAAAAATACCATAGGAATGAATAGAACTTGGGTGAGTGTTTATTAAGCTCTAAACAGCAAAAGTCCTAATCAGCCCATCACTAGTGCTAAACTGCTTTCCTTCAAGGCCTACAATATACATCACTGGTCAATGCAACCTTTTACCTTTATCTGTTGCATGCACCTTATGGGGCCGATTCATCAAGGGTCGAATATCGAGGGTTAATTAACCCTCGATATTCGACTAGGAACTAAAATCCTTCGACTTCGAATATCGAAGTCTAAGGATTTAGCGCTAATGCTACGATCGAACGATCGAAGCAGGGGCGTAACTATAGAGGAAGCAGACCCTGCGGCTGCAGGGGGGCCCAGGAGGTATAGGGGCCCCATGAGGCCCTAATTCATATACAATTTCAATAAATATTGTAGAAACAAGTCAACCTCTAAACATTTTGGGGGCCTGAAAAATAATTTGCTGTGGGGCCCAGTGATTTCTAGTTACGCCACTGGATCGAAGGATTATTCCTTCGATCGAACGATTAAATCCTTCGAATCGAACGATTCGAAGGATTTAAATCCAACGATCGAAGGAATATCCTACGATCAAAAAAACTTAGGCAAGCCTATGGGGACCTTCCCCATAGGCTAACATTGACTTCGGTAGCTTTTAGCTGCCGAACTAGGGGGTCGAAGTTTTTTTTAAAGAGGCAGTACTTCGACTATCGAATGGTCGAACGATTTTTAGTTCGAATCCTTCTATTCGAAGTCGTAGTTGTAGTCGAAGGTCGAAGTAGCCCATTCGATGGTCGAAGTAGCCCAAAAAAAACTTCGAAATTCGAAGTTTTTTTACTTCGAATCCTTCACTCGAGCTTGATGAATCGGCCCCTTAATGTACCTTCTGGAACTTTGAAAAAAACAAAACAAAAAATTCACAAAAAACAGTATAATAGTAAATGCTAAATCAGTTAGATTAATTAGATAGAGCGAGGCTTCCCATAAATATTTGAAAGGAAATATAAAATAGGATGAAGAGTAAGTTTGCCATGCCATGAGATCACAGGGATGGGATCCAGTATCTGGAAAATTGTTATCCAGAAAGCTCAGAATTACAGGAAGGTCATCTCACATAGGGGCAAAGTTACTAAAGTATGAACTGACATCATTTTAGTACTCGATTTACTAATGGGCACAGGCGTAACTTCGTTAGCGAAGGAGATAGACACTAGTGCAACTTCGTACTCTAACGCCAGGCGAATTTTCGCTCTGGTGAATGAAAGTAACTGCGCAAATTCACTAAGATTCTGATTTTACTGAATGTTAGCTGTTCAGCCAGACTTGCCTTCACCAGCTCAGACCAGGAGAAGTGCAATGGAGGGTATAGGACTTCCTCAATTTTTTTGTTGAAAAACAGTCCCAAAAAACGCCAGCGTCTTTTCACTTTTTCAGGGTGATAGGCTGCAAAAGTCTGTAAAAAATTTTTTGTATTCCCCCCTACATTTCCTAACATATGGCACATAAACTAAACACTGGGCACATGTGTAGGGCAATATAACAACTCTATTTTATTTTTTTAAGGTTCCCTGGACTTGTGTAATGTAATGTATTTGCTGCAACATATACGTCCATTCAACTTTCACTTCCTGCCATATGCAAATTAGCCAACGCTAGCGCAACTTCGCTTTGTTTGCCAAAGTAACGCTAGCACAACTTCGCCAGCGTCCAAGTTTGATGCATAAGGAGGTATCGGCTTTTTTCATTGCTGGATCAAATGGAAAGATCCATTATCAATTAAACCCCAGGACCCATGAATTCTGGATAACAGGTCCCATACCTGTACTGAAAAATCCATGTTAAATCAAAATGGAGTTTGTCTTGTTATAAAATAGGAAAAGGTCTTAAATGGAGCGAATAATTGCATTTTTATTTCAGGTGAGAACAATATAGTTACATAGTTAAATCGGGTTGAAAAAAGACAAAGTCCATCAAGTTCAACCCCTCCACATGAAACCCAGCATCCATTGTCACACCCCTCCCTACTTTCACAAATTCTATGTACCCATATCTATACTAACTATAGAGTTTAGTATTACAATAGCCTTTGATAGCCTTCTAGCACACGGAGGTGTCCACTGGCTTCCTACCCTCCTCTAGCACAAATAGGTCTCCAAGGGACCACTCACCCTCCTCCAGCACAAGGAGGTCTACACGGGCACTGAGTAGTAATCCCACACCTACTCAGTAGTGATGGGCGAATTTCTCCTGTTTCGCTTCGCCGAAAAATTCGCTAATTTCCCACAAAATTCATGAAACGGTGAAAAATTCACGAATTTCCCAAAAAAACCATGAAATTAGAAGGATTCCACTCAAAAATCATGGAATTTGAAGGATTTCACTCAAAGATCATGAAATTTGAAGGTTTTCATTAATAAATCATGAAAATTGGACGTTTCACTAAAAAATCTTGAAATTTGAAGTTTTTCACTAAAAATCGTGAAATTTGAAGGATTTCACTCAAAAATCATGAAATTTTAAGGTTTTCACAAAAAAATAGTGAAAACTGGACATGTTCACGAAAAAATCATGAAAATCAGAAATAAACGCCAGCGAATTTTCACCGGCGAATTTTCACGGGAAATTCGTGAATTTATTCGCTGGCGGCGAAACGCGGAAATTTGCCACAAATTCGTGCCAGGTGAATTTATTCTGCCCATCACTACTACTCAGACAGTCACCTATAGCTAGGCAGCTGCAAAAGACCCAAGGGAGCATGGAATGTAGGACCCACCCTGCTCTCGTCCATTCACTCCAGGGACCCATTCATCCATCTTTTTCTGAGCCGGTACACAACAGACATTCTCCCCGGAGTTCACTGTTTACCAGTCTAATACTGGTGAAATACACACATAATCCAATGTATTCCCACACATCTCTTACACAGAGATAATCATGGTCAGCAGTGAGGTGGATCATAATATAAAATTGAATTAAAGGAGCCCATTGTGATGGAGAAATGAAGTCAAAGATTTTTTTTTTTTACTGACCCTCAGCTTTGTAAGAGAAAAGAAACCTGGGTCATCCTTGCAGTGTGAATATCAAAAGTATGGCATAACATTATATTAACAGAAGGCCGTTTATTAACAACAAAAGAACAATTCACTGCTTTCTTTGGAACTACAGGCTTCTCAATGGTGTGTTTGTGATTGTTGCGATCGAGTCCTTCTTGTTGCTAATCTTTATCTTCCTCTTTTTTTCAGTTTTTTGATGTTTGATTACATACACTGCACAACTTGGCACAAACTGTAAAATTTGCAATCTTTCTTCCACTGTCGGAAATGGTCATTAAACAGTTTCCGAGTTCGCAAAAGCTGAAGTTAATTTGCACAAAGCAAGATTGTTTGAGAAATGTCATAAGCTTTCACCTTGCGAATATTTTTCTTTTATTATATTGCCCATATGTGTTTCAAATACATACCTCTCTCTCACTCATCCAAGAAGATGTACATGTAAAGCCCTTCTTATGGATGATTTGAGTTCCTGATTCCTCAGACTGTAGATCAGAGGATTTAAGAAGGGCGTTAAGATTGCATAAAATACAGAAACCAGTTTGCCCTCTGTGAAATGATAATTTGCATTTGGGTGCAAATAATTGAAGAAAAGAGTACTGTAAAACATAAAGACCACAGTTAGATGAGTGGAGCAGGTGGAGAAAGCCTTAGATCTCATATATTTTGAAGGGATTTTCAAAACCGTTTTAAGTATGATGATATATGGATAAAAGGTGGCCCCTAAAAAAACTAGTCCAAACAACATTCCAAGGAGAAGAATTAGCAATACATTAATGAAGGTGTCACTACAGGAGACTTGAAGCAGCTGGGGCAGGTCACAAAAGAAACTTTGCAAAACCTTTGAGCTGCAAAAAGTCAATTTAGTCAAAAAGAGAGTGTGCAACAAGGAATATAGAATATTAAATACAAACAAGATTGATACAAGTTGAACACAAACTTTCCAGCTCATTATCTGCATGTAGTGAAGAGGGAGGCAAATAGCAATGTATCTGTCACAGGACATCACTGACAGCACAGATGCCTCTGATATAACACAAAAGAGGAAGAAGTAGATCTGAGTTATACAAGCTTGCACAGAAATTATCCTTCTATCTGTAAGTAAATCAAAGAGCATTCTTGGAGAAGTGACAGAGGAGTAACCCATATCCAGACATGCCAGGGTTCCAAGGAAGAAGTACATGGGGGTGTGGAGATGGGAATCAGTGAAGATCAGAAAAAGAACAAGAAGGTTCCCAATCAGAGTCAAAAGGTAGATCAGGAGAAAAACAAAGAACAGAGGATGCTTGAGATCTGGAAGATCTGACAGTGCAGTAAGAACCAATACATACACTGCTCACCTGTAAAAATTAACAATCATATAATAATTTTAATATTTTAAAAAGAAAAACTAACATATGGGCGAATTTCTATTTATCAAAAATCAAAACTGGTTAGTGCTTTGCCTAGGACAAATTCCATTGACTTCTAATTGAACTTTGAGCTTTTATATTTGACTTTTTCATACTTAATAAATACCAAAAATAATTTGAAGATATTTGAAGATATAATTTAAATTTTTGAGCTTTTGTGCAAAAAGAAGTACAAGGCCACATTGTAGCCCCTTGCGTTCTCTAACCTTCTTCCCTTCATGTCACTCAAGCTACAGGGCATTCCTATTGCTGTTACTACCAACCCAATCTGAATTCAGCATTGCTGAAAATGTGGTTAAACTGTGAATATCTTGAATAGTCTGAATTTAGTAGAGAAAAGAACATGAAAAGTTGTCAGACAATACCAATATCATTACTAACTGTAGATCTTATGGCCACAATATCCTTGGCCATTATACTTGTTGAAGAAAATCATCCAAGCCCATCTTAAAGGTGTTAACAGAATCAGCAACATCATCCAGCAGGGCATTTCCATTACCTCACTGCCCTCACTGTAAAAAAAAAACACCTGTGCTGTTTCAAATGAAAGTTCAATTCCTCAGTTAACGGTAGTCTATGGTCCACTAAAACCCGTTTCCCCCACTATCTGTCTATAATGTCCTCTAATATACTTATATCCCATCACAAGAACCTTTTCTTTTGGGAGTCACTCATTCGTACAATGGTCTCTGCAACTGAAAGGATACCATGTTATAATCACTATTTCCCAGATGCTAACACTCACAAATTATAGAGATGTATTTGGTATTACTAGTTATTTCCAGATCCTAAAGATCTTTCCTAGTAGGTTCCTTAACTAAAGTGAAAAATGTCTGGATAATTATAGTCAACCAAATAACTAGTTGTGACAACCCTGTCCAGTGTAGGCTTCTCAGTACTTCTTGAGGAATAATGTTGATAGATGTGCCTTTAGTTTGATATCTATGATACCAAGATATTCTAAATAGTGGATCCTTAGCATAGAAAAACAGACCACATATTAATGTTTTTTGCTAAAGACTGTTGAAGACAATGAAACTTACCTCAGAACAAAATGGTGCATTATGAGATGCTTTACTTGAGAACATGGTCAACCCTCAGAATGGAAGATCTTAAATAAACTATACAGTTTATCTCTAGAGATCAATTATAATCTTAAAATGCTTTTATTTTAGCCTCTTGGGATTTAGAAAATCCAATTTTGTATGTTGGGTGATCAGCTTCCAATTATTTTCCGTAATAAAGGCCACTAACTAGAAGGCCCTAATGTGTTTAGACTAAAAAGGCATGCATAACATTTTCTCCTCCCTCCAATGCTTGTGTGGACAAATTACAGTCAATTGCTTGTGTCAATAGCTTTATTGACTACACAGAACATACAGTATTTGTCAAATTTTATTTTTAGATATTACATATTGGGGCACATTTACTATTGGTTGAATATCGAGGGTTAATAACCCTCGATATTTGACCATCAAAGTAAAATCCTTCGACTTCGAATATCAAAGTCAAAGGATTTACCGCAATTCGTTCGTTCGAACGATCGTAGGAAAAATTGTTCGATCGAACGATTAAATCCTTAGAATCGAACGATTTGAAGGATTTTAATCCATCGATCAAACGATTTTCCTTCAATCCAAAATTGCCTAGAAAGCCTATGGGGACCTTCCCCATAGGCTAACATTGGTGCTCGGTAGGTTTTAGGTGGCAAAGTAGGTGGTCGAAGTTTTTTTTAAAGAGACAGTACTTCGACTATCGAAGGTCGAAGTTGCCAATTCGATGGTTGAAGTAGCCAAAAAATACTTCGAAAAGTATTTTTTATTCTAATCCTTCATTCGAGCTAAGTAAATGTGCCCCATGGTGTGACTTAATGTGAATAATCTGTGATTTATAATTTAGCCCTAGAAGAAGTATAAAGGGCTAAATTCTAGGAAAACTACTGCAAACAGCATTGAGGAAAGCATTATATTCATAGTTATTGTGGGAAGGATTGTTTTCACCAGTAGTTTAATGGGGAGCAGTCAGCACTTTCAAAACAGTCTGTGCTTTTAACATCGCCTTTACTTGCTGACAGTCAGTAAGCTTGATAAAATACCATTTGGTCTGAAACGTTGCTGTAATGCCCTTGGTCCAATAAAGGCCGTTTTATCATAAACTGTGGGTGCTGGACTCATTTCTGTGCCAGTATTGCCAGTGGAAAGTGGCCATTGGAGGACGTGCACACAGCCAATGAAGGGAGAGGAAGTCGTGCTGACTACTAATCTGCTAATTGACAGTCAGTAAGATTGTCAGAATGAGGTTTTCCCCATAGCAGTTGTTTGTTGCAATAATTGGGGTACAAATAAAGCCCCAAGTTAAGTAATTATTCATTTTAGAAAATCAATATTTAGATTAAGGACAAAAGAGCCTATAAAATAGCTAACTTAGAAATGTAAATGGTCCCTTCCTATCAAGTGAAAAATTGAATTGATAATTTTGAAATCCTCCAATTGGATGACTGTCCCAGAAAGTAAGGGGTTTTCTGAACCAACAGTTTATTAGAAGAGGAAAAGGTTAACCAGAGAACACTGAAAAGCTGGCACAAAAAAAATTATACATTAAATACTGCTAAAAATAAGGAGGAAGTGGATTGTTGTGCACTGGCAAGAGAAGACTAGACAAGGATATAATGCTCATTGTATTGAATTCAAAATTTTCTACAAATAAAATGGCAATGGGCTTTGCATGAAGTAAATAATTGAATACCTATTTCAGGTAATGAAAATATGACTAAAAAAGGCAGTAGGCATTGAGGTGGATCATAATGGAATCTAAAGAGGAAGCCAGAGGTGTTAACCCCATAGTACAAAAATTGCCCTATAACTTACAAGAGCGGTGGATGGCACACAGGTCAAAATTCAAAGAAATGCACAATGTTCCATTTCCTCCTTTCACTGTATTCATGGACTTTGTATACCAACCAGAAATGACCCCAGCTTTGATTTCACTTTGCTACATACCACCCCTTCAGTACCTATTCGCAAAGCAGCAGCAACAGTACACAAAACAAATGCTTCCTCTTTAGATTCCTTTCACAGATTTGCAGAACCTTCTCATGAGGCAGTGTCCTTTACACCAGAAGCCTCACCCCCTTCTGAAATGCAGAGCCTTCAGAGAGAAGTCCATAGAGGACCGCAAAGCCTACCTGAAGGAAAACAACATCTGCTACAAGTGCTGTCCATTAACGTCTCATCTGTTTCTTGATATTGTGCTGGTTTTCATACAATAATCCGAAAAGCAGCAACTCAAAACTTTTCCCGCAACAACTTTTTCTTCATCAATGAGTTAAATTTGTGGATTTGAGTTAGGTTGACTTTGTTTCAATAAAAAAATGGGATAAATTTGAGTTATAGTGTAAATTTTATGATTTCTTATTATTATTACCTTAATTTTCAATAATAAAATCCAGGAATGCAAGCCCCTGTAAGTCTCCTTCAGCTATGGCTACTTGTAGTTCCATTAACAAGTCACTTAATTCCCTAGGTTTTTGGTAACTTTTATTGGTTATTTTAGGGAAGTCATCAATTCTCTTGAAGAGTGCATTTTCTACAACCTCTGCTGAGCCATAGCACTCATTAAGTCTGTGCCAGATCATTCCGAGACCAGTCTCTGGGTGATTTATGTTAATGACTCTGATCCTTTTGGCATGCTCTGCAGACTCAGTTCCTAGGTATTTGATAAGGAGGTCTATTTCCTCACTGTATGAAAGGTCTAAGTCTCTGATAGTGTTTTCCAAAAGGAGGATCGCCAGGCGTTGAAGCCTTCAGGGTGGTCGTTAAACTTTATGAGACCTTTTGTGACTAGTTCACGTCTTGCAAAGAACTTGGCAAAGTCCATTGTTACCTGGTTACTACCAGGATAAGAGGGTGGATGAGTGTAATAGTGAGAAGGTGTTGTATAGTCATACCTGTCTGGAGGTTCTCTTTTAGGCTGGACTGTGACATACCGTTGTGACACAGCTGAGGAGGTAGGTGCAAGGTTAACCCTAGGCTTGGGTACCTGGCTGAAGTGGGTGTTATAGGCAGGATCACTTTGCTCAGCGTGCTCTCTCTGATGCAATTGCAGCTTGCTGATGGCCTTTGGAGGTGTATGGCATCCTTGGTTTGGTTCAGGAGCAGCATGTTGGCTTGGTTGTTGTGCTGGAAGAGAATCTGTGTCTTGTTTGGAGTGCTGGTAGACATACTCTCTAGTGCGTTGTAGTGGTTCATGGGGTTCAGTCTCAAGATTAGGTACCTCGCTGTGTCTTTTGCTGTTAGGGTAAACAATCATCTCTAGAGCTTTTGCTTCTGCTAAAGTTGCTGCATCTTCTCTTTCTCTGGCCAGTTTTTCTAGGGTTGCTTCTAAGCGAACACTTTCCAACTTTGTCTCTACTGCTAGGCGTGCATTCTCTGCTTCTAAGCATGCACTTTCTGCTTCCCTTTCTGCTTCTAAGAGTGCACTTTACTTTTGCCTCCAATTCCCTCTCTGCAAAGGCAGCACGGAACTTTGCTGCTTCTGCACGGGCATTGAGAGGAGCCTGAGACCTGGGATCTGGTCACTAATGAGGATGTCCTTTTCTGTGACATTATGCGACACTGGATAAGCCTTGGTAGTTGTTGTTTTTACTGTGCATGCAGTGAGTTACAGTTCGATCCCGCCTTTGAGGTAGCGCTGTTTCACTGTTCTGTCCTCGCTACGTATTACCCTGGGGCAGTGTGTAGTTTGACATGCAGCTAAACCTTCCCATAATCCAATAAAGAGACTAAGCTTGGAGTCTGTAGATTTTACTGGGTAGGCAAGTGGAATAAGAGGTGAAACTGTAATACAATAACAGAAAATATAATATGTAAGCTTTGCAATGAACTATCAAACATGCAAATGAACATATATGCATATACATGCAACATCAAAATGTTAGCTGGCATGAAATGTCTATGCAGCAATGTCTCTGGCAGTTGTAAAGATGCTTGGTGCAACTATTTAGCTTACCAGCGATTCTATCATAGAGGGAGATGCAAACTGTGTCTTTTCAGCAGCATGGATGGTGTAAAATGGAGTCCTGGCTCCCACAAGGCATTGCATTAGGTCACATGGTGGCAGTACGGTAGCCAAATCAGTTCAAAATACTGCTGTAAGCACTATGGGGTAAAGAATAAGTGACCTTGTGCACTTACAGAAAGTGTCCATAGGAGGGATCCCACAGCAAGAGAATAGGGAAATCCAAAAACAAGGTAAAAGTATATGCTGGCGACATGACAAGCACCTTTAAAGAAACATTTAGGAGTTAGCTGAAAAGTATCCATGGAACTGTATTGGAAATGGTATTTAGTCAGGTATAAAAGCATAGTTTTTAGTATGCAAAGATTATATGTAAATGTTTCTTGCTGAATATTATTATCTGAATATTATTTTTCTTTGACTATTTTTTTTTTTAATCCCGTTTATCCAAGGATTTTTATTCTCTGCAAATTTTTTCTTAGGGATGTTTTAATATCCTGGTTTCTCAGACTATAAATCATAGGATTTAAACACGGGCTTAATACTGCATAAAATACAGAAGTCGTTTTGTCCTCAGTATGTTGATCATTTGCATTTGTGCGAAAGTAGTTACAGAAACTTGTACTGTAAAGTATAAAGATCACAGTTAGATGAGAGGAGCAGGTGGAGAAAGCTTTGTATCTCATGTTTTTTGATGGGATGTTTAGAACAGTTCTGATTATAGTGATATATGGGTAAAATGTTGCCCCTAAAATCACAACTCCAAACAATATTCCAGAGAGAAATATAAGCAATACATTGATGAATGTGTCACTACAGGAGATCTGAAGCAACTGGGGCAGGTCACAAAAGAAACTTTGTAAATTATGTGAGCTGCAAAAGGTCAGTTTAGTTAAAAAAAGCATGTGCACCAAGGAATGTACTACACAAAAAACCAAGATGCCTGATACAAGCTGAACACAAACATTCCAGTTCATTATCTGCATGTAGTGAAGAGGGTGGCAAATAGCAATGTATCTGTCATAGGACATCACTGCCAGTACAGACATCTCTGACACAACAAAAAACAGGAAAAAGTAGAACTAAGTTAAACAAGCTTGCACAGAAATTGTCTTTCTATCTGCAAGTAAAACAAAGAGCATTTTTGGGACAGTGGCTGAGGAGTAACTCATATCCAGACATGCCAGGGTTCCAAGGAAGAAGTACATGGAGGTGTGAAGATGGGAATCAGTAAAGTTCAGTAGAATGATGAGAAGATTCCCAGTCAGAGTCTAAGGTAGATCAGGAGAAACAGCAGGAACAGAGGAAGCTGAAGACTTGGAAGATCAGACAGTCCAGTGAAAACCAATATGTACACTACTGTTTGATTTTCCATCTCACTTTGGCTATACCTGCGAAAAATAAAAAAATAAAAATAATAATGATAACACATTAGAAACAATAAACTAATAATAAGACACTGATATTTGAAGAATTGCTGTGTGTCTACAATGTGAAAGCTGTGTTCATGGGTGTGTGCAGTTTGAACTGTGTAAAAAGTAAATGTAGTGCAGGTGACACCTCTAGGTTGGAATGCCCCATCATGGTCAGGATCCCATTCCGTGGAATGATCAGGGAGAAATCAAAGCCTGATTTCCTATCCAGCTGTGGTCCATTCCTTTTAGCCAGACTCAGAGCCTAGGGTAGAGCTAATCCCAATTATAAATACTTTGTGGTCACAGCCTCATTGCACCCCCGCCTAATGGTTTTAATAATTAGTGGTGAGCACAACTTTCCCTTGTTTGTTATAGTTTATACAGGAGCAGTGACCAGCTCCATGTTGTAGCTCCCTCCCTTCCCAGCTATAGTCAGGTGATCCCACTGGTGTCTAATAAAAGGGCAGCCAAGTTTGGGAGTTTTACTTTGAAAGCAGCAAGTAAGTTACAGGTAAAACTTAGTCCCTTTGTAAAATGTATAATGAAGCAATAGAATTCTTAATGAATCAGATGAAAATTGAGCGTAGGACTGGCCAGATATGGGATGACTTTGACGTAGTTGTTCAGCTTAAATATATTGCAATATATGGACAAACAATCCCTGTTTTGTTTAAAGGGTAAGGCATTTTTCAGTAGCAGTATGCACAAAATGTCTCAATGTCTTAAATATATTGATAATGGGTTGAGTGCAGAGGACTCTTGTATTTGTCTATATGGAGCACAGACTGCTTATTCTATTTAACCTCTCTATCTTACTTTCCTAGGGAGTACTATGAAAAATTGTCACTGGCTGGCCTCACAGGGTCCTGGCTCCACGATTTATTACTGGAGACGCAGGCCCTCTAGGGCAGAATAACTTTACCTGGCCTTATTGATTCCAGACTCCCTGAAGCATATGCAGCTGGGTCAGCAATTGAGGGCCAAAGAGGAATATCCACCACTAAACACAATGTTAATATGTGGCAGGAATAGGATAAACTATAATATGTAAATAGGGTAACTAGATACATGGACATATGCCCAACAACTAGGGAGATACGGAAGTGTAGGGATTTAATGTCATAGGGACATACTAAACCTATGGGTCCCTACCAAAACTTTCTTTTTTCCATGTTCAATGTTTAATCCATGTACTTGAGTATGTACATGTGCTTTATTCTAGGCATTTTACTACATTTTTCTTTAAACTTCTTCTAGTTCTTAAATAGTTTCAAGATAGATATTTGTAACTGTCCATCACATATCATATATAGAGCTCCCTATTAATCGCACATTTGAAAGGAGTCCCACTTAATAATTTACCCTCATGTGATACACAACTCAAACCCTGGAACCAGAGAGAAGGCAAACTTGTTGGTTGTAGTTATGTAGATGATAGATTATTCATCCACTATTTTAATAAATCTGCAGAGGCCTAGTTTAAATCCTACATCCAATTAATCATTTTTGTTGCAAGTCTCTGCATTCTCTCCAGCTCATGTATTACCCTCTTAAGGACCGGAGCCAACAACTGCACTTCATACTCCAAGTTAGGCCTTACCAGGGGCCTATAAAGCGGAAAAATTATGTTTTCATCCCTTGAGATTATGCCATTTTTTTTATGCGAAACAGTACTTTATTTGTTTTACTTTGGTGTTGTAGCAAAAGCGCAATATTAACAAAATTAACAAATAAGTGAATACATCTCAACAGTACAAAAAATACTGTATATATATGGCACTTTGCTTCCCAAATTTAAGAAAAGTCACTGGCGAGCTGCTGGAAGAATCTCATCATCCATGTATAGTTCTAAATATATACTGTATACTGTATATGGTATCGTCCTGACTGTTGATAAATTGCAAAGTATAGTAACTGACTAAAATGTATAATGTTGTTTGGTGAAAACTGATGGCTAAATCTTCTCACACTTCTCTAGAGGTGATTGAGAAAATTGAAATTTATGAGGCAATGCATAAGGCCAAATTCAATTAAATGATAAAAAGGTTTATCGAGTGAAAACTGATGGAAGAGATTACATTTGATTTGATTCAATTGAAAATGTAATTTTCAATTCAATTCAGAAAAACTGTTTGTCATATGAAAACTCATTATAGGAAGTCTATGGGGAAAAAAAGATGCAACTGAATTAGGAGAAAAGTTTTTTTTGTCCTCAAATTAAATTTCTTTAATCAGTTTTCGTGTGATAAATCATTAGATAACTTTATCTCATCAAATCAAATCTGCCCTTTGTGTGATAATCAGTTAGCATCCTTCATCTACTTAAATTTGTGTATTAAGAAACATTACAACTTCTAAAGCACAAATAGCACACTGTTCATCCAAGTGGCAATTAAGAAAATGATCAAAGCTCTGGTTCAACATGCAGAGTTCAACTGTCGGGCTTCCTATGTGATGTTAAATGCAAACATATAAAACATTAATTTAAATATTTCTCAAGCTCAAAAATTGACAGGACCGATCATAGGTTCAAAAATTCAAATTTACTGAATGTCAACAATAACATCTATGACTTTTACACTGAATACAAACATTTATAATACATTTCAAACTTTACACATAAGTAATGACATACATATTAGGTTTTTACATGAACAATGACAAGTTGTCACAAACTGGCAAGCCCAAACCTACAAATAATGGCAGATTTTTCAAAAGTTGATTTATTTTTTCAGGATAGACCGTGTTTTTTTTCCAGCTTGTAAATGCTTTCCCTACTTATTGAAAATTTTACTGATCTGAAACTCTTTTACTGGAGAAAACTCTTCTTGCTGAAATTCAAGATAATAGAATTATTAAATGTACCCTTACAAAAGTGTACAAATTTCATACATGGAGAAAAAATGTGAAAACATTATTAATTTAAAAAAAAAATCACCAAATGTATATTCCATAGCCCTGTCTAACTGCAGTGGTTTGAACATTTTTTGAGCATTGTTTCATCACCTCTCGCCACTAAATTCTGAAAGTATTTTAAATGATAGAACATAATGTTATATAGGAAAATAGACCCTAAATTCATCTTTCTTTATTGTTTCAGTGATGCCGTGTAATAAGAAACTGAGACTTACCTCTACACCAAGCAATGCATTGTGACATGCTCTACATGAAAGGTTGGGCAACCTCAGTTTCATGAAAGAGATTGCTCTCTAGTGGTTAATTATACAGTATTCTCAAAATACAGTCGCGATAGCCTACAGAGACCTAAGGAATACAATGCCAATGGGGTAGGTGTTCTTTAATTTACTACTTCTTGACTAATATGGATAAACTTATTTTTACTTCAGATAAGAGGAAATCAGTTTTGACCAAAAGGGTTTCTAAATCAAACAATAGTTTTACCAATAGAGGGCAACTTAAATTATATTTAGATTACTTTAAAATACTTTCATTTTTTGGTGTTACTGTAACATAAATCAGTGAAACCAAAATGATTAAAGGGGTTGTTCACCTTTGAGTTAACATTTATTTTGATATAGAGAGTGTATTCTGAGACAATTTGGAATTGTTTTTCATTTTTTGTGTGGTTTTTTTAGTTATTTGGCTTTTTATTTAGCAGCTCTCCAGTTTGCAATTTCAATCTGGTTGCTAGAGTCCAAACTACTCTTGCAACCATGTACTGAGTTGAATAAGAGAATGAAATAGGAGAGGTATAGGATTGGATTGAAGATGAGCATTTGTTTTATGGGGTTAGTGACCCCTATTTGAAAGTTGTAAAGATCAGAAGAAGAAGAAGGCAAATAATTAAAAAAACATCAGAAATAATGGAGACCAATTGAAACTTTGCTTAGAATTGGTCATTCTATAAAATAATAAAGGTTAACTTAAAGGTGAACCACCTCTTTAATTCAAGTTCATTGTCTGCATGCAACAAATAAGGTGGCAGATGGGAATGAATATGTCCTAGGAGATCCTTGTCAGCACACACACTTATGGTGCAATGCAATAAAATAGTTGCAACATTTCAGTTATACAAGACTGTACAGAAATGACTCTTATACTCAAAGTGAATTCTTAGGGCAGTGATTGGGGAGTTGCATATATTCACACATGTCAGGGTTTCAAGGAAGAAGTGTGGGGGTGGGTTGTAGATGGGAATCAGTGTAAATCAGAACACAAATAACAAGGGTCCCATTAAGATTTATAAATTAGATCATAATAAACAGCAGAAACAGAGAAAGCTGAAGACTTGAAAGATCAGATAGTAAAGTGAGAAGTAACAAACTATTGCTTGGTTTTCCATCTCACTTGATAATACATATAGGAGAATAGTCCAAACTGGATTTAAAAATTTAAAAATTAAAAATTTGAATTTGAAATTTATCATGTGCTGTCTCTTTAAGAATTTGAATTTGACTATGCACCATCTAAAACCTGCCGAATTGGTGTTTTAGCCTATGGGTGACCTCCTACAACCACTTTGGAGTCATTTGGAGGACTTTTGAAAATCAAAATTAATTTTTTTCGAATTCGGTTTCGAGTTTGCAGGTCGATCCTATTCACCCAAATAATATTTGATTTTTTTAAATAGATTTCAATTGGTCATTTTTTTCCGAATTTTGAGTTCATTGGAGTTGATGGGAGTTTTTTGAAATTCCCATAAACTCGAAATTCGACACTTGATAAAGATGCCCCTTTATGTCTCAATGTTATTGTGAACAAGACCCCAGATAGAATACATCCTCAAGTGCTTCAGTTTAGACTGTTCTCTTCTTCTGATTTTCTTACTTTCATTTGTTATGGTACTGTGTCTATGAATTGGAGGAAAGCTGATGATTTCAAAACTTTAATAACGTATCACCCTCTCAACCTGGCAGTTATAGGCTTATACATTTGATATCTGTGTTTAGTCATTTGAAAGTTTGTTAAAGGGCTCGTTCACTTCCAAATTAATTTTTAGTATGATGTGGAGAGTAGTGATGAGTGATCCGATTTCAGCAATCGGGTTACTAGGGCCCAAAATATCCTAGCAACCATGCATTGATTTGAATGAGAGATTAGAATATGAATAGGATGAGTAATAAAAAATAGCAATAACAATAATACTTTTGTAGCCTTACAGAGCATATGTTTTTCAGATGAAGTCAGTGCCCCCCATTTGAAAGCTGGATAGATTCAGAAGAAAAACTATAAAAAATAAATAAAGAAAGCTAACTGAAAAATTGCTTGCAATTAGCCATTCTATAACATTCTAAGGGGGTTATTTACTAAACTCTGAATGCAAAAATCCTGAAAAATCTGATTTATTTTTTTAAAAAAAATCTGACCTTTAAAATATATGAATCTTTCGGAATTTATTAAACCCCCGAAGATGGAAAATTCCGAATCAGAAAATCCAACATCTCAGAACTGTCGAGGTTGCATATAAGTCAATAGGAGAAGTCCCAATGATTTTTTTATGTGTGCTGGGTTTTGTGCAATACCCCCAAGTTGTCCTAGTTTTCGGGCAAAAAAGCATAAAGAAATCATAGTTTTCAGTTTTTCACGCAAATTTTTTTTTGAAAATGTAATTAATTTTCATTGCATTTTCACCTTCTAATGCATTTTTCGGCGTTTTTTTTTGTCGAAGTAAAATCGGTCGATTGCTGAAATCATTCAATTCAAACGATTTAATTGTTTGATCGAACAATTTCACCGAATGGTCAAACAATTTTACTTTGACCTAAAACGACTAAAAAAATGTAAAAAGAAAAGTTTGACTATTGAATTTGGCCTATTCGATTTTTAACTTCGAAATTCGACCCTTGATAAATCTGCTCCAGTGTGTTATTTGTTTTTGTTATGAAGAAGGTAGAAAGTTAAACAGACACTTTGCAGTGAATGTATACTTTGAGTGGCAAATAAGATGTGAAAGCCTATTTATTAAAGGTGGAATTTTAGTGGTTTTAGAGGTTTTTGAAACTATGATTAAACTCACTTTCTGTACAATCACAAATGTCATGAAAGTTATTAAAAGAGCTAAATATAAAAAGTACGAACAAAAAGAAAATGCTGGATGATGCACTTAAAATATGTAAACCTTGAAATCCTCTAAAAATTCTAGTTTTTCAGACACATATTAGCAAAAAACAAATATAAAAACCATTAGAAATAAGAATTAATTAAAAATGGTCCAATAAGATCTGTGCAACTCCCATTGACTTCTATAAGACCTTAACAGCTTTTAGCTGGTAAATTTTTGTATTAGAGGTGTGACAAAACTGGGGGGTAGTTCCGTCCACAAGGTTTACTAAGTGGGCAAAAATAAAAAGAAGACTATAAAAATTACTAATATTCCCAGGCTAATCCAAAGAGGCCTAATCTAGATTCACCTCTGCAACAGGCACAACTCAAAACCAGCCTGAATGCACCCAGGTCCTCTGACCCCACGGATGGTGCTTCACTGGATCTCCCTGAGTTGCCGAAAACTTTAGAAAGCGCCACAGCACTGGGGTAGCATGTGACCACCTGGTGATTAATATGCCCACTCACATACACCCCAAATCCTATCTGTCTGGGCCCACTGAGCTCCTATGAACCTGTAGGTCTCAGAGGTACCAGACAGCCTGGGGCCCCTCTACAAATTAACAATGTAAGCAAAGTTACTATGCAAACCCCAAAAAGGATAAAAATGTAGGTACTTTTCATCAGCCAAGCCAGTTGAGTTATTAATTGGAATTTAATAGGAGAAGTTCACAGCACACAATATTTACAAATAGCAATATATAATATATAGTACACATACAGTAAAGGAAATGTGAAAATTTTTCAAAAAAACTACCACTTACATCCCTATTGTAAGAAACTGTAAATAGCCTCCCAGGAAGTAGAGGTTTATCTTAATCCTGGTTTCAGAGATCCAGGGAGTCCTTGCACAACTTGTTGACTGGGTTGCTTCCTCTGCATTGTCTAACTTGGGCAAGGCTGCACAAGGGTTTTCCCAATCATAGGGATGATTGACAAGTCCCTGAGCCACTCAGATGGGGCTATACTAGGCTATCAGGACAATATGGCCCATCAGCCAATCACCTTTACTGCCTGAAGTTGAGCCAAAACCCACATGGTCCTCAGAGAACAATGGAAAAATGGCTCCCTGGTGGATATACATAAACACCCTCTGGGGGGAAAAGGGGGGGAGAGTGTCACACAGGCAGAGACAGGGGTCTGCTTGCAGCAAAGGACCATAAAACAGCAGGAGGTAATAACCCTGCACAGAGCCTGCAATGTCTAACCCCCTTAAAGCACACACAAAAGGAATTTTTGAATTTAAAAACTTTGAATTTCTAACCATTTCTTGGGTACTTCGACCATCGAATAGGCCTAAATTCGACTTCAACTTCGATTCAAAGTAAAAAAAGTCGAAGTACTGTCTCTTTAAAAAAGTTCGACTTCGACCCTTCGCCACCTTAAACCTGCCGAATTACTATGTTAGCCTATGGGGACCTCCTAGAGCCTATAGCCAACATTTGGCTAAGTTTTTAGAAGTCAAAGTAAAAACGTTTGATCGATCGATTAAATCAAATCGGTCGATTTACTTCGACCGAAATGGCCAAATTAGATAAAAAAAAATTAGACTTTGACTATCAAAGTAATGCAATTCGATGGTCGAGTTTTTTACACTTCGACATTCGACCCTTGATAAATCTGCCTCTTAAAGACCCATTTATTAAAGGTTGAATTTCATATTCATGTGAATTTTTTAAAATTCGAATATACTCATATATGACTGGGAGATTATTTAAAAAAAAATCGAATGGCTAATATTCGATGGAATGGATCTTACCTGAACATTTTAATTGTATGCGATTTGTATTCGATTCATATGAATCAAATTTTTGGACCTGTGCCATTGACTTGGACATAAACTCAGGTTTGAGGTGGCGAATATTTGAATTAGGACTGTTTCCATGGTCAAGGTGTGATAAATCTCACATTCAAATTTACATTTGAACAGGAAGATTAAAATCAGAATGTGTGAATTCTGAAACTTGAAAATTTGAATTAGAATTTACTATATTACTTGATAAATCTGCAACTTATTATATTTCAAATTTTTAGATTTTTAAAGAAAACCACAAATATGTAGAGAATTGTAAAAAAAAATGGTGGCAACTGGTGATGAGTGAATTTTTTTTCAAGTTCTGCTGCGAAAATTATGCCCATAGCCCACAATGGGTGGAGTCTATGGGTGTCAAAAAAACATGTCTCGAAAAAATGTGTCGCCCTTTGACTGCAATGCATTTGGACAACTTTAGGCAAATCAAAACGGGTCAGATTCACCCATCACTAGTGGCAACTTTTTCTGTGCCGAATCCATTGGATTACAGAACAATCCCTTATCTGGAAAAGTCCAGATCCCAACAATTCTGGATAACAGGTTCCATACCTGTACTCTGTACAGCAATCAGTTATACTTAAATCCTGATATGCCCACCTTAATAACACTTCATTATTATACAGTAACTAAGTAGGTTCATACAATCAACTACTTATATTCATGTTGTAAGCAGCCCAAGCCCAAATTCCTCAAAATAGTGAATAATATAGAGCAATTAAATATGGTAACACCAAATGCTTTTGGAACATGCTGTATTGGAACCATGGATTATTCATATGAAACTACATCCAATTAAAATCTGCAACAATGCACATGCATTTTTTTCACATATGGTTTTTCTACTCAGTTGGCTTTCTACACTAAATTTACACAGAAGTTCTCTAAATGCAATACATGCACAAAATGCAAAATATGCACCAGAAATGAAAAAGGTTAGTCCTTCAGTTTTAGTCCCCTCCTGCCGGTCCTAATTCAGTCTCTCAACTGTGGAATGCTTCATATAGGGAAAAATGGATCAGCGCCTTTGGCAACGGAGTCGAGCTCACCAGAAACAAAAAGGAAGAAGGGGAGAAAAAGAGGAGAAAATCGACATATAGTGTAATATTTTTGGAAATATTCGTTTTACACCAGGTGCTTATGTGAAAAATTTTTCATTTCTGCTGTGTTTGTTCCCCTTTTTTCCAAAAATCCCTTTTATTTTAGTCCTCCATTTCGGGGGCTGTGCCTAATATTTAATTTTCAGCATGCATGTGCGTCTTCCACCAACAAATGGTTAAAGTGCCTACTTACAAGACTTTTATTTTTTCAACCACGTATAGTAGTGTTTTCCTTTCCCTCTACAACAAATTTCTGTGCCTTTCACCAAACAACGGCTAAAGTGCCTCCTTACAAAACCTTGGTATATGGCTCGCATGTAGTATTATTTTACGACCCTTTCTTCTTTTCTCAGTTCCTCCAATCAATCCCACATGGAATAGAGACGTATATTGTGTAATACGTTTTAATAAATATTTAAAAACTTTCATAAAAAATTTGCACTCACATTTTAATCAGGTTTCACAAGCATTTCTATAAAATCAGCTGTCCTTTGCAGGTTGCCCAGGTCTTTCCGGGGTAGGAATAAAAAAGCTGGCTTTTCCTATTCCTCGTGGTTGCATTCCTGCTGGTCAGCGTCCTGTCCCCTACTGCCTGACGCGTTTCGCTGGTCCAATCAGCTTCCTCAGAGGCACTTGCTGGAAGACGCACATGCATGCTGAAAATTAAATACTAGGCACAGCCCCCGAAATGGAGGACTAAAATAAAAGGAATTTTTGGAAAAAAGGGGAACAAACACAGCAGAAATTAAAAAATTTTCACATAAGCACCTGGTGTAAAACGAATATTTCCAAAAATATTACACTATATGTCGATTTTCTCCTCTTTTTCTCCCCTTCTTCCTTTTTGTTTCTGGTGAGTTCAACTCCGTTGCCAAAGGCGCTGATCCATTTTTCCCTATATGTGGCTTTCTACACTGTTTGCTGTGGGGGGGGGGGGCTTGATGTTTAGCCTATGTGCGGTACTTACACCTCATTCTTTTGGTAACAATTGTTTTAAAGGCAAACTGTGCACTGTCAAACTTCTCCTTCTATTTGTGTAAAAATAATGGGCCAGATTTAATTCATTGAGAAAAAGGTGAAAAGGTGAATGTGAGATGCAAATCAATTCAGAAAAACTTATCTCACTGTTTAAAACCTGAAAACTCTTTTTGTGTACAAATAAATAGTGATCTGCGAATTTATTCGCCAGGCGTGAATTTGCGGAGAATTAGCTCAATTTGCCGCCGGCGAATAAATTTGCAAAACGGCCGCGAAAATTTGCCGGCGTCAAATACTAGACGCCGGCGCCATTTTGCAAATTCGCCAACCACTACAAATAAAAGCTTTTTTTGGTTTCTAGCAGCTGGTCTACTCTAGACTGTTGGTTAGACCAAGGCTGCAAATTTATTCTCTGTTTTATAAACCTAGAAAAAAATATATCCTGTGGCTGTCTATATTGCAAAGGAATAAGTGCAGATTTGCAATTTTTTTCATGCTATTTCAGAACCTCAGATCTGAATATTTTTCTTTTTCTTAGACTACTGATTTTTTTTTCATTCAGTTCATCAAAGGCATTACATTCTCTGTAACGTTTTTCTTAAGGATGTTTTAATATCCTGGTTTTTCAGACTATAAATTATAGGATTTAAACATGGGGTTACTATTGCATAAAATACAGAAGCCACTTTGTCCTCAGTGTGGTGATCATTTGCATTTGAGCGAAAATAGTTAAAGAAAGCAGTGCTGTAAAATATAAAGACCACAGTTAGATGAGAGGAGCAGGTGGAGAAAGCTTTGTATCTCATGTTTTTTGATGGGATTTTTAGAACAGTTCTGATTATAGTGATGTATGGATAAAAGGTGACCCCTAAAATCACAACTCCCAATAACCCAGAGATAATTATAAGGAATACATTGATGAATGTGTCACTACAGGAGATCTGAAGCAACTGGGGCAGGTCACAAAAGAAACTTTGTAAATCATGTGAGCTGCAAAAGGTCAGTTTAGTTAAAAGGACAGTGTGCATCAAAGAATGTACTACACAAACAACCAACACACCTGAAACAAGCTGCACACAAACTTTCCAGCTCATTATTTGCATGTAGTGAAGAGGTCTGCAAATAGCAATGTATCTGTCATAGGACATCACTGCCAACACAGATATCTCTGACTCACCAAAAAAGAAGAAGAAGAAGATCTGAGTTATACAAGCTTGCACAGAAATGGTCCTTTTGTCTTTGAATAAATCAAAAAGCATTCTGGGAGAAGTGACTGAAGAGTAACACATATCCAGACATGCCAGGGTTCCAAGGAAGAAGTACATGGGGGTCTTGAGATGGGAATAACTGAAGATCAGTAGAAGGATGAGAAGATTCCCAGTTAAAGTCATAATATAGATCAGGAGAAACACCAGGAACAGAGGAAGCTGAAGACTTGAAAAATCAGACAACCCAGCTAGAACCAACATATAAACTATTGTTTGGTTTTCCATCTCACTTTTAACAATACCTGCAAAAATGAACAATAACATAATGATAACACATTAATAAAATGATTCCTTATTTTTTTTGTCCAAAGGATCTGAACTCACTCTCTCCTTGACAGTTTTTAAGTGCAAGGCTTTAATTCTGGTTTTACTTAAAGACAAAAACAATTGCCTTTGTTTTGCTAAACAATTCACATTACTGAGCGCTTAGTAATACCAGTTCCAGCATCATTTTTGGTTTATTATTCAATGGAAAGTTAAGTGACATCTCTTAGCAGTTATAAATTGTTCTCAGCAAGAATCACTTTGAAGGATCATTCCTTTAGTTTAGATGTTAGATCCCTTAACTCACATGTTATGGTCTACCATCTAGCATTTATTTTGTCATTAATACCAATATAGTTCATGTCATGTCTAGGCCCACCAAATAATTTTCCCTCATGTCAAACACAAGTCAAACCCTGGTGCCAGAGAGACAGCAAACTCATAATGTGTAGTTATCTAGAATACAGTTTACCACATTTACTTTCTTAAAGGGGCTGATCAACTTTAAATTATATTTTAATATGATGTTGAGAATGATATTCTGAGGCAATTTGCAATTTGTTTTAATTTTATATTATTTTTTTTTATATAAATTTTTGAGATATTTAGGATTTTATTCAGCAGCTCTCTGGTTTGCAATTTTATCAATCTGGTTGCTAGGGTCCAATTACGCTAGCAGCCGTGCACTGATTTGAATAACAGACTGGAATACTGAATTGGAGAGGCCCTGGATAGAAAGATGAGTAATAAAAAGTAGCAATAAATACAAATGTGTAGCCTTACAGAGCATTTGTTTTTTTAGATGGGGGTCAATGACCCCCATTTGAAAGCTGGAAAGAGTCAGAAAAAGACTGCAAATAATTAAAAAAATATAAAAAATTAAAAATGAAGGCCAATTGAGAAGTTTCTCTGAATTATCCTTGCTATATTATACTAAGGGGGATATGGCATAACATTTTCTAATTGCAAAACTTTGTGAATACAAATTTGCATGTTGCAATGTAATATTCTTTGTTAGGCTTTTATTGCATTGTGAATCTTAATTATGCATTAGTTCTGGAGTTTTTGAAATATTTTGTCACAATAAACAGTTTGCAATTGCGAAATTTTATTACATACACTGTGCACTATCGCAAACTATCACATTTGTGATCGCTTTCTTCACATCGTCACATGAGGGGCAAAGTGTAACATTGCGAACAAATTGCAAACGATTTATGTATTCGCGACCAATATCCAATGTTACTTTCCCCCCTAAAAGTTAACTCAAAGGTGAACCACCCCTTTAAAGAGATTCTGTCACAGAAAAACATGTTTTTACAAAATGCATCAGTTAATAGTGCTGCTCCAGTAGAATTCTGCACTGAAATCCATTTTTCAAAACAGCAAACAGATTTTTTTTTTATATTTAATTTTGAAATCTGACATGGAGATAGACATAGTGTCCATTTCTCAGGTGCCCCAGTCATGTGACTTGTATTCTGGTAAATGTCAGTCTGTCAGTCAGACCTTTCAACCCCCAGTAGCCTAACAACAGAACAATGGGAAAGTAACCAGATATAAGAACAGCTAAAAAATATATACTTGGTTCAGGAATAAGATTTTATATGGTAGGGTGAATTATTTGCAGTGTAAACAATGTAATTTAAAATAAAAACTACACCATAAAAAAACATGACAGTATCCCTTTAATAATTATTTATATGTCTGGAAAATGTGTAATAAATATAAATATTTGATGTTTCAAAAAACTAATTTTACTTTGACGGAGGTTTCTATCTCCAAAGATGTGGCGCAGCCGTGGGTGCTTCCTTTGCTCCCACTTATGCCCAAAATTTTCATGGGTTGGTGGGAGAGGTGCCATGTCTTTGGGGAAACAAACCCATACTGCAAACATATTATTTGATTCTTTAGATATATCGACGATTGTATTGGAATTTGGGACGTGGAGGATCAATCCTTACATTCCTTTTTTGGTTTTTGTAATGGGGCTGTAAGTGGTATACACTTTACTTATGAGGCACATGAAACTGCGATGCCATTTTTGGATATTATCTTCTCAGTCAATCAGAATAGGATTAAAACCACATTGTGTCACAAGCCTATTAAACTGAATACTTTGTTACATACTCAGAGTGCTCACCCTAAACTGTGCCTTAGAGGCATCCCTTTAGGCCAGGCAAGGGATTTGCAAGATTTGTAGAATGGGGATATGATTCTAAAGATATTAAATCAGCATATGATAAAGATGTCTCCAAGAATAGGTTGGATCTATTGAGATATAACAATACTAATAATAAAGACAAAAGGATAACATCATCCAGAGCCCGTAGACAAGATCCAGGGTCCACCCTACATTTTAGTACAACTTACAATAGGGATGCCCATTATATACAGCACAGTATCCATAGACACTGGGATGTCCTATTTCAGGATCCGTTTTTTAAAGACTCTTTAGATCAATGTCCTTCCTTTGTCTTTCGTAAAGGTAAATCCTTAGCATCTTGGTTATTTCCAAGTCTATTTGAATCCAGGAAACAGAATAGAAATCCGAATTGGATGAGGTATAAAGGCATCAATAAGTGTGGCCGAACCAGATGTAAAGCATGCACAGTATTAAATGTTTCTAGTGATTTTATTAGTACCCATACAAATAAAAATTATAACATGAAACAGTATTTTAACTGTAAGTTGAGAAGGGTCATTTACCTGGCCCTGTACAGAAATTCAACTGCACACTCAGGCCCTTTGATTCACGATTCCGCTTGGTGCTCAAACTCTTAAGGGGGTTGGTACTCCCAATGGCAATCTGTAGAAAATACAAGCTGGCACACAAAGTGATTCAAACTGGGGAAACCCCTGGTGCATTTATTGTGTCACAACATTTCAGGGACGTTCTCCCTTCGTCACGAAGGGGGAATGCCCCCGAAACGTTGTGATGCAATAAACGCACCGGGTGTTTCCCCGGTTTGAATCACTTTGTGTGCCAGCTTGTATTTTCTACTCATTTACCTGGCCACCTGCACCTGTGGGTCTCAGTATGTAGGCAGGACTACACGGTGTGTGAACATCTATCGGCAGCAGAAAGAGGAGACACTGATAGGGATGGGCGAATTGACGCCCATAGACTTGTAGGGCATTGTGTGACAAAAAAAAAAAGACGCGCATCAAAAAAAATTCGCCGCGCAACAAAAATTCTTTGACGCCCATAGACTGTGATGGGCATCGCCGACATTTCGGGGCAAATTTTTGCAGAAATGAAACGGGTCCCTAGACACTAAATCTGCTAGAGCCAAACACATTATAGAACAACATAAGAAAGTATCACACTTTACCTTTCAGATTATTGATAGATTGAATAAACAAAGAGTGGATATAGACAAACACTGTCTAAGATGGAAGCTTTTTGGATATACCAACTAAAAACCGTAGAAATATACGGAGGGCTAAATCGAGAATGGGAGTTGACATGTTTCTTTTGAGATTCTTCGTGGAAATAATTTGTTTTCTATAATCTTCTTATATGAGAGTTAGTTTCTGTCAATCCTTTTTTCTATTAATTCTCGCTTTCATGTGTATAATGGTGGGTCTGCTGATTCATCTAAATTTCATGTAATTAACTATAGAATATTTAAATGAATTGATTTAATTATGTATTGATTAATTGCTAGCATTTAATACTTAATTTGTTTTATTCTAATTTTTTCTATACCTGTAACAAATATAGTTCCCATTTTCCTCTCCGCTTTCGGAGTCCATGAATTGTTATATGTATATTGATATTAGAATGTATTATCCGATGAGTTTTTGTACCATCAAATATTTATATTTATTACACATTATCCATACATGTAAATGAGCCACATAAGCCTTCTCTTTCCTATCACCAAGTGGCATATACTGTAGCAAGATGATTAAAGCTCTAGTTTAAGATGGAGAGTGCAAAACTGTTGAACACGTGTTGCTACGTGATGTTAAATGCAAACATGAAATATGTTATTGATGAATTTAGATCCACTAACAATGTAAAATATTAATTTAACTATTACCCAAGTTAAAAAATTGACAGGACCTACCATAGGCTCAACAATTTCTATTTCCTGAATATCAATAATAACATCTAGGACCTTTACACTGAATACAAACATTTACAATACATTTCAAACTTTACACATAAGTAATGACATGCATAATAGGTTTTTACTTGAACAATGACAACCCAAACCTACAAATAATTGCAGATTTTTCAAAAGCTGATTTACTTTTTCAGGATAGAATGTGTTTTTTTTCAGCTGGTAAATGCTTTCCCGGCTTATGAAAAAAATTGAAAATTTAACTGATCTGACTCATCTTATTGATTTTTTCCACCAAAATATTGTTCACCAACTGTAAACAGGAGAATTTACCCTTACAAAAGTGTACAAATTGCATATATGGAGAAAAAGGCGAAAACATTATTGATTTAAAAAAAAAAACACCAAATGTATATTCCATAGCCCTGTCTAACTGCAGTGGTTTGAACATTTTTTGAGAATTGTCACTAAATTTTGAAAGTATTTTAAATGATAGAACATACAGTTGTATAGGAAAATAGACCCTATATTCATCTTTCTTTTTCATTTCAGTGATGCCGTGTAATAAGAAACTGAGACTAACCTCTACACAAAGCAATGCATTGTGACATGCTCTACATGAAAGATTGGGCAACCTCAGTTTCATGAAAGAAGAACCTAAATAAACCATCCGATTGCTCTCTAGTGGTTAATTATAATCTTAAAATACAGTCACCATAGCCTACAGAGACCTAAAAAATCCAAAGCCAATGGGTTAGGTGTTCATTAATTAACTACTTGACTAATATGGATAAACTTATTTGTACTTCAGATAAGAAGAAATCAGTTTTGACCAATAGGGTTTCTAAATCAAACACCAGTTTAACCAGTAGAGGGCAACTTAAATTATATTTAAATTACTTGAAAATACCACCCGTATTGCCTACATTATGTTCTGATCGTTAGTCCCTAGGGCCCACGATTGGATCAGCCTGATGTGACCCATCTCAATGTGGGCATATTAGGGAGAGATCCGCTCATTTGGGGAAATCGCCAAACGAGCAGATCTCTACATGTATGGCCACCTGAACAAAACTGAGGTCTACTTTGTATGAAGCATTGGCCTCAACTGTGCTAGGAGTATGTTTTAAGTGTTGCTGAAATGGGTTTATATTAAAAGCTGTGTTTGCCACATGTGCATAAAATTTTTTGCTGTGATAGAGAACATTACAATTGCTTATACAAATATTAACTTTTATTATTACTTACTAAGAGATCCTAGAGCAGCCACTTCCTAAGGTTGTGAGTAGCCTCTTTGAATTAATATTTATAGGGTAGATTGTGATGACCACCTGGGCACCATAGAGCAATCTGGAGGCTATAAAAGTTTAGAGTCTGATTTATTTTGGCTTTCTGTATTAAGCCTTTGTAAGAGGCAGTTCTAGAGCAGGTGTTCTGCACCTTAAAATACATTTTCTAAAAATAAAGCACATTGGTGAACATAAATCAGCGAAACCAAAATGATTAAAGGAGTTGTTCACCTTTGAGTTAACATTTAGTATGATATAGAGATAGATATTCTGAGACAATTTGCAATTGGTTTTCATTTTTTATTTTTTGTGGTTTTTTTTTAGTTATTTGCAAAATTCTGCACTGAAATCCATTTCTCAAAAGAGCAAACAGATTTTTTTATATTCAATTTTGAAATCTGACATGGGGCTAGACATATTGTCAATTTCCCAGCTGCCCCAAGTCATGTGACTTGTGCTCTGATAAACTTCAATCACTCTTTACTGCTGTACTGCAAGTTGGAGCGATATCATCCTCTCCCTTTTCCCCCCCAGCAGCCAAACAAAAGAACAATGGGAAGGTAACCAGACAGCAGCTCCCTAACACAAGATAACAGCTGCCTGGTAGATCTAAGAACAGCACTCAATAGTAAAAACCCATGTCCCACTGAGACACATTCTGTTACATTGAGAAGGAAAAACAGCAGCCTGCCAGAAAGCATTTCTCTCCTAAAGTGCAGGCACAAGTCACATGACCAGGGGCAGCTGGGAAATTGACAAAATGTCTAGCCCCATGTCAGATTTCAAAATTGAATATAAAAAAATCTGTTTGCTCTTTTGCGAAATGGATTTCAGTGCAGAATTCTGCTGGAGTAGCACTATTAACTGATGCATTTTGAAAAAAACATGTTTTCCAATGACAGGATCCCTTTAAGATTTATAAGGTAGATCATAACAAACAGCAGAAACAGAGAAAGCTGAAGACTTGTAAGATCAGACAGTCAAGTGAGAATTAACCTATAAACTATTGGTTTTTTTTTCCATCTCACTTGATAATACATATATACAGTACATAAAGGGGCACATTTATCAAGGGTCAAAGTTCGAAGTGAAAAAAACTTCGAAATTCGACCATCGAATAGGGTAGTCTGACATTCGAAGTCGAAGTATTTTTATGATCGTACGATCGTACTTCGATCGTACTATGATCGGACTATGATCGGACTTCGATCGGACTTCGATCGAACTTCGATTGAACAATTTAATTGTACGATTTTACATAAAAAGCCTTCGACTTCTCAAAACTTAGCCACATTTTGGCTACAGGTTCTAGGAGGTCCCCATAGGCTAACATAACAATTCGTCAGGTTTAAGGTGGTGAAGTGGCAAAGACGAAGTTTTTTAAAGAGACAGTACTTTGATTATAGAATAGTCAAAGTATTTTACTTCAAATCGAAGTCGAAGTTGGCCTATTCGATGGTCGAAGTACCCAAAAAATTACCTAGAAATTCCTCGGTTTTGAATTTGAAAATTCACTTTGTATCCACTTTTACCCTTAGTAAATGGGCCCCTTAGTGTAATTCAACTAGGGAATAGTCCAAATTCGATTTGAGTATAAATTTTTTTTGAAATGTATCATGTACTGTCTCTTTAAGAATTTGAATTTGACTATGTGGCATTTAAAAACTGCTGAATTGGTGTTTTAGCCTATGGGGGACCCCCTACAACCAATTTGGTGGACTTTTGAAAATCAAATTTTTTTTTTCAAATTCGATTCGAGTTTGCAGGTCGATCCAATATAAAAAATTTGATTTTTTTTTTTTTAATAGATTTCAATTGGTCATTTGTTTTCCGAATTTTGAGTTTATGGGAGTTGATGGGATTTTTTCGAAACCTCCCATAAACTTGAAATTCGACCCTTGATAAATATGCCCATTAATGTCTCAATGTTATTGTGAACAAGACCCCAGATAGAATACATCCTTGAGTGCTTCAGTTTAGACTGTTCTCTTCTTCTGATTTTCTCACTTTCATTTGTTATGGTACTGTGTCTATGAATTGGAGGAAAGCTGATGATTTCAAAACTTTAATAACATATCACCCTCTCAACCTGGCAATTATAGGCTTATACATTTGATATCTTTGTTTAGTCATTTGAAAGTTTGTTAAAGGGCTCGTTCACTTTCAAATTAATTTTTAATATGATGTGGAGAGTAGTAGTAATCGGTGGCGAATTCCCGCAATTCGCTGCCGGCAAATAAGTTTGCGAAACTGTCATGAAAATTCGCCGGCGTAAAAAAAAAGACGGACGCCGACATCTGTTTTTTTGGATGCGGGTGCATTTTCGCCAGTGAATTTTCGAGAGATTGGAATATGAATAGGATGAGTAATAAAAATAGCAATAACAATACATTTGTAGCCTTACAGAGCATATGTTTTTAGATGAAGTCAGTGCCCCCCCTCCCATTTGAAAGCTGGATAGATTCAGAATAAAAACTATAAAAAATAAATAATGAAAGCCAACTGAAATATTGCTTGGAATTAGCCATCCTCTAACATACTAAGGGGGTTATTTACTAAACTCCGAACCCCGAAATCCTGAAAAATTTGTGATTTCTTTTTTTAAAAAATCTGACTTTGAAAAACATCACGAATCTTTCGGAATTTATTAAACCCCGAGGATGGAAAAATCAGAATCAGAAAATCCGACATCTCAGAACTGTCGAGGTTGCTTATAAGTCAATGGGAGAATTTTTTGATGTGTGCTGGGTTTCATGCAATACTATATATATATATATATATATAAAACCTGATTTAGAGGACAGTGATGAGGGAACTTTTTATTTACAGTTAGATACCTCCAGCAGTCACAAGGGCATCCATTGAGATTACAAGAAGGAGGTGCTCTCTATGAATATAAAAGAGGATTTTATAGCAAAAGCTGTGAATTTGTGTCAACTCTAGACTGTGGGTTAGACCAAGGCTGGAAATTTATTCTCAGTGTTTTATAAACCTGCTCCAGCAAGAAAAAGAAAACATCCTGTAGGTATTGCAGATTTGCAATATTTTTCATGCTATTTCAGAACCTCAGATCTGAATATTTTTATTTTTCTTAGACTACTGATTTTTTTTTATTCAGTTCATCAAAGGCATTACATTCTCTGTAAAGTTTTCCTTACGGATGTTTTAATATCCTGGTTTTTCAGACTATAAATTATAGGATTTAAACATGGGGCTACTATTGCATAAAATACAGAAGCCACTTTGTCCTCAGTATGTTGATCATTTACATTTGAGTGAAAGTAGTTAAAGAAACTTGTAGTGTAAAACATTAAGACCACAGTTAGATGAGAGGAGCAGGTGGAAAAAGCTTTATATCTCATGTTTTTCGATGGGATTTTTAGAACAGTGCTTATTATAGTGATGTATGGGTAAAAGGTGACCCCTAAAATCACAACTCCCAATATCCCAGAGAGAAATATAAGTAATACATTAATGAATGTGTCACTACATGAGATCTGAAGCAACTGGGGCAGGTCACAAAAGAAACTTTGTAAATTATGTGAGCTGCAAAAGGTCAGTTTAGTTAAAAAAACTGTGTGAACCAAGGAATTTACTCCACAAACAACCAACATGCTTGAAACAAGCTGAACACAAACTTTCCAGCTCATTATCTGCATGTAGTGAAGAGGCCGACATATGGCAATGTATCTGTCATAGGACATCACTGCCAGCACAGATATCTCTGATACAGCAAGAAAGAGGAAAAAGTAGACCTGAGTTATACAAGCTTGCAGAGAAATTATCTTTCTATGTGTGAGTAAATATGTAAAGAGCATTCTTGGGACAGTGACTGAGGAGTAACTCATATCCAGACATGCCAGGGTTCCAAGGAAGAAGTACATGGGAGTCTTGAGATGGGAATCACTGAAGATCAGTAGAAGGATGAGAAGATTCCCAGTTAAAGTCATAATATAGATCAGGAGAAACATCAGGAACAGAGGAAGCTGAAGACTTGAAATATCAGATAGCCCAGCTAGAACCAACATTTTCACTATTGTTTGGTTCTCCATCTCACTTTTAACAATACCTGCAAAACGAACAATAATATAATGATAACACATTAGAAAATGATTCCTTAGTCCAGCTGAATTTTCTGTCTAAAGAATCTGAACCCACTCTCTCCTTGACAGTTTTTAAGTGCAAAGCTTTAATTCTGGTTTTAGTTAAAGACAAAACCATTTGCCTTTGTTTTGCTAAAATTGACAATACTGAGTGCTTAGTAATACCAGTTCCAGCATCATTTTTGGTTTATTATTCATTGGAGAGTTAAGTGAGATCTATCAGCAGTTATAAATTGTTCTCAGAAATAATCAGAAACTAAGCACGTTAGTTTAGATGTTAGATCCCTTAACTCACATTGTATGGTCTACCATCTAGCATTTCTTTTGTCATTAGTTCCAAGATAGATCATGTCATGTCTAGGCCCACCAAATAATTTTCCCTCATGTCAAACACAAGTCAAAGCTTGGTGCCAAAGAGCAAACTCCTAATTTGTAGTTATCAAGAATACAGTTTATCCCATCGACTTTCCTAAAGGGGCTGATCAACTTTAAATTTAAATTTTAATATGACGTAGAGGCAATTTGTTTTCATGTTTTATTATTTTATTTTTTATACATTTTTGAGATATTTAGGATTTTATTTAGCAGCTCTCCGGTTTGCAATTCCATCAATCTGGTTGCTAAGGTCCAATTTATCCTAGCAACCATGCACTGATTTGAACAAGAAACTAAAATATTGAAATGGAGAGGCCCTGGATAGAACGAATAAATATAAATGTGTAGCCTTACAGAGCATTTGTTTTTAAGATGGGGTCAGTGACCCCCATTTGAAAGCTGGAAAGAGTCAGAAAAAAACGGCAAATAATTAAAAAAATATATAAAAAATTAAAAAGGTAGGCCAATTGAGAAGTTGTTCTGAATTATCCTTGCTATATTATACTATACTATATTATACTGAGAGGGATATGTAAAAAAATGTTCTAATGGCAAAACTTTGTGAATTTGCATGTTGCGATGTAATATTCTTTGTTAGGCTTTTATTGCATTGTGAATCATTGTGAATCTTAATTACGCATTGCGAACATTTAACACTTGTTCTGGAGTTTTTGAAATATTTTGTCAAAATAAACAGTTTGCAATTGCGAAATTTTATTACATACACTGCGCTCGAAAGTGGGAACCATATATGTTACAGGTATAGAAAAAAATAGAATAAAACAAATTAAGTATTAAATGCCTGCCATTAATCAATAAATAGTTAAATCAATTCATTTTTTTATTTTTACTTTGACGGAGGTTTCTATCTCCAAAGACGTGGCGCAGCCGTTGGTGCTTCCTGTGCTCACACGTATGCCAACCTTTTCATGGGTTGGTGGGAGAGGTGCCATGTCTTTGGGGAAGCAAAACCATGCTGCAAATATATTATTCAATTCTTTAGATATATCGACGATTGTATTGGAATTTGGGACGGGGATGATCAATCCTTATATTTCTTTATCAATTTTTGTAATGGGGCTGTAAGTGGTATACACTTTACTTATGAGACACATGAAACTGCGATACCATTTTTGGATATTATCTTTTCAGTCAATCAGAATAGAATTAACACCACATTGTGTCGCAAGCCTATTAAACGGAATACTTTGTTACATGCTCAGAGTGCTCACCCTAAACCGTGCCTTAGAGGCATCCCTGTAGGCCAGTTTTTAAGACTGCGCTGAATATGCTCAAGTTGGGATGCATTCCAGGAGAAGGCAATGGAACTTTGGGAAAGAACGGGGATACGATTCTAAAGATATTAAATCAGCATATGATAAAGCTGTATCCAAGAATAGGTTGGATCTATTGAGCTATAATAATACTAATCATAAAGACAAAAGTATAACATCATCCAGAGCCCATAGACAAGATCCAGGGTCTACCCTACATTTTAGTACAACTTACAATAGGGATGCCCATTATATGCAATGCAGTATCCGCAGTATCCTCGTTTCAAACCGGGGAAAACCCTGGTGCGTTTATTGCATCACAACGTTTCAGGGGCATTCCCCCTTCATCACCTGACGAAGGGGGAATGCCCCCGAAACGTTGTGATGCAATAAATGCACCATGGGTTTCCCCGGTTTGAATCGCTTTGTGTGCCAGCTTGTATTTTCTATTCATTTACCTGGCCACCTGTACCTGTGGGTCTCAGTATGTAGTTTGATATGCTTCGTAGAAATAAATTGTTCCTACAATCTTCTTATATGAAAGTTTGTTTTTGTCAATCCTTGTTTCTATTAATTCTCCCTTTCATGTGTCTAATGGTGGGTCTGCTGACTTATCTAAATTTCATGTAAGTAACTATAGAATCTTTTAATGAATTGATTTAACTATGTATTGATTAATTGCTGGCATTTAATACTTAATTTGTTTTATTAATTTTTTTTCTATACGTGTAACAAATATAGTTCCCATTTTCCTCTGCTTTCGGAGTCCATGAATTGTTCTATGTATATTAGAATGTATTTATCCGATGAGTTTTTTGTACCATCAAATATTTATATTTATTACACATTTTTCATACATAGCCTTCTCTTTCCTATCACCATGCACTCTTTAAATGAATGTTTTGTGTGAAGGGTTATAAGGGTTTATGTTGAGCACGTGTGTGATGTAGAATGCAAACATGAAATATGTTATTGATGAATTTAGATCCACTAACAATATAAAATATTAATTTAACTATTACCCAAGTTCAAAAATTGACAGGACCTACCATAGGCTCAACAATTTCTATTTCCTGAATATCAATAATAACATCTAGGACCTTTACACTGAATGCAAACATTTACAATACATTTCAAACTTTACACATAAGTAATGACATGCATAAAAGGTTTTTACATGAACAATGATAACCCAAACCTACAAATAATGGCAGATTTTTCAAAAGCTGATTTACTTTTTCAGGATAGAATGTGTTTTTTTCCAGCTGGTAAAAGCTTTCCCGACTTATGAAAAAAATCGAAAATTTAACTGATCTGACTCATCTTATTGATTTTTTTCCACCAAAATATTGTTCACCAATTGTAAACAGGAGAAAACTCTTCTTGCTGAAATTCAAGATAATGGAATTATCAAATTTACCCTTACAAAAGTTTTCCAAATTGCATATATGGAGAAAATGGCAAAAATAAAAAAACACCAAATGTATATTCCATAGCCCTGTCTAACTGTAGTGGTTTGAACATTTTTTGAGAATTGTCACAAAATTTTGAAAGTATTTTAAATGATAGAACATACTGTTGTATAGGAAAATAGACCCTAAATTCATCTTTCTTTTTCATTTCAGTGATGCTGTGTAATAAGAAACTGAGACTTACCTCTACACAAAGCAATGCATTTTGACATGCTCTACATGAAAGATTGGGCAACCTCAGTTTCATGAAAGAAGATCCTAAATAAACCATCCGATTGCTCTCTAGTGGTTAATTATAATCTTAAAATACAGTCACCATAGCCTACAGAGACCTAAAAAATCCAATGCCAATGGGTTAGGTGTTCTTTAATTAACTACTTGACTAATATGGATAAACTTATTTTTACTTCAGATAAGAAGAAATCAGTTTTGACCAATAGGGTTTCTAAATCAAACACCAGTTTAACCAGTAGACGGCAACTTAAATTATATTTAAATTCCTTGAAAATACATTCTTTCTTTTTGGTGTTACTGTTCTTTTAAGATGGCCATACACGGGCCAATAAAAGCTGACAGACCGAGTTGGCAGCTTATCAGCCTGTGCGTGGGGCCCTCCGACGGACTTCCGCAATCAAAGTTGGCCAGATGTCGATCGGGCAGGATTGCAGCCGTATCTATTCATTGATGTGGTCCTGCGATCAGACCACCCGTATTGCCTACATTATGTTCTGATCGTTAGTCCCTACCGCCCACGATCGGATCAGCCTGATGTGACCCATCTCAATGTGGGCATATCGGGGAGAGATCCGCTCATTTGGGGAAATCGCCAAATGAGCAGATCTCTACATGTATGGCCACCTGAACAAAACTGAGGTCTACTTTGTATGAAGCATGGGCCTCAACTGTGCTAGGAGTATGTTTTAAGTGTTGCTGAAATGGGTCTATATTAAAAGCTGTGTTTGCCACATGTGCATAAAAATTTTTGCTGTGATAGAGAACATTACAATTGCTTATACAAATATTAACTTTTATTATTACTTACTAAGAGATCCTAGAACAGCCACTTCCTAAGGTTGTGAGTAGCCTCTTTGAATTAATATTTATAGGGTAGATTATGATGACCACCTGGGCACCATAGAGCAATCTGGAGGCTATAAAAGGTTAGAGTCTGATTTATTTTGGCATTCTGTATTAAGCCTTTGTAAGAGGCAGCTCTAGAGCATCACTATCATTTATGGCACTGTATCTATGAATTGGAAGAAAGCTGGTGATTTCAAAACTTTAAAAATGTATTCCACTCTCAACCTGGCAAGTATAGGCTTATACGTTTGATATCTGTGGTGAGTCATTTGAAAGCTTGTTAAAGGGCTTGTTCACTTTCAAATTAATTTCTAGTATGATTTTTAGAGTAGTGATGAGCGATCCGATTTAAGCAATCTAGTTACTAGGCCCCAAAATACCTTAGCAATGATGCTTTGAGTTGAATGGAGATTGGAATATGAATAGGAGAGGCCTAAATTGAAAAATAAGTAATAAAAACTAGCAATAACAATAAAGTACATTTGTAGCCTTACAGAGCATTTGTTTTTAGATGGAGTCAGTAGGGATGGGCGAATTTTTTCGCCTAGTTTCGCCAAAAAAATGACGCTCATAGACTTGTATGGAGATGTGCGTCAAAAAAAAAAATTTGCCCCTTAGAGTTTTCACAACCCAAAAGTGGTAAAAGGTATTCCCATGGGACAGTTCCTTAGGGCAAAAAGGATAGCTTGTGACATCAACTGATATGAGAAGGCAATCCATGATATCACCCATAAATTTAAACAAAGAGGGTATCTTCGACAATTGATAGACAATGCAAAATGCCCTTACTACACTATGATAGGAAATATGGAATGCTATTTCCTCACCCTCCCTTATTTAGTTATTGGAAAGGACATACTTTAAAAGAATACCTACACCCGTCAGATTTATGTAGCCCCACTGAAAAGAGCACAAGTGTGTTCAGAGATAATCCCACTTGGGGTATTTTCCCCTATTTAAATTGTAATTGTTGCAGTTCAATAACGAAAGGGAATATTATAAACCACCCCACACAAGGGTACAAGATTATTCTTAAAAATTACACCACATGTAGAAAAAATGTAGTCTATATGATTAAATGCCCTTGATGTCCATGGGACTAACCTCACATCCAGTGAAGCTAAGTATACAGGAATTTATATGGAATTTTATTTATTTTTTTTATTATTTTTTTTTTAAATCTCTTTTTATTAGATTTTTAAATTTTCCAAAGGGTACAGAAAGAAAAAAGGGGAATGGGGAAAGAAAATGAACATAGAAAGGACATAAAAGAAAATAATTACACACCTTAGCACTTAATTATCATAATAAAATATTACTTCACACTCTATTACTTTTTTTTTTGTTTTGTATAACCTACGACTTTATTACAGAGATCTGTAAGTGATTTTGATTTATTAGAGCACAGATTAAATTACACATTTTACTCATACTCTTTTATATATTCACACCAGGGATAAGGAATTTTGAGCCCAGCACTAGAACAGACACCCCAGTAGCACTTCATGCAATATAGACATAATGCTACACAAGTGAGACGGTATATTCTAGAAGTAATCAGACGACCCATAAGAGGGGGAGTTTCTAACAAAGTTCTTTTGCAAGCAGAGGGCAAGTTGATTAAGAAACTTGACTCCATGTACCCAAAGGGTATGAACGAATGCTGAAGTTTAAAACCATGTTTTGGAGTTTCTGATATCTTTTATCTAATGCATGTATTCCTTCTTGCAGATTCTAAAAAAAAATAACCTTTACAAGCTTGAACAAGCACCATCCTTATGGAACATATAGATACTTTATAAGTCCATTGATAAGAATAACGATAAGAATAACGATGGCTGAGTCTCAGTATAAGTTTTGTCTGTTTCTGTCATTTTCAGGTAGGCACTATGTGCCGTTCCTGTACACCAAGCCTCAGTATAACACCTATCATAGATGATTTTAGAAAAGAAAAAGAAACCCCACCAATTGTTATGATTCTAAAATTGGCCAGAAATACTGCAACGTGATTTATTACACTTGTTTACTGACAACAATTCATAGAGAGTTGTAATAGAATTAATAAAGTGCTAGTGCTGCTATAAATTCATCCATAATTAGAAAAATTCATGGATTTAAGTAAAGTGCTGTGCAATAAATTAGAATATTAGGCCCCAAAGAAAAAAAATCAATTAAAAATATATATAGAAAAATGACCAACTTTAGGTAGTGGGTTAGCAATTGAAGTCACAATCCATAAATTTAGATTACAGAAAATAGAAAAAATAGATGGTGGAGTTGTCCCATAAACTAACTGCCTGATTTTTTCACCCACTTTTGAATTGGATATCTTTGATACAGTCAAGGATCTTAATTTATTTGCGAGAAAGCTACTGTTAAAAAAATTTTTTAACAGAGAAGAGGGTGGAGAAAATATAAATATTTCGGAAATGGAAGTCAGAGCATTACAAGATCTCGAAGATCTGTTATTAGAAAACTCTGATGAGAGATTAGAGGATAGACCGGATGGGACCATACTAAGTCAACCAGTTGATGATTGGATTAAGAAACTTAAAATTAAATCACAATTTACCCCAGCGTCAAATATCTGCCCTAATGTGGCCATTTAAATCTGGTAATCAAAGATATTATTAATTTACATCCACATATATACAATAACAACACCTCTAAAGAGGAGTGGAAGGCTATTAGGGACATGAAACAATGGAAAGATGTCCAGATCAAGTCATCAGATAAAGGGGGAAATATTGTCATTTGGCCCAATAACATGTATTTGGAGGAAGCAAATAAACAATTGGCCTCGATAAGTTATAAGGAAATCCTGGGAGATCCTACTGAAAATTTCATGGAGATTTACAATACTATGCTGAATGAAGCCTTAAAGGATAATCTCATTTCTAAAAAAGAGAAAGTATTTTTAACTGTAAACAACCCTAGAGTAGCAACTTTTTATTTACTCCCTAAGGTCCATAAGAATCTTCAGAAACCCCCAGGGAGGCCTATAGTATCTGGAAATGGCAACCTTACGGAAAAGGCGAGCCAGTATCTAGACTTAAGAATACGCCCAATTGTGGAAGGTCTAGAATCTTATGCAAGGGATACCTTAGACGTCCTATCTCAGATAGAAGGTATGGTAGTGAGTGACACTACATTGCTTATTACATTGGATGTCGAGTCAATATATACATCCATTAAGCATGATTTGGGTTTGGAAGCCCTGAGATTCTTTTTAATGGGTTATCTGAGCGATAAGAATGACATGGTGGATTTCCTGTGTAAAATGATGAAATTTGTGTTAAGTTACAACTATTTCACATTTAATGGCAGGTTTTACCTACAGACACAGGGAACCGCCATGGGAACGTCATGTGCTCCCTCCTACGCGAATCTTTTTTTGGGCTTTTGGGAACAGACCATAGTACTGAGTCCAACAATGTCCTTATATCAATCCAAAATCCGTAAATGGATTAGATATATCGACGATATCCTGGTGATCTGGGAAGGTACACGGAATGAAGCCGTTGACTTTATTAACCAATTAAACCAGAATCACCTTAATATCAAACTTACCATGGATATCTCTGACCATACAATCTCATTCTTGGATCTAATGATCGAGATAGATAAAGAAGGACATTTGTCGACCAAAAACTATCGGAAATCTACAGCAACTAATTCCCTCCTAACATACTCTAGCTTCCATCATCATCCAGTAAAAAAAGCAGTTCCTACGGGCGAATTCCTGAGACTCAAAAGGAATTGCTCTTCGATGGATTTGTTTAAAGAACAGGCCAAAGACCTGAAATTGAGACTAAAAAATAGAGGTTATTCTGGCAAAATAGTCAAAAAGGCTTTTAATAGAGCCCTACGGACTGAGAGAGCAGAACTTCTGCAAGTGAAAACAAAAACTAAGGAAAATAATATTGTAAGATTCATTACCACTTACAATACTAACAGCCCCCAAATTCAGGAAATCCTAAACAAACACTGGCCCGTACTGTTAGAGGATGTAACACTGGAAAACTCATTACAGGAAAGAGCCTCTATATGTTATAGGAGAAGTCCAAACTTAAAAGATATCCTTACAAGAAGCCATTTTCAGATATCTGACTCAAGAATAAAACATAAAAATTGGGGCTGTTTCCCCTGTGGAAATTGCAATATGTGCAACAAAATGTTAAAAATGGATTCTTTTGAAGACCGTTTTGGCAAACATCACAGGGTGAATGGTTACATAAATTGCCGGACACAAGGTGTGATATATTGCATTGAATGCCCATGCCACAAGAAATACATCGGAATGACATCTCAAATGGTAAAACAGAGACTACAACAACATTGTAGCACAATAAGAACTGCAGAAAATGCAATTAAGAAGGACAAAACATTATCCACAGTAGCCCATCATTTTCTAAAATATCATAATAGGGATCCAACAGCACTGAAATTTTGGGTGATAGAGAAAATCAATTTAGGGGTACGTAAAGGTGATCTGGAGCAAGCGCTTCTAAGACGAGAAAGCCACTGGATATTTAAATTAGATACCATTGCTCCAAAGGGAATGAACGAAAATATTTTGTATACTGCTTTTATCTAATTATAGTGATATACATATGATCCTTTTTTACATATGTGTAAACTGTTTCTCCCCCAATGGGTTTTTATATAATTTATAAATCAGGTTCACCGGTTTTTCAAAACTCAGAATACAGAATACTACTCAGTAGTTATTTTTATGGTTTAAAATAAATAAATAAATCTGTTTTTAATTGGTTAAATTAATATTAGGAACCTTAACCCATCTTCATAATCAAGTATAATGGCTGAGAGAGTCCATCTTTGTACTCCCGCAGGAGTCCTCATGAGGAGTACACCAATGCGCTGTTTGACTCTAATGGGTGTACTAAGATGGAGTATACCGGTAATAAACTACTGAACTAAGTTCGGCGCATGCGTGTTAAACGTAATCTCGCGAGACGCGAGATCACGGACGCAAATCACGCGAGAGGCAAGATCAGTGATGCGCATTGCGGAAGTCTATTTCTACACGCACACCGGGTATGCTCGCCATTCTCGCCTTGACAAAGCTATTCAGCGAAACGTACGTCGGCGTTTCTAGCGATCCTCTTGTGGTCAAATTGAATTTTTGCTAAATCGATCTATAGGGAATATTTGGGCTGGGTTTTTCAACGGAAGTGGGGGCAAGAGAGCTCGGGGTCTAATCCTTCTTTATTCTATACAACCTCTTACAATCTTCCTTCCTTTCTAAGGGACCGACGGTTTGTGGCTTTTTAGGGATATCTAGCCTCTTAATAACACTTAGGGCAAGTTAAATACCAAGGCCACAGCCCCGGTTACCCTGTCCTGCCTTATCTTCTTGGTGTCCCAGGCTTTTAAAAAATCAGGCAGTTAGTTTATGGGACAACTCCACCATCTATTTTTTCTATTTTCTGTAATCTAAATTTATGGATTGTGACTTCAATTGCTAACCCACTACCTAAAGTTGGTCATTTTTCTATATATATTTTTAATTGATTTTTTTCTTTGGGGCCTAATATTCTAATTTATTGCACAGCACTTTACTTAAATCCATGAATTTTTCTAATTATGGATGAATTTATAGCAGCACTAGCACTTTATTAATTCTATTACAACTCTCTATGAATTGTTGTCAGTAAACAAGTGTAATAAATCACGTTGCAGTATTTCTGGCCAATTTTAGAATCATAACAATTGGTGGGGTTTCTTTTTCTTTTCTAAAATAATTTTTGTTTTTTCTGACATCTGTCAGACCTCAACTAATAGTTGTGAATATAATTTCTTGGTATTTGAATAAAGGTTTCGTTTTTTAGGTTTACAATTCACCTATCATAGATGTACAGTATAATGGACACTATGTACTAATGGACTGTAGTTTTTCCACTCAGGACTTTGTAATATGCTTGGATAAAGGTCTCTGTGTAGTCTGAAACATAGCTAAATAAAGTATCACTTGGCAGTATATACATCATTGGAGTGCTCCTCTTTACATGTGTAACTAATGTATTCCTGAACAATTGTTTAAGAGAAACATATGCCCCCCTTACTAACATGAGCTCAATCTATGTTATATAACTTCCAGAAATAAATAGAAATTTATTTTTACACAGAGATACCTGATTCTACAAATTGCAATAGTTTCAGTTTAGGTTAATAAACGGAAGCCTCTTTGAAGAATGTGCATCAGCTGTGCTAGGAGTATGTTTTAAGTGGCGCTGAAACAGTTTTATACTGAATGTCTTGTTTTTGACATGTGAATACAAACGTGCACACACAGAAAACTTTGCTTTTATAGGCAACATTGCAATTGCTTGTCTTGCCTAAATGCATGAATTATTCTGGTGAAATAAAAGTGTCAATCTAAGGCACTATTAAAACTAGTTTTTTCTGGTCAAGAAAAACTCAAAATTGTCATGGAAAAGCTCAAATTTTTAGAGATGATATTCCATCTCAAACCTGTCAACGTCATGTAGAAGTCAATGGAAGATGTCCTTGAAGTTGTTTATTGACATCCTGATCTGAGCTGGATAATACGATAAAGTCAGGGTTTTCGTCCAATAATCTGATAATATCAAGTTTTCGCAGCATGAGTTGTACTATATGAATTGACTTTTGATTTTTTGGCAGCATTTTTTTTATTGGTAAATGAGTTCAACTCATAGAAGGGAGTTTGGTTGACTTTGTATTAAGAAAAAAAAAATAGATTAATTTGAATTTTAGTAAATAAGCCCCTTAGTTTTGGTATTACTTATTTTTATTTTTGTTTTGTTTCCTTCTTAAGGTGATTTACTTTGGTCTACCAATTAAGATTTGGGACAGAGATTGAAGTTGCTCTGCTCACAGATCACCCCTTGGCATTGACATCTGATGTTCCTAATTATGTGCAATGAGTAAAATCCAAATACTGAGTGCTCAACTGCCAATACATTTAGATGAATAAGTACAAGGGTGCACATAAACCAGTAAAGTCTGTAGCATGTATCTGAACAATCTGCTGAACATGAACAAAGTAGATTTTATGGGGTTTAAAGGAGTGACATGACTATTTTGTCCTGCATTATTATTATTAAAAGTTTGTCAATCTTGCCCCCTGTCCATCCAAGGACTTATGCCTGTGTAAAGTTTTTCTTAGTGATGTTTTGAGTTCTTGATTTCTCAGACTGTAGATCAGAGGATTTAAAAAGGGGGTTAATGTAGCATAAAATACAGAAACCACTTTGTCCTCAGTGTAATGATCACTTGCATTTATGCGAAAGTAGTTGAAGAAAGCAGTGCTGTAAAATAGAAAGACCACAGTTAGATGAGAGGAACATGTTGAGAAAGCCTTGGACCTTATATTTATTGATGGGATTTTCAGAACAGTTCTGATTATAGTGATGTATGGGTAAAAGGTGACCACTAAAATACCACCTCCATATGATATCCCAAAGACAAATATAAGCAATACATTGATGAATGTGTCACTACAGGAGACTTGAAGAAACTGGGGCAGGTCACAAAAGAAACTTTGCAAAGGAGCTGGGCTGCAAAATGTCAGTCTAGTTAAAAAAAGAGTTTGCACCAACGCATATACCACACCAAAAACTAAAATGATTAATACAAGTTGAACACAAGTTTTCCAGCTCATTATCTGCATGTAGTGAAGAGGACGGCAGATGGCAATATATCTGTCCCAGGACATCACTGACAAAACAAACACCTCTGATGCAACAAAAAAGACAAAAAAGTAAATTTGAGTTATACAAGCTTGCACAGAAATCAACCTTTTAACTGTTAGTAAATCAAAGAGCATTCTTGGGGCAGTAACTGAGGAGTAGCCCATATCCATAAATGCCAGGGTTCCAAGGAAGAAGTACATGGGAGTGTGAAGATGGGAATCAGTGAAGATCAGCAGTAAGATGAGAAGGTTCAAAATAAGAGTCATAAGGTAGATCAGGAGAAACACCAGAAACAGAGGAAGCTGAAGATTTGGAAGATCAGACAGTCCAGAGAGAACCAAAATATACAATATTGTTTGGTTTTCCATCTAACTCTGGTATTGCCTATACAAATGACATAAAGTGACATTTTCCCCAATAAAATAAGACACAAACAGACTACAACAACACCCTTGTTGTGTTGACATATTGCAAACATGAACTAACATTAATTACACTTCTACCACTGAAGTTGAAAAAAAATGCAAATGCAACTATGCAAAAAGAATCCTTGTGCTTGTATAATGTGTGAATTATTATACTACACTTATCATGTATGAACTACTATATTCCTTCCTAAAAGCAGGTGTGACAATTTCAGTAAACTATGCAGTCAACCTTAACACTGTCACAATGCTAACAAAGCTAATGCTTAGGAAAAAGTGCAGTGCAGAACCACCATCTCTGCAAAGAGCGGGTATGACTTAGGAAATGCAAAAAAACTGATAAATGTACTCCCATTTTCTGGCATGCAGAAGCTTGGGCCCTAAGCATCCACAATGAACTCCTTGAAAAGAGAAATAAAATTACGCTATAGGGCAGATTTATTTAGGTTTGAGTTGTTTTTTCGAAAAAGACTCAAAAATTCAAGATTTATTATACCCCAACTCTGGAAATAGCTGGAATCTGAAAAAATAGCAGAGGTCCCTTGAACCATTTGAAGATGTTAACAGCCTGTTTGATGTTCAAGTTATTTTTGGATGGTTTTGCCTGAAAACTCGAATGATTCTTGTCTCACCAAAAACTTTGATTAATTCAAGTTTTCCAGTTGCGGGACAAGAACTTACAGAATCGTGTTTTTGCCATTTGAATTTTTTCTTAACTAAGATACCATTCAAGTTTATTTTGAGTTAAAGAAAAACTCTAAGGGGGTTATTTACTAAACTTTGAATTAAAATATCCCGAAAAATGTGTGATTTTTTAAAATAAAATCGGACTTTTAAAAAATCAAAATTTTTTGGAATTTATTAAACCCAGAGGATGGAAAAGTCAGAATCAGAAACTCTGGCATCTCAGACTTGTCGAGGCTGCATATAAGTCAATGGGAGAAGTCCCAATGATTTTTTGATGTGCGCTGGGTTTCGTGCAATATCCCAAAGTTTTCAGGCAAAAAACATAATTAATCGGGTGAAAAATCTTGAAAATTTGTGAAAATCTGATTTTTTTCCGGCAAAGCAAATTTTTGGGAAAATGTAATAATAAATAAGTGTAAAAAACCCGAGGATTTGATCGGAGTTCGTAGCAGAACATTTTGAGATAAAATCAGACTTTGTTAAATAACCCCCTAAGACTTGACCTTTGATAAATAACCCCTTTTAATTAACATTGGGGCTAAACAATGAAATTGTTGTCTGAATATTTTTTCATGACTCTATTTTGAAGCAAGGAGGGTTTTTAATTTTTATCTACTTGAGAATTTTGGTAATATTATTATTATGATGTATTTATAAAATACCAACATGATCCACAGCCCAAATAGCTAACAATCAAAGCTTTGTTTCTTCACTTTCATTATATTATGTTAAGTCAGCATTTTAAATCTGTGGTATTTAAAAAATACTGAGTAAAACAGCTCATGTGTAAAACCCTGCTTCGTGTAAATGAACCATTATCATAATAATATACTTTTTAGTAGTATGTGCCATTGGGTAATCATAAATAGAAAATTGCCATTTTAAAAAATAAGGGCCGCCCCCTGAGATCGTAAGATTCACTGTGCACACATACAAACCACATGTAAGGTCACATGAGCCAATTAACAGACAGAGTTCTGCCTTTTGCTTCCTCACTTCTTCCTGTTACAGTTAGTGTTGTAGTATTTCTGGTCAGCTGATCTTTGAGGCAGCACAGATAGAGTCACGAAATGGTGGTTCAAGGCAAGAGATGTAAAAGGGCAATATTTATGTAAATATATATTCCAGTTTGGTAAGATTCTTTAATATGTCATTCAATTTGATATAAACTATCTGTTGCTTAAGTATTCATTTTGGGGGTATAGTTTTCCTTTAAACAGACTTCTTAAATAAATTAAGTGATTGATGTCTCTAAACATTGATGTGTATATTTGAAAATATTTTAGCAGCTTTGAGCTTGCAGATGAAAAGAAAAGAAAAAAATTACTTCTGAAAATGTAAGTTTCAAGGAGTAAATATATTTTCCCTTGAACGAACACATTTTACAAAACCCTAAAATGCTTTCATATAATAAATGTATTGACATAATTGTTTTCAATTAAATACTCAATTTAATCTCATCTATTATATACTGTATTGTGTATAGGATTTCATTATTAGACATACAATCATCAACCAAAGAGTTTATTTTTTTTTCTTTAGTAAAGTTACTTACTGAGATGCAACAGATGCTTATTTGCTGCATGTATTTTTTTTTTTTTTTTTTTTAAATTTCGACTACAAAAGTCAAAATTGATAACATTTCCCTGGAGTCTATATATATGTAAATATACAACTATGAAAACCATGAACAAAAAGGTTATTGGGGCATTGAAGTACCCAACAGACATAGTTCACATATGAAAGTTGCAAACATTAAAAAAAAATGTTATGAGCTTACAAGCCATACATTGGACAATGAATAGCTCAAACTTGAAGTGCCATGATGTGATTGACTGTCACAAAATATAAATCCAAAACTTAACATGATGCATGAGAAATTAAGTAACTGACTTTGAGAAAGATCAGTTTTACCACCTTCCAGTGAGGCTGCAACAAAGGAAACAGGTACTACTAAAATAATTTGACAAAACATTGATTGTTTATTTCTTACAAATATACCACTAAATGTTTAAAATATTAACTCTGAAAAAGAGATAGTTATCTGTTTTAAAAAATATATGTACTTTCATTTTAGAAAATCATTGACATTTCTAAAATAAAATGGCAGAAAATGTTATATGGGTAAATATTCTGATAAAGGACAAGGTAAAACATAAGGTGAATTTTTGATAAAAGTATATAGATACAATTTGCCAGCAATTCACCAACTGTTTACTCCTCAATTTTAAAATGTTATAGGTTTTTTAGGGATACTCATTGGAGACATTTGTTTGGAAATGTCTCTGTACCATTTCATAAAAATTACAGTAAGTGTGTGAGGTTTTGTATCTGGAACTAAATGTGTATTAAAATCGAACGCATAATGATATAAATCGTGCTACAGAAACACAAAATTCAGGTTTCTTACACTTACCTCTACGCAAAGGAATGAATTGTCTCACTTTAAATAACGAAAACAGCTGCTATATAAACCATTCAGTAAATTCTCCAGTGTATAATTATAATGTAGAAATTCAGTTTGACTTCTACAGAAGATCTAGATTAAAGGGCAGATTTATCAAAGTGTGAAAAATTCGCTCACTTTCTATTCATTCCTATGGTATTTTTAGAAGCAAATGTATCAATGAGTGCAGGCTATTGCATTTCTTCAGTCCATAGCTTGCTTCAAATGTCTCTAAATTGGGTATGTGTTATACAGTAGTTCTCCAAAATGTAAATACAAAATTAGAAAAGTGGAAAGCAAAAAATGAAGTTTTATTTGATCAAAAGAATTTTACATATTGAGGATATAGCCCAACGCGTTTCAAATGTAATTGCTCTTCCTCAGGTGCACAAATATCAAAGTCAAGTAAAAAAAGGCAGAACGAATATAATCGCAAGCAAAGGTTTATATCTCTATGTGTCTATGTATGCTCATTGTGAGCACAATGAGACCTGCGGCATGTGACGTTTCTACCACTAGTGAGTCATCGGATACATTGTGGAATGCAAATGCGTTTCAAGTTCTATCACAGCCTATTACTGCACAGGCATCATATAGGAGGACATGTTATTGAGCAAAAATATACTAAAATATTTAGATAGTAATCATATATTTATATTATATTATACTAGGCCATTTGGAGAGAATTATCTCAAGACCCATAACAAAATGAAAAAATTCATAAGTGATTAAGCATGCTCAATTGCGAAGGAACATCGATTTATGTATAGCCCAAATGTGAACAGTCCCAGATTACAGACTAGTATAATAACTAGTATATGTACAATATATTATCATGATGCACGACAAATTAAATAGTTGGCTTCCATCCTCCAATGAGGGCTGCAAAAAAATCAAACCAGGTGCTGCTAAAACAATTTGACAGAATGATGCCATTTTTACAATAATTTGAAAAGCAGAAATGATCTGCTTAAAATACATTTGTACTGAGATTTTCTAAAAGTATCAACACCTCTAAAAACAATAGTAATATGTAACGGTTTAATACAAAATAATCATGTGTTGCAATGATTCCAAGTATGAATGATATGTTTACTGTATGTATATGACCAATACAAAACAAGATAAAATGTATATACCTGTCCTTTATAGTGTTTAGTCAATATCAAGGAGAATCTTTTATAAAAGTCTGAAGAAATAATTTTCCAAAAATTTAACAACTATTTACTTCCCAATTCTGTTAAATTTTATAGATTTAGTGAGAATATATATTGAGATATTTGTTTAGAATTGTCTCCTCACCTTAAAATAAGGTCTTACGATAAATGTAAAAAATTCTGATCTGGAACCAAATGTGCAGTAAAATATAATCCATAATATTTAAAATGTTAAATCATGTTGTACAAAACAGTTACACAATTCAGTCTTTTAGACAATAAAGCTTATTTTTCTTTTTTTTAATTTCTTTATTTTGTTTTCTCAACAAAAAAAGATAAACAGAAAAAGGGTGAAGTAGGGGGTACAGAAATAAAATAGGAAAGGGTGGGGGTTGGGTAATACATTGGTCATATAACAAACACTTTTCATTTCCAACGCATTTAACATTTCATATCCGCACCATAATTATTATTACTGCTCTCCCCCTTGTACCTATTCCTTTAATGTTCTCCGACTTTTATTCTGATCTTGTTTTTCCTTCTTGATGTAATGATTCTCAAAATATATACCAGGGGGTCCATATCTTCCAATATGTTATACTCTTATTATGGTATATGTGTGTTAGTTCCTCTAACTGTCTGATTTCTTCTACAGATCTCATCCATTCATTGAAGGAATGTGGTTCTTTGGATTTCCAGTGCTTTGAAATTAGTATTTTAGCTATTTGGATTAGGTGAAAGGTGAATGGATCATCTAACATCTTAAAGTTCTCCATATTTACGTTCAATAACAGAACAGTGTGGTCTTCTATCCGTATCCTAACTAATGTAATTTAAAATACAATTTCTAGGATTTGTGCCCAATACTCTTTCAACACCGGGCATGTTACCAAAATATGTATATGATTACCCACACTTTCAGTTCCAATAGGAGTTGCTATATCCCTTAAAGAAATTAAGAATAAAAACAGCATATAGTGTAACATTCTCAATTCAATCAAACACCCTTTGTGTTTATAACATATGTTTAAATCAGTGTAAAAGTGAAAACTTCCACCTTTTAATTACTAGACTTTAATGAAAAAGTGCTCAACTATATATCAAATTTAAAATGAGTGAACAAAGAAGAGAGAATTTTGGTGCAGTTAATAACCACACTTTAGATCATGGTGGCTTTGGTAGTCTATTATACTCACAGACATGTTGGTCGTACAGTTCCAATGCTCTTTTTCTTTGTGGACAATAAAAAATGACATGTGCAGAAGTGTTTCTTATGTTTTAATAAATAATAAAGTTGCACTCACTAAAACATCTTTCTGTGTTCCCATTTAAAATCAATAAAAGTCCCCGTGGGAGTAGCACAAGTTTCTAAGCATTTCTCAGATCTCAATGTGCATGTCCCCACATACACTTCAACATTTTGCACCCCTGACGTCTCTCCAAATGTCCACTTTTTATTGTTCCACCATGTTTAAAATTTAAAACTTTATCTGCATCGACACAAGTCTCTGAGTACACAACACAATTCCAACTTTATCGAATATGCACTCTACCTAAGACCTAAGATTAAAATTCACATTAAGGCCACAAGGGGACAACGATCTCAAGTTATGAATCCACCAACTCTCTTACTGCAGTGTATTTGTCACCAAATTCCCTCCTCTCCAATGGGTTTTAACTCTTTCTATGCCACACCAGCACAGATCAGCATCTGTCATGTTTTTCCAAAAAAATGTTGCAGAATGTTTTATCCACCCTTTTTGTATATTGTTTATACTGTATGTTCCCTTATCCTTTCTTTTATTTTTCTATTTGTTTTGCCTATAATCTATCCAACAGATAGATAATATTCATTGTATCACATTTAATTAGATCTTGAATCTGAAAGGGTTCTTTAGTGATATTACTAATGTGTATTTGCAAGACAGGACAGCACAGTGCAAGGACAGGACAAGACAGTGCACACTCAGTGATCGGCGAATTTGGGGCATTTCACTTCGCTGAAAAATTCACGAATTTCCCATGAAATTCGCAAAACGGCCCTAAGATTTGCGAAACGGCGTTAAAGTTATCTTCTATGTTCTTTGTATATTGGCATTTTTATAACCCTTTCCTTAAATCTACCCATTAGGATTTTAGATTGCTTATCATAATCCTTTATATCAATTAATTTTTTTTCTCACTCGTTTGAATTGTTCTTGCGGGATATTCTTAATCCATTGGGGATTGTGGTTGCTTGTGGTTAAAACATAGTTGTCAGTAGCTACAGCTTTAAAATAGGTGTGTGTGTGGTTATCTGGCTCTTTTCTATATAGATTTGGAGATCTAGAAAGTCAGTTTTTTTCAGAATTAAAATTTAAGTCCGAATTCAAATCATTTTTATTTAATTCCTCCACAAACCTCTAAATTTTTTTCCCCTTTATTCCAAATAATTACTATAAGAAAAAGAGAAGAAAGAAAAATGATAAAAGTATTTGACCAATGCCGGCTGCCATATTTGTGCAGCAGTAGTCTATTAGCATTGGAAACTCAAACTGATAGATTGAGAAGGGACAGTCAGACTGGCAAAGAGTTAGCTTTGGGAATTTAAAGTAGCAATTACTAAATTTTTACTTTTTATGCATATTAAAATTTTTGAAGAGTAGTATTTTTTAGTGTCTGTATGACTTTAAATGCAACTAAATTTGCTCCACAATATACACTATTCTTTCTTGAAGTGTAGCACACAAAGTGCATTCACATGCAAAAATGTTAGTTTTAAACAAACCAACAAGTGCACCAGCCCTCCACTGTGACCAGGCACAACCATAAGTCTGCACATCTTAAATTTGAAAATGAAAATCTTCAGTAATCTGTGTCTGCAGATTAGATCAATATTGCAATCTGTTACAACCCTCCCCGAAAGCCAACTAAATGGATATAACATAAATACTCATTGAGGGCATTGCTAAGAAGTTTGAGTTCTAAGGCTCCAAAATTTGAAAAAAGTCACAAATATTACAATGAATTGTGGCTACATGTAGTGCAATTTCTCATTGCCTTTTTATTTTCCATCTATCATATTTTCATTAGTGGATCTACAAAGCTACGTGTATCTGGTTTTTAACTGGTTTGACCCACATAAACCCCCCAGAAATACAAGAGACATATGATGGATTGTTTACTTTGTAGAATGCAGTATGCAAAATGCAAACAAAAGACTATAATCACCCATGTTTTTTCATTGTTCACACTTTATTTTGCTCTTACAGAAAGGAGTAGCAGTTAAGGAGTAGCAGAGGACGCATGCTGCAACAGGCCCTCTCCTTAAGATCTACTCTATGGCAGGACTGGCCTGCACCCTCTGACACTGCACATTACAGAGCACAGTACTGAAGACATAAAGGAAGTTATTTATCAAAGGTCGAGTGTTAGAGGTTTTTTTTACCTTGAATGAACTTGAATGTATTCAAAACACAAATGTTGAATTATTTAAGAAGAAACTTGGCAAAAGCCTGAATGTCCAAGTTCAAGTCCCACAACCTGGAACCACCACCGAAAACTAAAATTGAGTTTTTTGCAAGAGAAAACTCAATTCAATCAAATCGAGTTCTCGTTTCGAGTTTTCAGGCAAAACCCTTCAAAAAAAAACTTGGACATCAAGCAGGCTGTTAACCTCTTCAAGGTAGGGATGGTCGAATTTGAGCCGTTTTGCGGAAAAATTTTTTTTTGATGCACGTTTTTTTTTGTCACACTACGCCATACAAGTCTATGGGCGTCATTTCTGCGGTGAGACAAGGCGAAAAAAATCGCCCATCCCTAGTGCTAGTGTAATGACAACACACATTACTAGCATGCAAAATGTTCAACTGCAAACATGGTGGTGGTTATAAGACAGAGTAGGAGAACAAAGAAAGTGTACTTGTACTTTAGGTAACTTTAATTTATTACTAAGCAGTTAAAATAAATGTACCTTATAAAAAATTGTTGAGTTAAATTGTTTCACATCATTTAACTTAGGAAAAAATACTAACTGACAATGACAATGATGACTTAAAAATGAAAAGGTTAGATTTTTTTTAATTCGTAATAAAAAGTAAAAAAGAAAAGGCAAACAAAAATAAACAAAACATGGCTAATACTGTGTTGAATGACATTTATAAGATCACTACTAAGAAAAATTATTTTTCTGGAAAAATTCTCAATACAAGTTTTGAAGTAATAGGTAAAGATATATATATATATATCAAACAAAGGAAAGTTGTGCTCACCACTATTTTTTAAAACCATAAGGCGGGGGTGCAATGAGTCTGTGACCACAAAATACATATAGTCAAATACAAGATTCCTCTGCACTCAACCCATTATCAATATATTTAAGACAGAGACATTTTGTGCATACTGCTACTAAAAAATGCCTTACCCTTTAAACAAAACAGGGATTGTTTGTCCATATATTGCAATATATTTAAGCTGGCCAACTACGTCAAAGTCATCCCATATCTGGCCAGTCCTACACTTAATTTTCATCTGATTCATTAAGAATTCTATTGTTTCATTATACATTTTACAAACCTAGTCCCTTTGTAAAATGTTTAATGAAGCAATACAATTGGCTTAAAAGCAGGATGTTGTCAACACTGACTCCCATTATTGTCCCTCTACCACATAGGCCAGAAAAAAATACTGCCCTCAGTACCACAGAAGATGGATGGCACTATACTATAGAAACACTTGCCCAGGTTGCTTGAAGGCTGAAGCCATAAGTCTGAAGAAGAAAATGCTTACATTCTAACATTTTATTCTAGTAAGCTATTCTAACATCAATTAAAGCTAGGCCATCAATCATTCCTCCAAAACCCAACTTTTTACACGTTTGTTCCTGGCTTCTGACATTATTATTTTTATTAATAATAGTACCGGTAGTATTGGTAGTATTGTTATGGATCTGACCCCATGTGGGTAATTTATAAAGTTTGTGCAACTTATATATTTTTTTTAAAATATTTGTATTTCCCATGTTTTTTCCTGAAGGCTAAAATTTTGTGCTGCTGGTCCCATCTTTACGTTTTTTGCCAGTTCGCCTTGCACACAAATGTTCACAAATGGTTCACAAATGAGATGTGTGTTTGCATGAATGCGGACACTGTATGAAGTTTTTCACAAAATTAACTTCGACAGGAATTTAAATTCACAAATTTCAAAACTATTTTGTGAATATTTTCTCCACCCCCAAAGTTGTGGCGTACCTCAAACCAGAGTGTGCGCATAAATATTTGCTTCTGACTCTGCTATGCATGATTGCTACTTAATCCTAAATCTAGCCTTTTATGATTTCCTAAAATGGAGTTGACCAATGGGATACAGATCCAAAATAACATATGTGAATTACCTTAAATATGACATTACTGTGAATGGCATGTCATTTCGAGTATTGTGTATAATGGGATTCTGGGTAATCAATCACTTACATATATATCGATAAGACTATGCAAGGATTTCCCAGTAGGGATGGGCGAATTTGACCCGTTTCACTTCTCCAAAAATTTGCCGACGCCTGAAATTTCGCAGACGCCCAAAAAAAATTCACTGCACGTCAAAAAATCTATTCAAGTCTATGGGCGTCATTTCCGCGCTGAAACAAGGTGAATTCGCCCATCCCTATTTCCCAGCAGAAAAATATCATAACTCCAAAAGAAATGCACTGTTAAGCCTAAATATTAAAAATTAACTACAAATGTTGTAGTTATTGGAAAATGTCCGTAGCAATCAAGTAAACATTTCATTTTAATGAGCGTTTTTGCATATATGCCTTGATTTAAAATAATGGCACACGATTTTTAATTATAATAAAAAAAAATCTTGAAAATTTGAAAGGAAAAAATATGTCAGCTGCAATCTGGCAACTTGTGTTGAGGCCAATGGGAATCATATGTCAGCATTCAAGCTATTTCATTACTCGAGTTATTTTAAAAAGTAAATTTTTTTAAAAATGAATGGAATAATGTAGCAATCAAGTTTATCCAATTTAATTTTTTTCATAAATACACTAGTGTTTGAGAAAAAAGTGTTCTGCTATGATTTAACAGGCCATGAAAAGTTAAATAGTAACATACTGTATAGCTTGAACAATCTTTTCCCAAAAAGAATTTGTAAATGCATTTTTCTTTTCAGTCTATCTCAAGATGATATTTTTAATCCTTATAATTAACAACACAGATAAAGTTATAAAATACAGTGAGTAAAGTACCCCTTATTGAAAAATATGAGGAAGTTACTGAAGAGTTCCATGACCATATAAAAGCACAAGGACGATTGAGTGAAGTACTAAAAAAACATGATTTACATTGTAAACTGTAAGGGGAGTAATGATAGTGGTGCTGCTTTTTCCCATTAACAAATAATGGTTTTATTTTTTACTAATATCCAAATTTATCTTATTTTTTTAGTAAACAAAGATCGACCAAACTTCTATCCACAATTTTACCTTATTTATCATTAAAATAATATGGTAAAATTGGATTGCGGAAGGACTTGATAAAACCCAAATCGCTCATTTTTTTGGGTTATCGTCCAAAACCCCAGAATTTTTTGGGTTATCAGACTAAACCCACCCCAGACCACATTATCTTCAAATTGGGATAGTGACATCTGCCATTGACTTACACATGACCTCAACAAGTTTGAGATGCCGGGAACAGCATCGGGGTATAATAAATCTTGAAAAATTTGGAGGTTTTTCCACAAAAAAAATTGAGGTTTTAGCTCCAAAAACCCAGACCAGAAAAATTCTCGAGGTTTAGTAAATAACCCCTTTGGTTTGAGCATTAATGCATGTAAGTTGAGGAGGTGTTGAGATACCCAACTTATATAGATATAAATAATTATTTCTCATGGGGATAATTTTGCTATTGCCAAGAGAAATAGATTTAAAAAAAGTATAAAGAACAGAGAAACATAGGCAGTAGTATAAAAAAGTAAGAAAGGTATTTTTGTCATGCATTTACCTAGCACACACTGCTGCAGTATTGATAACTTATACCACCAAGAAACAGATGTGACACTCAATTACACAGCATCAGTTATTAGTCAGCTGCAATACCTTAGTCCTCAAACACTACATTTTAAAGGGGGATGTAAAGTCAAAAATTATAATTCTTGTGTATATTACTTACACCAAATGAAATAAATCTGCAATAAAAACTCAATCAAAATTCTCTATTGTTTTTTAATTAGAAACCTTTGTAATTTGCATTGTATCCTATTCCAGTGACATCATCTCCTGTACAGCTACATCACCAGTAGCTGTCTAATGTAAAAAACAAGGGACTGCTCTGTACCAGACTTGAAAAAAAAGGCACAGAACTGTCCTATAGCAGACTTTGAAAGAAAAGCGCATTACTTTGTTTACTGGAGTGCCATTGGTCCATTGCTAATAAGAGCATGGCAGTTAAAGATAAGGAAGTGAAACAAGAGCAGAGGGTGAAACATGTCCCCTCCTCATTCTGCTGCAGACACTGAGAAATACAGAGCTCCAGTTACCTGTGTTTTAACCCTATTTTAACCGCTTTGCCATCTGATTTTTTACAATAGGATCCTTGATAAAGGCCCCAATGTGGGCCGAAACGTTGGACACGTGAGTGATGATTCAATAAAATTCACTTTGATTGAACTATTTGGAGTGCGGGTCCATTCTGAAGATTGTATATATATAAATATATGAATAAAAGATGACTTTTAGTTCATGAGAATAATAATTATTAAAGTTCAACATTACCATTCCTATCTCAATTTGTTTTTGAATTAAATATGCATTCCTATTTGAGAAAAACAAATCTTCTATTAGTCAAAGTTCTTCTCAAAGCGTTTTTCAGTTCAGTGTTCCTCAAACTGTAGATTATGGGATTCAAACAAGGTGTAAACATGGAGTAAGTTAATGACAATAATCCAGCTGCTGCAGATCTGTTAGTTTTTGGTTGAAAATAATTAAAAATGAAAGTGGTATAGAAGATAATTATGACAGTAAGATGAGAGGTGCAGGTAGAGAAACCTTTAGTCCTTCCCTTATTAAACTTATTATGTAGGATGACCCTGAAGACACGGAAATATGAAGTAGAGATTGTAAAAAAGGCAATGACACCAACAACTGATGCCATGACATAAATTATTAAGATGTTAATAAAAGAGTCAGAGCAAGATGTTTGGATCAGTTGATATAGCTCACAGAAGAATCCTTTGATGATGGCTACATAGCAAAAATTTAATCTGAGAGTGCACAGTGTATGTACTAAGGCATAGCCCAGCCCAATAATCCAGGCACATGATGTCAAGATAGCACAGATCTTTTTATCTACAATATTGATATAGTGGAGAGGGTAACATATGGCCACATATCTATCATAGGACATCATAGCCAAGAGACAGACCTCAGTGGTTGCAAATAACATCAAGAAAAAGATCTGAACACGACAATTAGAGTAGGTTATTGAGAACGTTTGTGTTAAGTAGCTGTAGAATAAATGAGGTGCAGGAATAGATGACATGCAAATATCTAATATGGAGAGATTTTCAAGGAAGAAATACATAGGAGTTTGGAGATTAGCATCAGTGTTGATCAGGAGAATAATGAGAAGGTTTCCAGTCAACGTCATGAGGTAGATCAGAAAAATCAGCAACAAAAGAGAAAACTGAGAATCTGTAAGTTCTGACATGTCAAATAAAAGGAACCCTGGCACTTCACTTTTGTTTCCCATTTCTGTTTGTCCAAAAAAGCTCTGTGCAGCCTGAAGATCAATTTTTGATACTGAGAGTTTGACAGAATCGGCTGGTATTTAAGCAATCTGTATTATAATTAACCACCAAAGAATACAGCTTGCTAAAACAGGAATCTGTACTATAATTAACCACCAAAGGATAAACATTGCTATTTAAGCAATCTTTTTGCTTTGGTGATTAATTATAATACATTTGTTTAGCCTCAAGGGATCATCTAGGGAGTCCAAAGACAATGAGTTAGTTGCACTTATTATTAAAGTGCAAATATTCTTGTAGATTCTTCTTCTGTCTCCTTAATGATAAGAGATATGTATGCCCTATGACATGAGTTAGGTAAAGTGTTGGTTTTGCTGATCCCTTTAAAGAGGTAGCACAGTTTTGGGGAAAGAATTTCCATGTCTTAGCATGTGAGAAATGTCAAGTAACGTTTGTCAAAGTTTTTTGGATTCATTTGTCACGTGAATTTTCTTGGGTGGGAAATGTCCAGAAAAAAAAATTCAAAAATTGTTCATAGACATTCTAGTGGTAGAGTAATATGAGGAACCCCAGGGTTTCTATAACTGGAGTGATAGAAAGATCTGTTTTCAAGAAAACAATAAAACAGCTTACATGTTATTTGTAGTCGTTTGAATTCACAATTCTGCATCATTTTTTTGTCCTTGATTTGGTCTGGCATATTTTTCTTGTGTTTAACCCCTGTATTCTACGTTGTTTTCTTGTCCGAGCTGACTTTGTTACTTCTTTGGCTGTGGCTAGGGTTGGGCGAATTTTTTCGCCTCGTTTCGGCAAAAAAAGGACGCCCATAGACTTGTATGGCGGTGTGCGTCAAAAAAAGACGCGCGTCAAAACAGTTTCGCCATGTGACAAATTTTTTTTGACGCCCATAGACTTTAATGGGTGTCTGCGAAATTTTTGGCGAAACGAAACGGCTCAAATTCGCCCATCCCTAGCTGTGGCTATTGGCTACACACATTGTGCCTCCTGTCCTGACCTTCAGCTTGTCCTTTATAATGTTTCCTCTCACCCTAGTCTGTACTTTAACTGGATGTGTTATTTTACATAATTAGATAGTTAGTTAGGTTGACTGCCTAACTGCCAGTTGATCCAGAGGAAGGCAATAAAACCCAATTTGAAGCCTCTCCAATTTGCCTCAGAGGGGGAAAATCCTTCCTGACTCCAAGATGGCAATCAGACCAGTCCTTGATCAACTTGTACTATGAGCTATCTTCTTTCTCAAAGTGTAGTGGGTTCCCTGTGGGCAGAAGTTTCTGTGGCCCAAATGGGCATTAAAGAACACCGGTGATTGCAGGGTTTTCTTCTGCTTCACTAAGAAATGGGTTATAGCCAAAATGTTGATGCACAGATGGTGAAAGAATTAGTCCAGCACCCACTGTTTAAGATAAAACGGCCTTTATTGGACCAAGGGCATTACTGATGCACAGATGGTGATCACAAAAAACTGAGTTTTTTGTGATCACCAACTGCATGATAGATAGAGAGTGTGTGGCTCCTTTATTATTTTGTATTGCACTGTATGAAGTGTGTCTACCATAAAGGGAGTTCAGCACACACATTCCAGTAATTTGTAGATTGTTGGTTGTGTGGCCGAGCATACTTGTTTCAGAAAAGAGTAAGGTCATAGCTAGAGCTAGTTTCTAGGTTCATGAACCTGCTGTTGCCTGTATCAATAAAGTTCCAATAGTTCTCATGAGATTTAAGCTAATTTGAGATGAAGAGCACAGTCATACCCCAGACAGAAACACATGAGCACTAAGGGGGCACACTTAGTCTTCCTGACGCTATAGTAAATTAACCCTATACTGTAGCATGACTTGGATGAATACTTTTTTCAGACATAGTTCATTGTCATATTTACAGATGTTTCAGCTACTTCTCTCCACTTGCCTACAAAATGCAGGAGGAGAGAAGTGGAACAAATTTTACAAAAGCCCACTGTAAAATAATGTTCCGATATGTTATAAAATGTATGGGGGAAACTGGTTCCACAAAAAAATATTTTAAACACTTTTGCAGTGTATCACCCCGAAAAAAGGAAAAGACGGCAGCGTTTTTTGGAAGTTCTATGAACTTCATTGCAACTCGCCTGGTCTGAGCTGGCGAAGGCAAGTCTCGTGAAAGAGGTAACGTTCAGTAAAATCCACATTTTAGTGAATTTGTTGAGCAACGTCCATTGACCAGAGCGAAAAGTTGCCTGGCGTTAGAGTGTGAATAACCGCTGGCATCTATCTCCTTCACTAGTGAAGTGACGCCTGCGCCCATTAGTAAATCGATGAAGTCCTTAAAAGAGGTAACGCTGGCAAACCGTCGCCAGCATTAGTCACTTCGTCCTTTAGTAAATCTGCCCCTAAGAGTTACATTTCTGTGTAGATGTAGAAAAGATCTGTATGTCATATGTAGATCAACAGCAACCCCCAGCATCAAACACACAGGATTCTTTCAGGAGGACTATGGCATGTAAGATGGTGGAAGGGTTAAAGAGAAAACATGTTTGTTTCAAGATGCATTAAATAATAGTGCTGCTCCACTGAAAATCCATTTTTATAAAAGAGTAAACAGAATTTTTAATTTAATTTTGATATTTGGCATGGGACAAGCCCTGCTGTCCACTTCCCAGGTGCCCTCAGTCATGTTACTTGTGCTCTGATAAACCTTAGTCACTCTCTACTGCTGATTGCACTGCAAATTGGTGTGTTTTCATAAGGTAGGCAAAATATTACTTTCACCACAATCCCTATTACCAGCCAATTGCTATCCCCCCTCACATATACAAAGGGCATGAGCCAAAGAATGTAAGTGAACTGGCCTCCATTAAACTCTACCTCTGACAGATATACCAAGGCAGAGGGACAGCTTTTGTAAGAGGCACCTTCTGTATATCTTCTCAACTGAGGCCACTAGAACTACAGTAAGATAAAGGCTCATACAGAACTTCACAACTGACAGACAAAGTTAATAGCAAACTGCTTAGAGGCAAATAAGTAAAATATGGCATGGGTGGAAACCCAACTGAATTTACTGCTTACAAAAAATATTGCCAACATACCTTGTACAGGTCTGCCTCTTGGTATAACATTTTACAGTAAAAATGGTAAATTACTATCAGTAGGGATGTAGCGAACCGCCGAGTATGTGTTCGCGAACGCCGTTTGCGAACACCGTTCGCGAACACCGGCAAAAAATGCGAACAGTTCGCGAACTGTTCGCGAACTCCGAACATCCGAAAATCGTTCGATTCGAACGATCGAAGGATTTTAATCGTTCGAATCGAACGATTTTCGTTCGAATCGAACGAAAATCGTTCGATTTTAGCGATCGAATGGTCGAATGGTCGAACAATTTTGACGCGAACGCCTATTGGCGAACGTCGCGCGACGTTCGCGAACTTGCGGTGGACGCGAACAGTCGAAGTTCGCGCGAACTTGTTCGCCGGCGAACAGTTCGCTACATCCCTAACTATCAGTCTACAACCACAGTCTCTAGGATACTTGATGATGGGAACCTTTAAGTGATCAGGATCTACTGTACTTGTGGATATGTTCTGTAAATATTTCCAAAATCCTATGCATTGACTCTACTACAAGCCTTAATGAATATATTGCTGTCATTGACTTTCCCTTTATCTCCCCCCAAACAGGCAGTCTAGATTGATAGACCTATCTTTATTGATGAAATAATACATGCTACTGTATCTCAAATACTCCACCTGACCCTGGTGTGTAGATTGGCATAAACTATACATGGAAATTCTTTCCCCAAAACTGTGCTACCTCTTTAAAGGGATCAGCAAAACCAACACTTTACCTAACTCATGTCATAGGGCATACATATCTCTTATCATTAAGGAGACAGAGTCAGCAGCTTATTGGGCCCTCCGACGGGCTTCCCCAATCGATATTTGGCTGAGAGTCGACCAGATGTCCCGACGAATTGCGGTCTGCATCTGTTTGTTGATGCGGTCCCGAGATACCTTCCTTTAACTACCCATCTATCTTTCATTATGATCTGATCGTTGAGCCCTAGTCCCAACAATTGGATCAGCCCGTATCAGGGAGAGATACACTCATTTGGCAGCAGCGCCAACCGAGCAGATGTCTCTGTATATGGCCACCTTTATGCAAGCGAAAGAACCAGAACCTGTTACTGCCAAATTTCACCACTAAACTGTGAAGTCAAATTATTTTCTAAAATTATAGCCATAAGACTAAACGTTATTTGTGACCTCATTCACCTAGACCAAACTGAGTGAATGTTTTCCAAAGCCACAGACATCAACCTATGTAAGCTATACTCTAACCTCTCTCTAACCCATGATAATTCAGGGATTGAACTGTGGTCTTGTTAGTTGCAGCTAAAGCATTTGACACAATCCATTGGCAATATCTCTGGGAGGCTCTACCAAGGTATGGACTATTTATGTACTGTACCTGGATTAAACAACTATATAAACGTCCCCAAGCTAAGGTTCTGGTTAATGCTGTGATCTCATTGAAGGTGGTCCTCCAGCTTGAGACTTGTCAGAGACGCCCCCTATCCCTGATGATGCTCTTAGCTGCTGACCTTCCAAATATGGGCTTCCCTTATGGTCAAAGGATTGAGTAACTCGATAACATGCTTATTTACTTAGCTAACCCCAGTACAGCATTGATAGTATGACTGCAATTGGTCTCAAACTTTGAATCATTATCAGATCTCCAGATTAACAAAAAAAAGTTGGTTATTTTTCCCATAGACTGATTATTTCCCAATCATATATCCAGCAACATCAGGTGGTGTTCTCTTCCACGCACCTAAGAATCTACAAAGATTTCACTAAATCTGAAACCCTCAGCCTTTCACTGATCATGCAGTGCTTGGTCTCTAGAGTACAAGTATGCCAAGATCTGCCTCTTTCCCGTCTGGAGTAGGGTCAACTTGCACAAAATGATATTTCTCCCAAAGTTCATATATACTTGTCAAAACTCCCAGGTTGCTTCTGGGCACAATTGTTCAACACTCGTAATAAAATAATCAGAAGGTTTCTGTGGACAAGAAACAATATATTTTGGGCTTTCCCAAAAAATCAAAAAGTGTCCAAATTTAAAACTACCAAAACCTTTATTAGGACAAAAAGCAAAAAGTCTAACGTGTTTCTTGCCTGATGGGGTACTTACTCATAGGCTAGTTGGCACACCCATGTACATCATCTTTTATAATTGCTGAGCCTAAAGGACATTTAAGCAGAACAGTTCCTGAAAGTTCTTTAATTGGCTAGGAGTGCTGTGTTCCCCTAGTTTCTTAAAGGGGAGTCATTATGTTTCTGTCTTTTTAGACCACACTGTTTACTGTAAAAATAGTGATGAGCAAATCTGTCCTATCTGGCTTCTTCAAAAAATTCAGAAAACTGCTGAAAAAGTAAATACAATTTTGTTTTAACATGTAACAATCTTTTACGCGCTCTACTTTTTGTCTCACTCCAAATGCTTTAAAGTTAATGGGTGTTTTTTCTTGTACTGACTTTTATGTCTTAACGACTTTTTTGTCATGGTGACTTTTTGTCCAAATGCATTAAAGTCAATAAGCTTTTTTTTTGCAGTGACTTTTTTGTGACTTTTGACTCTGCGACAAATCTTTTAGAAGCAAAGTTTTGCCGCGGTTTTCTGAAGAAATTCGCAGATAGCAAAATGCAGAATATTGCTGCAAATCCATGCCTGGTGAAAAAAAATAAAAAACTCAACACTATTTAAAAGGTTTTTGAGCTGTGAGTTTGTTCCAGTGTAAAGCGAGTACGGTCAGACAAATATGATTGTAGTAACCAGTGTTGGTAAAAAAATGGTGTATTGTGGGTAATCAAGTGTCATGCAGGGGGAACCCTGGAACTATAGCCAACCACAATGATAAAGTGCAAGGGTTCACATTGTGAGCTGTGTCAATAGACACAACTTGTGCCTAAATGAAAAAAACATTTGCCAGAAATGACACAATTTCAACAGCACATATTTTAAAGTAGTGGTTCACCTTTACGTTGGTTAAATTGGTTATTTACATGTTATAGTGTTAGACATTTATGCTGTCCTCTTCTGACTCTTAACCAGCTTTCAATTGGGGGTCACTGACCACAGCATCAGCCAAAAACTATTGCTTTGTGAGTCTACAATGTAGAATTTACATTCCCTATAATGTTATTCTTAAGGCTATTTTGAGTTCCTGGTTCCTCAGACTGTAGATCACAGGATTTAAAAAGGCGGCTAACATTGCATAAAACACAGATGCCATTTTGTTCTCCATGTGTTGATCCTCCTTTGCATTTGAACCAAAGTAGTTAAGAAAAGTAGTAGTGTATAATAAAAACACCACAGATAGATGAGAGGAGCAGGTGGAGAAAGAATCGGATCTCATCTATTTTGATGAGATTTTCGGTACAGTACTGATTATAGTGATATATGGGTAAATTGTGACCCCTAAAATGATAATACCATACAATACTCCAAGGAGAAATATAAGCAATACATTGATGAATGTGTCACGACAGGAAACCGGAAGCAACTGGGGCAAATCACAAAATAAATTTTATAAAAAATTTGAGCTGCAAAATGTCAGTTTCATTTAAAAAATTAGTGTGCATCATGGAATTTACTGCACTGAAAACTAACATGTCTGAAACAAACTTAGAACAAACTTTGCAGTTCATTAACTGCATGTAGTGAAGAGGGTAGCAAATAGCAATATATCTGTCATAGGACATCACTGCCAGCAAAAAAAACTCTGATAAGCCAAAAAACAGAAAAACATAGAACTGAGTTATACAGTACAAGCTTGAAGAGAAATAAGCCTAATATCTGTGAGTAAATCAATGAGCATTCTTGGGGCAGTGGCTGAAGAATAACTCATATCTATACATGCCAGTGTAACAAGGAAGAAGTACATGGGTGTTTGGAGATAGTAATCACTGAAAATCAGTAGAGGGATGAGAAGATTTGCAGTTGAAAAGAGCAGACACATTTGTTTATATTTAATTTTAAAATCTGACATGGGGCTAGATATATTGTAGGTTTCCCAGTTGCCCCCAGTCTTGAGACTTGTGCTTTGATTAACTTCAGTCACTCTTTACTTCTGTGCTGCAAGTTGGAATGATATCATCCTCCTCGCTTTCCCCCCAGCAGCCCAACAGCAGAAGAATGGGAAGGTAACCAGGTAGCATCTCTCTGGAACAAGATAACTGCTCCCTGGTATAAAATTCCAGCTTGTGTAATGTTAGAGGTTTTTCAAGTATACGCTAAGAACTTCAATGCTTGCTTATATTTCAACATTTTGAACAGAAAAAAATGGACAGAAAAAATGGGGAAAGATATTTGAATAGCTCAAATTTTTTTCTAATTATAATTTTTAATGGGTCAAATTTTTTGAAGAAAAAAAAAAATTTTAAGAAAAATTATTGAAAATTTAAAATCTTGCATTCAAATTTCCATAGAAATCTTCCACTGACTTCTAAATGAACCAAATTTTACATTCAAGCTTTAAAAAATTTTTACACAAATAGCGCACATAAAAGTTTTACTTAGCATAATTTGAATTAACGAATTTTAGAGCAATAAAAAATCGATTTGGTGAAAAAAAAATAATTTAAACATAGCGAATACATTAGGCTTACAGAACATTTGCTTTTTTTAGATGGGGTCAGTGACCTCCACTTGAAAACATTTAAAAAGAAGAAAAATAATTCAAGAACTATAAAATAAGAAAAATTTAAGTTCAATTGAAAAGTTGTTGAGAATTAGTCAGTCTATTACATAATTATAGTTATCTTAAAGGTGAAACACACCTATAACTGGAAACTATACTATACTGTATATATATTTAGTATATACTGTATTAAATTCGCATGACAACTGGTAATGCATGTAGATGTATGGATGGACAATCTGCTGCACATGAAGAATGTAATGTATATTTTCTATGTTTTAAAGAAGTGTTGCATGAAGTCATATATTATACATTGACATTACAAAATGTTGTCAACTCTGCCCCACAACTGTCTGTGTAGAGATTTTCTTAGTGAAGTTATGAATTCTTGATTCCTCAGACTGTAGATCAGAGGATTTAAAAAGGGGGTTAATGTAGAATAAAATACAGAAGCCACTTTTTCCTCTATGAAATTATAATTTGTATTTGGATAAAAGTAATTGAAAATAGCAGTACTGTAAAATATAAAGACCACAGTAAGATGAGAGGAGCAGGTGGAGAAAGCTTTGGATCTCATGTTTTTTGATGGGATTTTCAGAACAGTTCTGATTATAGTGATATATGGATAAAAAGTGACCCCTAAAATGACAACTCCATACAATATCCAAGAGACAAATATTAGCAATATATTGATGGATGTGTCACTACAGGAGATCTGAAGCAACTGGGGCAGGTCACAGAAAAAACTTTGCAAAGTATTTGAGCTGCAAAAGGTCAGTTTGCTTAAAAAAAGAGTGTGTACCAGGGAATATGCTGCACCAAAAGCCAATGTAATTGATACAAGCTGAACACAAACTTTCCAGTTCATTATCTGTGTATAGTGTAGAGGGCGGCAAATAGCAATATATCTGTCAAATGACATCACTGCCAGAACAATAACCTCTGATGCAATGAAAAAAATAAAAAAGTAAAATTGAGTTATACAAGCTTGCACTGAAATGAGTCTTCTACCTGTGAGTAAATCAAAGAGCATTCGTGGGACAATCGCTGAGGAGTAGCCCATATCCAGACATGCCAGGGTTCCAAGGAAGAAGTACATGGGAGTGTGAAGATGGGAATCAGTAAATATCACAAGAATGATTAGAAAGTTCACACTCAGAGTAATAAAGTAGATCATGAGAAACACCAGGAACAAAGGGAGCTGAAGACTTGGAAGATCAGACAGTCCACTGAGAATCAAAATATACACTATTGTTTGGTTTTCCATCCCACTCTGGCGTTGCCTATAAAAATGGCCAATCACATAACAATCACAATACATAAAATCAATACTAACATTGAAGTATTAGCCCTCAAAAGTGACATTTTCTCCAGTAAATTAAAATAAGTCACACACACAGACTTTGTTTTATTGTAGTTTTTGGCAATTATGGTTCTTTCACTCAAGCTTAATGTGAACAGGGCCAATTAGTTCCATGTAGTATGTGTCATCTGTATGCATCATTTAGAATTTGCAAGTTTACTTACATTCTTATTAGGACTAAGTCAGGAAGTTTTTCCATAGAAGAAAAGGTGTGTATTATTTGGGAGATATGTTTAAATATATAAGTGGAGCATAGAATAAACTCTCATAACTTATTCATCAGTAGTGATGGGTGAATCTGACCCTTTTCGCTTTGCCGGAAATTTGCGAAATGGTAAAAAATTCCCCAAATGCATTGAAGTCAATGGCCAACAAATTGTTTTTGACATTCAACAATTTTTTTCACCCTTTGGAGTCTATGGGCATTTTTTTTCGTGGTGAAACCTGGTGAAAATTTTCACTTATCACACTAGTATATCCTTCAAGCCAACTCAAGATGAGAAGAAATAAGGCTCTATCTTTAAATGGAAAATGATTTTTACACTGAGAGCTGTGAAGCTTAAAAATTAATTCATAGAGTTTAAAGTGCTTAACAGTGTTTTGCAATAAATTATATTTATACAGGAATTGAGTCAGAAATGGAAAAGAAGAGGAGGTGGAGTTGTCCCAAATCTTCTACCTAGGTTTTTTCAATCCCTCGGACACCACAAAGACAAAGAAGGCAGAGTACCCGGGACTGTGGTCTTGATTGTTAATCTAAGTCCTAGACTTGAAAAGAGCTATATAAGCCTAAAAAACACAAATCCACAGGTTCTTGTGAGCTTTAGTATCAGAGAGAAAAGTAAAGAACCGAGCACTGGTTGAGGTTTAAATCCTCCCCACCCCTTCTATTCCATCGAAAACCCAATTGACTTCTAATACTTTTAAAAAATAAGGTTAAAAGGACTCAAAACGCCGACGCGCGTTTCGCAATAATGGCTTTGTCAAGGCGTAATCCGATTTTAACCGGTTTAATTATAGCACAAGCACTTTTCTCTTAATTCATGCGATTTGCACAAAGTAATCAGTAATTTTGCACGCAATATAGATTATATTCAATAGGTAGCTGGAATTTAATTTGAGACTGCTGAGCGAGTTTGAAACAAGTGGGGTACTTTTTTCTTTTTTATTAATTTATGTGAGCATTATGTCATATGGTGTGTGTAAATGTGTTTTTTTTAGTTAAGGTATTGGACCTGTTATCCAGAATTCTCAGGACCTGGTATTTTTTGAATAAGGGGTCTTTCCAAAATTTCAATTTAAAAAATCATTTAAAAATTAATAAACCAATCGGATTGTTTTGCCTCCAATGAGGATTAATTATATTTTAGCTGGGATAAAGTGCAAAATACTATCTTATAATTAGAGAGAAAAAATTTTTTTTTTTTAAAATGTGAATTATTTAATTAGAATAGAGTATACGAGAGATGTCTTTGTAGTAATAAGGAGCTTTCTAGATATGTGGGTTCCTGGGTGAATGCAGCGGGTAATGTTTTGCTGTGAATATGTGGTGTGACAGTAAACTCAGTGTGTGCAGTATGTATAGTAACTGTGTGAGTTTTGCACAGTGTGAACGAGTGAAAAAAAATAAAGCTAAAATGAATATCCAATTTTTCTACATAAATTAAGAGATTAAGAGAGGCCTCTACTTAAAATAATTATAGTGTCATAATATAAAAGCACTGCAACTTACAAGAAATTGGTCATTTGTACATGTACTGTAATATTAAACAAATGCTAATTTATAGTGATAGGCGAATATATTCGCCAGGCGCAAATTCGCTGTGAAACCGCCGCAAAATTCACTAATTTTTCGGCAAAGCGAAAAGCCCCAAATTCGCCCATCAATACTAATTTTCCTTTCATACCAAATCATACACCTTAAATACTAGATACATTTTTTTTAAAAAAGGTGAAAAGATAGTTCATAATAAAATTCACCAAATGAAGATTACATGATCCTGCTCAGCATTGGCATGAAGAATTTCATTGGTAATTGTTCTCCATTTCTTTTCACTCAGTTTGGAAGGTATTGCCAAATAGATCTTATACATTTAAATCATATATGCTATGTATGTTTATTTTTGGTTTCCCTATCACAATATGAAAAAGATAATGCATTACAAAATCACCAGTTGTATAATTGCATAACCCTGTTCAACTTAAGTGACTTGAAGATTTTTTGAGAACTGTTTTTCATTTCTTGACTCTCAGTTTGGAAAGTATTTTAAATGACAGAATATTATAAAGGAAAACAAACCCTATATCCATGTTTATTTTTGTCTTAACAGCAGGATTATGAAACTGAGACTTACCTCTACACACAGCAATACATTGTGAAATGCTCTACATGAAAGGCAGAGCAACTTAAGTTTCAAAAAGAAGTTCATAAATATACAATACAATTGCTCTCTAGTGATTAATTATAGTCCTGAAATACATTCACTCTAGTCTATAGAGAACTAGGCCAGAGTGTCAGTGGGGTAGGTTTTTCTTTTATTTTTCTACTGCTTTGCAAATTGGCCTAATTTTATTTTCAAAGGTCAGATACGTATTTTAGTAATCATTAGGGAAGACCAAATGTTTTCACCACGTTTCACCGCTAAAATGATGCCCATAAACTTGAATGGCATCATGCGGCAAATAAAAATGATGCGCCTCAAAAAAGATTCGATTTTAATGCATTTCGGCCAATTTTTGTTGAAGCGAAGCGGGTCATATTCGCCCATCCCTAATCATGTGAATTCAAATAACTTTTGATGGAATGCTTACAGCACTAGCCATAGTCATGTGGGTAACTATGATCTTTTGCCCAATGTCTGCTCAAGAGGATATAATGAAAGCCCATGCTATAAGCCTGAATGAATTTCTTAGACCTAAGGCCTTGTATTGGCTACCATGATGTAAATAAGATCACATTCAAGAATCGTTACCCTCTTCCACTAATCCATTATTTTTTAACAGGATCTTGCTTGAGATTTGTGATGCTTATTACCTCATCTGCATCTACCAGGGGGATGAATAGAAGACTGTATTTAATACTTGTAATAGCCATTTTTAGTGATGGGAGCATCTGACCTGTTTGGCTGTGCCGAAAATTTATGAATTGGCGTGTATGGGCATAATTTTTGCAGCGAAACTTGGCAAACAATTTTGCTAATCACTAGCGACTATGAGTATCTCATCATGCCTTTTAGGTTGAGCAATGCCCCTCACAGTCTTGCAAGACTTTGTCAATGACATTTCCAAAATCTGTTGCACTCCTATGTAGTTTTCTACCTAGACAATATTCTGGTGTTCTCTTCCTCCCTAGATGGACATATTTGACAAGTTAAAATCATTCTACAACGTAAATTTCTATGTAAATTTGGAGAAGTATGAATTCCACAGGTATAAGATTCCTTTTTTGCGGTAAATAATTTCTTCTTATGGTTTTGAGATGGAGCCAGCAAAAGTTTTCTGCAGTTTTTGATTGGCCTACACCTGTGGGAATAAAGACATCCAATGCTTTCTTGGTTTCGCTAACTTTTAGAGAATTATCAAGGGTTTTTCTCAGATTGTGGCTCCCAAAAAAGCAGATGCCTTAGGGGCTATCTAGATCATTGGCTTCTTAAGAGACTTTCTTGGATCCCCCCTTCCATATTATACTCTTGAGCATCTGGTGGCTCCAGTATTTTTTGTCAGTCTGTTTCCTCTGGAATGCCCTTCTGGTAAAACTTTTGTCCCTCTAGACTGTGTGCATCAATCATCTTGTGAAGTTATTTCTCTAAAATTGATGGTCATAGATGGGTTAAAAAGTCACTTAGAAAATGTTTCATTCTCTTCCCTGTGGTCTTCTTCATCCCTTGCCTGTTCCAAGCCAGCCACAACGATATAGCACAAGGGTTCATATTGTGAGCTGTGTGGTGTGGTGAGTGGTAAACCTTTAAGTTGGTTAAATTGGTTATTTACATGTTATAGTGTTAGTGTTATATGCCTTCATCTACTGACTCTTAACCAGCTTTCAAATGGGGGTCACTGACCACAGCAGAAGCCAAAAACTATTTTTCATTTTTTGTTTATCCGTTCAGTTACTCCAAGAAATTCCAATTAATGCAAGAATTTACATTCTTACATTTCTTAAGGCCATTTTGAGTTCCTGGTTCCTCAGACTGTAGATCACAGGATTTAAAAAAGGCGCTAACATTGCATAAAATACAGAAGCCATTTTGTCCTCCATGTGTTGATCCTCCTTTGCATTTGAACCAAAGTAGTTAAGGAAAGCTGTACTGTATAATAAAAACATCACAGTTATATGAGAGGAGCAGATGGAGTAAGCCGGGTATCTCATCTGTTTTGATGGGATTTTCAGTAGAGTACTGATTATAGTGATATATGGGTAAATCGTGACCCCTAAAATGATAATACCGTACAACATTCAAGAGAGAAATATAAGCAATACATTAATGAAATGTCACTACAGGAAACCTGAAGCAACTGGGGCAAATCACAAAAGAAACTTTGTAAAAAATTTGAGCTGCAAAATGGAATGGAATTTACTGCACTAAAAACTTTGTTGAGAACAAACTTTCCAGTTCATTATCTGCATGTAGTGAAGAGGGAGGCAAATAGCAATGTATCTGTCATAGGACATCACTGCCAGCAAAGAAGACTCTGATAAACCAAAAAAACAGAAAAGAGTAGGACTGAGTTATACAGTACAAGCTTGCACAGAAATGAGCCTTCTATCTGTGAGTAAATCAAAGAGTATTCTTGGGGCAGTGGCTGAGGAGTAACTCATATCCAGACATGCCAGAGTTCCAAGGAAGAAGTACATGGGGCACTGAAAATCAGTAGAAGAATGAGAAGGTTTGCAGTTGAAAAGAGCAGACACATTTGTTTATATTAATTTTAAAATCTGACTGATGTATTGTAGGTTTCACAGTTGCCCCCAGTCTTGAGACTTGTGCTTTGATAAACTTCAGTCACTCTTTACTTCTGTGCTGCAAGTTGGAATGATATCATCCTCCTCCCTTTCCCTCCAGCTGCCCATCAGCAGAAGAATGGGAAGGTAACCAGGTAGCATCTCCCTGGCACAAGATAACTGCTCCCTGGTACATATGAGAATAACACTGAATAGTAAAAATCCAAGTCCCACTGTAACTACTTCTGTTACATTGAGTTGGGGAAACAATAGCTCATGTGAAAGAAGTTCCATCATGAAGTACTGGGCAGGTATTTAAACTTATTTGCTTATACATAACTCTTTGGTCTTGCCAGTTGATTTTCCGTATGTTGTGTAGTTTAGTCTTGCCACACCATCAATTTAAAACTACACATTTATAAAATGTACATATAGTACTTGCTGAATGGTTAACTGGCAATTTTTAATGGACCTATTTATTAAAATTCGAGCTTGTGTAATGTTAGAGGTTTTTCAAGTAAACTCTAAGAACTTCAATGCTTGCTTATATATTCAAAATTTTTAACATAAAAAAATCGACAGAAAAGATGGTGAAAGATATTTGAATAGCTCAAATTTTTCTCTAATTATAATTTTTAATGGGTCAAATTTTTTTAAGAAAAATGTCTTTTTTTTTAAATAATTGAAAATTTTAAATCTTGCATTCATATTACCATAGACAGCTTCCATTGACTTCTAAATGAACCCACTTTTAGATAGCAAAGTTTTACATTCAAGCTTTAAAAATGTTTGCACAAATATCGTACATAAAAGTTTTACTGTAATTTGAATTCACGAGTTTGAGAGCAATAAAAATAATTTAAACATAATGAATACATTTCTAGCCTTACAGAACATCTGTTTTTTTTAGATGGGGTCAGTGACCTGCACATTAAAAAGGAGAAAAAAAATTCAAGAACTATAAAATAAGAAAAATTGAAGTTCAACTGTTTAGAATTAGCCAGTCTATTACATAGTTATAGTTATCTTAAAGAAAGGTGAACCACACCTTTAAACTGGAAACTATACTATATATAAGGGCAGATTTATCAAGGGTCAAAGTGAATTCGAGGGAATTTTCGAAGTAAAAAAATTCGAAATTCTAAGTAATTTTTTGGATACTTTGACCATCGAATAGAATACTACGACTTCGAATTAGTTTTGAAGTAAAATCGTTCGAATATTCGACCATTCGATAATCAAAGTACTGTATCTTTAAAAAAACGTCAAATTCAATACTTCACCAAATTAAACCTGCCAAAGTGCTATGTTAGCCTATGGGGACCTTCTAGAGCAGTTTTTTGAAGTTGAAGAAAAATCGTTCGATCGATGGATGAAATACTTCGAATCGTTCGATTCGAAGGATTTCAACGTTCGATCAAACAATTTTACTTAGACCGCAAAACGGACAAATTCTGTGAAAATCTAAGTCGAAGTAAAGCCATTCGATGGTCGAATTTCAAAGTATTTATCACTTCGAAATTTGACCCTTGATAAATCTGCCCCTAAGTATATACTATACTAAATTCACATGACAACTGGTAATGCATGTAGATGTATGGATGGACAATCTGCTGCACATAAAGAATGTAATGTATATTTTCTATGTTTTAAAGAAGTGTTGCATGAAGTCATATATTATACATTGACATTACAAAATGTTGTCAACTCTGCCCCACCACTGTCTGTGTAGAGTTTTTCTTAGTGAAGTTATGAATTCTTGATTCCTCAGACTGTAGATCAGAGGATTTAAAAAGGGGGTTAATGTAGAATAAAATACAGAAGCCACTTTGTCCTCTTTCAAATTATAATTTGTATTTGGATACAAGTAATTGAAAAAAGCAGTAATGTAAAATAGAAAGACCACAGTTAGATGAGAGGAGCAGGTGGAGAAAGCTTTGACTCTCATGTTTTTTGATGGGATTTTCAGAACAGTTCTGAGTATAGTGATATATGGATAAAAAGTGACCCCTAAAATGACAACTCCATAGAATATCCAAGAGACAAATATTAGCAATATATTGATGAATGTGTCACTACAGGAGATCTGAAGCAACTGGGGCAAGTCACAGAAAAAACTTTGCAAAGTATTTGAGCTGCAAAAGGTCAGTTTGCTTAAAAAAAGAGTGTGTACCAGGGAATATATTGCACCAAAAGCCAATGTAATTGATACAAGCTGAACACAAACTTTCCGATTCATTATCTGTGTATAGTGTAGAGGACGGCAAATAGCAATATATCTGTCAATTGACATCACTGCCAGAACAATAACCTCTGATGCAATGAAAAAGAAAAAGAAATAGAATTGAGTTATACAAGCTTGCACTGAAATGAGTCTTCTATCTGTGAGTAAATCAAAGAGCATTCGTGGGACAATCACTGAGGAGTAGCCCATATCCAGACATGCCAGGGTTCCAAGGAAGAAGTACATGGGGGAGTGAAGATGACAATCAGTATAGATTATGAGAATGATTAGAAAGTTCACACTCAGAGTAATAAAGTATATCATGAGAAACACCAGGAACAAAGGGAGCTGAAGACTTGGAAGATCAGACAGTCCACTGAGAATCAAAATATACACTATTGTTTGGTTTTCCATCCCACTCTGGCGTTGCCTATAAAAATGGCCAATCACATAACAATCACAATACATAAAATCAATACTAACATTGAAGTATTAGCCCTCAAAAGTGACATTTTCTCCAGTAAATTAAAATAAGTCACACACACAGGCTTTGTTTTATTTTAGTTGTTGGCAATTATGGTTCTTTCACTCAAGCTTAATGTGAACAAGGCCAATTAATTGCATGCAGTATATGTCATCTGTATGCATCATTTAGAATTTGCAAGTTTACTTACATTCTTGTTAGGACTAAGTCAGGCAGATCCTTTATGGAGAGGGACCATGGGGTTCTTCTGAATAATAAACTTGCTGTAGCAAACACTGCCAGTCAGTCACAGTAAGGGTAAGTAAGTGTTTGTGCTGCATTAAATGGAGAAAGTAATTCTTTCTCTTTACAAAAATATGGTAAGGCCCTATCTCTACAATATGCACAGCAGTTTTGGTCTCCAGGGCTCAGATTGTACATTATATTATTGAATAAATACAATAAAGAGTGACTAAGCTGGTTAAAGTTTATGACATGTCTCAGTTATGAAGGAAGTTTGTCCAGGTTGGGAATGTTTACATAGAAGAAAAGGTGTGTATTATTTGGGAGATATGTTTAAATATATAAGTGGAGCATAGAATAAACTCTCATAACTTATTCATCAGTAGTGATGGGTGAATCTGACCCTTTTCGCTTTGCCGGAAATTTGCGAAATGGTAAAAAAATCCCCAAATGCATTGAAGTCAATGGCCAACAAATTGTTTTTGACATTCGACAATTTTTTTCACCCTTTGGAGTCTATGCGCATTTTTTTCGTGGTGAAACCTGGTGAGAATTTTCACTCATCACACTAGTATATCCTTCAAGCCAACACAAGATGAGAAGAAATAAGGTTCTATCTTTAAATTTTTTTACACTGAGAGCTGTGAAGCTGTGGAATTCTCTTCCTGAAGTGGTTGTACTATAAGATACATTAGTTTCAAGAATGGGTTGGATGACTTTTTAGCAAGTGAGAAAATACAGGGTTACTGGAAATACCAGGAACTTGATCATCTTCCTGGTTCCTAGTACATACACAAATAGACCATTCATAACTCATTAAAGGTATAGTGACAAATTCCAAATTTTACACGTACATGTCAATGTGCTAAATGAAGATACTCTGTGTCAATCCCAGCACAGAAACAAAAACAGGGAAGTCGAGATTAATGTTAGTCTTGGGGGTGGACGAATGTACTGATTCATTGAGGCTTCATTGTGTTCCTGTGAAGTTTATGTTGTATGTGAATAGAGTTAGTGTGTGTCTGTGTGTGGTTGGTGTTTGAATATGTGAGCATTTTGTCATGTGGTGTGTGTGAATGTGTTTTTTTAGTTAAGGTATGGGACCTGTTATCCAGAATTCTCAGGACCTGGTATTGAATAAGGGGTCTTTCCAAAATGTAAATTTAAAAAATCATTTAAAAATTAATAAACCAATAGGATTATTTTGCCTTCAATGAGGATTAATTATATTTTAGCTGGGATAAAGTGCAAAATACTATCTTATAATTAGAGAAAAAAATTATATTTTTAAAAAAAATGTGAATTATTTAATTAAAATAGAGTATATGAGAGATGTCTTTGTAGTAATTAGGAGCTTTCTATAGTTGTGGGTTCCTGGATAAGGGATCCCATTCTGTTGTGTATGCAGAGGGTAATGCTTTGCTGTGAATATGTAGTGTGAGTATTCTATTGACAGTAAACTCAGTGGGGGTCATTTATAAAGTTCGCGCAGCGCATATTTTTCGCAAATGGTTGTATTGCGCATGTTTTTTGCTGAGCACTAATATATTGCACTGGTCTGCCCGTCTTTCCGGTTTTTGCGAATTCGCAGTGTGAATAAATTTTCGCAAATGGCGCGCAAATGAGACAGGAGTTTGCGCGAGCGCACCCAATGTGCGAGGTTGTTGTGCGCGAAAATAGCGTTAAATTCGCAGTTTGCAAAACTGTTTTGCGAATATTTTATCAGCCACCAAAATTGTGGCGTAATTGAGTCGCAGAGTGTGCACATAAAGATTTGCAATTTGTGAATTGTGACATATATATAAAGCCCCTTTAGACATTCGCATTGTGAATAAAAAATTCGCAATTCTGTATGCACCCTCTTATTCAGCCTTATAAATATAACAATGCGCAGGGCAAATATATTCACTTTGCGAACCAATCTGCCCTGCGCGAAGTTTATAAATGACCCCCAGTGTGTGCAGCGTGAGTGTGATACCCAAGTGTGAGAATTCTATAGACAGTGACTATGTAGTTGTACTTTGTGTCCAATGACTTTGGAGCTGTACTCAGTGCAGTATACTGTATGTATGTATAGTAACTGTGTGAGTTTTTTGCACAGTGTGAATAAGTAAAAATAAATAAAGCTAAAATGAATATCCAATTTTTCTACATAAATTAAGAGATTAAGAGAGGCCTCTACTTAAAATAGTATTATAGTGTCATAATATAAAAGCACTGCAACTTACAAGGCATTGGTCATTTGTACATGTACTGTAATATTAAACAAATGCTAATTTACCTTACATACCAAATCATACACCTTACATACTAGATACATAAGGTGAAATAAAATTCACCAAATGAAGATAACATGATCCTGCTCGGCATTGGCATGAAGAATTTCATTGGTAATTGTTCTCCATTTCTATTCACTCAGTTTGGAAGGTATTGCAAAATAGATCTTATACATTTAAATCAAATATGCTATGTATGTTTATTTTTGGTTTCCCTATCACAATATGAAAAAGATAATGCATTACAAAATCACCAGTTGTATAATTGCACAACCCTGTTCAACTTCAGTGACTTGAAGATTTTTTGAAAACTGTATTTCTTGACGCTCAGTTTGGAAAGTATTTTAAATGACAGAATATTATAAAGGAAAACAAACCCTATATCCATGTTTATTTTTGTCTTAACAGCAGGATTATGAAACTGAGACTTACCTCTACACACAGCAATACATTGTGAAATGCTCTACATGAAAGGCAGAGCAACTTAAGTTTCAAAAAGAAGTTCATAAATATACAATACAATTGCTCTCTAGTGATTAATTATAGTCCTGAAATACATTCACTCTAGTCTATAGAGAACTAGGCCAGAGTGTCAGTGGGGTAGGTTTTTCTTTTTCTACTGCTTTGCAAATTGGCATAATTTTATCTTGAAAGGTCAGATACGTATTTTAGTAATCATTAGTAAAGACCAAATGTTTTCACCATGTTTCACCGCTAAAATGATGCCCATAAACTTGAATGGCATCATGCGGCAAAAAAAAATGATGCGCCTCAAAAAAGATTAGATTTTAATGCATTTCGGCCAATTTTTGTTGAAGCGAAGCAGGTCAAATTCGCCCATCCCTAATCATGTGAATTCAAATAACTTTTGATGGAATGCTTACAGCACTAGCCATAGTCATGTGGGTAACTATGATCTTTTGCCCAATGTCTGCTCAAGAGGATAAAATGAAAGCCCATGCTATAAGCCTGAATGAATTTCTTAGACCTAAGGCCTTGTATTGGCTACCATGATGTAAATAAGATCACATTCAATAATTGTTACCCTCTTCCACTAATCCATGAATTTTTTAACAGGATCTTGCTTGAGATTTGTGATGCTTATTACCTCATCTGCATCTACCAGGGGGATGAATAGAAGACTGTATTTAATACTTGTAATAGCCATTTTTAGTGATGGGAGCATCTGACCTGTTTGGCTGTGCTGAAAATTTATGAATTGGCGTGTATGGGCATAATTTTTGCAGCGAAACTTGGCAAACAATTTTGTTCATCACTAGTGACTATGAGTATCTCATCATGACTTTTAGGTTGTGCAATGCCCCTCACAGTCTTCCAAGACTTTTTCAATGACTTTTCCAAAATCTGTTGCACTCCTAAGTAGTTTTCTACCTAGACAATATTCTGGTGTTCTCTTCCTCCCTAGATGGACATATTTGACAAGTTAAAATCATTCTACAATGTAAATTTCTATGTAAAGCTGGAAAAGTATGAATTCCACAGGTTTAAGATTCCTTTTTTGCATTAAATTATTTCTTCTTATGGTTTTTAGATGGATCCAGCAACAGTTTTCTGCAGTTTTTGATTGGCCTACACCTGTAGGATTGAAGACCTTCAATGCTTTCTTGGTTTTGCTAACTTCTAGAAATTTATCAAGGGTTTCTCTCAGATTGTGGCTCCCAAAAAAGCAGTTGCCGTAGGGCCTATCTAGATCCTTGGCTTCTTAAGAGACTTCCTTGGATCCCATCTTCCCTATTATACTCCTGAGCATCTGGTGGTTCCAGTATCTTTTGTCAGTCTGTTTTCTTCTGAATGCCCTTCTGGTAAAACTTTTGTCCCTCTAGACTGTGTGCTTCAATCATCTTGTGAAGTTATTTCTCTAAAATTGATGGTCATAGGTGGGTTAAAAAGTCACTTTGAAAATGCTTCATTCTCTTCCCTGTGGTCTTCTTCATCCCTTGCCTGTTCCAAGTCAACCCTGTTCCAAAATTTCTATGGCCTTAATTGTAGATCTACCCAAGTCAGCTGATTTCTCTACAATTCTGGTGGGTGATAGTTTTTCCATGATGGGTTTGTAATGCATTGTATGGAGGATGAGTTCTTCAGGCAATGACTCACAGGAAACAGGAAGAGATGAAGACGTAATGGTATCAAGAGCAAGGTTACGAGGATAAAGAATCGAGGTCAGGCAGGATAGTAACAGAGAAGGCAAAGAGAATAGGATCTGGAGCAGAACAGCTGGAGAACAGGTTATTGGGCAGAGTGGAGCAGGATGGAGTGGAAGAAGAATCAAAAGTAGGCTTAGCAGGAAAGGTGGATGTGGGTGGAGACTGGAATAGGAACAGAACAGGATTGAAACACAAATTAAACTAGGTGCAGGGATCAAGGACAGAACAAGAGTAATGCAGTTGTGGGAACGAGAGCCAGGAGAAGGCGAAGAACAGTTCAGGGTGCATAATTAGAGCAGGAACCAGAGCTAGGAAGAAGGCGCACTAATAAGGAGCAAGGTCAATGCTAAGGCACTAGCTGTAGGAGGGCTGGTCTTTTAAAGGGCAGAGTAAGCCCTGATTGGCCGACTCCACCTAATCAATAAGGCTGCTGGGGTGAAACAACACAGCCAGGGGAACAGGTATAAGGAATATTAACACTCACCGGCTGATCTCTTGGCCCACTTCTCAACTTCTCTTCAGCTTAGTGAATGGTCAAACTGAGAGAACCAATCTATCCCTGGAACAGTTTCTTCTTTTATGTCTCGAAATTATGACAGCTGGTCTGAACTCCTTCACTGGGCTGAATTTGCTCACAATTATAGAGTCAACTTGCTCAAAATGATATTTCTCCGACAGTTTGGCACTTGTCAAAACTCCCAGGTTGCTTCTGGGCACAATAATTCAATACTCTTAATAAGATAATCAGAGGGTTTCTGTTTGCAAGAAATAATGTATTGTGGTCTTGCACAAAAAATCCAAAAAGAGTAAATTTAAAACTGCCGAAACATTTATTAGGACTAAAAGCAAACATTTCTTGCCTGCTGGGGCACTTACTCATAGGCTAGTCGGGACACCCCTGTACACCAGCTTTTATAATTACTGAGCCTAAAGGAAATTTAAGCAGAACAGTTCCCTAAGCCGTGTGCCCCTAGTTCCTTAAAGGGGAGTCTTTATGGTCTTTTTAGACCACACTACTTACTGTAAAAGTAGTGATGAGCAAATCTGTCCTATTTTGCTTCTTCAAAAAATTCACAAAACTGCTGAAAAAGTCAATAGGCGGCAAATTTTGTTTTGACACGTAACAATCTGTTACGCGCTCTACTTTTTGTCTCACTCCAAATGCTTTAAAGTTAATGGGTGTTTTTTCTTGCACTGACTTTTTTGTCTTAAAGACTTTTTTGTCATGGTGACTTTTTGTCCAAATGCATTAAATTCAATCAGCTTTTTTTGTTGCAGTGACTTTTTTGTCTCTGAGACTTTTGACTCTGCGACAAATCTTTTAGTAGCAAATTTTTGCCGCAGTTTTCTGAAGAAATTCGCAGTAAAATGCAGAATTTTGCTGCAAATCCATGCCTGGGGAAAAAAAAGCACTCATCACTATTTAAAAGGTTTTTGAGCTGTGAGTTTGTTCCAGTGTAAAGCGAGTACGGTCAGACAAATATGATTGTAGTAATCAATGTAGGTAAAAATTGTTGTATTGTGGGTAAACCAGGGTCATGCAGGGGGAACCCTGGAACTACAGCCAGTTAAGACGATAAAGCACAAGGGTTCATATTGTGAGCTGTGTCAATAGACACAACTTGTGCCTAAATGAAAAAATGGTTGCCAGAAATGACACAATTCCAAAACCACATATTTTAAAGGAGTGGAAAACCTTTAAGTTGGTTAAATTGGTTATTTACATGTTATAGTGTTAGTATTATATGCCTTCCTCTACTGACTCTTAACCAGCTTTCAAATGGGGGTCACTGACCACAGCAGAAGCCAAAAATTATTGCTTTGTGAGCCTACAATGTTGACTAGATAAATGCACATAAGCATGAATGCTATTAAACTATAATCATAATAAAGCTAGAAAATTGTAAAGGCAAACACTTTCTGTTTTCTGTGATTTTTTACAGGGCATATTTTGTTTCCATTTTTTGTTTATCCGTTCAGTTACTCCAAGTAATTCCAATTAATGCAAGAATTTACATTCTTACATTTCTTAAGGCCATTTTGAGTTCCTTGTTCCTCAGACTGTAGATCACAGGATTTAAAAAGGGGGCTAATATTGCATAAACTACAGAACCCATTCTGTCCTCCATGTGTTGATCCTCCTTTGCATTTGAACCAAAGTAGTTAAGGAAAGCAGTAGGGATGGGCGAAATTTGACCCATTTCGTTTCTCCAAAAATTCGCTGCTGCCGAAATGTTGCAGACGGCCATTAAAGTCTATGGGCGTCAAAAAAATTTTGTTGCGCAGCAAATTTTTTTTTTGAAGTGCGTCTTTTTATTTTGCCGCACAACACCAAGTCTATGGGCGTCATTTTTTCGGCTAAACAAGGCGAAAAAATTCGCCCATCCCTAGAAAGCTGTACTGTATAATAAAAACATCACAGTTATATGAGAGGAGCAGATGGAGTAAGCCGGGTATCTCATCTGTTTTGATGGGATTTTCAGTACAGTACTGATTAGAGTGATATATGGGTAAAATGTGACCCCTAAAATGATAATACCGTACAATATTCCAGGGAGAAATATAAGCAATACATTGATGAAATGTCACTATAGGAAACCTGAAGCAACTGGGGCAAATCACAAAAGAAACTTTGTAAAAAATTTGAGCTGCAAAATGGAATGGAATTTACTGCACTAAAAACTAACATGACTTAAATAAGTTGAGAACAAACTATCCAGTTTATTGTCTGCATGTAGTGAAGAGGGAGGCAAATAGCAATGTATCTGTCGTTGGACATCACTGCCAGCACAGAAGACTCTGATAAACCAAAAAAACAGAAAAGAGTAGGACTGAGTTATACAAGCTTGCACAGAAATGAGCCCTCTATCTGTGAGTAAATCAAAGAGTATTCTTGGGGCAGTGGCTGAGGAGTAACTCATATCTATACATGCCAGAGTTCCAAGGAATAAGTACATGGGGTACTGAAAATCAGTAGAAGAATGAGAAGGTTTGCAGTTGAAAAGAGCAGACACATTTGTTTATATTTAATTTTAAAATCTGACATGGGGCTAGATGTATTGTAGGTTTCACAGTTGCCCCCAGTCTTGAGACTTGTGCTTTGATAAACTTCAGTCACTCTTTACTTCTGCGCTGCAAGTTGGAATGATATCATCCTCCTCCCTTTCCCCCCTGCTGCCCATCAGCAGAATAATGGGAAGGTAACCAGGTATCATCTCCCTGGCACAAGATAACTGCTCCCTGGTATAAAATTCCAGCTTGTGTAATGTTAGAGGTTTTTCAAGTAAACTCTAAGAACTTCAATGCTTGCTTATATATTCAAAATTTTTAACAGAAAAAAAATTGACAGAAAAAATGGTGAATGATATTTGAATAGCTCAAATTTTTTTCTAATTATAATTTTTAAGAAAAATTATTGAAAATTTTAAATCTTGCATTCAAATTACCATAGAAATATTCCACTGACTTCTAAATGAACCCAATTTTAGATAGTAAAATTTTACATTCAAGCTTTAAAAGATTTTTAAACAAATATCGCACATAAAAGTTTTAGTTAGCATAATTTGAATTCACGAGTTTTAGAGCAATAAAAAATTGATTTGCTGAAAAAAAATAATTTAAACATAATGAATACATTAGGCTTACAGAACATTTGCTTTTTTTAGATGGGGTCAGTGACCTCCACTTGAAAACATTTAAAAAGAAGAAAAATAATTCAACTATAAATAAGAAAAATTTAAGTTCAATTGAAAAGTTGTTGAGCATTAGTCAGTCTATTACATAATTATAGTTATCTTAAAGGTGAAACACACCTTTAAACTGGAAACTATACTATACTGTATATATATATTTAGTATATACTGTACTAAATTTGCATGACAACTGGTAATGCATGTAGATGTATAGATGGACAATCTGCTGCACATAAAGAATGTACTGTATATATCTATGTTTTAAAGAAGTGTTGAATGAAGTCATATATTATACATTGACATTACAAAATGTTGTCAACTCTGCCCCATAAGTGTCGGTGTAGAGTTTTTCTTAGTGAAGTTTTGAATTCTTGATTCCTCAGACTGTAGATCAGAGGATTTAAAAAGGGGCTTAATGTAGAATAAAATACAGAAGCCACTTTTTCCTCTATGAAATTATAATTTGTATTTGGATACAAGTAATTGAAAATAGCAGTAATGTAAAATAGAAACACCACAGTTAGATGAGAGGAGCAGGTGGAGAAAGCTTTGGATCTCATGTTTTTTGATGGGATTTTCAGAACAGTTCTGAGTATAGTGATATATGGATAAAAAGTGACCCCTAAAATGACAACTCCATAGAATATCCCAGAGACAATTATTAGCAATATATTGATGGATGTGTCACTACAGGAGATATGAAACAACTGAGGCAAGTCACAGAAAAAACTTTGCAAAGTATTTGAGCTGCAAAAGGTCAGTTTGCTTAAAAAAAGAGTGTGTAGCAGGGAATATACTGCACCAAAAGCCAATGTAATTGATACAAGCTGAACACAAACTTTCCAATTCATTATTTGTGTATAGTGTAGAGGACGGCAAATAGCAATATATCTGTCAATTGACATCACTGCCAGAACAATAACCTCTGATGCAATGAAAAAAACAAAAAAGTAAAATTGAGTTATACAAGCTTGCACTGAAATGAGTCTTCTACCTGTGAGTAAATCAAAGAGCATTCGTGGGACAATCGCTGAGGAGTAGCCCATATCCAGACATGCCAGGGTTCCAAGGAAGAAGTACATGGGGGTGTGAAGATGGGAATCAGTAAATATCACAAGAATGATTAGAAAGTTCACACTCAGAGTAATAAAGTATATCATGAGAAACACCAGGAACAAAGGGAGCTGAAGACTTGGAAGATCAGACAGTCCACTGAGAATCAAAATATACACTATTGTTTGGTTTTCCATCCCACTCTGGCGTTGCCTATAAAAATGGCCAATCACATAACAATCACAATACATAAAATCAATACTAACATTGAAGTATTAGCCCTCAAAAGTGACATTTTCTCCAGTAAATTAAAATAAGTCACACACACAGGCTTTGTTTTATTTTAGTTTTTGGCAATTATGGTTCTTTCACTCAAGCTTAATGTGAACAAGGCCAATTAATTCCATGTAGTATATGTCATCTGTATGCATCATTTAAAATTTGCAAGTTTACTTACATTCTTATTAGGACTAAGTCAGGCAGATCCTTTATGGAGAGGGACCATGGGGTTCTTCTGAATAATAAACTTGCTGTAGCAAACACTGCCAGTCAGTCACAGTAAGGGTAAGTAAGTGTTTGTGTTGTATTTAATGGAGAAAGTAATTCTTTCTCTTTACAAATAACTGGTAAGGCCCTCTCTCTACAATATGCACAGCAGTTTTGGTCTCCAGGGCTCAGATTGTACAGTATATTATTGAATAAATACAATAAAGAGTGACTAAGCTGGTTAAAGTTTATGAAATGTCTCAGTTATGAAGGAAGTTTGTCCAGGTTGGTAATGTTTACATAGAAGAAAAGGTGTGTATTATTTGGGAGATATGTTTAAATATATAAGTGGAGCATAGAATAAACGCTCATAACTTATTCATCAGTAGTGATGGGTGAATCTGACCCTCGCTTTGCGAAATGGTACAAAAATTCCCCAAATGCATTGGAGTCAATGGCCAACAATTTTCTTTTTTGACATTCAACAATTTTTTTGTTTTGGAGTCTATGGGCATTTTTTTTGTGGTGAAACCTGGTGAGAATTTTCACTCATCACACTAGTATATCCTTCAAGCCAACACAAGATGAGAAGAAAGAAGGTTCTATCTTTAAATGGAAAATGTTTTTTACATTGAGAGCTGTGAAGCTGTGGAATTCTCTTCCTGAAGTGGTTGTAGTATAAGATACATTAGTGTCAAGAATGGGTTGGATGCCTTTTTAGCAAGTGAGAAAATACAGGGTTACTGGAAATACCAGGAACTTGATCTTCCTCCTGATTCCTAGTACATACACAAATAGACCATCCATAACTCATTAAAGGTATAGTGACAAATTCCAAATTTTACACGTACATGTCAATGTGCTAAATGAAGATACTCGGTGTCAATCCCAGCACAGATAAAAAAACAGGGAAGTTGAGATTAATGTTAGTCTTGGGGGTGGACGAATGTACTGATTCATTGTGGCTTCATTGTGTTCCTGTGAATTTTATGTTGTATGTGAATAGAGTTAATGTGTGTCTGTGTGTGGTTGGTGTTTGAATACGTGAGCATTATACAATCAAACAAAAAAGTGGTCCCTTATCAAATTTATTTATCCTGCGGTAGAAGCAGAGTTCTGACCTTAGTCAGTAAGAACTATTAAATTAATAAAAAAGAAAAAAAGAAAGAAAAAAGTACCCCACTTACTTCAAACTCGCTCAGCAGTCTCAAATTAAATTCCAGCTACCTATTGAATATAATCTATATTGCGTGCAAAATTACTGATTACTTTGTGGTAATGAATTAAGAGAAAAGTGCTTGTGCTATAATTTAACCGGTTAAAATACCAATTAATTTAAACTTAATTTAATTAAATAATTTTACAAATATAATGCAGTTCATTCAATTGTATATAGTAGGGTTTAAAAATTGTAATGATATAAACTTAGCTACAATCAATTCTGTTTCACACTAATTTATATCCTTTTACAAAAGGTGTGTTAACATAGAAGTTACTAATAAACCCCCTCCAGTCAGTTTAAATTACAATACTTTTAAAGTGCTTGGGTGCTTCGATAATTAATAATGACTGGTAATTAACATAAATTCATTCAAACTTAAAAATTAATTCATAGAGTTTAAAGTGCTTAACTGTGTTTTACAATAAATTATAATTAAGTTAATTGATTAGACAGAGACCGCAATAAATAGAATAAATACTAAAAAACACACAATGCTCAGGTTCAGGAATTGAGTCAGAAATGGAAAAGAAGAGGAGGTGGAGTTGTCCCAAATCTGCTACCTAGGTTTTTTCTATCCCTAGGACACCACAAAGACAAAGAAGGCAGAGTACCCGGGACTGTGGTCTCGATTGTTAATCTAAGTCCTAGACTTGAAAATAAGCCTAAAAAACCACAAATCCACAGGCTCTTGTGAGCTTTAGTATCAGAGAGAAAAGTAAAGATTTGAGCACTGGTTGAGGTTTAACTCCTCCCCAACCCTTCTATTCCATTGAAAATCCAATTGACTTCTAATATTTTTAAAAAATAAGGTTAAAAGGACTCAAAACGCTGACCTGCGTTTCGCAATAATGGCTTTGTCAAGGCGTAATCCGATTTTAACCGGTTAAATTATAGCACAAGCACTTTTCTCTTAGTTCATGCGATTACCACAAAGTAATCAGTAATTTTGCACGCAATATAGATTATATTCAATAGGTAGCTGGAATTTAATTTGAGACTGCTGAGCGAGTTTGAAGCAAGTGGGGTACTTTTTTCTTTTTTATTAATTTATGTGAGCATTATGTCATGTGGTGTGTGTAAATGTGTTTTTTTAGTTAAGGAATGGGACCTGTTATCCAGAATTCTCAGGACATGGTATTTTTTGAATAAGGGGTCTTTCCAAAATTTCAATTTAAAAAATCATTTAAAAATTAATTATATTTTAGTTGGGATAAAGTGCAAACTAATATCTAATAATTAGAGAAAAAAATATATATTTTTTAAAATGTGAATTATTTAAGAGTATACGAGAGATGTCTTTGTAGTAATTAGGAGCTTTCTATAGATGTGGGTTCCTGGATAAGGGATCCCATTCTGTTGTGTATGCAGAGGGTAATGCTTTGCTGTGAATATGTAGTGTGAGCATTCTATTGACAGTAAACTCAGTGTGTGCAGCGTGAGTGTGATACCCAAGTGTGAGAATTCTATAGACAGTGACTATGTAGCTGTACTTTGTGTCCAATAACTTTGGAGCTGTACTCAGTGCAGTATACTGTATGTATGTATAGTAACTGTGTGAGTTTTGCACAGTGTGAATGAGTGAAAATAAATGAAGCTATAATGAATATCCAATTTTTCTACATAAATTAAGAGATTAAGAGAGGCCTCTACTTAAAATAGCAATTATAGTGTCATAATATAAAAACACTGCAACTTACAAGGTATTGGTCATCTGTACATGTACTGTAATATTAAACAAATGCTAATTTACCTTACATACCAAATCATACACCTTACATACTAGATACATTTTTTTTTTTTTAAAAGGTGAAAAGATAGTTCATAATAAAATTCACAGAATGAAGATTACATGATCCTGTTCAGCATTGGCATGAAGAATTTCATTGGTAATTGTTCTCCATTTCACTCAGTTTGGGAGGTATTGCCAAATATATCTTATACATTTAAATGATATATGCTATGTATGTTTATTTTTGCTTTCACTATTACAATATGAAAAAGATAATGCATTACAAAATCACCAGATGTATATTGTACAACCCTGTTCAACTTCAGTGACTTGAAGATTTTTTTTAAATGTTTTTCATTTCTTGACTCTCAGTTTGGAAAGTATTTTAAATGACAGAATATTATAAAGGAAAACAACCCCTATATCCATGTTTATTTTTGTCTTAACGGCGGGATTATGAAACTGAGACTTACCTCTACACACAGCAATACATTGTGAAATGCTCTACATGAAAGGCAGAGCAACTTAAGTTTCAAAAAGAAGTTCATAAATATACAATACAATTGCTCTCTAGTGATTAATTATAGTCCTGAAATACATTCACTCTAGTCTATAGAGAACTAGGCCAGAATGTCAGTGGGGTAGGTTTTTCTTTTATTTTTCTACTGCTTTGCAAATTGGCATAATTTTATTTTCAAAGGTCAGATACATATTTTAGTAATCATTAGGGAAGACCACATTTTTTCACCATGTTTCACCGCTAAAATGATGCCAATAAACTTGAATGGCATTATGCGCCAAAAAAAAATGATGCGCCTCAAAAAGATTCGATTTTAATGCATTTCGGCCAATTTTTGTTGAAGAGAAGCAGGTCAAATTCGCCCATCCCTAATCATGTGAATTCAAATAACTTTTGATGGAATGCTTACAGCACTAGCCATAGTCATGTGGGTAACTATGATCTTTTGCTCAATGTCTGCTCAAGAGGATATAATGAAAGCCCATGCTATAAGCCTGAATGAATTTGTTAGACCTCAGGCCTTGTATTGGCTACCATGATATAAATAAGATCCCATTCAAGAATTGTTACCCTCTTCCACTAATCCATGAATTTTTTAACAGGATCTTGCTTGAGATTTGTGATGCTTATTACCTCATCTGCAGCTACCAGTGGGATGAATAGAAGACTGTATTTAATACTTGTAATAGCCATTATTAGTGATGGGCGCATCTGACCTGTTTGGCTGTGCCGAAAATTTGTGAATTGGAGTGTATGGGCATAATTTTTGCAGCGAAACTTGGCAAAAATTTTGCTCATCACTAGCGACTATGAGTATCTCATCATGCCTTTCAGGTTGTGCAATGCCAGTCTTCCAAAACTTTATCAATGACATTTCCAAAATCTGTTGCACTCCTATGTAGTTTTCTACCTAGACAATATTCTGGTGTTCTCTTCCTCCCTAGATGGACATATTTGACAAGTTAAAATCATTCTACAATGTAAATTTCTATGTAAATCTGGAGAAGTATGAATTCCACAGGTATAAGATTCCTTTTTTGCGGTAAATAATTTCTTCTTATGGTTTTGAGATGGAGCCAGCAAAAGTTTTCTGCAGTTTTTGATTGGCCTACACATGTGGGATTAAAGACCTCCAATGCTTTCTTGGTTTCGCTAATTTTTAGAGATTTATCAAGGGTTTCTCTCAGATTGTGGCTCCCAAAAAAGCAGATGCCTTAGGGGCTATCTAGATCCTTGGCTTCTTAAGAGACTTCCTTGGATCCCCCCTTCCATATTATACTCTTGAGCATCTGGTGGCTCCAGTATCTTTTGTCAGTCTGTTTTCTCTGGAATGCCCTTCTGGTAAAACTTTTGTCCCTCTAGACTGTGTGCATCAATCATCTTGTGAAGTTATTTCTCTAAAATTGATGGTCATAGATGGGTTAAAAAGTCACTTAGAAAATGTTTCATTCTCTTCCCTGTGGTCTTCTTCATCCCTTGTCTGTTCCAAGTCAACCCTGATCCAAAATTTCTATGGCCTTAATTGTAGATCTACCCAAGTCAGCTGATTTCTCTACAATGCATTGTATGGAGGATGAGTTCTTCAGGCAATGACTCACTAGAAACAGGAAGGGATGAAGACAGAACGGGATCAAGAGCAAGGTTACGTGGATGAAGAATCAAGGTCAGGCATGATAGTAACAGAGAGGGCAAAGAGAATAGGATCTGGAGCAGAACAGCTGGAGAACAGGTTAATGGACATAGTAGAGCAGGATGGAGTGGAGGAAGAATCAAAAGTAGGCTTAGCAGGAAAGGTGGATGTGGGTGGAGACTGGAATAGGAACAGAACAGGATTGAAACAAAAATTAAACAAGGTACAGGGATCAAGGACAAAACAAGACTAATGCAGGAGTGGGAACAAGAGCCAGGAGAGGGAGAAGAACAGTTCAGGGCACATAATTAGAGCAGGAACCAGAGCTAGGGAGAAGCCACACTAATAAGGAGTAGGGATGTAGCGAACTGTTCGCCGGCGAACTAGTTCGCGCGAACTTCGACTGTTCGCGTCCGCCGAATGTTCGCGAACGTCGCGCGACGTTCGCCAATAGGCGTTCGCGTCAAAAATCGTTCGACCATTCGATCGCTAAATCGAAGGATTTTCGTTAGAATCGAACGATCGAAGCCATTTGATTGAATGAAATCATTCGAGCGAATGGTTTCGATCATTCGATTCGAACGAAAATCGTTCGATCGAACGATTAAAATCCTTCGATCATTCGAATCGAACGATTTTCGGATGTTCGAAGTTCGCGAACAGTTCGCGAACTGTTCGCATTTTTTGCCGGTGTTCGCTAACGGCGTTCGCGAACACATAAATGGCAGTTCGCTACATCCCTAATAAGGAGCAAGGCCAATGCTAAGGCACTAGCTGTAGGAGAGCTGGACTTTTAAAGGGCAGAGTAAGCCCTGATTGGCTGACCCCACCCAATCAATAAGGCTGCTGGGGTGAAACAACACAGCCAGGGGAACAGGTATGAGGAATATTAACACTCACCAGCTGATCTCTTGGCCCACTTCTCAACTCCTCTTCAGCTTACTGAATGGTCAAACTGAGAGAACCAATCAAGCACAGAAACAGTTTCTTCTTTTATGTCTCGTAAAAGTAGTGATGAGCAAATCTGTCCTATTTTGCTTCTTCAAAAAATTCACAAAACTGCTGAAAAAGTCAATAGGCGGCAAATTTTGCTTTGACACATAACAATCTTTTACGCGCTCTACTTTTTGTCTCACTCCAAATGCTTTAAAGTTAATGGGTGTTTTTTCTTGTACTGACTTTTTTGTCTTAAAGACTTTTTTTGTCATGGTGACTTTTTGTCCAAATGCATTAAAGTCAATAATCTTCTTTGTTGCAGTGACTTTTTTGTGACTTTGACTCTGCGACAAATCTTTTAGAAGCAAAGTTTTGCCGCAGTTTTCTGAAGAAATTCGCAGATAGCAAAATGCAGAATTTTGCTGCAAATCCATGCCTGGGGAAAAAAAAGCACTCATCACTATTTAAAAGGTTTTTGAGCTGTGAGTTTGTTCCAGTGTAAAGCGAGTACGGTCAGACAAATATGATTGTAGTAACCAGTGTAGGTAAAAATTGTTGTATTGTGGGTAAACAAGGGTCATGCAGGGGTAACCCTGGAACAACAGCCAGCCACAACGATATAGCACAAGGGTTCATATTGTGAGCTGTGTCAATAGACACAACTTGTGCCTTAATGAAAAAATGGTTGCCAGAAATGACACAATTCCAAAACCACATATTTTAAAGGAGTGGAAAACCTTTAAGTTGGTTAAATTGGTTATTTACATGTTAAAGTGTTAGTATTATATGCCTTCCTCTACTGACTCTTAACCAGCTTTCAAATGGGGGTCACTGACCACAGCAGAAGCCAAAAACTATTGCTTTGTGAGTCTATATTGTAGACTAGACATATGCACATAAGGATGAATGCTATTAAACTATAATCCTGATAAAGCTAGAAAATTGTAAAGGCAAAGAGTTTCTGTTTTCTGTGATTTTTTGCAAGGCAGATTATTTTTTCATTTTTTGTTTATCCGTTCAGTTTCTCCAAGGAATTCCAATTAATGCAAGAATTTACATTCTTACATTTCTTAAGGCCATTTTGAGTTCCTGGTTCATCAGACTGTAGATCACAGGATTTAAAAAGGGGGCTAATATTGCATAAAATACTGAAGCCATTTTGTTCTCCATGTGTTGATCCTCCTTTACATTTGAACCAAAGTAGTTAAGGAAAGCAGTACTGTATAATAAAAACACCACAGTTATATGAGAGGAGCAGATGGAGTAAGACTGGTATCTCATCTGTTTTGATGGGATTTTCAGTACAGTACTGATTATAGTGATATATGGGTAAAATGTGACCCCTAAAATGATAATACCGTACAATATTCAGGGGAGAAATATAAGCAATACATTGATGAAATGTCACTGCAGGAAACCTGTAGCAACTGTTGTGTAGTTTAGTCTTGCCACACCATCAATTTAAAACTACACATTTATAAAATGTACATATAGTACTTGCTGAATGGTTAACTGGCAATTTTTAATGGACCTATTTATTAAAATTCAAAATTGTGTAATGTTAGAGGTTTTCAAGTAAACTCTAAGAACTTCAATGCTTACTTATATATTCATAATTTTTAACATAAAAAAAATTGACAGAAAAAATGGTGAAAGATATTTAAATAGCTCAAATTTTTCTCTAATTATAATTTTTCATGAGTCAAATATTTTTTTAAGAAAAAAATGTTTTAAGAAAAATGATTGAAAATGTTAAATCTTGCATTCAAATTACCATAGACAGCTTCCATTGACTTCTAAATGAACCCACTTTTAGATAGAAAAGTTTTACATTCAAGCTTTAAAAATTTTTTGCACAAATATCGTACATAAAAGTTTTACTTAGCGTAATTTGAATTCACGAGTTTGAGAGCAATTAAAATAATTTAAACATAATGAATACATTTTTAGCCTTACAGAACATTTGTTTTTTTTAGATGGGGTCAGTGACCTCCACTTGAAAAACATTTAAAAAGGAGAAAAAAAATTCAAGAACTATAAAATAAGAAAAATTGAAGTTCAACTGAAAAGTTGTTTAGAATTAGCCAGTCTATTACATAGTTATAGTTATCTTAAAGAAAGGTGAACCACACCTTTAAACTGGAAACTATACTATATTTAAGGGCAGATTTATCAAGGTTCAAAGTGAATTAGAGAGAATTTTCGAAGTAAAAAAATTCGAAATTCTAAGTAATTTTTTGGATACTTCGACCAAAGTGCTTTGTTAGCCTATGGGGACCTTCTAGAGCAGTTTTTTGAAGTCGAAGAAATACTTTTGATTCAAAGGATTTCAACGTTCGATCAAGCAATTTTACTTAGACCGCAAAACAGTCAAATTCGGTGAAAATCTAAGTCGAAGTAAAGCCATTCGATGGTCAAATTTCGAAGTATTTATCACTTCAAATTTGACCCTTAATAAATCTGCCCCTAAGTATATACTAAACTGAATTCGCATGACAACTGGTAATGCATGTAGATGTATGGATGGACAATCTGCTGCACATAAAGAATGTAATGTATATTTTCTATGTTTTAAAGAAGTGTTGCATGAAGTCATATATTATACATTGACATTACAAAATGTTGTCAACTCTGCCCCACAACTGTCTGTGTAGAGTTTTTCTTAGTGAAGTTATGAATTCTTGATTCCTAAGACTGTAGATCAGAGGATTTAAAAAGGGGGTTAATGTAAAATAAAATACAGAAGCCACTTTTCCCTCTATGAAATTATAATTTGTATTTGGATACAAGTAATTGAAAGAAGCAGTAATGTAAAATAGAAAGACCACAGTTAGATGAGAGGAGCAGGTGGAGAAAGCTTTGGATCTCATGTTTTTTGATGGGATTTTCAGAACAGTTCTGAGTATAGTGATATATGGATAAAAAGTGACCCCTAAAATGACAACTCCATACAATATCACAGAGACAAATATTAGCAATATATTGATGGATGTGTCACTACAAGAGATCTGAAGCAACTGGGGCAAGTCACAGAAAAAACTTTGCAAAGTATTTGAGCTGCAAAAGGTCAGTTTGCTTAAAAAAAGAGTGTGTACCAGGGAATATACTGCACCAAAAGCCAATGTAATTGATACAAGCTGAACACAAACTTTCCAATTCATTATCTGTGTATAGGGATGTAGCGAACGTCGGAAAAAAAGTTCGCGAACATATTCGCGAACTTGCGCAAAAATGTGAGCGGTTCGCGAACGGTTCGCGAACCCCATAGACTTCAATGGGAAGGCGAACTTTAACATCTAAAAAAGACATTTCTGGCCAGAAAAATGATTTTAAAGTTGTTTAAAGGGTGCAACGACCTGGACAGTGGCATGCCAGAGGGGGATCAAGGGCAAAAATGTATCTGAAAAATCTGCCTGTGTGTGCTTGGAAGAGATAGTGTAGGGGGAGAGCTGTTAGTGATTTCAGGGACAGATGATAGTAAGTTTGCTGGCTAGTAATCTGCTTGATACTGCTCTGTATTGGAGGGACAGAAGTCTGCAGGGATTTGAGGGACATTTTAGCTTAGGTAGCTTTGCTGGCTAGTAATCTACTGTTCTCTTTAAACAACTGCCATACGTTGACCTTGTAGGCATTGTTTGCCCAGTTTTTTTGGACGCAGCCACTGAAGCACAGTTGCCAGAAAAAATATGCCATATAAATGCTGAAAATAGTAATTTTTCGCCATACGTTGACCTTGTAGACATTGTTTGCCCAGTTTTTTTGGTTGCAGCCACTGAAGCACAGTTGCCAGAAAAAATATGCCATATAAATGCTGAAAATAGTCATTTTTTGCCATACGTTGACCTTGTAGGCATTGTTTGCCCAGTTTTTTTGGTCGCAGCCACTGAAGCACAGTTGCCAGAAAAAATATGCCATATAAATGCTGAAAATAGTCATTTTTTGCCATATACGTTGAGTCAACGTATGGCAAAAAATGACTATTTTCAGCATTTATATGGCATATTTTTTCTGGCCTCTGTGCTTCAGTGGCTGCGGCCAAAAAAACTGGGCAAACAATGCCTACAAGGTCAACGTCGTTGACCTTGTAGGCATTGTTTGCCCAGTTTTTTTGGCCGCAGCCACTGAAGCACAGAGGCCAGAAAAAATATGCCATATAAATGCTGAAAATAGTCATTTTTTTGGTCGCAGCCACTGAAGCACAGTTGCCAGAAAAATTATGCCATATAAATGCTGAAAATATAAATTGTTTTGGTTGCAGCCACTGAAGCACAGAGGCCAGAAAAATTATGCCATATAAATGCTGAAAATATTAATTTTTTTGGTTGCAGCCACTGAAGCACAGAGGCCAGAAAAATTATGCCATATAAATGCTGAAAATATAAATTTTTTTGGTTGCAGCCACTGAAGCACAGAGGCCAGAAAAATTATGCCATATAAATGCAGAAAATATGCATTTTTTTGGACGCAGCCACTGAAGCACAGTTGCCAGAAAAAATATGCCATATAAATGCTGAAAATAGTCATTTTTTGCCATACGTTGACCTTGTAGACATTGTTTGCCCAGTTTTTTTGGTTGCAGCCACTGAAGCACAGAGGCCAGAAAAAATTAAACCAGTAGGGTTTGCACCCTAGTTTGTAACGGTGGCGGAGGGAGGAGGACGCTAAAGGACAGCTGTGTGTGGAGTCATGAGGCTTGAAGAGAAGGACAGCTGCATAGAAGTCAGAACAAGTCTTCCGGCGTGCAGTAACCCTCCGAGATCCACCCCTCATTCATTTTAATAAAGGTCAGGTAATCGACACTTTTGTGACCTAGGCGAGTTCTCTTCTCAGTTACAATCCCTCCTGCTGCACTGAAGGTCCTTTCTGAGAGCACACTTGAGGCTGGGCAAGACAAGAGGTTCATGGCAAATTGTGACAGCTCTGGCCACAGATCAAGCCTGCACACCCAGTAGTCCAGGGGTTCATCGCTCCTCAGAGTGTCGATATCTGCAGTTAATGCCAGGTAGTCCGCTACCTGCCGGTCGAGGCGTTCTTTGAGGGTGGATCCAGAAGGGTTGTGGCGCTGCCTTGGACAGAAAAACATTTGCATGTCTGACGTTACAGACTGGCCAAAGGGCTTTGTCCTTGCAGGTGTGCTCGTGGCAGGATTACTGGCACCTCTGCCCCTGGAATGTTGATGAGTTCCTGAAGTGACATCACCCTTAAAAGCATTGTACAACATGTTTTGCAGGCTGGTTTGTAAATGCCGCATCTTTTCGGACTTGTGGTATGTTGGTAACATTTCTGACACTTTATGCTTGTACCGAGGGTCTAGTAGCGTTGCGACCCAGTACAGGTCCTTCTCCTTAAGCCTCTTGATACGGGGGTCCTTCAACAGGCATGACAGCATGAAAGACCCCATTCTCACAAGGTTGGATGCAGAGCTATCCATCTCCGCTTCCTCATTATCAAGGACTGCATCATCCACGGTCTCCTCCCCCCAGCCACGTACAAGACCAGGGGTCCCCAAAAGGTCACCACTAGCCCCCTGGGAAGCCTGCTCCTGTTGGTCCTCCTCCTCCTCCTCCACAAAGCCACCTTCCTCCTCTGACTCCACTTCTGGCACCTCTCCCTGCGTTGCAGCAGGTGCCTGTGTTCGTTCTGGTGATTCCGACCAGAAATCGCGCGCTTCCAGCTCCTCGTCACGCTGGTCTACAGCCTCATCTGTCACTCGTCGCACGGCACGCTCCAGGAAGAAAGCGAAGGGTATTAGGTCGCTGATGGTGCCTTCGGTGCGACTGACCATATTTGTCACCTCTTCAAAAGGTCGCATGAGCCTGCAGGCATCGCGCATAAGCACCCAGTAACGGGGGAAAAAAATCCCCAGCTCTGCAGATCCAGTCCTACCACCCAGTTCAAAAAGGTACTCGTTGACGGCCCTTTGTTGTTGCAGCAGACGTTCCAACATAAGGAGCGTTGAATTCCAGCGAGTCTGGCTGTCAGAAATCAAACGCCTGACTGGCATGTTGTAGCGCTGCTGAATGTCAGCAAGGCGTGCCATGGCTGTGTAGGAACGTCTGAAATGGGCCGACACCTTTCTGGACTGGGTGAGAACGTCCTGGAATCCTGGGTACTTGGAGACAAAACGTTGGACTATTAAATTTAACACATGTGCCATGCAGGGCACATGTGTTAAATTGCCCAGTCTCAACGCTGCCAACAGATTGCTTCCATTGTCACACACCACTTTTCCGATCTGCAGTTGGTGTGGGGTCAGCCACCGATCGGCCTGTGACTGCAGAGATGACAGGAGTACAGATCCGGTATGGTTTTTGCTTTCCAGGCACGTCATCCCCAAGACAGCGTGACAACGGCGTACCTGGCACGTCGAATAGCCTAGGGGGAGCTGGGGGTGCACAGGTGTGGAGGAGGAGAAGGAGGACCCAGCAGCAGAGTAAGAAGAAGAAGAGGAAGAAGACGAGGTAGAGAGCGATGGAGGAGTAGAGGTGGTGGCAGAACCGCGTGCAATCCGTGGCGGTGACACCAACTCCACTGTTGTTGTTGAGCTACCCATTCCCTGCTTCCCAGCCATTACCAAGTTCACCCAGTGGGCAGTGTAGGTGACATACCTGCCCTGACCATGCTTGGAGGACCATGCGTCAGTAGTCATATGGACCTTTGGCCCAACACTAAGTGACAGAGATGCGGTAACTTGGCTCTGCACATGTTGGTACAGGTGTGGTATTCCCTTTTTAGAAAAAAAATTGCGGCTGGGTACCTTCCACTGCGGTGTCCCAATTGCTACAAATTTGCGGAAGGCCTCAGAGTCCACCAGCTGGTATGGTAAAAGCTGGCGGGCTAAGAGTGCAGACAAGCCAGCTGTCAGACGCCGGGCAAGGGGGTGACAGTCAGACATTGGCTTCTTACGCTCAAACATGGCCTTCACAGAAACTTGGCTGGTGGCAGATGACTGGGAATGGGAACAGGTGGTCAAGGTGGAAGGCGGAGTGGAGGGTGCTTCAGACGGGTCAAGGAGAGCAGAGGTAGAGCAGTAAGATGCTGGACCAGAAGGAGTGTGGCTTTTAGTTTGCCTGTTGCCTTTGAGGTGTTGCTCCCAAAGTGCTTTGTGCTTGCCGCTCATGTGCCTTCGCATAGAAGTTGTACCTATGTGGCTGTTGGGCTTACCAAGGCTCAGTTTCTGACTGCACTCATTGCAAATTACAATGCTTTTGTCAGAGGCACACACATTAAAAAAATCCCACACTGCTGACTTTTTGGAAGTGTGCGATCTGGCGGTAACAGTAGAAGTTGGCGGCATTGGCGGCAATGGCGGGTGCGTTGGCCGGCTGAACACAGGTGCCGATACATGTTGTTGCCCTACTGATCCCTGCGGGCTGTCCTCCCTGCTTCTTCTAAGTCTTATTCTCCTACTGCCTCTCTGACTCTCCGTCTCTCCATCTGAACTACCCTCCTCTTGCTCTCTTCTACTAGGCACCCACAAAACATCAATCTCTTCATCATCATTCTCCTCAGATGCATCAATTTCTTCTGACACATCACAGAAGGAAGCAGCAGCGGGGACCTCCTCCTCATCACTCATTATGTCCATCTCTATCGTGTTCTCTGCCAGAATTAAATCTGGTGTAACGTCCTCATCTCCTTCATCTTCTTCTGGCAATAATGGTTGCGCATTACTCAGTTCAAGAAACTCATGGGAAAATAACTCCTCTGACTCCAGTGAAGAAGGGGCACCGGTGGTGGAGGAAGTGTTACGTGGGGTGGCCATAGCAGTGGAGGATGAGGAGGATGTTGTGGTAAAGTTAGAAACGGTAGAGGATGGGGTGTGCTGTGTAAGCCAGTCAACTACCTCTTCAGCATTTTGGGAGTTCAGGGTCATTGGCTTTTTAAAACTGGGCAATTTGCTAGGGCCACAGGATTGCATAGCAGCACGGCCCCTAGCACGGCCTCTGCGTGGCGGCCTGCCTTTGCCTGGCATTATTTTTAAAAAAACAACAACAACAAAAACTCAGTTGGTTTTTCTGGAAACGATAATACACACAGCTAGATGGCAGTTTGAAGAAAACAGTGTGCAAATAATGCCTACAAGATCAACGTATACACTACTACAGTGGTGGATACGGATTACGTAAAATATATGAATGCTGCTTGAAAAAAAGTAACTCAAGTGGTTTTTCTAGAGACGATAATATTATCAATATTTAGACAAAATGTGAACAAGCTCACACAGCTAGATGGCGGTTTGAAGAAAACACTGTGCAAATAATGCCTACAAGGTCAACGTATACACTACTACAGCGGTGGATACGGATTACGTAAAATATATGAATGTTGCTTGAAAAAAAGTAACTCAAGTGGTTTTTCTAGAGACGATAATATTATCAATATTTAGACAAAATGTGAACAAGCTCACACAGCTAGATGGCGGTTTGAAGAAAACACTGTGCAAATACTGCCCACAAGATCAACGTATACACTACTACAGCGGTGGATACGGATTACGTAAAATATATGAATGCTGCTTGAAAAAAGTCACTCCGGTGTTTTTTCTGGAGACGATAATATTATGGATATTTAGACAGAATGTGAACAAGGTCACACAGCTAGATGGCAGTTGGTTGAATAACACACTGGGCAAAAAATGCCTACAGGGCAAATAATGCCTAAAAGGTCAATTTATACACTAATACAGCGATGGATACGGATTACGTAAAATATATTATGGCTGCTTGAAAAAAGTCACTCCGGTGTTTTTTCTGGAGACGGTAATATTATGGATATTTAGACAGAATGTGAACAAGGTCACACAGCTAGATGGCAGTTGGTTGAATAACACACTGGGCAAAAAATGCCTACAGGGCAAATAATGCCTAAAAGGTCAATTTATACACTAATACAGCGATGGATACAGATTACGTAAAATATATTATGGCTGCTTGAAAAAAGTCACTCCGGTGTTTTTTCTGGAGACGGTAATATTATGGATATTTAGACAGAATGTGAACAAGGTCACACAGCTAGATGGCAGTTGGTTGAATAACACACTGGGCAAAAAATGCCTACAGGGCAAATAATGCCTAAAAGGTCAATTTATACACTACTACAGCGATGGATACGGATTACGTAAAATATATTATGGCTGCTTGAAAAAAGTCACTCCGGTGTTTTTTCTGGAGACGGTAATATTATGGATATTTAGACAGAATGTGAACAAGGTCACACAGCTAGATGGCAGTTGGTTGAATAACACACTGGGCAAAAAATGCCTACAGGGCAAATAATGCCTAAAAGGTCAACTTATACACTACTACAGCGATGGATACGGATTACGTAAAATATATTATGGCTGCTTGAAAAAAGTCACTCCGGTGTTTTTTCTGGAGACGGTAATATTATGGATATTTAGACAGAATGTGAACAAGGTCACACAGCTAGATGGCAGTTGGTTGAATAACACACTGGGCAAAAAATGCCTACAGGGCAAATAATGCCTAAAAGGTCAACTTATACACTACTACAGCGATGGATACGGATTACGTAAAATATATTATGGCTGCTTGAAAAAAGTCACTCCGGTGTTTTTTCTGGAGACGGTAATATTATGGATATTTAGACAGAATGTGAACAAGGTCACACAGCTAGATGGCAGTTGGTTGAATAACACACTGGGCAAAAAATGCCTACAGGGCAAATAATGCCTAAAAGGTCAATTTATACACTAATACAGCGATGGATACGGATTACGTAAAATATATTATTGTTGCTTGAAAAAAGTCACTCCGGTGTTTTTCCTGGAGACGGTAATATTATGGATATTTAGACAGAATGTGAACAAGGTCACACAGCTAGATGGCAGTTGGTTGAATAACACACTGGGCAAAAAATGCCTACAGGGCAAATAATGCCTAAAAGGTCAATTTATACACTACTACAGCGATGGATACGGATTACGTAAAATATATTATGGCTGCTTGAAAAAAGTCACTCCGGTGTTTTTTCTGGAGACGGTAATATTATGGATATTTAGACAGAATGTGAACAAGGTCACACAGCTAGATGGCAGTTGGTTGAATAACACACTGGGCAAAAAATGCCTACAGGGCAAATAATGCCTAAAAGGTCAATTTATACACTACTACAGCGATGGATACGGATTACGTAAAATATATTATGGCTGCTTGAAAAAAGTCACTCCGGTGTTTTTTCTGGAGACGGTAATATTATGGATATTTAGACAGAATGTGAACAAGGTCACACAGCTAGATGGCAGTTGGTTGAATAACACACTGGGCAAAAAATGCCTACAGGGCAAATAATGCCTAAAAGGTCAACTTATACACTACTACAGCGATGGATACGGATTACGTAAAATATATTATGGCTGCTTGAAAAAAGTCACTCCGGTGTTTTTTCTGGAGACGGTAATATTATGGATATTTAGACAGAATGTGAACAAGGTCACACAGCTAGATGGCAGTTGGTTGAATAACACACTGGGCAAAAAATGCCTACAGGGCAAATAATGCCTAAAAGGTCAACTTATACACTACTACAGCGATGGATACGGATTACGTAAAATATATTATGGCTGCTTGAAAAAAGTCACTCCGGTGTTTTTTCTGGAGACGGTAATATTATGGATATTTAGACAGAATGTGAACAAGGTCACACAGCTAGATGGCAGTTGGTTGAATAACACACTGGGCAAAAAATGCCTACAGGGCAAATAATGCCTAAAAGGTCAACTTATACACTACTACAGCGGTAGTAAAATAAAAAAAAGTAAAATAAAAAAAAATGAATATTAAAAAAAAAAAAATTAAAGTTGGTGCTGCTGAACTACTAGGAGCAGCAGATTAGCACACCAGTCCCACTCCCCAACACTGCTAGACTAATAGCACTGGGCTCTTATAGTAGTAGTAGTAGTAGTAGTAAAACAACAAAAAAATAAATAAAAGCAGTCCTTACAAGGACTACTGTTATTGCAGCAGTCAGCAGATGAGATCAGAAGCAGGACAGCTGCCCACTGCAGCTACATACAGAGCACTGCAGTAGAAGGTAGATTACTAGCCAGCAAAGCTACCTAAGCTTAAATGTCCCTCAAACCCCTGCAGACTTCTGTCCCTCCAATAACAGAGCAGTATCAAAACGATTACTAGCCAGCAAACTTTCAACTGTCCCTGAAATCACTAACAGGCAGCAGCTCTCTCCCTACACTATCTCTTCAGCACACACAGGCAGAGTGAAAAAACGCTGCAGGGCTTCGGTTTTTATAGGGAAGGGGAGTGGTCCAGGGGAGAGCTTCCTGATTGGCTGCCATGTACCTGCTGGTCTGGGGTGAGAGGGCAAAAAAAAGCGCCAACAATGGCGAACCCAAAATGGCGAACGTCGCGCGACGTTCGCGAACTTCCGGCGAGCGCGAACACCCGATGTTCGCGCGAACAAGTTCGCCGGCGAACAGTTCGCGCCATCTCTATCTGTGTATAGTGTAGAGGGCGGAAAATAGCAATATATCTGTCAAATGACATCACTGCCAGAACAATAACCTGATGCAATGAAAAAGAAAAAGAAATAGAATTGAGTTATACAAGCTTGCACTGAAATGAGCTTTCTACCTGTGAGTAAATCAAAGAGCATTCGTGGGACAATCGCTGAGGAGCAGCCCATATCCAGACATGCCAGGGTTCCAAGGAAGAAGTACATGGGGGAGTGAAGATGGGAATCAGTAAAGATTATGAGAATGATAAGAAAGTTCACATTTAGAGTAATGAAGTAGATCATGAGAAACACCTAGAACAAAGGGAGCTGTAAAATTGGAAGATCAGACAGTCCACTGAGAATCAAAATATACACTATTGTTTGGTTTTCCATCCCACTCTGGCATTGCCTATAAAAATGGCCAATCACATAACAATCACAATACATAAAATCAATACTAACATTGAAGTATTAGCCCTAAAGGTGACATTTTCTCCAGTAAAATAAAAGAACTCACACAGACTTTGTTTTATTTTTATTGCTCAGAAATGACATTTCTATATTTCTACCAGTGAAATAATAAACAAAAGAGAAACCCTTGTGTTTCTGTAATGCCATACTGTAAAAAGTAGAGGAAAAAGTAGAACTGATAAACAAACCTGCACTTCTGTCTCTCAGCAAATCAAAGACCATTCAGGGACAGTGACTGAAGAATAACTCATATCCGGACATGCCAGGGTTTCAAGGAAGAAGTACATAGGTGTTTGGGGATGAGAATCAGTGAAGATCAAAAGAAGGATAAGGCACCCAGTTAGAGTTCAAAGTAGATCAGGAGAAACACTAGGAACAGAGCAAGCTGAAGATCAGGCAGTCCAGTAAGACCCAACATGTACAATATTGTTTGGTTTTCCTTCTAACTTAGGTAACAAAATTAAATTTGAACAGTCACATAATGATAATACATTAAAAACTAAAATTGAAGTTTTTGGCAATTATGGTTCTTTTACTCAAGCTTAATGAGAACAAGGTCAATTAATTGCATGCAGTATGTGTCATCTGTATGCATCATTTAGAATTTGCAAGTTTATTTACATTCTTATTAGGACTAAGTCAGGCAGATCCTTTATGGAGAGGGACCATGGGGTTCTTCTGAATAATAAACTTGCTGTAGCAAACACTGCCAGTCAGTCAGAGTAAGGGTAAGTAAGTGTTTGTGCTGTATTAAATGGAGAAAGTAATTCTTTCTCTTTACAAAAATCTGGTAAGGCCCTATCTCTACAATATGCACAGCAGTTTTGGTCTCCAGGGCTCAGATTGTACATATTTTATTGAATAAATACAATAAAGAGTGACTAAGCTGGTTAAAGTTTATGAAATGTCTCAGTTATGAAGGAAGTTTGTCCAGGTTGGGAATGTTTACATAGAAGAAAAGGTGTGTATTATTTGGGAGATATGTTTAAATATATAAGTGGAGCATAGAATAAACTCTCATAACTTATTCATCAGTAGTGATGGGTGAATCTGACCCTTTTCACTTTGCCAGAAATTTGTGAAATGGTAAAAAATTCCCCAAATGCATTGAAGTCAATGGCCAACAAATTTTTTTTGACATGCAATGTTTTTTTCAACCTTTGGAGTCTATGGGCATTTTTTTTGTGGTGAAACCTGGTGAAAATTTTCACTCATCACACTAGTATATCCTTCAACCAACACAAGATAAGAAGAAATAAGGTTCTATTTTTAAATGGAAAATGGTTTTTACACTGAGAGCTGTGAAGCTGTGGAATTCTCTTCCTGAAGTGGTTGTAGTATAAGATACATTAGCTTCAAGAATGAGTTGGATGCCTTTTTAGCAAGTGAGAAAATACAGGGTTACTGGAAATACCAAGAACTTGATCTTCCTCCTGATTCCTAGTACATACACAAATAGACCATCCATAACTCATTAAGGTATTGCAACAAATTCCAAATTTTACGCGTACATGTCAATGTGCTAAATGAAGATACTCGGCGTCAATCCCAGCACAGACACAAAAACATAGAAGTCGAGATTAATGTTGGTCTTGGGGGTGGATGAATGTACTGATTCATTGTGGCTTCATTGTGTTCCTGTGATGTTTATGTTGAATGTGAATAGAGTTTGCGTGTATCTGTGTGTGGTTGGTGTTTGAATATGTGAGCACTATGTAATGTGGTGTGTGTGCAAATGTGTTTTTTTAGTACAGGTATGGGACCTGTTATCCAGAATTCTCAGGATTTGGGATTTTCTGAATAAGAGGTGTTTCCAAAATTTGATCTACTATTTAAAAATTAAATAAAACAATATGATTGGGTTGCCTCCAATGAGGATTAATTTTATCTTAGCTGGGATAAAGTACAAAGTACTATTTTATAATTAGAGAAAAAAATCATACTTTTTTAAAATGTGGATTATTTAATTAAAATAGAGTATATGAGAGATGTCTTTGTAGTAATTAGGAGCTTTCTAGATATGTGGGTTCCTGGGTGTATGCAGAGGGTTATGTTTTGTTGTGAATATGTAGTGTGACCATTCTGTTGACAGTAAACTCAGTGTGTGAATGAGTGAAAATAAATAAAGCTAAAATGAATATCCAATTTTTCTACATAAATTAAGAGATTAAGAGAGGCCTCTGCTTAAAATAGCAATTACAGTGTCATAATATAAAAGCATAATATAAAAAATAAAATAAAATAAAAGCAACTTAGAAGGCATTGGTCATTTGTAAATGTAATACTATACAAATACTAATTTACCTTTCATTCCAAATCATACACTTACATACTAGAAACTAGATACATTTTTTTTAAAAGGTGAAAAGATAATTCATAATAAAATTCACCAAATGAAGATTACACGATCCTGTTCAGCATTGGCGTGAAGAATTGTTCTCCATTTCTATTCCTTCAGTTTGGAAGGTATTGCAAAATATATCTTATACATTTAAATAATATATTTTATGTATGTTTATTTTTGGTTTCCCTATTACAATATGAAGAAGATAATGCATTACAAAATTAACAGATGTATATTGCACAACCCTGTTCAACTTCAGTGACTTGAAGATTTTTTGAGAACTGTTTTTTATTTCTTGACTCTCAGTTTGGAAAGTATTTTAAATGACAGAATATTATATAGAAAAACAAACCCTATATTCATGTTTATTTTTGTCTTAACAGTAGGATTATGCAACTGAGACTTACCTCTACACACAGCAATACATTGTGACATGCTCTACATGAAAGGCAGAGCAACTTCAGTTTCAAAAGAAGTTCCTAAATAAACCATCCACTTGCTCCCTAGTGATTAATTATAGTCTTAAAATACATTCACTCTAGTCTATAGAGCTCTAGATTAGAGCGTCAGTGGGTTGGGTATTTCTATTATTTTTTTACTGCTTTGCAAATTGGGATATTTTTTTTTTATTTTCAAAGGTCAGATATGTATTTCAATAATCAACTGAATTCAAATAACTTTTGATGGAATGCTTACAGCACTAGCCATAGTCATGTGGGTAACTATGATCTTTTGCCCAATGTCTGCTCAAGAGGATATAAAATGAAAACCCATGCTATAAGCCTGAATGATTTTTCTAGGCCTCAGGCCTTGTATTGGCTACCATGATATAAATAGGATCACATTCAAGAATAGTTACCCTCTTCCACTAATCCATGAATTTTTTTTAACAAGATCTACTCCAAGCTTTAAATTTGTGATGCTTGTTATGTCATCTGCATCTACCAGGAGGATGAATGGAAGACTGTACTTAATACACTGTTAGTGATGGTCGAATCTGACCCATTTTGCTGTGATAAAAATTTGTGAATTGGAGTCTATGGGCGTCATTTTTGCGGCGAAACTTGGTAAGAAATTTTGATCACTAGCCACTATGAGTATTTCATCATGCCTTTCTGGTTGTCCAAAGCCCCTCGCAGTCTTCCAAGACTTTATCAATGACATTTCCAAAATCTGTTGCACTCCTGTGTAGTTTTCTAAATAGACAATATTCTGGAGTTCTCTTCCTCCCTAGATGAACATATTTCACAAGTTAAAATCATTCTACAATGTCTGAGAGAAAGTTATCTCTATGTAAAGCTGGAGAAGTATGAATTCCACAGGTATAAGATTCCTTTTTTGCAGTAAATTATTTCTTCTTATGGTTTTGAGATGGATCCAGCAAAGTTTTCTGCAGTTTTTGGCCTACACCTGTAGGATTGAAGACCTACAATGCTTTCTTGGTTTTGCTAACTTCTAGAGATTTATCAAGGGTTTCTCTCAGATTCTGGCTCCCAAAAAAGTAGATGCCCTAGAGCCTATCTAGATCCTTGGCTTCTGAAGAGACTTACTTGGATCATCCCTTCACTATTATACCCCTGAGCATCTGGTGGCTCCAGTATCTCTAGTCAGTCTGGTTTCTCTGGAATGCCCTTCTGGTAAAACTTTTGTCCCTCTAGATCGTGTGCATCAGGTCATCTTGTGGAGTTATTTCTCTAATATTGATGGTCATATGTGGGTTAAAAAGTCACTCAGAAGAAAAAAAAGCAGATGCCCTAGAGCCTATCTAGATCCTTGGCTTCTGAAGAGACTTACTTAGATCATCCCTTCACTATTATACCCCTGAGCATCTGGTGGCTCCAGTACAGTATCTCTAGTCAGTCTGGTTTCTCTCGAATGCCCTTCTGGTAAAACTTTTGTCCCTCTAGATCGTGTGCATCAGGTCATTTTGTGGAGTTATTTCTCTAATATTGATGGTCATATGTGGGTTAAAAAGTCACTCAGAAGAAAAAAAAGCAGATGCCCTAGAGCCTATCTAGATCCTTGGCTTCAGAAGAGACTTACTTGGATCATCCCTTCACTGTTATACCCCTGAGCATCTGGTGGCTCCAGTATCTCTAGTCAGTCTGGTTTCTCTGGAATGCCCTTCTGGTAAAACTTTGTCCCTCTAGATCGTGTGCATCAGGTCATCTTGTGGAGTTATTTCTCTAATATTGATGGTCATATGTGGGTTAAAAAGTCACTCAGAAGATGCTTCATTCTCTTCCATTTGGTCTTATTCATCCCTTGCCTGTTCCAAGTCAACCCTGTTCCAAAATTTCTCCTTTATTGTAGATCTACCCAAGTCAGGTGATTTCACTACAACTCTGGTGGTGGTGGTGGATAGTTTTTCCAAGATGGCTTTGTAACGCATTGTTTGGAGGATGAGTTCTTCAGGCAAGGAAGGGATGAAGAAGGAATGGGATCAAAAGCAAGTTGATGTGGACATAGAATCAAGGTCAGGCAAGAAAGTAAGAGGGGGCAAAGAGAATATGATCTGGAACATATATGATCTGCTAGAGAATAGGTTACTGTACAGAGTTGAGCAGGATGGAGTGGAGGAAGGATCAAAAGTAGGCTTAGCAGGAAAGGTGGATGTGGGCAGAGACTGGAATAGGAACAGAAAATGATTGAAACAAGAATGAAACTAGGTGCAGGGAAGAGAAACAGAACAAGACTAATGAAGGCATAAGAACAATAGCTGGGAACAAGAGTCAGGAGAGTGAGAAGTTCAAGGTGCAGAGCTAGGGAGAGGCCAATGCTAGGAACTAGCTGTAGAAGGATTGGACTTTTATAGGGCAGAGTAAGCCATGATTGGCTGACCCCACCCAACCAATAAGGCTGCTGAGGTAAAACAATACAGCCAGGGAAACAGGTGTATGGAAGATGAACACTCACTATCTGCTCTCCTGGCCCACTTCTCAACTTCTCTTCAGCTTACTGAATGATCAAACTGAGAGAACCAATCAAGCCCTGGAACAGTTTCTTCTTTTATGTCTCGAAATCATGAAAGCTGGTCTGAACTCCTTCCCTGGGCCGAATTAGCTCATAATTATCTCATGAATCTCCTTCTCCATTATTCTGTGTTGCCTGCTTTACCTTCTTCTGTTTGACCTTCTTCTGTCCATGATTTTTAGTCTATTTGGTCCAGTGCCCACCAGACCCTTATGAAATTCTCTATCCATCAAAAGAATGCAGCCAATAAACATCACAGACCTGCTCCTTTATTTAAGGTTGGAGATTTGGTATTTGGTATAGTCATCCACAAAGAACATCAAACTGCATGTTCCTTCTTCCAAATTTGGCCCTTGCTTTATTGGTTCTTTTAAGGTTAAAAAGTCACCAACCCTGTTTGTGTCAGGCTTCAACTTCCTTCCAGTATGAATATTCCTAATTCTTTCTATTTTTCCCTTTTTAAACCTATTCTTAATTCTTTCGATTTATAAACCTGTGGTCAATTATGCCTTCTTTTCTGATTATTTTCCTACTCCGTTATATATCAAAGGGCATCAAGAATTTGAGGTTCAGGATTGTGGATTCCTGCAAGGTCTTCAGTATCTTATAAATTGTAATTTTCCACAGAAAAGTTTCCCGTGAAACCTTGGAAACCCCAGTGGATGCTTCTAAAAAGGGGATATGTCATGACGTAGCACCGATGTCATTTTGAATGTGTACACCTGGACACATCCCACTCCTGGAGTTAAGAACACACACTGGTCTTCTTAACTCCAGGAGTGGGATGTGTCCAGGTGTACACATTCAAAATGACATCGGTGCTATGTCATGACATCAGTGGAAACACTGATGTCCCTCTTGATGTCATTACATTCTCGACCATGCATATGTTCCCTGTCTATCCTGAAACAGAAAGTTGCTTTGAAAAGCGAGGGTTGGCAGGGCTCTACTGCTCACTTAAGAGTGTGCGTGAAGCAATCAACAAGATTGCTCCATGTCTTGCAATGAAATATAACCCTTCTTGATTATACATATATTAGACTAATGTTGAGGAAAATACTTAAACTGAGGAAAGCATTATGAAACTACTGATGCCTCAGTCTAGAGTAGTTAAATCTGGACACATATACTCTAAATTTCACATGCCATTGGCTAACTTGATGAGATGGGTTTATGGATGGACAATCTGCTGCACATAAAGAATATAGGTCTTTTGTGTTCAAAGGAGTGTTGCATGAAGTTAATATTTTATATTGATTATATATTGATATTACAAAAGTTTTTCAACTTTGCCCCCACCACTGTCTGTGTAAAATTTTTCTTAGTGAATTTTTGAGTTCTTGATTCCTCAGACTGTAGATCAGAGGATTTAAAAAGGGTGTTAATGTAGAATAAAATACAGAAGCCATTTTGTCCTCTGTGCAATTGTAATTTGCATTTGGACGCAAGTAATTGAAGAAAACAGTACTGTAAAGTAGAAAGACCACAGTTAGATGAGATGAGCAGGTGGAAAAAGCTTTGGATCTCATGTTTATTGATGGGATTTTCAGAACAGTTCTGAGTATAGTGATATATGGATAAAAAGTGACCCCTAAAATGACAACTCCATACAATATCCCGGAGACAAATATTAACAATATATTGATGGATGTGTCACTACAGGAGATCTGAAGCAACTGGGGCAAGTCACAGAAAAAACTTTGCAAAGTATTTGAGCTGCAAAAGGTCAGTTTACTTAAAAAAAGAGTGTGTACCAGGGAATATACTGCACCAAAAGCCAATGCAATTGATACAAGCTGAACACAAACTTTCCAGTTCATTATCTGTGTATAGTGTAGAGGACGACAAATAGCAATATATCTGTCAAATGACATCACTGCCAGAACAATAACCTCTGATGCAATGAAAAAGAGAAAGAAGTAGAACTGAGTTATACAAGCTTGCACTGAAATGAGTCTTCTATCTGTTAGTAAATCAAAGAGCATTCGTGGGACAATCGCTGAGGAGTAGCCCATATCCAGACATGCCAGGGTTCCAAGGAAGAAGTACATGGGGGTGTGAAGATGGGAATCAGTAACGATTATGAGAATGATTAGAAAGTTCGCATTCAGAGTAATGAAGTAGATCAAGAGAAACAAAAGGAACAACAGAAGCTGAAGACTTGGAATATCAGTCAGTCTAGTGAGAATTAAAATATACACTGTTGTTTGGTTTTCCATCAACAATACTTTCTTGCCTCACACCACTTACTTATTTGTGCATACAAGGTGCATTGAATCCCAGACTGCTTCCAAGTCCAAGATACCTTCCAAGATGGGTGTAGAGATAAAGCATACCAGTTGTATTGTGGCAAATTTGCCTTAATCACATTTATTTACAGAAATTCAAAGCACAAGCTTTTGGGGAACAACACCTTCCTCAGGTGAAATAAATTTTAGTGAACACAAAAATCCTTAGGTATCCTACACATCACATGATGCAGACATGTGATATATTAACCCTTTCCCAATTATACAGAGAATAACATCAAACTATGTATCAAAAATTCATCTCAGTTCACAGTAGTCCTCATGTTTCGTAATCTGAAAAATGTAACAATATATACAATAAATACAAAGTATTACGATACCATTTTCCAAAACAGAATATCAATGAATATACATTATTTATAAAAAGGATCGTAAACTAACACTTTAGTTTAAATCTAAAGGGGAAAGGGAATCCAATTTCTTAATCCACGTTGCCTCTCTCTTTCTCCTACTGAGATTACCCCTTCTGGGCAAATCAACTCTTGTTCCAGTATCGCTCATCTTACTTGGGCTGTTGTATGTTTTGCATAATAAAAGTGTTAAGCGACAGATAACTCTGATATATATATATATTTTTTTGTTCCCTCGTGTTTCATCTTTTCTTTTACTTTCTTAGATAACATCTGACCTATTGATCTCCCACACACACCTATATAAAAATAGTGGGGTGTCCCTAAAGATTTTACCCATTTCTCTATCCAATAAGGTAGGTAGGACTTTCCAATGTTTCAGTTTAATCCTTTTTATATAAAGGTATGGAGTTAAGGTGCCAAATGTAGAAACAAACGCTACCCTACCTAATCTGGTTTTCTTTGTTTTACCTTTTCTGCTCAAAAAATCCTCACGTTCTATTTTCTTAAAATCCTGTTTGATCTGATTAAGGTTTGTTTCTTTATAGTCCTGCTGTACAAACTTTTTAACCATTCCTTTTGCCTCTATCTCATATGATTCGTCATCTGAAGTGATTCGTCACACTCTACTTAACTGACTGTGGGGAAGACTTTTGAATACCCCCGGGGGGTGGCAACTGTTCGGTAATAAGATGGTATTGCAATCAGTGGGCTTGCAGTGCATGGTTGTTGCCAACATAAAATCCAAAATCCAAATTTTCCACAGTGCCATCCCACACAAGGAATATGTCATCCACATAGTGTCAATAATGCAAAATGTGATCTTTCCAATTTGTGTTATTTCAAATAAATCATACATAAATGCATTTGCATATGTTGGCGCCATGTTGGCTCCCATTGCACAGCCCATTACCTGTTCAGAAAATTGTTCAAGATGCATAAAATAGTTCTTAGTTAATACAAATTTCAGGGTTTCACAAGCAAAATTTATCGTGTTTGTTCTTAGATTTATTTTTGTCAGATATTTACATATACATTTGATGCCCTACGAATGTGGGATTGTGGAATAAAAGTCATACATATCCAACGTGCATAGTAAAACCTTTCTCTCAGGTAACTTGACTTTCATAGGTCTATTCTGAAAATCTGTAAAAAATGTATGTAATAAGCTGAAAATTGGCTGGAAAACCAAATCTAAATAAACCTCCAGGGGTTGGAGTAGTGACCCACAGCCAGAAACGATAAAAACTGGTGTGCTTCATCTCTACACACATCTTGTTTGGTTTTCCATCCCACTCTGTCATTGCCTATAAAAATGACCAATCACATAACAATCACAATAAAAGTAAAATTTTCCCCAGTAAAGTAAAAGAAGACACACGCACATACTTTTTTTGTATTTGTGTTGCTTAGAAATGACATTTCTGCCAGTGAAATAATAATTTAATGCAATGCTATACTATAGAGGAAAAAGTAGAACTGCGATAAAAAAAAGTCTGAACAGAAATGACACTTATGTCTCTCAGCAAATCAAAGAACATTCTAGAGACAGTTCCTGAGGGGTAACTCATGTCCAGACATGCCAGGGTTCCAAGGAAGAAATACATAGGGGTTTGGAGATCAGAATCAATGAAGATCAAAAGAAGGATTATAAGGTTCCCACTTAGAAACACATTTATTAAAGGTTGAATTTCGAATTCATGTGAGTTTTTTAAACCTCTGTTAAATTCGAATATACTCGAAATTCAACTAGGGAGTTATTTATAAAAAATCCAGTACCAAAAATTCAGACAAATCTTCCTGACCCGAAAGCTCTAATCAAATTCAATTTGAATTCAACTAAACTCAAATCGAGTTTTTTCTCAAAAAAAAAAACTTGAAAGGCTACTAACATGTCCAAATTAGTCCCTGGACTTCTCCCATTGACTTATACATGAACTCAGCGGGTTTTAGGTGGCGAATAGTCAAATACAATTTCTTAAAGGGTCAGAGTATGATAAAAATCAAAATTAAAGTTAAAACTCGAATTGAGTTTGGATAATTCACAATTCGAATTTGAGAGTTTTGACCAAAACAAATTTCAAAAATTAGAATTTTCAATTCGACCCTGAATAATTCTGCCCCTTAGAGTTAAAAAGTAGATCAGAGGAAGTTGACTACTTTGAAGACTATTGTTTGTTTTTTCCATCTCACTTTCCTAATAAATATAAATATTAGCAGCCACAAAAAAAAATAATACATTAAAAATTGCCCAAACCCCCGACACAACCAAAAATCAATGAAACTGTTCCCGTTGACTTTTATGCAACCTCAACAGGTTTGAGATGTTGTGTTTTTATATTCATGCTTTTTAGCCTTCGGGGTTTAATAAATTCCAAAAAATTTGTGATTTTTTAAAAGCCTATTATAACACAAAAATAACACATTTTTCATGATTTCGGGGAATTTTGGGTATTCGGAGCTTAGTAAATAACCCCCATACAGTATGTAGAAAAAACCTTGAAAAACTATAATACAAAACGTCAGCAAGTAAAGCAGTCGGGTCTCATAGAAGACAATGTGATCTACACTGATCCTATTGGACCTTTTTAACCATTCAGGTTTTTAGGGGCAGATATTGCAAAATTTGAAATTAGAGCTCACCATAGAACAACTCATCTGCTTCTTTTCCTTCCTATGGGATTTTTAGAAACTCACCCACTTTCAATTCATTCCTATGGGATTTTATTAAGCAGATTTATAAGTGGAAGTTGCAGTCGACCATTTGATAAATACAGTACACTTCTAAAAATCCTATAGGAATGAATAGAACGATTTTCTGTGGTGTCCTCTAATCTACCATTTTGATGCCACTTATAGGTTTTCAGATTTTTTTCACTGGTAATTGCCCAAAACAAAACAAGTGTCTTTAGAGGTTTTCAAAAAAATCATATTTTTTTAATGATACTGTAGTTCAGTGTTTCTTTTCATTTTGCTATTTATATTTGGATCTTTTAATAACGTTAATCGTGGTTTACAAAACCTCGAATCACTAAAATTAGACCTCCACATCTCTCGAAGCAACAAAAGTAAATGACTACAAATACATAGAACATTATATCAACTTTCACAATTGAAATCAGTTGGCTTTATTTCAGCAGAAAAGGTCAAATCTGCACAACATTAATGAAAAAAAAAAAGGCTGGTGCATTGCAATAAAAGCTCTTTGTCAATATGCAACACAACACACACTCCGATGCAATCTCAAAGCCAATGAAAACATGGAAGACTACTTACATCAGACTATGGAGGCAAGACAGCTTATTATACAAAGTCAATATCTGAAAGATTGAGAAAAGAAATTGAAAATATAAAGTTGTAGGCATAATCACCTCCAAATAACTAGGTGCTTGTTAAAAGATGTAAACCCCCACCCAAAAATGTAATCAGGGAACAGCTTCTTTGAAATCTTTAAATACCTGTCATTCCAGTTTTTAAAATGTTAATAGTAAGGCAGCAGCATCCCCTCAATCACATACGATTTCTTCTCCTCTTATAACTCACTTATCTCCGGAATTTACTTTGGCTGTTGGCTACTGAGCTTGCTCAGTTCTTCTCAGTTCAGATTAATAAACACACCCTCCAGACGAGCAGCCAATGAAAAGATGGCATTGATGGTTTCAATAGAAACTCTGCTCTATTTGTCTGATCCTATTTTTTAACCAAATCTAATTAGAACTTTGTATGTTCTGCCTCTGTAAGCCTACATGCTTCATTGCATGAACTGTAAAGAACACATATGCTGCCTGCAGATGTATATGTCACTGATGTGTCAGATGAAAATGGCCACCGGGTGACACCTGCTATTTGTTTTAGGAAAATGTTTTGGCGCTGGCAAATAAAGGGGTACAGTATATGCAGTACAGATGGTGCCATTTAGGTAGGGAAGATGTGCCCAACTTATATACATGGTACTTAAATATAGGTTTTACATATCTTTTAATGTGTCAAATGTGTTTTAAAATCTTACCCATAGTATGCAAAATAATAAATCATACTGTAGAGAAACAAACAAAATATTATGTATTTTTTTAAAATAAAATAATACACACCTCTACACAAAGCAAAGAACTGTCTCAGTCTCCAAAAGAGAGCACAGTGATCCTCAGAAAACAGTTGTTAAATATACCATCCAGTAGATATCTCTAGTGTATCATTATAATATAGAAATTCAGTTTGGCCTCAAGAGAAGGCTTAGATAATTTGGTGTCAAAAGGCTAAGTCATTTAATGCCATTTTTTTTTATCATTATGTTAAAATAGGTCTTTATTGAGTTTTGTAGTATAACAAAGTCAGGAACAGTGGATACAGAAACACTTGAATACATGGGGAGGGTTATTTACTAAAATCAGAATTTATCTCATTTTTTAAATTGAAAAAACACAACAAAACTCCAACACCCGATTTTACTTTATTTATTAGAAAAGCTTGCTTTAATCAGTTAGGGTAAAAACTTGATAAAATCGAGTTAAACCCCAAATCATAAGATTTGTTCTGTTTTTTTCCCCAAATCGCTTGATTTTCTTGATTTTCCAATACCCAATTTTATCTTTTTTATTTGAAAAGCTTGCTTTAATCGGTTAGGGTAAAAACTTGATAGAATCGAGTTAAACCCCAAATCATAAGATTTGTTCTGTTTTTTTCCCAAATCGCTTGATTTTCTTGGTTTTTTTCCTCAAAATCCAAAATTTTCATATTTTGAGCTAATTCCAGGACAGACCACATAAACATCAAAATAGGATAAGGACCTCTGCCATTGACTTATACACAACCTTGGCAGGTCTGAGATGGTGGATTTTCAGATTTGGGCTTTTTGCCGTGTCAGGCTTTAATAAATGTAAAAGAATTTGAGTTTAATAAAAAAAAAAAATTCAAGTTTGGCCACAAAAATCCTGATCAGATAAATTTGGAGTTTAGAAATAACCCCCTTAAAGAACAAAAAACATTTCACCATTCCTGGGGTAAGGGTAGTAATGGGTGGATGTTAGAAGGGGAGAGTACAGGGGGGCTGGCACCCCTGTCCAAAAGGCTGCTGGATATCAACTGTTCTAGGCAAGTCAGCAGGACATTGGGGTCCCCATGAGGTAAAGGCAATTGCCAACAGATCTCCAGGTTTTTACACTCTGCACCAGTCTATCCATAATGAGTTATTTTGGTAACTATCAGCTTGTATACTCTTTTCCATTTGTGTATACTTTTGCCCTTCTTTGAGGATCTGATATAATGTAGGGTAAAGGCAGATTTCCACCATCGGGCAGTAAGAGTTGTTGCTAAGAAAAGCTTTCCTTTCTCTAGATCTTTAGCACATAAAGAAGGGTTAATACTGGGGTGAATGTAAAGTAGATGTCCAGTTAAGTTGCCATGAATTGAGAGATTTCCTGTTAAATACCCTGAATCTCTGGGCATTCCCAAAAGATATGGGTTATAGTCCATGTGGCCATGTTTACATAGCTTGCCTAGATTCTAACATAATACTGTCCACGCAGAAAAGGTAATGGAACAGGAGCGTGGGTTGAGCCAAAAGGTGGTTATTCCAGGATGCACATCAGTGGGGCATCCATTCTGGCCAAGAGAAGACCATTTGACACTTTGTCGGTGTTACACATGTGGCGCTTACCTGATGGCATGGGACAAACCTGAGCCACTCTGCAATGGTATGGGGAGAGACTGGGTACCTGGTACTTACTAGCACAGTGCCTCCACCTAGTGGGATCTGGGAATGCACCTACAGGTGGGCCCACTAGGAATACAATAATAACACACAGTATTGGTTAACTGAATAATGGTTTATCATAAAATAAATGGCCAACTAGTACATGCAACACTCCTTATCGTGGCAATAGGGCCTCACTAACTAACTTGCTAGCTCAAAGTTGTCTATCTAACTAAAAAAGTCCTTTAATGTCCTTTAATAAACAGTCTTTTTATCTTCAGCCCTCTTTAGGGTACTGTCACAGGATACTCACAAATACTCTTTGGATACTTTAGAGCTCTCTCCAGCACATTCAGTCATACAGTGCTACTACCAGCCCCTTGCCCCCTTGGATGCTCAGATAGGAATCTCCTGCTGGTTGTTCTTCCAGTCTGTATTCCTTTCACACTCTCTGTCTCTCCAGGCACAGTATGTAGCTTCCCTGTGCCAGCCTGATCCAAATGAATGCTTGTGGTGCAGCCTCTCAGCTCTCTGGGCCCACCAGCAGCTCTCTTACGGAACGCATTTTAGGACATCCTGCGGCTAAATACCCATCCTTCCTGAAATGTCCTATGCCTTCTTAATGGTGCATCGAGTTCTTTTACCATCACTCATAGTCCAAATCTGCACTCACACCTTCATCCTTTAACCTCCCTTCTCAGCCGTCAGCCATGCTAACTCCACCCTCAGCCTTTCGCCCTCAGTCTTCTGCCCTCAGTCTTCCGTCTTCCACCCTCAGCCTTCAGTCTTCAGCCTTCAGCCCTCAGGCTTCAGATCTCTCTTTTCAGCCGACAGTGGGCGGAAGCCTAAGGGCTGAAGGCTGAAGGCTGAAGGCTGAGGGCTGTAGGCTGAAGACTGAAGGCTGAGGGCGGAAGACTGAGGGCAGAAGACTGAGGGCGGAAGGCTGAAGGCGGAGTTAGCATGACTGACAGCTGAGAAGGGAGGGTACAGGACGGAGGTGTGAGTGCAGATTTGGATGATAAGTGATGGGTAAAAGCACTCAATGAGCCATTCAGAAGGTATAGGACATTGCAGGAAGGATGGGTATTAAGCCACAGGATGTCCTAAAATGCATTCTGTACTCTCTGGCCACTTTCTCTGTCCACCATGCGGCTCTCTATGCCAGGCTCTCTTCTTTTTGGCAGTATCTGTGACTTCATTTTCCTGCCAGCCGCTCACTAGCTGCTGTGTCACTTCCTACTGCACTGAACAGCTGGTTGCTAGGTAACAGCTTACAGTACATAGACACAGGCTCTGTGCTTGATATCTGCTTACAGGGAGTGCAAGGGTTTTGCACTAATTCCCTACAATTACATATAAAATCCATGTTCACTACACTGCATGACTGATTATAAATCAGTGAAGCCTGAAGCATTTACCTATATAAACTGATACATGTACATTGGGAATGTTATGTGCTATAAAGGAGTGAAATTGTAACTCTAATGTGATGTGATCTAGTGTGTTGGTCTGCTTGCATTCCTGTATTATTCTGTATATTACAAAAGGCTTCACGTCATTTGGTGCATCTAATAAAAATCTTCTACAAAAACTTAAACTGACTTACGCGTTTCTTGCCGGATCTCCCGGCACTTCCTTAGAGTCTGAGGAAGTGCCAGGAGATCCGGCAAGAAACGCGTAAGTCAGTCAGCCCTGTATACCCACCGCTGTAACCCTCATTCATGTGTGTGTTGAAATAAAGCCTAATATTTTGCACCGAGTGTCTATGGGAAATGGCCTTGCTATAATTTGGAGCTTTCTGAATAACGGGTCCTATACATGTAGGGAGAATGAATTGAAACAATACTAATTATGTCCTGTACAGCTACAGTATAATTTATATTGTTCCTCAAGTAAATATTAAGCTGGTAAAATGAAACCATTTGCATACGTTTGAACACCTGGAGAATCATCATTCGTGCCCTCTTCAAAAATACATAATTGAGCCTCTGTATTTTCCCCACAAGCAAAGAAACAGCACTTAACCTTCTCTTGGATGTGTTCACTGAAAATTAAGCAACACGCAATGACTCTCTCCCATTGTGCTAATTGCTAAGGTATGACAGCTGGGGGGCACAGTGATATATTTGGGTAAAGGGGGAAGGTTAAAAGACATGCATACCCATTTTAGATTCATCAGAATGTGTACATTCTAAAAATATATGGCTTTATGGGGTGAACATACATTTTTGTACTTTTGCCCCTTGAAAAACAAATGTAAATGTGCTGATTTTGCAGTATTTGGAATTACAGAACTGATAACTCATATGGGGTGTCTTGGTTCTGGGGCCCCTATACGCCACATACTTGGGTGTACCTATGCATATTGGGCATCAAACTGTTCAGCAGACCCCCGAGATTTCAGATTTAGGGAGTATTATCTTGGTATGTAATGATTTGTGGGAGATATTATACTTCAGAGGTGGAGTATTGAGGAGATATTTGTAAATGTCATAAAAATTGCCAAATTTAGGAGCTTGGTACTTTGGAGTAGAAAGACATGCATACCCATATTAGATTCGTCAAAATGTGTACTTTCCAAAAAAATATGGTTTTCTGGGGTGAACATACATTTTTGTACTTTTACCCTTGAAAAATGCTGTTAATATGCTGATTTTGGAATTACAGAACTGATAACTTGTATGGGGTGTCGTCATTCTGGAGCCCCTATACGCCACATACTTAGGTGTACCTATGCATATTGGGTATCAAACTGTTCAGCATACACCGGGTTTTCATTTTTCACTTTGAACACATGTTTATAAAAACTGCTAATCTCAGGAAAGAATTGCAACTTGGTAGTTTTGATTACAAATATATATTTACCCATTTTGAACTCATTAGAATCTGTTCTTTCCAAGAATGTGTAGTTTTTTAGGGTAAACCTAGGGTTAGTAAAATGTTTGTCCTTGAAATCAGATGTATGCAGTTTTGTGGAGTAATGACTTGGAAATTTGGTAGTTTGCTGCTTCTAGTTTTTGATCTATAGAAGTGAGAAATCTTAATAAAACTATATATATTTGATATTGGTGCGTTCGGGAGACACCGAACTTTCCAAATCTGCTGTGTTCTCATGCATAACATAAATTATGTTCCCGATATATGCGTTTATATCATGCAAAACAGTTTTTTTTTTTTTTTTATACACTTAGAAGCCCATATCTTTTTACAGGAGTGGAATTACAACAAAATTCTAACATATTTTGAAAGATTAGGTTGTCCTGAAAAAACAATATCCTGGGTAAACTAAAAGACCACCCCAGGAAAGGCCCTAAAGTGAAAGAGCACAAAATGTTCAAAAATGGTCTGGCAATAAAAGTACCTACTTGGCCAAATTGGGTTAAAAGACAAAAATATTTAATTCTGTAAAATTTGTAAGTGTAATTTATCCATTTACTGAAGCCATCTGACACATTATTCTTTTTTTAAAAAAATTTCTACATAACTAGTTACAAATTAATATTAAAGCTTCAAGCTTATAAGAACCAGAAGCCAAAGATCAGTGTATGCAATTTTACAAAAACCTATAAGCAAATTAATATAGTTAATGTTGACCATTGTATTGGTGACATGGGACTAGGTTTAAACTTGCCAGCAGGAAAAGTTTTAAATAAGAAAAATTTAAGATTGTTGTAAAAAGATTGTACTATGGTTAATAATTCTGGATGCCAAGACTCAATCTGTTAATCTGCACAGCAACTGACATTCTTAATAATGAATAGGTACCCCAAAAATTCATGAAACACACTATTAAAATAATATTTCATAAATATATAGAAAAGATCATTTTAAATTTGACATACTCAATATCATAATTGCCACAAAATCTATGATACTGTTTCATAGCCAATCATTAACCAAAAAGGCAGAGTTTTATTCTTATGTAAAGTATGCATTCTGAGTGAAAAATGGCTTATTTCCCATATTTTAATATTGACTACAAAAGTAAAAATTGATAATATTTTACCAGAGCCTTTGAAAAACTAAGAAAGTGCTGCAAACATTATTTAAAAAAATGTAAAAGCTGAGACTATAACCCATAGATTGGACAATGGATATCTTATGAACAAATGTTTTCCTCTCAATGTGAACTAATATATCTCTAAAATTGGTAACAAAGCATTAACAGCTATAAACCGCTTTTTTTCCTAATTGTCTTTTATTACATAAACAAATTAAGAATATGTTATTGATGAATAATATTATTCTCATAAGAAATATTTTTGCACTAGTCAAACAATATGAACTAATTCAACACCAAATTGTCACATTCTTGTTGACTTAATTAAAAGTGGAACTGATTCACTTATACTATTAAGTCATATATGGTCGATATACGACTATATAAATAGTTTTTTCTTAGAAACATAAAAAGCTAATTTTCCAATAGAAATCTGAAAAAAATTGGGATCTGCTTTAAATAACATTTGTACTGTGATTTTTAAACCATTGCCACCAGTAAATTATAGTGGTAATATGTAAACTGTTTCCAAGAATGGATGATATTTTATATTATACTGACAAAAAAAAAATGATAACAAGGTATGCAGTGAGATAGTGACACTGTAGTGATATTGCAACAGCTTACTGAAAGCCATAACATTTAAAGCAGCAGCAGGGAGGGGTCATTCTTCCACTGTATAGAGCACTGGTAAGGCCCCATCTAGAATATGCCGTACAGTTTTGGTCTCCATCACTCAAACAGGACATAATTGTATTAGAGAGGGTACAGAGAAGGGCAACTAAGATGGTAAATGGAAAATCTTTGCTATGAGGAAAGACTGGCCAAATTGGGGATGTTCATGCTGCAGAAGAGGCACTTAAGGGGTGATATGATAATGATGCATAAATATATATACACAACATATATACAAAGCAATGGATAGTTTCCCTCTCCAAAAGACAGTCAATAATTCTAGGAAAGCAGTTGTTAAATAAACCATCCAGTTGAGTCTAATGTATAATTATAATGCAGAAACTCGGTTTAGTCTCTAGAGAAGATCTAGATCATTCAACGTAAATGGGTAAAATACAGTAACTGAAATAGTTCCCCAAACTTCTTGTTTATGAGTGGGAGCACAGGGAATTGTTTTCATCAGTCCATAGCTTGTGACTTGGACTCCAGTGTCTTTACAGTGGGCAAGTGTAGGGAAGAAGGGCATTTGTTTAAGTAGAGGGAGAATGCTATAAAATGGTATATCTGAGGTGAATTTGGCCTATGTATATATAACTTGCCCAGAGGCCTAGCATAACAGTGTCCAGGTTTAAGGAGGCAAATAAAAAAATATGTTGAGATGAACTAAAACCATAGATACCAGAATGCAGGTCAATCGTGCATCCATTGTTCCCAAGAACGAAAGAA